>NC_092392.1:42557939-43195752 GCF_030028105.1 Mobula birostris | reverse complement strand
AGATGCCTGCTCCTGCTGGCAAGGTTGATGGATGGATAAATCCTAAGTCCAATATTTCCTTGATGTCTGCTTCCATTACCACCGCTTCAGGATGAGAGAGGGAAAAGAGCTGACCTGGAAATTAATAGTATCAGTTAAGAGATCAATATCGCAGTTGTATGGCCAGTGTGGAGGCAGGCAGGTGGCCTTCTCCTTACTGAAAACCTCAAGAAGGTCAGCATATTCAGCTGAAACATCAGACAGATCAATACTAGCAGTTGGCACAGGAGGGTACACATTGACTGTGAACACAGTGAAGGTCAAACACCAGCAGAAGTTCAGGTGAATCAACAAGATAGAAGGCTGTCCTCTATGGTTGCTTTCTAGTTAAAGTTGGAGGGGTCCTGTGGAAAGGTGGATCTTGCTGGTGCCCAGAGGCTGACCATTCAGACTTGATATTAATATTCTCTCTCGATTGTTGAGTCAGAGCTCTCCATTTTGGAGCCAGACAGATATCCATGAGGTTCCTGGCTGCCCCAGAGACAATAAATATCTGAAGCTCATGGGTCTGAGACCTTCCATGACAAGGAAGCTATAAGCAATACGTGATTAAGGAAAGATGCTTGCAATGAGAAGCAACCCATTAGAATTTCCCTTCCTGCTGACAGGTATAATTTTTACCAGGCATTAGGGAAATGATGCCCGAAAGTGTCCTAGAAGCTACAGTGGAGGCAGTAACCTGTTCTCCTGTGCTAATCTTGTTCCTCCTGAGATAGGTACATGCTCCCACCTGTATAGGCTCCTCCATGGACGGTATACTAGACGATGACAGAGAAGATTAAGACAGACGATCATCTAAAGAGTAGGAAGCTCAGGACGTTCTCTTGTTGCACCACGCGGTTACCTGGTTTTGATTCAAATGGCCGGGTTTATCAGGTCATTCAGGCTGTTATGTTCATCTCACACTGTGATCTCGTACTGAACACCTGCGCTCAACCCATGCTGGAAAGCAGTGATGAGGTATCTCCCATTCCACCCCATCTCAACTCTGAGAGTGTGGAATTTAACTGTGTAGTCCTTCACTGTCCATTTCCCTTGGCACAGGTTCAGGAGTTATTAGGCAGCCTCCTAACCCTGTACTGGAAGATCATACTCTCTCTTGAACTCAACTACGAAGTGCTGGAAAGACTGGGCTGCAGGGGAACATTGTTCTCATAGAGCACTGAACGGGCTTAGTGGGGGTCCATCTAAGAGATTCCTATGCAGGCCAGTTTACATGCATCGTCACCGAACTGACCATGGGAAGTCAGCTCACACTGGTTAATGATGTCTGATTTATTTCAGACTTTACCAGAGTTTCCAGTTTGAAATCATCATTTGCATTTTACTGGTTCAATCAAGGAACTTCTTTATTTAGGAAACATTCTAGGCCCTGAAGAAAGGAAGTGAATGTTAGCTTAGCCTCACACTGTTAACTATATTGTGGTAGAGGTTGGGGCCTTTTCAGAAAATCTGCAACAAGTCTATAAGATATAGGAGCAGAATTATAAATGCACTTCCCATCGAGTCTGGTTCACCATTTCATCATTGCTGATCCATTTCCTTCTCAGCCCCAATCTCCTGCCTTCTCCCTGTAACCCTTCATTCCCCCACTAATCAAGAATCTATCAACCACTGCCTTAAATATACAAAATGACTTGGCCTTCACAGCCCTCCGTGGCAATAAATTCCACAGATTCACCACTCTCTGCTTAAAGAAATTCCTCCTCATTGTTTTTTGAAATAAGCTGCAGAGACTTATAAACTTAGTCAGCTCCATCATGGGAAATAGCCTCTGTAGTGTCCAGGACATTTTTAAGGAACGATGCCTCAAAAAGGTAGCATCCATCATTAAGGATGCCGATCACCCAGGACATGCCCTGTTTTCGTTGTTACCGTCAGGAAGCTTGAACAATTCAGGAACAGCTTCTTCCCCTCTGCCATCTGATTTCTGAATGGACATTGAACTAATGAACACCACCTCACCTCTTCTTTTTGACTCATTTAAGTCTTTAATATATACATTTACTGTAATTCATATTTTCCCATTATTATGTATTGCATAGTACTGCTGTCACAAAGACAACAAATTTCACAACATATTCTGGTGATATCAAACCTGATTCTGATTCCTTTGTTCTGATGCTGTGCCCTTAGGTCCAAGGCTCCCCCGCCATGGGAAACACACTTTCCACATCCACGCTATCGAGGCCTATCAATATTCGATAGGTTACAATGAGATCTTCCCTCATTATTCTGAATTCCAGTGAGTACAGGCCCAGAGCCATCAATTGGTCCACATATGTTAACCCTTTCATACCTGGAATCATTCTTGTGGACCTCCTTTGAACCCTCTCCAATATCAGCACATCCTTTCTTATATGAGGGGTCCAAATCTGCTTTCAATATTCCAAGTGAAATCTTGGCAGTGCCTCAAACTCTGAAATCCTCACTTCTGTATACTGGACCACAAAAAAGAATGGTAATATTGCATTTGCCTTCCTTGCCACCAACTCAACCTGCAAATTAATCTTTAAGGAATCCTGCACGAGGACTCGCAATAGTGTAAAGGAATTTGAAACAGTGATAAGCCTTGACGTTCAAGATTAATTATGAACATTTATGTGTATTTACCTCAGACAATCATCTCACCAGGAACTTATGAAAACAAGGAACCAAATCCTTCATATTTAGTCCCTTAAGGCAACAAGCAAGAACTTCAGAGCAACAAATGTCCACCAAACCATCAGTGAATAAAAACATGCTCTGCCCACAATAGAATAATGCAATTGACTTACAACTGGTAAAGACACTCTCCTAATATCTTTATTTGGGCCACCTTTTGGACAAGACGATTGTTTACTGTCCATTCCAAACTTTCTTTCAGATTTCAGTAAATCCACTTAACCACTGACATCTGACTTCTGAAAGTGCTCCCACACTACTGTTCCTGAAACTTCCAGGATTTAGAATTGACAACGTTGAAGTAATGATGAATTCTTTGAGGTTTGAACATTGTGCTTCTTTAAGGGGACACTGAAATTGATAGTTGTGTCTCTCCCTGTCTTCTAAGTTGATAATGTGCCAGTAATGTGATTTTACTACTACTGCACGGAAGTGCAAGCTTGGAATTTTTAGCAATTTATAACGAATTAGAATTCTTATTTTGTTGAGAAATGCCTTTATTTGAAATTGAGAAGTAATAAGATTCAGAGTGATGGGTGGCACTAGGATCTCCTTTTCAATTCTGTATCCCTCCTTGCTGATTTCAGGGTTTCACAACTTTCCAATTTGCAAACGACCTCAGAAAAAGCAATTTCACAAAAATGACCAATTCATTTCCCAGACTCAATACAATTTAACTCCTGTCTCAATGGCCCGTCTGCTGACTTTTTTTTAAGTGAGTTATTAGTTCCATCCCTCTTGTCTACAAAACTTGCCCAGACAGTCTGTGAATATCTGGCCCAACTTTTAAGGCAAATTTTCATTGCCACAACCAATAGAAGCAGCAGGATTTCTGTTGATCTTTGCTGGTCTGAGCAAACAATATTTCAGCTCTTTTCCCTTTCCCTGTCCAGCTAAATCCATGCCAGTTTGTAGAATATGTCACACATTGCCAGATGTTCTCTCAGCCTTATAGCCCTGTTTAAGAATGTACATTTAGCTGCGGTCTTCCTACAACACTATTACAAGAACTTACCTTTACTGTCTGACATCATAATTTTTCAGACTTCAAGTCAATTCAAAATAGATTACCTTGTCCTTGTTGAACTAATACCATCAGTGCGTAACTTGGGCTGAAGTAGACATTCCAGACTGTCTTTAGCAGTAACTAGTACTGACTTAACCAGTCTATTCAGAACTTTTTCTGGCACAGACTTCCACCATCACCTGTGATGTAATGAGCAGTAGTAATCCAACAAGAATATGTTTCAAAATTAAAGTTGAATTTGTTGTCTCATGTATAAGTACATTTATGCACTGCTGCAATCAAAAACCTGCCTGCAGCAGTATCACAGGTACATAGCATGAGACACAACATTCACAAGAAAAACATCAATTTAAATTAAATAATTTATGATTGAATTCCACACTGATATCCCATCATGCTGATCTCTTTCTCCCTAATTCGTTATGTTTTAAGTGTCCTGACGCTTCTGTAATCAGTTTGTTTCATCATTTTTGTCAACTGTTTTGATAAAATTGAAATTTTGACTCCAAACTACATTCCCTCTAATTTGTAATGATCAGTGTGTGCAAAGATCTTGTGCTGTGCAATTTTTTGCCTAGTGGCAACAAAATGTGTGCACTGAATAATTTCTTCAATTAAAACAGTATAAATAAACCAATTCTAAAATCTGAAGATAAGTTATTGCAAATGTCACGTTGTCAACATCATCCGCATCAGAAACTGGAAAAGGATATGTGATTGTGTACGATCGTGAAATATACCAACAAGGTAAAGGGTGACAAACTTTGTGCGCAGTTTAAATTCCTTTGTACACTAGTAGAAAAAGATGCACACACACACACACACACACACACACACACACACACACACACACACACACACACACACACACACACACACACACACACACACACACACACACACCCTTAGAGGCAACATTGCCTCCAAACCATGCTACAATCCTTACAGTATAGACTTGTGCTGGTCTAGCATCATACCTACTTCCTCGTATTCTTGTGTTTATGCTCTTCTGCTGTGATATTGCTGAAAGTTTAGCGGTAAGGAAAAGCCTCAACAAAGGAGAACTAGGGGAGATATCAAAACTTTAAAGGAGACATGAGGCAGCGACTGGGGAAGCTGAGAGTAACTGGGGGATGCTACTGTCAGTGGTTCAGTGAGCTGATGAACTCAGCATGGAATATGTAGAATGTAAATATCGAGGTGATGATGAATACTCAAGGCTGGGCAATTCAGGAAGGGATAGCCCAGTGTTCCTGAAAATCCTGAAAGGAGGGCTGAATTCAGTTCATCAGGAACTTTTAGATTTGGGGTTCAAGCTGCTCTTCAAATGACTGCTGAGGTAGACTGGAGGAGAGGGAGATAGGCTTGCAAGTTGGCCACAGTAGATCTTGCCTCTGTGAAGGCACAGAGGACTGACATTTTGTGACAGCATCCAGGACACTCAGTGAGGGACTGCCAGACTGAACCTAAGAGAGCAAAGGAGGTGATAAAAGTTGTCATGTCTCAAAGTGACTTTTGACCAGATGATAGAGCTGGTAAAGACAGCATCCAGGCCAGACAAATAGCTGGCAGTGGACCCCATTACCAGCACTGGTGAATCTTGGACGAACACATTATCATTGTTAAGGGACCGGAAATCCAATACTGTATGTTATTGGGCACAGGAGCATCATTATTGATAACTGACCTACCCTTGCCCATTAGCGGAGAGGCTATTTATATTTATGTGTGTTGGGGGGAAAAGTGCTGGAAGCAGAAAGATATGAGTCACAGGTACTTGAATTAGCTGGAATGCACGTTGCTGTGTATTTTTGAGTATGCCCGGATAATGAAGATACTATCCTGTAAATTGATATACTGAGAGAGGCAAGGCCTGTTATAGGTTCAGGAGAAGGAACAATAACATGGACATGTTGGCGGCAGCAAACAAGTACAACCCATAGAATACACAAACCGGCTCGCTTAAACACAGCTGCTCCAAGCATCAGGAACTGGAGCCAGAATGGTGCACCTGCGTTATTTTGACAGCAGTTTCCAGGTGTGTGAGCTAGATACAAGCAAGACTATGGTCGGACAACAAAATACCTAATTAAAAATAGGGGGGATTTGGATAAACCCCATAAGCAGGACTCCCTAAAAGTTGATGCACTGACTGCTGTCCATTGTATAGGGAAAGAGTTGAAAAACCAGGGAATACAAAGGGAGACCTCATCAGCCACTAACTCACCTATATACCAACAGAGAAACCAGATTGATTATATTGGTAGACAATAAGACTACACCCAGTTGGCATCCCATTGTGGCAAGTCCTGCCACAGTCCGGAATAGCTTGTTCACTGTTCTGGGTATTCCTAATGGATTTCAGGGACCTTTCATTAGCACCAAAGTCCTAAGACTTATTTAACTTTACTCTGGGTGGGCAGAAATATACATGAACCAGACTGCCCCAGGTGTTCCACAAGAGCCAGGCATTTTTCATAAAGCTATGGGGGATTTAATCTGACAGCCTACTGCATAGATGTCTTACAATATGTAGATGATCTACTCGTCGCCTCAGAGGTTGAAGCAGGTCACTTAGGGGCAATAGCCAATATTTTAGAATTACTGTCGTTTAGGGGTTTAAGATCAACCAATTTGAGGCTAAGATAGGGAAACAAATAGTACAGTTGCTAAGACACAGTTTTGAAGAGGAGGAAGGACATGCCAGATGACAAATATTCTGCAACCAGTTCAAAGCCCCATCCAGTCAATGTAAGGGATTGAGGTAGGAAATGGGCTGTTCAATTCCTGCATAATTTCACCCCAGCGTTTGCTGGACTCGTGCTTTGATACAGGTTTTAGTCTAAGTAGGAAAGCATCTCTGGAGGAGGTACAATGGGTCCCAGATGAGGAGAAGGCTTCTACAGATATCAAGAGAGCCCTGGTCTCTACACTTACTTTAGGATTACCAGATGTGGCTCCCAGTTTCAATTTTACTACTGCAATGAGGGAAGGTATTACAATGCAATAATGGTGCAGGCTCATGTAGAGTCTACAAGACCAGTGACATATGATTCAACAAAGAAGACACAAGACACATTGCAAGTTGACAAGTCTGTAGTGATGATAGGCAGCTCATTCTACATACTCCCCACACCATTGTGAAGATAGAGGGAAGATGTTGTGGACAGCTCCTGAATCCAAGGAGTCTGAGCAGTACTGGCAGCAGGAAAACAACTGGGAAGGCAAAACCCCATTCTACAACCAACGAAACTGCAGAATTTCCTTTGATCCAAGTTATTCAGAGCAAAGTGTACTTCTGTTCTTTTCCCTTTACCCATATGGAAGCCATGTCAACTGACCAAAATAATTTTAGTAACTACAACAGGTGTACTGTACATTTTCAATGTGGAAATAAAAACTTTTAAGCTTCCCAGCACTTTATACTGCTGAACAAAGCCAAATGAACAGTTCTTGCTTATCAATATTTTTAAAATCTTCTTTGGACAAAATTCAGACATGTGGAGCCTTTGTTATATGACATTATTTTAAATGCCATCTCTTTGGAGACACAAACACCCCAGCTGGCTGGACTTGCTGACTCTCCACTGTCATACAGCTGTTCTGCTTCTTATGTCCTGCATTCTGACTTATAAATCTGACTTATCTCAGGCCGGATGGGAAGAAGGAGCATAATCTGTCAGCTAATTTGTGAGAAATGTAAATTGCATAGTGCCAATGTTCATTAAGGCATAGGTAGCAATCTTTCATGCCAATATTGCTTATTATTTATGCTATCTCTCTGTGCCTACTGTTTTTTAACTGAGCTATGGTAGATGTCACATATTTGGAAAATGCTATCAGAGCAGGTGGTTGGCAGAGTGGTGATATGTGTCTACCAAATGAGACATAGAGGACTCCATCCCTCTGCCAACCCATAGATCACCCGTGTGCAAGGTGTGGCACCTGCTTAGCCCCCTGATCAAGGTCACATGAAGCCATGGGAACAGGTGGTGGATGGTCATATGAGAAGCTGGTGCATATCACAAGTCCTGGTTATTGAGACCACTGACACTGGACAGATAATGTCTGAAGAGTATTGATAATGGATGGGGTTGCCTGTCATATAAAGACACCGCTCAGAAGAAGACAATGGCAAACCAACTTCTTTTGAAAAATTTGCCGAGAACAATCATGGTCACAAGATCATGGTCACAAGATCATGGTCACTTATGTCATACAACATGGCACAACATAATAATTATGATGATGGTATAAGAGAAGATTAGTGAGTAGCTGCAAATGATTTCATCCATGCAAATGACTTCACAGTGTGCCAATGGCTCATAAATGAGGAATACTGTTTTGTCCTGAAGAATGCTGAACCTTTAAGTAATTATTGACATGCAATCATCTTGGCAAGTGAAGACTATTACATTTTACTCCAGACCTCTGCCAAAGCTTTGGCGAGTTAGTAGAGTAGTAGAGCTACTAGGACTTGATGTTTCAATCCCTATGGTAAGTCGGCACTCTCGATGTTGGCAGTGGGCTTGGAGTGGTGACAAGGAGGGAGAGTAGGTATGTCATTGGGGTCATCAGGTGGGCACCCTCCTTCTTTGACGTTTCGTTGATAAGCCCACAACGTCTCCAGAGGGCTCAACGGTGCTATCTGGTGTCCTAGATACACTCCCCTCTGTTCCATACCCTCCTGCCTTCATCTTGCAGCCCAGTTGTTGTCTTTCCTTTTAATCCAAATCCAATTGCTGCTTTCTTCTGCTGTGTTTGACAAGGACTTGATTGCTTGTTGGAGGGAGTGACCCCTCACCCCCATCTTCTTCAATAGACTGGTCGTAGATGTAGCAACGAATCCCCTGCATTCCAATTCTACAGGGAAAATCTTGGTCTTCCAGCCATTCTGGGTAGCTTCAGTTGCCAGTTCAGAGTACTTGGTCTTTCTCCTCTCATAAGCTTCTTCGACACCATCTTCCCATGGTACTGTCAATTCCACAACATACGCCAGCTTGACCGTTGTGGACCACAGGACCATGTCTGGCCGGAGTCAGTCAGAATCAGAATCAGGTTTATTATCACCGGCATGTGACATGAAGTTTGTTAACTTAGCAGCAGCAGTGCAATGCAATACATAATATAGAAGAAGAAAAAAACACAAAATAAAATAATAGTAAGTAAATAAGTAAATCAATTACAGTATATGTATATTGAATAGATTAAGAAGTCATGCAAAGGCAGAAATACTATATATTTTTAAAAAGTGAGGTAGTATCCAAGGGTTCAATGTCCATATAGGAATCCGATAGCAGAGGGGAAGAAGCTGCTCCTGAATCACTGAGTGTGTGCCTTCAGGCTTCTGTACCTCCTACCTAATGGTTATGCCCTGGGTGCTGGAGATCCTTAATAATGGACAATGTCTTTCTGAGACACTGCTCCTTGAAGATGTTGTGAGTACTTTGTAGGCTAGTACCCAAGATGGAGCTGACTCAATTTACAACCCACTGCAGCTTCTTTCGGTCCTGTGCAGTAGCCCCTCCAAACCAGACAGTGATGCAGCCTGTCAGAATGCTCTCCACAGTACATCTATAGAAGTTTTTGAGCGTATTGTTGACATACCAAATCTCTTCAAGCCTCTAATGAAGTATAGCTGCTGCCTTGCCTTTTTTATAACCGCATCGATATGTTGGGACCAGGTTAAATCCTCAGGGATCTTGACGCCCAGAAACTTGAAACTGCTCACTCTCTCCACTTCTGATCCCTCTATGAGGATTGGTATGTGTTCCTTCATCTTATCCTTCTGGAAATCCACAATCAGCTCTTTCATCTTACCGACATCGAGATTAGATTAGATTATGAGGACACGCAGTCCTCTTTTAATGTCATTTAGTAATGCATGCATTAAGAAATGATACAATGCTTTTCCAGAATGATATCACAGAAACACATGACAAACCGACTTAAAAACTGACAAAAAACACATAATTATAACATATAGTTACAACAGTGCAAAGTAATACTGTAATTTGATAAGAACAGACCATGGGCACGGTAAAAGTCTCAAAGTCTCTCGAAAGTCCCATCATCTTACACAGACGGTAAACCTCCAGCACCGTAAACTTGCCGATGCAGCATCCTGGAAGCATCCAACCACAGTCCGACTCTGAGTCCGTCCGAAAACTCTGAGTCTCCGACCAGCTCTCCAACACCGAGCACCGAGCACAATCTCTGCCAAGCGCTTCGACCCCGGCCTCGGCAACAGGCAACAGGCAAAGCCTAGGATTTGGGGCCTTCCCCTCTGGATATTCTCGATCGCATAGTAGCAGCGGCAGCAAAGCGGGCATCTCAGAAGTTTCTCCTGGTGTTCCTCCACGCTTCTCACAGCTGTCTCCATCTCACCGTTGTTGCTGCGACACCACTCCACTAGTTGGCATATCTCACTCCTGTACGCCCTCTTGTCACCACCTGAGACTACCAAAAATGGCTGTATCATCAGCAAATTTATAGATGGTATTTGAGCTGTGCCTTGCCACACAGTCATGGATACATAGAGAGTAGAGCAGTGGGCTAAGCACACACCCCTGAGGTGCACCAGTGTTGATTGACAGTGAGGAGAAGATGTTATCACCAAACCGCACAGTTTGTGGTCTTCCAGTTAGGAAGTCAAGGACCTAATTGCAGAGGGAGGTACAGAGGCCCAGGTTCTGCAACATCTCAATCAGGATTGTGCGAATGATGGTATTAAACGCTAAACTATAGTCAATGAACAGCATCCTGACATAGGTGTTTGTGTTAACCAGGTGGTCTAAAGCCATGTGAAGATCCATTGAGATTGCATCTGCCATTGACCTATCGTGGCAATAAGCAAATTGCAATGGGTCCAGGTCCTTGCTGAGGCAGGAGTTCAATATAGTCATTACCAACCTCTCAAAGTGTTTCATCACTGTGCATGTGAGTACTACCGGGCGATAGTCATTAAGGCCGCTCACATTATTCTTCTTAGACACTGGTACAATTGTTGCCTTTTTGAAGCAAGTGGGATCTTCCACCCGTAGCAGTGAGAGGTTGAAAATGTCCTTGAATACTCCCGCCAGTTGGTTGGCACAGGTTTTCAGAGCCTTACCAGGTACTCCATTGAGACTTCCCACCTTGCAAGGGTTCACTCTCTTTAAAGACAATCTAACATCGGCCTCTGAGACAGAGATCACAGGGTCATCAGGTACAGCAGGGATCTTCAGCTGTAGTTGTGTTCTCCCTTTCAAAGCAGGCATAGAGGCATTGAGTTCATCTGATAGTAAAACATCGCTGCCATTCATGCTATTGGGTTTCACTTTGTAGGAAATAATGTCTAGTAAACCTTGTAAATTTTTATACTTAATTTATACAGTCGGTGATTTTTTGAAGAAAAGCTTACCTTGGTTACTATACAAGAAATTCTGCCAATGCTGGAAATCCAAAGCAACACACACACAATGTTGGAGGAACAAAGCAGGTCAGACAGGGCCCTGGCCTGAAGCATGAACTGTTTATTCATTTCCATGGTGGATGGTCTGAGTTCCTTCAGAATTTTGTGTGTGTTGCCTTGGTTATTACCAATATATTTGACAACTTGGCACAAGTAATTGTTTTGCATCATTGTACAACACTAGGTTTCACAATACACAGAAATTTAACATTTGTGTTTAAGTAGTTACTTGTAGATTATATGGTGTGGCCTTTCTTAGGTCCAGACATCTTTAAAGAGATTTATTTCATAGATGTTATCTTTCATGTGACATGGAGCTCCTTAATATCAGTGTCAGAATACAATGCACTTTGGTACATTACGCAAGTTTTCCTCCATGGCTTGAGTCTTGAAGTCAAGCCAACATTACCTTAAGTACAGGAATCTGCCAAGCCACAAGGACCAGTTTTCAAGTACACCTTAATGTGGGAGTGGAGAGATAAAATTGAATCTAATAGATCTAACATTACGTGTAAACAATGCATAATAAGTAAAATTATATGCCTAATGGTTAATGGATCACATATATCGAAATGACATCTTCCTACTTTAAACAAACCAGTGTCTTGTCTGTCAGCATAAGAGAAATAAAACTGGATGAACATAAATGTCAAGTACCAGGCAGTTTGACAAAATATTTTGTCAGTGCCAGGGGGGATATTTGAAAAATCTGCTTGTACGTAATACATCTACTTTAGATTAAACTATTCTGTGTGGATGCTTTGTTCTTGAAATGGATCAAAGTACAGTCTTGATTGATTGTACTCTATTGCGATTACACTAAAGACAGCAAGACCCTGAGGATAAAAGAGTTGATTGATTTGCTCAGGAGGCTAGTGGGGATGGAGGGAGAGGTTGAGTGTAAAAGGTCAAGATTTTGAAGACTTCTATTCTATCGGCCAAATAAACATCCACATGCTCCTGATGAGAGGCAAGGACACAAACTTGTGTATTGAGTGAAGTTAAAGGTTTGTTCATGAATACTATCAATCAGGATGGTGAGATTGCACAAGTACAATATTCAAGTTCCTTCTAAGAATTCAGTCTGAGAGACATTGCAATAGCATAGAACTAATTTACCTTATATTTTTCAGTTATGTCCATTATCATTTTTGGACATGGGGGATAGCAATCCCATCCCATAAAAACCCAGTGCCACAGAAACATTAGCAGAAGCTCCAAGGACCTTATCGCTGGGAGAGGAAGGATAGACCAAGAAGATAGGCCACACCTGGGGACAACTTGAAAGGAGGCACAAGAAAGAGTACTCTGGTGAGCTACAGCAGAGGCCTATGCCCCAGTAAGGGTGATGGGCTTAAGATGATGAAGAAGAAGACAACATTATCATTTGTACATTAGGGAAGCTATAATCCTTCATGAACATGAGTAGCAATGAACAAAGAGAAATTACAGGGTTCATCTGGTTTTCTTTCTGCTAACTTAGTAATCAGATGCAAAATGTGGACCACATCCTACATACTAGAAGCTTCCTTTCAGTTGAGGCAGAGTCTCTATTCAAAACAAAAATCAGGACTGACCTGAAATGTCAAATGTCTATTTCTTTCTATAGATTCTGTGTAACCTACTAAAATCCTCTAGCATTTCTTATGTTGCTCCAGATTCCAGCATCTGCAGTCTCCTGTGTCTCCATCAGACATTCTATTCCAAGCTTTGCATGCAAAGGGAAACTAAGAAAAAGATTCAAGAATGTTATTAAATCTTTTTGAAGATAAGTAACAAACTCACTGACTCCTATGAGAATGTCTAGCTTATGATCCTCCTAAGCAGAAAAGGAGCAATTAGAATGGTATTGAGAACCTCAAAGCTATGTAATAAAAGCTCACAGAAGTGGCAAAATGAAATCTCACAAACTACCTAGAAACCCATCCCTATAGCTACCTCATGGCCTATTTGCAAAAGAGTCCGGTGTTTCCACATTCGCATTATTAGCCACCCTCAACAACAAAAGCAGAGTGAAAGTAAGTCACATCATATTAGGGAATAGCAGTGATACTTGGACAGTATAGCATTCAAGATATGATATCTATTAATACTAATGAGAATTGGCTTTCAAACTATTTTCAAATGTAACTTACAAGCTTTGACTACCTAGAGAATCGAAGCTCACAATACTGTGATAGAAGTCTATTTTGGATGTCCAGTCAAAGGCTTTAAAGAATGTTTCTGTGAACTACCTTGTCTCAATAAAGGTATTTGAAGATCTTGTTCACTTAAAATGTACTCCTACTGTAAATGTATAATTCTTTAGAACTGTTTGCTCACACTCAAAATAATGAATTAAAGGGTACATTATAAGTTTTGAAATTGTACTTGATAATACATCAGTACCTTTGCAAAAACTCAGGAGAAATGCTGATCAGATCTCCTCTACATGTGTGCTTCTACTGAATAAAGATCTATTGCAGCTACAGGGCCTGTTTTGAATGTATGGCTCATTCAAAGTCACAACATTTGGACCCAAAGGACAACATGATACGATGGATAGTTCACTTGATAAGAAGATGTAGCATCATGAATGATACACTTGTTCAGATAAAGCTTTAATAAAGGGATTTCAATAAACCAATTTTCTATTTCACAGTTCCAGCCTAATCCATCCAACATTCTGTATTTTTATTTCAGGTTTTCAGCATTTTTGATTTTCAGAATATCTGAAGGACTTCAAGCTCACCTTACCACTAAAAAAAAACAAGGTATGACTTGAAAGCTGTAAAACACAAACTACCATGGGTCAAGCAACATCTCTAGAGGTAACAGGATGATCAATGTTTCAGGATCAAATTTTAGATTTTAAATTTGAGAATGTAGTTACAGAGGTGAAAGAAGAGGGACTGGGAGGTGATGGTTGAACCCAAGTGATTTGGGGGATGATGCACAGATAGAGCTAGGTGGTGGAGGGGAAGGGGCAATCTAGAGAGTGAGGTTGGTGTGTGATAGGTGGAGGCAAGTATGAAAAAAAAGACACAGATGATGGCAAACAGTTGGGAGAAGAGGAGGGGAGTGTTGGTTACCTGAAAATGGAAAATTCTAGGTTCATGCTATGGATTGTAGATTACTTCCCCACATCCTCAAAATGGCTCCATTTGCCCATCATTTCCCCCCCCCATTTGGCTCCATTTATCATCTTCCAGTGCCTATCTCTGCCTTCACCCTCTTCTCACCAAAGCTAACTCCATCTACATATTTGTTTCACTTATATCTGCCATTTGCTAACCCCTGCCTCTCAACTCTTTTTGCCCTCTCCCCCACCTGCCTTCATCGACTCAGCATTCCCCCTCATCTGATCCCACCATTCACCTGCTGGCCTCTGACTCATTATATTGAACATCTTCCCCCTGCACTCTCTGTCCTGATGCAGGGTCTCAGTCTGAAAAGTTGACAATCCCTTTGTTGCTAGACCTGCTGAGCTTCCCTTGCAGTTTGCCTTTTTTTTGCTCCAAATTCCCGAATCTGCAGTCCTTTGGGTTTCCACGGATTTAGAGCTAATCAATAATATAGGTATTGAATTTTATATTCAACAATGGCCAGAAAATCAAGCGTCCTAGTTATCATAACGACGATCGGTGGAATACTCTTGTAGTATTTTGATAGGATATAATTATGATAAATTTCAGTCTAACTCAGTGCTATTTAGATGTAATTTCTTCACTGTGAAAGGAGCTTCAGAAATAACACACATTATCTGCATGCTAAAATTGAATATGATGTCATGTGAGCAGCTCCTTCACTTTAGCGAATTGTAGCAAATTATATAAAAACTACTTCTAATATCCCATTATAAGTATTTTCAAACATAGGATCATTTGATTTTTTTCACTGGTGACCGAGGCCCTGTGCTCTACTCATCAAAGTGTTGATTGCCGACAATTTCAGCAAGTCTTTTTCTCACAGTACTGATTTTTCATTGGTGAACACATTTCCTTTTTAACAAAATCTCAGATCTGTTGCAGAGTCTCAACCCAAAACATCAGTTATCCCTTTCCCATCACAGATGCTACCTAACCAGCTGAATTATTTACTGCCCATAATTCTTGTAAGATTACACTGCTTCTCCAGGAAGAGCATTTGGATCCTGGATAGTGAAAGGGGTGAGGTAAAACAGCAAATGTTGGATCAACTGTTGACGTTTTAGAAAGTGTTGTGACAAAGGGAATGGTGGTAGACATGGACGAGAAGACCTGGTTTCTGGAATCGATCAGTACTGCTGTGAAGTTATTCAATTTAATATTAACTCAGGTTTTCTGTTTCCAAGTACACAGTCTAATCTGCTGGATATTTCCACATTTCCTTTCTGATTTCAGGGTGTAGCAATGGCTCAAACTTGGGTATTTGTTTGCTTTCTCTCTCTCTAACTTCATTCATGAATCTATTTGACAGACAGTTCCATAAACAATGGGATCTCCTTGGAAACACTAGCCTCACCCTATTAGAGATATTCTTTTTATGTGAATCATTCCCACCTAACCACCTCTGCAACTTAAAAATAATTTCTCACAGTTCAGATGCAAGGACTTTGATGATGCATTAACTCTTTCTACTAATGCTGCTGACTTGCTGCGTGTCCCCAGCACTTTCTGTTTTTATTTCCAATTTCCTGTCAATGGGAAAACTCTACTTTTCTTTTGCTCCATGGCTGTGTTACATTATTTATCTCGGTCTGGTGGAGGAGGAAGGAATCCAGGCTTCAGAAATTTAGGACAAATTTGCAGCTGGAGAGACATGGTCAAAATTAGTTGCATGCACTTCCACTAGACTGAGTTTTCACAAGGCACCATGGTAGCACAGTGGTTACACTGTCACCAGGTTCAGATATGGCCCAAGTGCGGAGTGAAATACTGAAGCAGGTTGATAGTTTACAGACTTTAATGCAAACAGTGTTAAAAAGAAAAGAAAACAATAAATGCTAAGCCAAACAGGGCCGTTCACTAAAACTCTCACATGGAACACAAAGCCTACGCTGTGGCTGAAAAGAACAACTAAGAATAAAACGAATACTGCTAGTCTTCAGAGTCAGTTGACTCAACAGTCCAATTTCTCAGGTAAGGCAGCAAAGCATTGGCTATGTCCAAGTCTCGACCAGTATCATGATGGAATGAATGGAGTTAAATACTATCACAATGAAATAATAATTAGCTGACACATGCATATTCACGAGCGTAATTGCCATATCTACTGTGCTGCCAAATACACAACACTATAACAGCTCGGGGTGTTGGGAGCTTGGAGTTCAACCCCGGTGTCCACTATAAGGAATCTCTGTAAGGAACCCAGTGGAATGCGTGGGTTTTCTCTGAGTCTTCCAGTTTCCTCCCACAGTCCAAAGATGTACTGGGTGCTGAGCTGTGTAGCTCAAAGGCCGGGGGGCCTATTCCATGCTGTACCTCTAAACAGTAAAAACAAAATAAATAAAACAGGCTATTCATATGTTAGACCACAATGCACAGGCGCAGAATTAGGCCATTTGGCCTATCAAGTCTGCTCCGCCATTCCATTGCGGCTGACTATTATCCCTCTTAATCTCATTGACTTAGCCTCTTAAAACCTATTGAAAGGCCTAGACAGAGTGGATGTGAAAAGGACGTTTCCTATAGTGGAGGAGTCTAGGATTGGAGGGCAAAGACTTGGAATGCAAGGATATCCTTTTATAACAGAGGTGAGGAGGAATTTCTGTAGCCAAAAGGTGGTGAATCAGTGGAATTCATTGCTACAGACAGCTGTAGACTCTCCCCCTTTAGGAAACATTCTTTCCACATCCGCTCTATCTAGGCCTTTCAATATTCGATAGGCTTCACTGAGATCCTCCCTCTTTCTTCTAAACTCCAGCGAGTAGAGGCACAGAGCCATCAAACACTCCTCATACTTTAACTCTCACATTTTTGGAATCTTACTCATGACCGTCCTCCAGACCCAATGCCAGCACACCTTTTCTTAGATAAGGGGTCCAAAACTGTGCACAATGCTCCAAGTGTGGCCTGACCAACGCCTTAGAAAACCTCAGCATTACATCCTTGCTTTTATATTCTTCTCCACTTAAAATGAGTACTGACATTGTATTTGCTTCACTTACCATCGACTCAATGCAATGGTGGGGAGGGTTTGATCAAAATTTATTGGGGGATGGATGCTAGCTTGTGAGCAGAAAGCGGAGAAATGTGATGCACAAAAGAATGGAAGTGATGGAAAGGATAAGAAAGAAACTGAAATGGCCAGAAAGATAAAATGAGAATAGAATGACATAAACAAAATAAGATTTAATATCACCGCAAGTCTCATGGAATTTGTTCTTTGCGGCAACAATCCAATGCAGTAAATAGTAGAGAAAAAATATGAATTACAGTATACAGTATATACTGTACCATGAATAGTTAAATCAAATAAGCGGTGCAAAAATAAAAATAAAAAAGTAGTGAGGTAGTGTTCATGGGTTCAATGTCCATTCAGAAATTGGATGGCAGGGGGGATGAAGCTGTTCCTGAATTGTTAAATGTGTACTTTCAACAAGAACCTTAATGATGTATGCCGCCTTTCTGAGGCATCGGTCGTTGAAGATGACCTGGATACTATGGAGCCTAGTGCTCATGATGCAGATGGCAAAGTGTACAATGCCCTGCAGCTTATTCCGATCCTGTGCAGAAGCCCTCCTCCCGTACAATACGTTGATGCAGCCAGTTGGAAAGCTCTCCAGGCTAAGTTAAACGTAAAATAAAGATCAATGGTAGACAGATAGCAAATGGATGGTTAAGAAAGGGTGAGGTGAAGTAGGAAGCAATAAGAAATGGGATACTTAGTGAGAATGCCGTATTATTCTGTTTCGCGAAAAAGGAAGCTAGCAAATTCTCAGTAAAACCAAGACTGTAGAAAAACTGATAAAGTGAAGATATTAAAAATTAATATCTGCTTTCAAACATAGTCAAATGGTATAGTTGGGATGTGCCCTAGCTTTCTAAGGCAAGTTAGGGTAGAGATTACATGACAGTTTGGCATAATCTTCCAACCCTCCGCAGGTGCAGGGAAGGAGGAAGAAGAAAAAAGCATGACAGCTATGGATTCAAAAAAGGATTTGAGGACATGGAGGTCAGACAGCATGGACAAGTAAATCTGACAGCATGGACAGGTAAATCTGACCGCGTAACCACTACTGGGAAAGTTTATAGAAAGAATAGTGAGACCAAACACAGATTGGGTCACTGCTTTGTTGGGCACCTGCTTTATCTGCAATGACCAACCTGAGTTCCTAGTAACAAGACATTTCAATTCTTCGTCCTATTCTCACACTGACCTATCTGTCTTCAGTTTTCTCACAGCCAGGGTGCAGCCCAATGCAAACTAAAGAAACTATACCTCATATTTTCCCTGGGTCTTCTAATCCACCTGCATGAACATTGAATTCTCCAATTTCAGGTACCTATTTTCTATCTTTCTCTCTCCTCCTGATTCACCCAGTATCTCTTGCAGCTCCTCACTTCTTTACACTGGTTCATTTCCTTTTATATTCTCAAACCTTCCGCAGGGTCTTGAACTGAAACGTTAACCAACTCTCTGTCTTCACAGATGTTGCTGATCCCACGGAGATCCTCCAGCAGCTTGTTTTTTTGCTCCAGCTCCCAGCATTTTCAATCTCTTGTGGCTTTATTTCTGCCTCTACATTACTGAGTGTAATGTTGCCTTACCTATTATACTGCTAAAGTGTTTATATATATATATATATAATCTCACTGACTCCAGATGGAGTATCTGATTTTCCTTTGGCAACTTTCTCATTCTTCACTGCCCATACAATTCAGCATGTTCGAAATTCCATTCTGCATCTCCAATTACACATTGCGTTTGGCAGGCACATTATGTACATCATATCTGAAAGAGATTAGCTTACAACTCAACTGCTTAAGTGTAAAAGCAAGATATAACACATTCTAGAAACCTGAAATACAAACAAAAAGTAATGTGGATACTCTGCAGGTGAGACACCACCTATAGAGCAAAAAACATGGTGAATGTTTAAGGTGAGAGATCCTCCATCAAAAATAGGTCTATTTCCTGCACACACTTCATCAACCTGAAATATTTAGTCCGTATTTCTACCCAGTGACCATAAAACCATAAGATACAGGAGCAGAATTAGGCCATTCAGCCCATTGAGTCTGTTCCACCATTCCATCGTGGCTGATCCGGGTATCCTTTGATGCCCTGTCCAGATGTGGCGCAAGAGACTTTTTCTTGCTGGTGCTATGGAGGGGTTGAATTATTCAGTGATGGCGCTGAGGGATACACTGTATGGTAATATGTATTTGCAAGGTCAGACGTGTGGCATTAAAACGTCAGTTTCAAGCATTATGTGCCTACTATAAATGCCTCTGTTGATTCACAAGCAACAGCAATTGATAGATCTAATATAGAAGTGAACTGTTACAGTGTCAACAGCATCAGAGACAACCTGGGCTACACGGAGCATAAACAAAAAAATCAAACAGAGCATCTGAGCAACAGCGGACAACGTGAATCACGCACCAATCCTGCAATCAGTGTCAAATGCATGCTTTTCAACTGAAAAACACAAAACGAACCCACTGCTATTCGCATTACATAGACAGCAATGCCAAAAGATACACCATTATTAAAGTTAAATAAGGCAAACAACAGATGCAAGGCTTTACCAGGAGGTGGACAAATCATACTCTGACCATGCAATACCTCAACTAATTCAGCTGTTGAATTTAAAACAAAAATCAACAGAATAACCACTTGGAAGTCTAAGCAAAACCAGTAGGCCTAATAGCAGTAAATGTAATATTTTAGGATCTGCAGGAAACATAAGGACTATGGGGTATCCATCACAAAATAACAATAATAATCAGCATTAGTCGGCCCAAATTTTTAAAAAATCAGCTGCACTCACCATTAATGTTTTCAGAGAAGCACAATCCGTCTGTTGTTGTGATTGGTGGCGAAAGAATCAATGATTTTCTGGATATCAAGTGCTTTGGTCCTCCGGCTGTTTATGGCCAACAGAGCCAAGTTGCTGTTCTGAGCATCGCCGCTGCTATTCCTTAAGTAGTTTTTGATGCGTCTGAGGCAAGAGAAACTCCATTCGCATGAGGCAGATGTCACAGGCCGAGTCAGTGATATGCAGATTAGTTTGTATAAATCTATAAATGCATCGCGGTAAGGTCTCATTAGAGCTAGAAATTCCACTGTGTCATTCACTGTCTGTCCTTGCTTTTGTTTTGTTTCCGGCAGACGCCGAACCTGATGTAACTCTGCAGTCAGGTTCACTTCAGTCACTCCATAGTATTGGGCCACTGGCCAAAGACAATTCTTGTCTCGGAAGAGCTTGTGTTTGGGACTCAATGCTAAGACTCCAGTCAGAACACTCCCAGTCTCAATTAAGAACCCTCTTTTCATTTCAGTCAGAAGTCTGTCTATAACCGGATAGAAACAGTGGTTGCGAAGGTCATCAGAGGATGTGACAGGTGTGCGTTCAGTTTGGGCCTCAACAACAAAATCATGTAGGCGGTGGGGTGGCTGGGCCTGTCTCCTTTCATGTGTTCTGCTCTGTATACCAGCCTTGACGCACAGGTCCCTAGCTCTTGTCTGAATTTCACTCCATGATTTCTCTCCCCGTTTTGCTGAGAGTGCATCGATAACAGACTGAGCCAAGTCCACAGCGGATGAAAGCTCCAAACTGGGAGATTGTAGCTGGTCTGACATGAACTTGGTGACTTGGAATAAATCCTCAAACAGAATGAGAAGTAAAGCAAACAGCTTGTCAATCAGTCCATTTACAGCTCTGGCCTCCATTTTCCTCCGTGCATTTGGTTGACCCATAATATCCTGTAGTGTAGCTAGAATGGCAGGGAGTGATTTCCTTATAGCCCACAAAGCTGTATACTGCCATGCCCAGCGTGTATCTGACAATTTCTTCAACTCCATGGGTTGTGCAGTTGATTCCAGTTCTCTCTGTTTCTTCATGAAAAGATCGTGGGCAACAGAGTTTGAAAAGAAGTTGTAAAGCAGCTGCACAGTTTCAAAAAACTCACCTGCTTCTGGTACATTGCTCACAACATCCACTAAAACAAGGTTAAGTCTGTGAGCATGGCAGTGTATATATAATGCCTGCGGGACCTCTTTCCTGAACCGCTTTTGTACTCCGTTATTGCACCCGGACATCACTGCCGCCCCGTCATAACACTGACCTATACAGACATTCTTATCAATAACACACTGGGCGAGTGTCTGTTCAATGCTTTTAAGAAGCGACTCTGTGTCCAACCCTTCTGCTGGAGTGAAGTGCAAGAATTCTTCAAGCACTGTTTCGTTATTCAAATATCGCACCACCACTGATATTTGCTCCTTTTTACTCAAGTCTTTACTTTCGTCCACCATGATGACAAAATATCCAGCCTACCTGATTTATGCACTTATTTGTCATCTGACCATATCTGCCATTATACCCATAATTTCATTTTGGATATTGTGATGGGTGTTTTTTGCATTTCCAGGATTGTCCTCTATTTTTTTAGCTACAGTCTTATCAAACTTCCCAATTACACTGAGCAACTCAACAAAGTTTCCCCTATTGCCAGATCCATCATTCTCCCGGTGTCCTCGCTGGGCAATGCCTTGGCACGCAGTATAGCGTAGAGACTCAACCACTGCTCACATATGCTCAAGATTTTCTCGGCCAATGTTTGCATGACCCTTATCAAGCATATTTCCCAATCTTGAACTGTCTTGTTTTCTCAATCTGAATTCGGTCCATAGCTCCAGCAAACTTATGAGCTGCACTTACATGGTGGGTTATGAAAGCTGTTGTAGCTTTCCGCCAGTTGTGGTAACCGGTAACAGTGAAGGTAGACTCAGAATGGAACCCATGTCCTCCACACAGGAAATGCCTGCATGCAAAGCAGAATGTAGCATCTTTTGCGATTGAATATTCCAGCCAGGAGTACAGGTCAGATCAGCCACGAATAAAGCTCCTTTGCTGATTGCTAAACTGTTGTGAAGGGTACTTTTTCAATGCTGGCCGATGGTGTCCTTCCTCAGGCTGCTGGCTAACATCACTAACAGTATTCCCACTCGCACTAAGAGCAGCTTCATCCACGTTCTCTTCCGAATCCCGCTCCATTTCTTGTTCCTCTACTTCGCCTTCACACTCCTTCGATGAACTGCTGTCGTCCTCATCCCCACTTACTTTCTTTCAATTAAGACATGCTCAGGCTGAGACACCACTGATTCCTCGGATGAGGTCGTTTTCTGACTAAAAATCGATCCATTTTTCACGCCGGCCAAAATAATGTACGTGCCAGGCCCATGCTCGCTTGTAAAAGCACAATGTGTGCGTGCGGCATCCGTTAGTCTCACGAGACCACGGATCTGCGCCTGGATGTATACTATCAATCTCTCGTGTGAGTGAGAGTGAGTGACGTCACCATCTTAAGTGACCTTAGATCAGCTTAACTGATCTGAGGACAGCAACGGCAAGACATTGACAACGAACGAATAAGCAGAAGTGTAGAGTGGATCTGAGAGAGTTTATAACTTTATTGCTGCGTGGGTGCTATGGTAATTGGGGGCACTGTTTCACTAGATCAACTGGAGAAACAAGCTGTATTCAAAACTATACAGAAAAAGCAAAGCAGCTGCAGTTAATTTCTTGGTGCTATACCACCATAAATATGTGCACAGACTTGGCTCCACTGCAGTCTGTGACAGAGCATTCTACAGATTTACTACTTTCTGGCTAAAACAATTCTATCTTACCTCTGTCCTAAAGGGTCGCTTCTCATCTCTTAGACTGTGCCCTCTAGTTCTGGATATCCCCACCACAGGAATCATCTTCTCTACATCCACCCTATCTAGTCCTTTCAACATTCAGTAGGCTTCAATGAGATTCCTCCCACATTCTTCTAAATTCTAGTGAGTACAGGCCCAAAGCTGCCAAACGTTCCTGACATGTTAAACTCTTCATTCCAGAATCATCCTTGTGAACCTTCTCGAATGACAACACACTCTTTCTGAGATATTGGGCCCAAAGTTGTTGAAAATACTCCTACTGCAGCCTGACTAGTGTCTTATGAAGGCTCAGCATTATCTCGTTGCTTTTATATTCTATTCCCCATGAAATAAATGCCAACATTGCATTTGCCTTCTTTACCACGGACTCAACCAGTAAACTAACCTTCTGGGAGTCTTGCACGAAGACTCCTAAGTCCTTCTGAATCTCTGATGTTTGAACCTTCTCCCAATTTAGATAATAGTTCGCACTATTGTTCCTTTTACCAAAATACATTATCAGACATTTCCCAAAACTGTATTCCATCTGCCACTTCTTTTCCCCATTCTTCCAATTTGTTTAATACTTGCTTCAATCGCATTGCTTCCTCAGCACTACCTACCCACACTTCCCCCCCTCACCGCATACCTTCATATCATCACAAATTTTGCCACAAAGCCATCAATTTCATTATCTAAATCATTAACAAACAATTTGAAAAGCTGCGGTCCCAATACTGATGCTTGAGGAACATCATTAGTCATCGGCAGCCAATCAGAAAAGCCCCTTTTATTCCTACTCGCTGCCTCCTGCCTGTCAGACGTTCCGCTACCTATGCCAGTATCTTTCCTATAACGCCATAGGATTTTATCTTGTTAAGCAGCCCCATGTGTGGCACTGATTCAAAAGACTTATGAGAACCTAAGTAAATGACATCTGCTGCTTCTCCTTTGTCCAACCTGCTTGTTAGAACTCTAATAGATTTGTCAGGCGAGATTTCCCTGTACAGAAACCATGATAACTTTGACTTATTTTATCATTATTCTCCAAGTACCTTGAAACCTCATCCTTAATAACAGAATCCAACACTTTCCCAACCACTGAGGTTAGACTAACTGGCCTATAATTTCCTTTCTTTTGTCTTCCTCTCTTTTTAAAGAGTGAAGTGGCATTTGCAATCTTCCAGTCCTCCAGGACCATACCAGAATCAAATGATTCTTGTAAGATCATGACCAATGCATCCGTTATCTCTTCAGCAACCTCTCTCAGGACTCCATCTGGCACAGGTGACTTATCCGCCTTAAGGCCTTTGAGTTTGCCTGGCGCTTTTTCCTTTGTAGTAGCAATGGCACTTACTCTTGCTCCCAGACACTTACGGACCTTTGGCACATTGCTAGTGTCTTCCACATTGAAGATTGACGTAAAATACTCATTAGGTTCATCTGCCATTTTTTTGTCCCCCATTACTGTTTCACCAGCATCATTTTACAGTGGTCCAACATCAACTCTCACCTTCCTTTTACTCTTTATATAACTGGAAAAACTTGGGGCATCCTGCTTTATATTATTGGCTAGTCTGCCTTCAGATATCATCTTTTCTCTTCTTGTAGCTTTTTAAGCTGTCTTTTCTTGGATTTTAAAAGCTTACCAATCATCTCACTTCCCACTCACTTTTGCTACCTTATATACCTTTTCCTTGGCTTTTATGCAGTCCTTAATTTCCCTTCTCAGCCACGGTTGCCTACCCCTGCCATTTGAGAACAACTTCTTCTGTGGGACATATCTGTGCCTTGTGAACTATTTATAGTAACTTCAGACACCTCTGCTCTACTGTCATCCCTGCCAGTATCCTCCTCCAATCCACCTGGACAAGCTCCTCTCTCATACTTTTGTAATTTCCTTTTCTCTACTGCGATACTGATAAAACTGATTTATGCTTCTCCCTCTCAAATTGCAGTATGAATTCAATCATATTATGGTCACTGCCTCCTAAAGGTTCCTTTAAATTAAGCTCCCTAATAAGATCTGGGTTATTACACAACCCCCAATCTAAGATAGCCTTTCCCTGAGTAGGCTCAAGCACAAACTGCTCTAAAAAGCCATCTCGTCAGCGTTCAACAAATTCTCTCTCTTGTGGTCTGACACCAGCCTGATTTTTCCAATCCCCTTGCATATTGAAGTCCCCTATTACAATTGTGTCATTACCTTTATTACATGCCTTTTCCAGCTTCCTTTGCAATCCCAACTCCACATCTTAGCTACTATTTGGAAGCCTATATATGATTCCCATAACGCTTTTTTTACCCTTGCAATGTCTTAACTCCACCCACAAAGATTCAACATTCTCTGACCCTATGTCACCTCTTTCTAAAGATGTAATTCTATCTCTTATCAACAGAGCCACACCACCACCTATGTCTTCCTGCCTGTCCTTTCAATACAAAGTATAACCTTTGTTGTTTAGCTCCCAACTATGGCCTTCTTTCAGCCAGGACTTAGTGATGCCCACAGTTTCATACTGACCAATCCTAATTACACCACGAGTTCATCCACCTAATCAAATGCTATGGGCTTTAAAATACAACATCTTCAGTCCTGCATTCTTTGCCTTTTGAATTTTGCCTCTGTGGTACAATTTATCTCTTTGGTCTGTCTGCATTTGTACCCAGTCATTGGCTTGTCCTTCCTTACATTCATGTTACATGCAGCATCTACTTGTAAACCTGCTGGCTCATCCTCAACTGTATCATATTAGTTCCCAACTGAGTATTCCAACATTTTCTGCTCTCATCATGAATTCAGAATCCTCAGTCTTTTAGGAAAGGTTTTTAAACTTTTCTATGGACCTAAAGTTGATTTCAAATATTACTTTTATGCTGTTTACTTTGAATTCAAATATAACATGTGGATCACAGTTTTCAGACACCTGGGCTCAACTTTCCAGAATTCCTTCCTTAAAGTCCTCTATTTGTCTTTCCTTTAAAAAAATACCCCAAATCATATGTCACTGACCAACAGTCTGATAACTCCTAATTTTTCTTCTCTGTCTAAATACTTATTGTGCCTGTGCATATTTGGAGAATTCCTGGTCACAGAAAAGTAACTCATTCTCTGACAATATTGGTCTTTCTGTATGAAGCATCTTGTGATAGTTCTGGGAAATATAATAAGTTTCTGGGAAAATGGGATCACAGTTATACTTAAGACCAAGTCCTCCAGTAATAGGAACTTAATCAAGAAGAATAAGCAAATAATTTAGAAGAGACTGGAACAGAAGTGTACTGCTGAAGATAGCTTTCCGAGTTTAATTTATGAATGATATAAAATTTTCAGAATGATATATAACTTGAATGATTTCAGTTTTCACAAATACTAGTGAAAGAAACAGAAATGTGGCAGAGGTAGTTTAACATTTTGAGGAAAGATAGCATTTGAAAGAGATGATTGGGTGGGCAGAAATTGTACGATGAGGAAAGTGGTGATGACACAGAAGATACAAAAATTATGAGATTTAAGTCATCAGAGTAAATTGATAAGTTTTGAACAGTACTTGGTTTTGAAATATAGTAATTACCAAAACAAGAAAGTCATGCTAAATGTTAGGTCTCCGGTGGAGAATTATGAACAGTCCTGGTGATTAGGTTTTAGAAACAATGTCAAGACCTTAAAGAGGAAGCAGAAAAGCTTTTTAAAGAGCAGAAAAGACTGAGAGAGATCTGAAAGAGCTATTCAAAATTGTGATTGGTTCTGATGGATTAGTATACAAGGGAGAAACTGTTTCTATTAATAAGTGAGTCAGTAACTAAAGGCTCCAAATATAAAATACAGTTGATTCCAATTAACTGGGACACATCCGAAATGTCGATACCTTCAAGTTCTTTGTAGTTCCAAACTTGCTGAAGTAGTGAAATTGTTTCATTCTGACTCCGGCCACTTCCGGCATGCTTAACATTTCTGAGTTTTCTTACTGCTTACTTCTCGCCAGCTATCAGTGGCAAAAATCACTGCTTTTTGAACACAAGCGTATGCAACTGGTGCTACTTAAAAACTGTGCACTCTAAGCATGGTGTAGTGGCTACATAAGTGTACATGTCTGATGCTAGTTATAAGCTGTTCAGCAACAGTCTCCGACCCTACTTATGTGGCATAGTGTTCCAAATAAATGGAGGGAATCCTAATCATCGTGATTAGTGTTTGTCCCTTCAGAGTTTTCCTAAGTAAGTGGCTGCCCTGATTAACCGATGGCCCGATAACTGGAATCCACTGTAAAGGAAAATAAAGTAGATGGTAAATTTAGGCAGATACTTTTGACTCAGATGGCTGCTATCATTTGAAAGACACTTTCTAAAAGTGTGGGATAATCAAATTCTACAGGAACTTACAATTGGTCCAATGCTTTAAAAAAGATAAGTCAAAGAATTTATAGATAAAGGTTCATATAAATTTAGAATGTTCTCTCAATTATATGCTTCTGTGAGACTTCAAAGGGGAACACGACTTGGAAAAATACTTTGAAAGAAAGCAGTCCTTATTGGATGAGGCTAAATAAGAGATTTCATAAGACAAACAAAATGGAGAGAAAGAAAATGAACAGTGAATGCATGAACAATTAGGAAAGCATCTTTCGTGGTCACTTAAATTTTAACACTGGACCTACGTCATGAGCTGGTACAAAGGGATAAGGGAAAACAGTATGCTACCTCACCATTTTCCTTTATCGCTTTGATCCCATGACCCCTTCTGCTTCCCCTCCCCCACCAACACAAACTGCCCACCACTTCTTTTTCTTTATTACATAATCTCCATTCCTATTTGATTCCTTCTTCTTCAGTCCTTCCACATCACCTTCCAGCTTCTTACATCATGCAATTCCCCTCCCCCCACCACCCTCATGACTGTCCTCTCTCACTGGGAATCTCCCCCTCCCCCTTTCATTTTTTCGGGTTTCTACTCTCTTCCTTTCCTGTCCCAGTGAAAGATCTTGGTCTGAAACGTTGACTGTTTATGTCAGATTCAGATTAATTGTGCCCCAATTAACCAGAATCCATTGCATACTGTTTCCGTGATAAGAGATGGCTTCCTGGATATGCACACAGCCAGAAATTTGTGGCAAATCAGAGGTCATGAGTGAACAGTCAGTGGCTGGGTTATGTCTTTAACAATATGCTCATACAAGAATGGTCACTTAATGCTTCCCTGATCTCATCATTATATCAAAGAGAGCTGATTACTACATTCATCTTTTCCACAAATGTTGAAGAAAGTCAGTAAATCTCATATATTTATTCATCAATTGTTCTTTCCAGTGTAGTCAAAATGGCACAGACTGAGAACATTCCGCACCCAGTGATTGGTTTCCGGGGCTTTAAAGAACAAATGCAAGTTAAACTGCGAACAGATTTCTTTGAAGCAACACACACAAGATGCTGGAGGAACTCAGCAGGAGAGGCAGCATCTATGCAAATGAATAAACAGTCGATGTTTTGGGCCGAGACCCTTCTTCAGGACTAGAGAGGAAGGGGGAAGATGACAGAATAAAAAGGTAGGGGAGGGGGTGGGGAAGGAGGATAGCTAGAATGTGATTTCGTCTACCACACCACTTCCCAGGATGAAGCTTTCTTTCCACAGCATCAGTGATGTCCCCCTTCTTCAAAGAACAGGGTTTCTTTTCCTCCACCAGTGATGATACCCTCACCTCCATCTCCATCATTTCCCAGACATCCACACTCACCCCATCTTCCTGTTCCCTTAACAGGGATTAAGTTCCTTTTGTCCTCACCTACCACCCCATGAGCCTCCACATCCAAAATATGATTCTCCGCAACTCCCTCCATCTTCAACAGGATCCTACCAACCCCCCCACCCCATATCTCCCGGTTTCCACAGGGATCATTACCTCCACGAATCTGTTGTCCATTCATTGCTCCCTACTAATCTCCCTCCCAGCACTTATTGCTGCAGCTGATAGAAATACTACACCTGCCCATTCACCCCCTCCCACACCTCCATTCAGGCTTCAAACAGTCCTTCCAGGTGAAGCAACACTTCACCTGCAAGTCTGTTGTATCATCAACTGTATCCAGTACTCCCAATGCGTTATATTCATGAGACCCAAAATAAGTTGGGAGACCACTTTGCCGAGCACCCCCACTCCATCTGCAAAAAGTGGGATTTCCCAGTGGCCAACCATTTTAATTCCAATCCCCATTCCTGTTTCGACATGTCAGTCCATGGCTGCTTCTTCTGCCATGACAAAGCCACTTTCAGGTACCTCTGATATGATGGCATGAACATCGATTTTGCCTTCTTGTCATTTTATTCTCCCTCTCTCTTTCATCTTCTTATATTCCTTACTCTGGCCTCTTGCCTCTTCTCCCTACCTACCTATCACCACCCCCCGGTGTCCTCCCTCTTTCTCTTATGGTCCACTCTCTTCTCCTCCCAGATTCATTCTCATCCAGCTCATTTCCTCTCCTCCACCCATCTGGCTTCACCTCTCACCTTCTGGCTTGTCCTCCTTCCACTCACCCCACCCTTTTATTCTGGCAACTTTCCAGTCCTGGTGAAGGGTCTTGGCTCAAAATGTTGACTGTTTATTCATTTGGATAGGTGCTGCCTGAACTGCTGAGTTCCTGCAGCACTTTTTTTTTGTCTATGTTGTTCAGTGTTTTCTAATTTCTCTCTTATGGCTAGCAGTGATTTTACACTTATTTTCCTATTTACAGTAGCACAGTCATTTGGCCTAGTCAACCCTTTAAATTCTCTTCAGGATTCTCCAAATCACTCCTTAACCATCTACTGTACATCTACTTTATGTAATTGTTCCATTTCTTCAGACTAATGATCTACACTGCAGTCCTTCAATAATCTTGCATCCTTTGTAGTGTCTGATACCATAAATGCAAAAAGTAGTGCAGATGTGGTCTAATCTTGATGTCTAATTGAAGATCCCTGACCCTTACTTGAATTATGGCAATAAAACCTGTGTAGAATCAAAGGGAAATCATGGCTGCAATCAGTGAATTGTCTAACTAGTGCTAACAAGTAGACAACATGTGTGTGTATATACTGCAAAAAGACACCCAGACCTACCAGATTCTCACTTTTAGGAGAGTCAATGAATATGAATTTTCCTCACACTCAGAAATAAATATATTAAAAAACTCTAATATTTAGAACTTATGAGTAAACTAACCAGCCAGCCCTTAGTTTTCCTTTTCATCAAAATCTAATATAACAACCAAAAACATTGATTTAAAAAGAACTGAAAATTATATTAAAAAGCAAAAAAGAAATTGTAAAGTGTGAATATGAAATGAAACTGAAAATGTTGGATAAATCAGCATCTGTGTAAAATTAAATATAATGCTTAATTTCAGTTTCCAGAAGTCTGCAATAGAGAAAATCTGGAAAAACCAGCAGACCAAAGAGCAAATAAAACTGAGCTACTTCATAAATGGCCAGGAAACATAGGCTTTCCATCACCTGTCGCCACAATTTCCACACAACTCCCATCATGACCTGTCTTTTTTTATCCTCCTATGCCCAAGGTAAAGTCAAGAAGCAAAAATAAATTTTCTGTAGAGGCTCACTATTGGCCTTGGGGCATAGGGTTGAACTCAATTGTTTCAGATAGGCAGCCTTTCCAGTGAGTCAGAATGAATCAACCCTTAGCAGGAATTGCTAAAGGTACCGGCATAGACCTGAAGCATTGTTTCTTTCCTTTGATTAGTAAGGGTGTCAGAAGTTACATGGAGAAGACATGAGAATGTAGTTGAGAAGAGAAATAAATTATCCATGATCGAATGGAGAAAATGACTCAGTAGGCCAAATGGCCGAATTCTGCTCCTATGTCTTATAGTGCTATGATCCAATTGGCCCCTCAAGCCTGATCTACTATTTAGTATGTGATGAGAATACACATAAAATTAAGATGTTTGCTGGCCTGGGTTAGCATCAGTGACATCAGCAGTTGGTCTGCCACTTGTCCTCAGGGGAAGGAGAGATAAGGAACAATGGAGCAGCGTCTGGAGATGTGTAATGAAGGGACGGGTGAGAGAGCTGTCTGGAGCGGCTCCCCCTTTGAACCCTGAACTATTTGAAGTGATGGACAGGCGATCTGGAGATGTGTAATGAAGGGATGGGCGAGAGGGCTGTCTGGAGCGGCTCCCCCTTTGAACCCTGAACTGTTTGAAGTGATGGACAGGTGATACCCCAGCAGGGGGATAAAAAGGGACAGGCTCGTTAAGGCAACACACACGACACCCGAGGTAACGAGACCCTGGAAGCGGTGCGCCTCTCACGAGTTGGTGGGAAGTACCAGACAACGCACAGGGTGGAAAGGTACGATCAGCGGGAACCCGGTGTGTGTCCGCCCTTGCTTGGGTGCCGGGTTCACTGCAGAGGATCGACCGCATCTGGAGGAGGGGTCACAGTCGGTGACCTCAGGTGACATCACCAAGGACCTGCCCAAAAGCTGCTTGTGAGCCATATCGCCGGTCTGCGAGTGGAAGCCGTGTCTGAATGATCAGTCGTTCCTGTTCTCTCTCTCTCTCTCCCCACGTCCATCGCCATGGCAACGATTACTGCGAACTGAACTAAATTGGACTGAACTTATGTGTCACTTTGAAATTTGGTCATTTACCCCTAGACAACGATAGAGCTTGATTGATGCTGTTATCTTAATTCTGTGCACGTGTGTTTATCATTACTGAACTGTTGCATTTATTATCCTTTCGATTACTGTGTTGCTTGTTTCTTTAATAAAACTTTCTTAGTTTTAGTAATCCAGACTCCAACTGAGTGATCCATTTCTGCTGGTTTGGCAACCCAGTTACGGGGTACGTAACAAGTAGAATCACAGCTATTCTATTCTTGGCATAACACCACTTTCCTGTTCTCTCACCATAGCCCTTGATCTCTTGTAGTTCAAATGCCTGACAGTTCTTGGCTTGGATATATTCAATGTTTCTGCTTCATTGCTTTCTGGAGTTGAGAATCTAGCAAATCACAGTTATCTGAGAGAAGAAACACCTTCTCTCTGACTTAAATCAGCAAAAATTTATTCGGAAACCTACTGATACCAAAGGGTATCTCAACTATACCCCTTCCTGCCCGATCTCCAATAAAAATGCTCTCACCTTTAACTCAGAGTTTTGACCTCCACCGCATCTGTTCCTCTGACGCGGCTTTCTATTCTACGACATGTCCACATTCTTTAAAGAGTGGGGTTTCCTCCAGCCATTATTGATGCTACCTTCACCCACATCTGCATTTCTCAAACATCTGCGCTCACCCTGTCTACCCGCTACTTTAACAGTGATAGAAGGATCTCGGCCCAAAACATCAACTGTACTCCTTTCCACAGATGCTGCCTGGCCTGCTGCGTTCTTCCAGCATTTTGTGTGTGTTGCTCGATTTCCAGCAGCTGCAGAGTTTCTCGTTTGTGACAGTGATAGAGTTGATCCTGTCCTTAACTACCAGCCCGTCAGCCTCTGCATCCAACACATTATCCTCTGCAACTTCTGTCATTTCCAAAGGGATCCTTTCACTAACCATATTCTTACCTAACCCCTCCTCTCCCCTTTCTGCAGAGAACACTCCCTCCATGATTCCCTTGTCCATTTGTCCCTGCCTTCTAATCTTCCTCCTGGCACTTATCCCTGCAAGCAGTCTAAGTGCTACACCTGCCCATGCATGTCCTCCCTCACCTCCATTCAGGGCCCAGGCAGTCATTCTACATGAGGCAACACTCACCTGTGTATCTGCTGGGGTCATCAATTGTGTATAGTGCCCTTGATGTGGCCTTCTCGACATTGGGGAGACCCATCATAAATTTGGGGACTGCTTCATCACAAACCTTCACTCCATCTGGCACAAGTGAGACCTCCTAGTGGCTAAACATTTTAATTCCCATTCCCTGTCCAAAGTGTCAGTCCTTGGCCTCATCTTGTGCCATGACGAGGCCACCATCAGGGTGTAAGAGCACCACCTTATTCTGTCTGGGCAGCCTCCAACCTGATGGCATGAATATCAATTTCTTCTCTGGCAAACAAATTTCTCCCCACGCCCCCCCCCCTTCCTTTATTCCCCACTCTGACCTTTTAGCTCTTCTCTCCTGCCTAATACTTCCCCCTGGGTCCCCTCCTCTTTCCCTTTCTCCTTTTACTCTAGTCCTTGACCTTTCCCACCCACCTAGCTTTACATATCACCTTCCAGTGAGCCTCCTTCCCCTCCCCCCACCTTTTTATTCTGGCAAATTCTGCCTTCCTTCTCAGTCCTTAACGGGCTTGGCTTGAAATGTCGACTACATATTTATTTTCATGGATGATGCCTGACTTGCTGAGTTCCTCCAGCATTTTGTGTGTGTTATCTGAAGCAATATCCTTTTGCTCTTGATGCACTCACTAGGGGAAAGGTGCTTGCAGCATCCAGTCTGTCAATCCTCCTCAGAATCTTATTACTTTCAATCAAAAGACCTCTCAAAGCCATCAAAGCTCCTTTTATTCTATTCTTTTCCTCCTGCCTGTCAGTCAACTAATCTTTGATCCATGTTTGTGCCTTTCCTTGGGCTCATATCTTGTTTAGCAGCTCGTGCATGGCTCTTTGTCAATGAGGATTGATTTTAACTCTCAAAATTATTAAAAGGTAAACTCGGCCAAACCTAGAGTCCCACAGCATCTGGTGAAACTGCAATTTCCACCTTGGAGGCTGACATCAGAACATCCTTAAAAAAAGGTGGATCTTTGCGAGGTGCCAAGCCTTGATAGTGTACTCGGCAGTGTACTGAAAACCTGAGCCGACAAAACGTTCAAGGACATCTTGAACCTCTCACTACTACACTCAGAGGTTCCCAACTGTTTTGAAAGGGCATCAATCATACAGGTGCCTGAGAGGAGGAGGGTGAGCTGTCTCAATGACTATCACCTGGTAACACTCACATCTGCTGTGATTAAATGCATTAAGAGATTGGTCATGGCTAAAATTAACTCCAGCCTAAGGACCTGGACCTGCTGCATTTTGCCTACCACCACCATCATCAGATGTACAGTGGACACAATCTCACTGGCTTCTCGCTTGGCTTGGACCTCTAATTGCTACGTCAGCTGCTGCTTATTGATTACAGCTTGGCATTCACTACCATCATCTTTTCTGTACTAGTCAACAAGCTTCAGAACCTGGCCCTTTGTGCCTCCTTCTACTACTGGATCCTTGATATTTTCATCAGGAGAGCAGTGTGGATCAGTAATAACATCCAATCCTTCCATACAGTAACATCTAATCATCACAGGCATGCTTCAAGAATACACTACTCTACTCTCTCTATACTTATGACTGCTGTATGGCTAGACCCAACTAGAAACACTAGCCATAAATTCACCAATGACACCAATGCTGTTGGCAGAATCTCAGATGGTAACAAGGAGGTGTAGAGGAGAAGGATAGATTGGCTAGTTGAGTGGTGTCGCAAGAACATCCTTTTACTCAATATCTGCAAGACCAAGGCATTGATTGTGGACTTCAGGAAAAGAACATTGGAAGAACACACACCAGTCGTCACAGAGGGGCCAGCAGTGTAAAGTGCGAGCAGCTTCAAGCTCCTGGACATCAGCATCTCAGAGGATCTAGTCCGGGTCCAATACGTTGATGCAATCATGAGGAAGGCACACTAGTAGCTTTACTTTATTAAGAGACTGAAGATATTTGATATGTTTCCAAAGACACTAGCAGATTTCTGCAGATGTACTGCGGAGAGCATTCTGACTGGCCCTATCATCACCAGACATAGAGGGACCAACACTCAGGGTCCAAAGGGGCCGCAGAGGGTTGTAGAGGCAGCTGGCTTCATCACGGGCACAAGCCTCCACCATTGAGGGCATCTTCAAAAGCAGTGTCTCAAGCAGGCAGCATCCACCATTAAGGTCCCTCACCATCTGGGATATGCCCTTTTCTCATTACTACCAATGTACAGGAACCTGAAGATGCACACTCAACATTTTAGGAACAGCTTCTTCTCCTCCACCATCAGATTTCCAAACAATCAATAAACCCAGAAACACTGTTTTGCCATTCTTCTCTTTCACATTATTTATTTCTGTAACTGATTGTAGTTTTTATGTCTTATAAAATTAAAGATTACGAAATGGTTTACTGCTGCACAAAACAACTAATTTCAAGACATATACAGATGTCCCCCGCTTTTCAAATGTTCACTTTACGAAACCTCACTGTTACGAAAGACCTGCATTAGTTACCTGTTTTCGCTAACAGAAGGTGTTTTCACTGTTACGAAAAAAGGCAGCGCACGAGAAAAGCAGCGCGTGAAAAAAAGCAGTGTGCGATAAAAGGCAGCGTGGGCCCCGAGCAGCCGCTCTCCCTCGGATTCGGAACGACATTCTTGCCGGCATTGATTAAACACATGCCTGTGAGTATCTGAGCTTTATGTCGATTTATTTTGAGGTTCTGTTTGCAGAATGAGTTCTAAGGTATCAGAAAAGCCTAAGAGAGCCCGTAAGGGTGTTACACTTAGCATAGAACTAGACATAATTAAGCGTTTCGATCGTGGTGAACGAAGTAAGGACAAAGTGAGTTTGGCTTGTGGAAGTTGACGAAGATGATGTTGAAAAGGTTTTGGCATCCCATGACCAAGAACTGATAGATGAAGAACTGATGCTATTGGAAGAGGAAAGGATAACAATTGAAACCAAATGCAGTAGCAAACGGACCGAAAGTGAAGTCATCTAGGAACTGAACGTGAAGCAACTGCATGAGATTTTCGCTGCAATGATAAAGTATGACTTTTATTTTGAAAGGGTACGTCGGTTTAGGGCATATTTGCAAGGTGGTTTACAAAGATCTATATGATAGAAGAACGCGCGAGGCTAGCAGTCAAGCATACTGTCGTTTTTCAAGCCTTCCACATCAGCTACAGCAGACGACGAACCTCAACCTTCACCATCAAGGCAGGCAGACATAGAAGAAGATGACCTGCCTGCCCTGATCGACGATGAGATGACACACCCGTGTCCCATCACCCCAGTGGTCCCAAACTCCGGGCCGCGGACAGATTCCAATTCGTGGAGAATGCAGCAGTAGCTGGGACGCACCCAGCACGTCTTTAAGAAAAAAGCTGAACTAAACAAACTAATTAATTAGGTGCCGCCTGGCATGTAAACATCGACCCAGATCAGAGCCGATAGCCGATTGTGTCGCCTCTGATCTGGGCCGACATTTACATGCCGGGCGGCACCTAATTAATTAGCTTGTTTATTTCGGCTTTTTTCTTAAAGATGTGCTGGGTGCGTCCCAGCCACCGCTGTACCCCTGCATACTTCGCGGATCGGTATCAGTTCGCTGCCCAGAGGGTGGGGACCACTGCACCACCCCAACCTCCGACAACTCAGCCTAACACACCATCATCAGTGTGCTCGATCTCTTCCCGATTCCCGTAAGTGATACTACACCGTACATACATTATTTCTACTTTATATAGGCTGTATATTTTTATGTGTTATTGGGTATGATTTGGCAGCTTCATAGCTTAAAGGTTACTGAAGAGTGTTTTTGCCAAGAACGCTTGCGCCGTGTTTCTGCCGAGAGCACTTGTGTGAGATTTTTGCTACGGAGAACAGTGCAGGCAATGGTTGTACAGAAGTATTTCTACTTTATATAGGCTGTGTATTTATCATATCATTCCTGCTTTTACTATATGCTATTGTTATTTTAGGTTATATGTGTTATTTGGCATGACTAGGTAGGCTATTTTTTGGGTCTGCGAACACTCACAAATTTTTCCCATATAACTAAATGGTAATTGCTTCTTTGCTTTACGACATTCTGGCTTACGAACCATTTCATAGGAATGCTGTACCTTCAGATGGCAGGGGAAACCTGTATCAAGAATAAGCCTGATTCTGCTCATGCATCATAACTCAGACTTTGTATGGAATGTTATTTACTTTAAGACCATAAGACGTAGGAGCAGAATTAGGCCATCTGGCCCATCGAGTCTGCTCTGCCATCCAATCATGGCTGATCCTTTTTTTCCCTCCTCCCCAACTCCAGTTCCCTGCCTTCTCCCCGTAACCTTTGGTGCCTTGTCCAATCAAGAGCCTATCAATCGCTGCCTTAAATACACCCAACGACTTGGTCTCCACAGTTGCATGAGGCAAAAAATTCCACAAATTCACAACCTGCTGGCTAAAGGAATTTCTCCACATCTCTGTTTTGAAAAGGCGCCCCTCTATCCTGAGGCTGTGCCCTCTTGTCCTAGACTCTCTTTTCTACATGTACTCTGCCTAAACCTTTCAACATTTGAAAGGTTTCAATGAGATCCCCCCTCACCCTTCTGAATTCCAGCGAGTACAGATCCAAAGCCATCAAACATTCCTCAAATGGTAACACTTTCATTCCTGGAATCATCCTTGTGAACCTCCCCTGGACCCGCTCCAACGCCAGCACATTTTTTCTAAGATGAAGGGCCCAAAATTGTTCACAATACTCAAGGTGAGGCTTCACCAGTGCCTTATAAAGCCTCAGCATCACATCCCTGCTCTTGTATTCTAGACCTTTTGAAATGAATGCTAACACGGCATTTGCCTTCCTCACCACCAACTCATCCTGCAAGTTAACCTTCGGGATGTTCTGCACAAGGACTCCCAAGTCCCTTTGCATCTCAGATTTTTGGATTTCCTCCCCGTTTAGAAAATAGTCTGTATATTTATTTCTACTACTAAAGTGCATGACCATGCATTTTCCAACATTGTATTTCATTTGCCACTTACTTGCCCATTCTCCTAATCTGTCTAAGTCCTACTGCATCCTACCTGTTTCCTCAACACTACCTGCCCCTCCACCAATCTTCATACCATCTGCAAACTTGGCAACAAAGCCACCTATTCTATCATCTAAATCATTGATATACTGTACAGCATAAAAAGAAGTGGTCCCAACACTGATCCCTGCAGAATACCACTAGTCACTGGCAGCCAACCAGAAAAGGATCTTTTTATTCCCATTCACTGCCTCCTACCAATCAGCCAATGCTCTTACCATGTTAGATAACTTCCCTGTAATTCCATGGGCTCTTAACTTCGTAAGAGCCTCATGTGTTGCACCTTGTCAAAGGCCTTCTGAAAGTCCAAATATACAACATCCACTACATCCCCTTTATCTATCCTACTTGTAATTTTCTCAAAGAATTCTAACGGGTTCATCAGGCAGGATTTTCTCTGAAGGAAACCATGCTGACTTTGTACTATCTTGTCCTATGTCACCAAATAGTCCATCACCTCATCCTTAACAAATGAATCTTACATCTTTCCAACCACTGAGGTCAAGCTAACTGGTCTATAATTTCCTTTCTGCTGCCTTCCTCCTTTCTTAAAGAGTGGAGCGACATTTGCAATTTTCCAGTCCTCTGGCACCATGCCAGAGTCCAATGATTTTTGAAAGTTCATTTCTAATGCCACCCCAATCTCTAACACGACCTCTTTTAGAACCCTAGGGTGTGGTTCATCTGGTCCAGGTGACTTATATACCTTTAAGTCTTTCAGCTTTTTGAGCACCTTCTCTCCTGTAACAGTAACTGCACCCACTTCTCTTCCATCACACACTACAACATCAGGCATACTGCTAGTGTTTTCCATGGTGAAGAATGATGCAAAATACTCTTTTAGTTCATCAGCCATCTCCTTGTCTTCTGTTATTATTTCTCCTGCCTCATTTTCTAGCCGTCCTATATCCACTCTCATTTTTTTTATTTTTAACCGGAAAAAAATTTTACTACCCACTTTGATATTATTTGCTAGCTTGCTTTCATATTTCACCTTTTCCCTTCTAATGTTTTTTCAGTTGCTCCCTGTAGGTTTTTAAAAACTTCCCAATCCTCTATCTTCCCACTAATTTTTGCTTTGTTGTATGCCATTCCTTTTGCTTTTAAAATAGCTTTGACTTTCCTTGTCAGTTATGGTTGTACTATTTTACCATTTGAGTATTTCTTCATTTTTGGATTACATATGTCCTGCACCTTCCTCATTTTTCCCAGAAATATTTAAACATTATCTGTGCACAGATGTTGCTTTATCTTACTGAACACTACTTTGAAGTAACAGGGGACTCTTCAATGATCATAACTACTGCTATTCTTTGATACTTCTGTGGTAATGCAGAAATTTAACGAATTGGCTGACTTTTAAGTCGTCACCAGAGGTTGATGATGGAAGCTGCTGCCTTGATTTTTTAACCCAGTTAACTGATTTATGTTTTTCAAGGATGGCAACCACTCCTATTTAATCTGGCATACTTGTAATCTGAGTTGGAAGTCATGTGGTTTACTTCTTATACCCTTAAGACTGTGAACAATGGGCTGGGCACATGGCTATGTCAGTGTCACCTCCAAATGAAAAACAAATAAAATACACCATGTGAACAAAGGTAAGGTTGTCTGGTTACTTTGCCAACAAGTAATTGCAAGAGGAAAAACTTTTAAGTTTAAAAAGGCAAACCTCAATATATAAACAGAGAAGTAAAGATAATCAGGTAGCCTAAGTAACTCAGAGATGTTGGCCCAGACTTCGCAGTCAAATTAATCGCAAGGGTAACATTGCCTCCATTATATATGTCTGAAATTGGGAAACTCTAGCTGAAAATGCGTAACAACAAAAGGTATGCTATAATTGTTAGCATAAAAGTTATGCTAACATTGTGCTATAACATCATTTGCTTCATAAAACAGCATGTTATTAATAGCATGAAGTTGTTGTCCGCACGTATAAACTAAATGTCATACTAAGTCTCATCATTACAATTTAAATGACTTTGCACACTATTAACCGATAAATCTTTCTGACATGGAAAAAGAAATGCTACAGGGATACAGTTTCACACCTTCAGGTTAATTGTTGTAGGTTTTAAAAATATTTAAAATTTTACCTTCATAGTTCTTTATCCTCCCTTTTGAACTAATAATTTTATTGGTTCTTCCTCAACCTGACTGGTATAAGTTTGTTCACCTCTAATTGACTTTCCACCTCTGAATCAGAATGAGAATCACTGGCATATGTCGTGAATTTTTTTGATTTGTGAAAGCATATTGTAACACATAATTAAAAACCTATAAATGACAATTAGATATATGAAAATAAGTTAAATGAATAGTGGAAAGAAAGAGAAAAAATAATAGTGAGGTCATGTACATGGGTTCATTATCTATTCAGAATGCAGAGGGGAATAAGCTGTTCCTGAAATGTTGTGTGTTTCTCTTCAGGTTCTTCTAGCTACTTCTTGATGGTAGCAATGAAAAGAGGGCACATCCTGGGTGATGGGGCATCCTATGCTTTTTGAAAGTGTCCTTGATGCAGGGGAGGCTAATGCCCATGATAGAGCTGGCTGGGTTGACAACTTCCTGCAGCTTTTTCTGATTCTGTGCAGCCGCCCCTCCGTTCCAGTCAGTGAAGCAACCAAAATGCTCTCTACAGTGCCTCTGTAGAAATTTTAAAGATTCAAAGTACATTTATTATTGAAGTATGTATGCAGTACACAACCCCAAGGTTCATCTTCCCCACAGACAGCTACAAAACAAATAAAAAACATGGAACCCATTCAAAGGAAAGCAACAAACGCCCCCCGCAACCACAAAAAAAAATCGCACAAATGGCAACCAAAAAAAATGAGGGAAAAACACAAAAACGAAAGAGACCAGACTTATTCACTTCAGCTCAGAGTTTGTTATCTGCGGGACACCCCAATGCAAAATCGACTAAAATAACAACAAAAAAAGGAGTGATCATAAGCCAAAACATATCATAACATGAACTACAGAGTCCAATACACAAACCACGATGATTATATCGCAGAACTGCGGTATCATCTTACAACAGCATCAAGGGAGAGAGAGACCATTTGAATGCAGGGACCTTTCGTAGGGAGCAGCAAGTGAGAGGAAGAGAGAGATAGACCATCATACAGGGACACCTTCCTCCAGCAGCAACAAGCGAGAGGCTGGTAGGTGGCACAGAACATGCACTCACCTTCCATATTCGCCTCAATGATTTCAATCTTCCTCAGTGCCTTAATTGGCAAGATCACTAAGAAGTGGAGTCGATCATGGCCTCACACCCTGTCTCCAGGCTCCTTGGCTTCCAGGCCAGATGCTTCACTCAAAGCCTTATGGAAACCTCTCGGAAACAGCAATGTACCATATCGCTCTATTGGCCTGAAAACCACCAAAATATAGATCACAGGCATTGAACAGTAAATCACAGGTTTCAACAGTAGAACCACATTTGAAAGAAAAAGAAGATGTAAAAGAAGTAGTTTCATGAACCATCTGGAAGATGTTGTCATCTTCTTCCAGAAGCAGTCTTTGGTGACATGCTAAGTCTCTTCAGACTCCTAATGAAATAGAGATGCTGTTATTCCTTCTTTGCAATTGCATCAATATGCTGGGTTCAAGGTAGATCCTCAGAGACATTGACATGCAGGAAAATTGAAATTGCCCACTGCTGATCCCATGTTTACGACTGGTGTGTGTTTCCTTGACTTCTCCTTCCTGAAGTCCACAATAAATTCCTTGGTCTTAATGATGTTGAGAGTAATATTGTTGTTGCAACACCACTCAACCAGCTGATCTACCTCACTTCTGTATGCCTCCTCATCAACATCTGAAATTCTGCCAATAATAGTTGTGTTATCGGCAAATTTATAGATAGCTTAAGAACCGAGCCTTGGGCATAGAGAGAGTAGAGCACTGTGCTAAGCATGCATCCTTGAGGTATGCTGGTGTTAATTGGCAGTGAGGAGGAGATGTTACTTCTGATCTGCACTGGCTTTGATCTTCCAATGAGGAAATCTAGCATCCAGTTGCAGAGGAAGGTACAGTGGCCCATGTTTTGGAGCTTGTTCATTAGAACTGAGCGTATGATTTTGCTGACTGCTGAGCTGTAATCAATAGCAGATTAACATAGGTATTACTTTTGTCCAGGTGATTTAAGGTTGAGTGGAGAGCCAGTGAGGCTGCATCATTTGTAAACCAGTTGTGATGATAGGCAAATTGCAGTTGGTGCTGGTCGGTTGCTGACACAGAAATTGATTTGGCCATGACCAACCTTTCAAAGCTCTTCATCACAGTAGATGTGAGTGCAACTGGATGATAATTGTTCAGGCAGCTCAACCTGCTCTTCTAGGGCACTGCTATGATTGTTGTCCTTTTGAAGCAGATAGAAACCTCTGACTGCAGCAGTGAGAGATTGAGGATGCCCGTGAACGTTCTTGCTAGTTGATTGGCATAAATTTTCAGTGTTGCACTATCAAGACCTGTGCCTTACGAGGGTTAACGCTCTTGAAGACCTTCTGTTGTTGGCCTCCGAGACAGAGATTACAGGGTCACCAGACGTTGCAAGGATTCACAAAGGTGTAGTTTGATTCTCTCTTATTTCTCCATGTGAAAACTCAGTCCTTCAATTGGTTAAAGAGATATATAGTAGTTTACCCAGGTCCCAATTGCTTTTCTGTAATGTTATCCATCATGTAAAGTATATTAAAACCTAACATGGTTAAATATGTCTAATTAAAGACAAATATCTTTGGATGTACTGGGACGGAAAGATCTAGATCGATATAATTGCAAGAGAAGTTGGCACTTTCATAACATTAGTAAAGCAAGATAAAACCAAAACCTGCAGAGATCATTAACTTTCTTTAATCTCCAAAGCCAATTAAAAGTTCGATCAAGATAAAAAGATAATTTTCAATAATTGAGAAGGAACTAAAAATTGTGTTGAGAGTCATGAGAATAAGTGTGCAAAATCAACATTAAACACACTTATAAGAATCTTCCAACAGAGTTATAGAATTCAAGAGGATTACAAGATATTTTTAAAAATGTCAATAAAATGTGAAATAAACACTTGTAGATTCACTTTCAACTTCTGTTTTCTGTGGTACAGCTAGAGACAGGGTTCGAACCCGTGATTGATTGCATTTCTCAATGATTAAAATGTTGAGGAAGATTGAAAACATCGTGGTAAGTGCAGAAGGCATGCAAGTGTTCAGCGCCATCCACCAGCCTCTTGCATGCTGCCGCCGAAGGGAGGTGCCTGCATGTGATGTTCTCTTTCTCCATCTCGCTCGCTGCTCCCAAAGGAAAGTCCCTGTACTCGAATGGTCTGTTTCTCCCTCGATGCTGTCGGAGGATGGTGCTGAAGTTCCAGTTCTGCAGTTTGTAGATTGGACTCCAGTCCATATTATGATATTTTTTCTGATTTTTGGTTGCTCTTTTTCCCATTTTGAGCGACTTTGAATCAGAGTGGCCTGCAGTTAATGAACACTGAACTGAACTGAATTATGCCTGGACTCTTTTGTTTTTATGTTTTATATTCTGTGCTCTTCATTCATTTTGTTTTGTTGCTGTTTACGTGTTTCTTTTTGCATGTGAGGGGTTTGACGTTTTCCTTTGAATGGGTCCCATAGTTTTCTCTGTTTGTGGCTGTCTGTGGAGAAGACGTATCTCAGGGTTGTATACGGCATACAGTACATAATTCAATAATAAATGTACTTTGAACTTTGAATTTAAAACCAACATGTTAGAATTTCATCTTTGGACCAAATTATGTGGTGGAGTTTCCCAATTTCTTCTGTATGTTTGATTTAGTTTGGGATTCCTAGGTGACTGCTTAAGTCTAGAATTATGGTAAGCAATTCAGAGTTATTGCAAAAGATCTCATTTGTGGACTGCACTGCACTGCTGGAAAGCACTACTGGAAAGGCTTTGGAGAGGAAGAAGTCAAACCATTTCTCAATCTTATGCCCAGGTGTTTCAGGCACAGTATTTAGGTAGTTTGTCTATTTCAGATGACCTCCAGGAGTTTGCAGGTAACACACAGAAAATGCTGGAGGAACTCAGACGGCCAAGCAGCACCTATGGAAAAGAGTAAACAGTCAACGTTTTGGGTCGAGACCCTTCAACAGGACTGGAAAAATGATAAAAAGTTAGAGCAAGAAGGTGGGAGGAAGGAAGGAAGAAATACAAGGTGGTAGGTGATAGGTGAAATTGGGAGAGGGAGAGGGAGAGGGGTGAAGTGAAGAGCTGGGAAGCTGATAGTGAAAGAGATAAAGGGCTAGAGAAGGAGGAAACTGATAGGAGAGAGAAGAAGATAGGATGTTGAAGGTGATCAGTTTGACAATTTAACATTATTGAACATCAGAACTGTCTTCGCTCAGTATCAGAGAGGCACAGATGTTTATAAATGGCCTAATCTCAAATGCTGTCCTGTTGCATTCAGGCGCAAACAGTTCCTTTTCCTGAGCTGTTGTAAATGGAACTTCAAATTGTGCAATAATTCAAGGCCAATGTCTTTTCTGACCTCATGATGGAGACAAAGTGATTGGTGAAGCTGCTTAAAATAGTTGAAAGAGCTGTGATCAATGGCCTTAAATATACAATCACTTCTTCTTTATGCTAGAAATATGACCAGTAGAGAGTATTTTTTTCTTGTATATTACTCCATTCCTGCCACGTTGGGACACTCACCAATATGCTTACCGACAGAATCACTCTACAACACATACCATAGCATCTATCATCCACTTGGCCCTGACACACCTAGGAAACAAGGACACTTATGTCAGACTGCGATCTCTAGATTTCTTTTTGGCATTCAACACTTTTGACCCACAGACAGTGATGAACAACTCATTCTCCTCAGTTTAAAAACACCACTGTGAAACTGGGTGTGGGACTTCCTAATGAAACAGACCTCAGGTAGTCAGAGTGTACAACTGCTCCTCCTTCCCCATCATCCTCAATAGGGGTGTCCCAGGGCTGTGTGCTGAACTACTGCTGTACGCATTGTACACACATGATTGCTGAGCCAAACAAAAGACCATAAGAACATTAGTCACAGGAGCAGAATTAAGCCACTCAGCCTGTTGAGTCTGCTCCACCGTTCCATCACGGCTAATCCCAAATCTCACCCAAACCCATACACCTGCCTTCCTGCCATATCCTTTGATGCCCTGACAAATCAGGAAACTATCAACTTCCGCTTTAAATATACCCACAGACTTGACCTTCACTGCAGTCTACGGCAGAACATTACTCTCTGGCTAGATTCACTACTCTCTAGCTAAGAAAAATCCTCATGACCTCTGTTCTAAAAGGTCACCACTCAGTTTTGAAGCTGTGCCTTCTGGATCTGGACACCCCCACATAGGAAACATCTTCTCCACATCCACCTTATCTAATCTTTCAATGTTTGGTAGATTTCAATGAGATATCTCTGCATTCTTCTAAATTCCAGTGAGTACAGGCCCAAAGCTGCCAAACACTCCTCATATGTTAACCCTCGCAACACACATCAAAGTTGCTGGTGAACGCAGCAGGCCAGGCAGCATCTCTAGGAAGCAGTACAGTCGATCATGGCTGATCATCCACTATCAGTATCCAGTTCCTGCCTTATTCCCATAACCTTTGATTCCACTATCTTTAAGAGCTCTATCCATCTCTGTTTTGAAAGCATCCAGAGACGTGGCCTCCACAGCCTTCTGGGGCAGAGCATTCCATATATCCACCACGCTCTGGGTGAAAAAGTTTTTCCTCAACTCCGTTCCAAATGGCCTACCCCTTATTATTAAACTTGGCCTCTGGTTCTGGACTCACCCATCAGCGGGAACATGCTTCCTGCCTCCAGCGTGTCCAATCCCTTAATAATCTTAGATGTTTCAAAAAGATCCCCTCTCAGCCTTCTAAGTTCCAGAGTATACAAGCCCAGTCGCTCCAATCTTTCGATATATGACAGTCCCGTCATCCCGGGAATTAACCTTGTGAACCTACGCTGCACTCCCTCAATAGCAAGAATGTCCTTCCTCAAATTTGGAGACCAAAACTGCACACAGTACTCCAGCTGTTGTCTCACCAGGGCCCTGTACAGCTGCAGAAGGACCTCTTTGCTCTTATAATCAATTCCCCTTGTTATGAAGGCCAGCATGCCATTAGCTTTCTTCACTGCCTGCTGTACTTGCATGCTTGCTTTCAGTGACTGATGTACAAGAACACCTAGATCTCATTGTGCTTCCCCTTTTCCTAACTTGACTCCATTTAGATAATAATCTGCCTTCCCATTCTTACCACCAAAGTGGATAACCTCACATTTATCCACATTAAACTGCATCTGCCATGCATCTGCCCACTCACCCAGCCTGTCCAAGTCACCCTGCATTCTCATGACATCCTCCTCACATTTCACACTGCCACCCAGCTTTGTCATTAGCAAATTTGCTAATGTTACTTTTAATTTCCTCATCTAAATCATTAATATATATTGTAAACAGCTGCAGTCTCAGCACTGAACCCTGCAGTACCCCACTAGTCACCACCTGCCATTCCGAAAGGGACCCGTTAATCGCTACTCTTTGTTTTCTGTCAGCCAGCCAATTTTCAATCCATGTCAGTACTCTGCCTCCAATACCATGTGCCCTAATTTTACCCACTAATCTGCTATGTGGGACTTTATCAAAGGCTTTCTGAAAGTCCAGGTACACTACATCCACTGGCTCTCCCTTATCCATTTTCATAGTTACATCCTCAAAGAATTCCAGAAGATTAGTCAAGCACGACTTCTGCTTCATAAATCCATGCTGACTTGGACCAATCCTGTTACTGCTATCCAGATGTGTCGTAATTTCATCTTTTATAATTGACTCCAGCATCTTTCCCACCACCGACATCAGGCTAACCGGTCTATAATTCCCTGTTTTCTCTTCAAGAAGGGAGGAAGAGGGACAACATTAGCCACCCTCAATCCACAGGAACTGATCCTGAATCCATAGAGCATTGGAAAATGATTACCAATGCGTCCACAATTTCTAAAGCCACCTCCTTAAGTACCCTGGGATGCAGACCATCAGGTCCCGGGGACTTATCAGCCTTCAGACCCAACAGCCTATACAACACCATTTCCTGCCTAATATAAATTTCCTTCAATTCATCCATTACCCTAGGTCCTTTGGCCACTATTACATCTGGGAGATTGTTTGTGTCTTCCCTAGTGAAGACAGATCCAAAGTACCTGTTCAACTCGTCTGCCATTTCCTTGTTCTCCATAATAAATTGACCCACTTCTGTCTTCAAGGGCCCAAATTTGGTCTTAACTATTTTTTTTCCTTTTCACATACCTAAAGAAGCTTTTACTATCCTCCTTTATATTCTTGGCTAGTTTACCTTCGTACCTCATTTTTTCTCCCATATTGCCTTTTTAGTTACCTTCTGTTGCCCTTTAAAAGTTTCCCGCTCCTCCGGCTTCCCACTCGTCTTTGCTATGTTATACTTCTCTTTTATTTTTATATTGTCCATTACTTCCCTTGTCAGCCATGGCCTCCCCTTACTTCCCTTAGGATCTTTCTTCCTCTTGGGAATGAACTGATCCTGCACCTTCCACATTATTCCCAGAAACACTTGCCATTGCTGTTCCACTGTTATCCCTGCTAGGGTATTGTTCCATTGAACTTTGGCCAACTCCTCCCTCATAGCACCATAGTTCCCTTTGTTCAACTGTAACACTGACACTTCCGAGTTTCCCTTCTCTTTCTCAAATTGTAGGTTAAAACTTATCATATTATGGTCACTACCTCCTAATGACTCCTTTACCTCGAGGCCCCTGATCAAATCCGGTTCATTGCACAACACTAAATCTAGAATTGCGTTCTCTCTGGTAGGCTCCAGTACAAGCTGTTCTAAGAATTCATCTCGGAGGGACTCCACAAATTCCCTTTCTTGGGGCCCAGTACCAACCTGATTCCTCCAGTCTACCTGCATGTTGAAGTCCCCCATAACAACTGCAGCATTACCTTTGCGACATGCCAATTTTAACTCTTGATTCAACTTACACCCTACATCCAGACTACTGTTTGGGGGCCTGTAGATAACTCCCATTAGGGTCTTTCTACCCTTAGAATTTCTCAGTTCTATCCATACTGACTCTACGTCTCCTGATTCTATGTCCCCCCTCGCAAGGGACTGAATATCATTCCTCACCAACAGAGCCACCCCACCCCCTCTGCCCATCAGTCTGTCCTTTCGATAGGACGTATACCCTTGAATATTCATTTCTCAGGCCCTGTCCACTTGAAGCCACATCTCTGTTATTCCCACAACATCATACTTACCAATTTCCATCTGTGCCTCAAGCTCATCTTCTTTATTTCTTATACTCCGTGATTCATATATAATACTTTTAATTCATTACTCCCCTCACCTCCCATATCAATTCCTATTTCACTTGGCCATACTGTACGATCCCTTCTTGAGCTTTCTGCTCTGTTGATTCTGCTGTCTTTCTTAACTTTTCTTATTCTCACTTTCCCTTTATCTCCATCCTCATGTTCCCAGTTCATCCCCTCCCTCCCCCACTACTTAGTTTAAACACACCTGTATTGCAGAGGCAAACCTGCCTGCCAGAATGCTGGTGCCCCGTTTATTAAGGTACAACCCGTCCCTTTTGTACAATTCATCCTTACCCCGAAACATACCCCAGTGGTCCAAGAATGTAAATCCTTGCTTCCTGCACCAGTTCCTCAGCCACACATTCAGATCCATTATCTCTCTGCTCTTGACCACTCCAGCAAGGGGAACTGGAAGCAAACCGGAGATAACTACCCTGGAATTCCTGCTTTTCAGTCTTCTTCCGTGTTTTAGCTGCTTTTTATTGGATTTTCAAAGCTTCCCAATCATCTCACTTCCCACTCACATTTGCTACTTTATATGCCCTTTCCTTGGCTTTTATGCAGTCCTTAACTTGCCTTGACAACTGTGGTTGCCTACCCCTGCTATTTGAGAACAAGTGTTTCTGTGGGACATATCTATTCTTCACTTTGTGAACTATTGACAGAAACTTCAGCCACCTCTGCTCTGCCATCATCCCTGCCAGTATCCTTCTCCAATCCACCTAGGCAAGCTTCTCTTTCATGACTCCTTTATTCCAGTGTAATACTGATACGTGTGACTTATGCTTCTCCTTCTCAAATTGCAGTATGTGTTCAAGCATACTATGATCAATGCCTCTTAAGGGTTCCTTTATGTTAAGCTCCCAATCTACAAAAGCATTTCCCCAAGTAGGCTCAAGCTCAAGCTGCTCTAAAATGCCATCTCGTAGGCATTCAACAAATTCCCTCTCTTGAGATCTGACGCCAGCCTTGCACCTTGAAGTTCCCCATTACAATTGTGACATTACCCTCATTACAGGCCTTTTTCAGCTCCCCTTGCAATCTCAACCCCACATCTCGGTTACTATTTGGTGGCCTATATATGATTCCTATAATGGCTTTTTCATCCTTGTGGTTTCTTAACTACACCCACAAAGATTCAACGCTCTCTGACCCTATGTCACCTCTTTCTAAAGATATAATTCCATCTCCTACCAACCAAGCCACAACACCATCTATGCCTTCTTGCCTGACCTTTTGATACAAAGTATATCCTTTGATATTAAGTTCCCAGCTATGGCTTTCTTTCTGCCATGACTCTGTTATGCTCACAATGTTATAACAACCAATTTCTAATTGCACCATAAGTTCATCCACCTTATTCTGAATGCTCTGTATATTTAAATACTGCACCTTTAGTCCTGCATTTTTCACCATTTTGAATTTTGCCTCTGTGGTACAATTTAACTATTTTTGCTCTGTTTGCATTTGTCCCCCAGTCATTGGCTTGCCCTTCCTTACATTCATGTTACACCCATCATCTACTTGTAAACCTGCTGGCTCATCCTCAGCTCTATCATACTGGTTCCCATCAATTGCTATTGAGGGAGTGCAGCGTTAATTCACAAGGTTAATTCCCGGGATGGCTGGACTGTCATATGTCAAAAGATTGGAGCAACTGGGCTTGTATACTCTGGAATTTAGAAGGCTGAGAGGGGATCTTATTGAAACATATAAGATTATTAAGGGATTGGACACGCTGCAGGCAGGAAGCATGTTCCCGCTGATGGGTGAGTCCAGAACCAGAGGCCACAGTTTAAGAATAAGGGGTAGGCCATTTAGAATGGAGTTCAGTAAAAACATTTTCACCCAGAGAGTGGTGGATATATGGAATGCTCTGCCCCAGAAGGCTGTGGAGGCCAAGTCCCTGGATGCTTTCAAAAAAGAGATGGATAGAGCTCTTAAAGATAGTGGAATCAAAGGTTATGGGGATAAGACAGGAACTGGATACTGATAGTGGATGATCAGCCATGATCACAGTGAACGGCGGTGCTGGCTCGAAAGGCTGAATGGCCTACTCCTGCACCTATTGTCTATTGTCTATCCCCTGCCCTATTAGTTTAAACCACTCCCAACAATAAATCTGGTAAACCTGCCAACAAGAGTATTGGTCCCCTTTGCATTCAAGTGGAACCCATCTATTTTGTATAAGTCACATCTGCCCCAAAAGATATCCAAATTATCCAGAAATCTGCATCCCTGCCCCCTACTCCGATTCTTCTGCCACATATTTATCTGCCACCTCATTCTGTTCCTATCCTTAATATCACATGGCACATGCAGCAATCCAACATTATTACCCTTGAGGTCCTGCTTCTCAGCTTCCATCCTAATTCCCTGTCCTCTGGTTTCAGAACCTCCTCCCTTCTTCTACCTATGACGTTGGCACCAATATGTACCATGACTTCTAGCTACTCACCCTCCATTTTCAACATATTGTGGACTCGTTCAGAAACATCATGGACCCTGGCACCTGGGCTGCTAACTACCATCCATGTTCTTATTCAAGAAAAGGAGTAAAGATTGCCCAGGGAACTATAGACCAGTGAGTCTTACTTCAGTGGTTGGTAAGTTGATGTAGAAGATCCAGAGAGGCAGGATTTATGAACAGTTGGAGGGACATACTATGATTAGAAATAGTCAGCATGGCTTTGTGAAAGGCAGATCATGCCTTATGAGCCTGATTGAATTTTTTGAGAATGTGACTCTTGGCAGTGTGGCGGATCAGAGGGATCTTGGGGTCTGAGTACATAGGATACTCAAAGCTGCTGCGCAGGTTGACTGTGTGGTTAAGAAGCCATACGGTGTATTGGACTTCATCAACTGTGGGATTGAGTTCAAGAGCCGAGAGGTAATGCTACAGCTATATAGGACCTTGTTCAGACCCCACTTGGAGTACTGTGTTCAGTTCTGGTCTCCTCGCTACAGGAAGGATGTGGAAACTATAGCAAGGGTGCAGAAGAGATTTCCAAGGATGTTGCCTGGATTGGGGAGAATGCCTTTTGAGTGAACTTGGCCTTTTCTCCTTAGAGCGACGGAGGATGAAAAGTGACATGTTAGAGGTGTACAAGATGATGAGAGGTATTGATTGTGTGGATAGTCAGAGGCTTTTTCTCGTGGCTGAAATGGCTAGCATGAGAGGGCACAGTTTTAAGGTGCTTGGAAGGCACAGAGGAGATGTCAGGGGAAAGTTTTTTACGCAGAGAGTGGTGAATGCGTGGAGTGGGCCACTGGCGGCTGTGGTGGAGGTGGACACAATAGGGTCTTTTAAGAGACTCCTGGCTAGGTACATGGTGCTTAGAGGGCTATGGGTAACCCTAAGTAATTTCTAAAGTAACTACGTGTTCGGCACAGCATTGTGGGCTGAAGGGCCTGTATTGTTCTGTAGGTTTTCTATGTTCCTATGCTTCTTTTTCAGGTCCACAGAATCGCCTATATCTCCCTTTAGTTATAGAGTTGCCTATTACTGCTGCCATCCTCTTCAGTTCCCTACCCATCTGAGCCACAGGGCCAAACTCAGTGCCAGAGGCATGGCCGCTATTGCTTCCCCCATGTAGGTCCCCCCACCCCACAACAGCACTTACAGTTCAGGTGGATGGCCACAGATGTGCTCTCTCCACTATCTGATGTTCTCCCTTCCCTCACCTGACAGTCACCCATTTATGTGTCTCCTGTAGCCTTTGGGTGACCACCTCCCTGTTGTTCCTGTCTATCACCTCTTCAGTTTCCCTAACAAGCTGAAGGTCATTGAGTTGCAGCTCCAGTTCCTTAACACGATCTCTAAGGAGCTGCATCCTGAGGCATCTGGTGCAGATCTGGCTATCGGGGGAGGTTCTGGACATCCCACATCTGACACCCAGAACAGAACCCTGGCTCTGTAGACATACCCCCTATTCTTTCAAGAGTTAAATAAGAAAAAAGAAATAAGAAATAAGGAATAAACTTACCTACTTACCTTGACTCTGCCTGTTCCCATTGAAGTCCTGTTGTGGCAAAGCCTTACCACTCTGACTCAGAATACCCCTACGACAACCGCTCCCATGATGACCACTCCGCTGGATGGTTCCCCTCTTTGATGAAGACTGGGTTTTTAAAGCTCTTCACCGGAATTGCACGGGAATGCTTCTACTGCGTCTGCTTAGTACTCCAATCAGATATCATAGCAATCACATGGTCAAGTTCAGTGATGACACAACAGTGGCTCACCATCAACAACAATGATTCGGCCAACAAAGAAAGCTCGTCAACTCCTCTACTTTCTGAGAAGGCTGAAGGGAGCTGGGCTTTGTGCATCCATATGCACATCATTCACCTCATTCTATACATATGCAGCAGGGGCATACTACAAGATCCATCACTGCTTGGTACAGAAGTTGCTCTGCGGTGGACTCGTATCTACCCGTCATTAAGGATGTATATACAGAAAGGTGCTGGAATAGAGGCAGTAATATCAAGAAGGATCCCACATACCCTGCTCATTAACTGTTTGTCCCACTCCCATCAAGGAGGAGACTACGTAGCATTCAGGCCAGTATCACCAGCCTCAAAGACAGTTACTTTCCCAAGCAGTAAGGCTGATCGACACCACCACCTACTAACTCCACCACTACTTTATTATTTTCTGTCAGTCACCTTATGTACAGTCTAGTATTCCTTTATGGACATACAATCAATGTATATAAGCTATCTTATGTATTTATATCTATTGTTTGCCTATGTGCCTTGATATAATTGCCATCAATAATGGACTCCAACATTTTTCCAAATAACTGTTGTCAAGGTAATATTCTTTTAGCCCATCATTTTTGTTCCCCTCCCTCATGAAAAGCAGTTTTACATTGGCTTTATCTCAATCCAGTAAGATCATTCTGAAAACCAAGAAATATTAGTGGATCGCTATCAATCCATTCAGTACTTTTGTGGCTACCATTTTAAAACTAGGATAAAATTCATAGGCTTGGGGATTTTTTTTTGGTTTGAGTTCAACTACTTTCTCTGATTTTTTACCTTTACCATATAAATTACCTTAACCTGTTTGTTCAAACCATGGTTACTTTGTGGAGTACGTTTTTTGTTGTCTTCTGTAAAAAGAATTACAAAATATGATTCTAATATTTTATAATTCTGCATCATGCTTTTTCCTGACTTGATTTCTAAAGGGTCTACATGTACCTTCAATACTCTCTTCCTTTTTAATACTTGTAGGAACTTTTACAGACTGTTTTTAAAATTATTGCTAGTTCACTCTCCTTTTCATTTTTAGTTGTTCTGTAATCAATTTTTGGTGATCCATTAAATATCCATAAATGTTTCAAGATTAATACTCTTTTTCACAACACTACAAGCCTAATCTTTTCATTCAATGATATCCTCAAATTTTTGGTTAGGCATAGTTGGAGCACTTCTCCCATGTAGGTTTTGCCATTCTTAACTTTGTTGAAAATTTTGGAAGGACAGAAGATTATTTATCTGCCAGTAGAAAGCCTTTTCTCCTGTGCTGCATTTGAAATAATATATTTAACTTTCAGATTTGTCCCCAGGTTAATTTGTATATGTCTCAGATAACAATCAAATCATTATTCTTAAAAATTTTATTTACTTGGTCTCCACCTTCAAATCTCACAGAACTTCCTCCTTATTTTTGTCATTTTATTGGTTCTCCGCCAAACACTTTTCAAGCCCAAAGGATATAACCCTAATTCTGACATGACAACTATGTAATGAGGAGGCAACTGCCATTGTGTGCCACCTCATTAGAAAGCCCATGGTTCTGGTTAATTGTACTTCACAACACCAATTTACTCTCCATGATTCCCTTGTGAGTTATGTGACAACCATGACCTAATCCAATTCACACGTTTTCATTATTAAAAGCAGCAGATGTACAATGACCATTCAAAGGAACACTGGTTGCCTTTTCCTAGTTTCTGCACTGTAGGTCTTCCATTCTCTCCTTATAATCTGGCTGAGACCATATAGTTTGGTACAACATCGAATTTTATACTACTCACATAAGCTCCTGATCAAATAAACACATGAAGCAATCAAGGAGATTCTTCAAATGACTGCAAAATTAGTCCTTCTTTGCCAGTATTGACTTTAACAATGTTAAGGATATATGAAAGCAGAATCACTATGAAGTTTAATTTCCTGTATTTAAAATGATACCAAAAAAGACCAAATTAGCATATTCTTCTTTAAGTTACTTGCTTATTTTCTTAAGCTTTAGTTTGTTTTATATATTATGTTGTAAGAGATGGGTTCATATCTACGGACCTCTGCTAGATGAAAGGTATAAAAAGGTATAATTGTCTTCCTTACAGTTTTGCAGATATATTAATATACAGTATATTACAAAAACACCAACCCAAAAATGTAAATTAAACTTATAATAGTTAAACTATGTTTGCTCAAATACTTTGAACTTAACATAATAAAATTAAAACAATTTAAGCTCAGCCCAGTTCACTACAGCCTATTCTAAGATGGTTATTATAAAAATCAATAAAAATTTCAAAGCTTAATGCATTTACAATGCATTCACAATGCATTTTAACAGCTTTCTGTGCTGGAAGGATGTGGTTTGAAATGACATTTTACATTTTGAAGATGAAAATCTTTTTGAAAGTTTACATTGTTTGACCATTTGAGTCAAGCAAAATTAATCTGTATTTTGCTATAGTAGTAAGCAGCGTTTACAGCTTCCTCCTGTTCCTGTTTCTTATTACCTTAATGGGTTATTAAGCAGTCATCACTCAAGAATAAGGATGCACATTATGCAGAACCTTTGTTTATTCAATTTGGTAACATGCCTAAATTTGGTCAAATATTCCTCCAGGAAACTGAAAGAAAATTAGAGATTCAATCATCTGCTCTGCTCTCCTGCGCCACTCAGTTGTAAAATTAGGAGATGCACATATAGAATACAGTGCTGTGCAAAAGTCTTGGGCGCACGCACACACACACACACACACTCACACACACACACACACATGCATACACACACACTATATATATATATGTGCATATGTGTGTATATATAAAGAAGAATATGCTAATTTGGTCTTATATATAACTAGGGTGCCTAAGACTTTTGCACAGTACCATATTTGTCAATGTGGAGTGGAGAGTGAATTTGTAAATCTGGTGGGAGCAGAGGATATTGGAAATGGTGAGGGTGGAGCACTGTGGGGAGGGGGTTGTGAGACAGGTGACAGTGAAGAAGTCCAAGGGGTGGGGGGTGGTGCCAGGACTTACTCCCAGCCCTGAGACACCAGATAAGGAAATATGATTCCAGACAACTGGCTTATTCATCATTAAATAATGTCTTTCTGGTGCTTCCCACTCCCTTTCCCTCCCCCTTCCCTTTTTCTCCACCACAATTCCCCTCTCTCTGTCCCTTTCCCATTCTTAGTCCACAATAGAGACCCATATCAGAATCAGGTTTATTATCACTCACTTATGTCAGGAAATGTGTTTTTTGTGGCAACATTCCAATGCAATACATAAAATTACTGAAGTATTATGCAAAGCTCTTAAACGCCTAGTTATGTATATGTGCCTAAGACTTTTCCACAGTATTATATAAATATGTTAAGTTTAGATAGTTATATAACAGCAAAAAGTGCACATAAAAGGAAAAGGTGAAAAAGATAAATCATTTCCTTTTACTGTATTTTGAGCCAAGTTCTTGATCTTAATATTGAGATAGTGAACCCCAAAAGGGAGAGGTGTTGTCACTGAGGGTCCAAAGACAGTTTTGGTCACTGGCATTAAACTAAATCTTCAGTTGCTGGGCCATGGGCAGAAGTTGTACATTCTGTTAATTTTACACCTTCAATCTCCCTGTCTTTCACTCTTACTCTCAACCTACAGAGACCAGAATTGGGGGCAGATCTAGGATGAATGCTTAATCAGTTAGATTTGGGAAAAAGTGTGATGAGCAAAGGGGAACTGGGGCCAGCAATTGGGTCAGTGAGATAAGAAGAAGAAAGGGAAACCAAACATAAGTCAGTGACGGCAGTAGCGGATCTGCCCTATGCTGTAGTTGGTGGGCATAGTGGGAGACAGGCAGGGTGGTTGGAGATCTATCCTTGAGTTGGGGTGGATGGGCCGGAGGAGAGAGGACAGGAGGTGACTGAGGTTTTGGGTCAGAGAAGGGAGAGGGAGTGGAGCTAGTGCTTAAATGCGTGATTTATGTCATGATGCAGGAGAGGGTTTTCCTCCAAGGCAACCACAACCTTGTCATAGGGTATGGAGGCCTGTGTGCCTCAATAACCCAGAGGGCTATGTTGGCTGGAATCAAGGCCTTGTGCTTTGACTCTTGATAGGGTTACCCATACCAAACAGGCCAAAGAGTAGAGCCCAGACTAAGAGTCTAGCGGTCCTTCAGGTTCAGCGGTTCAGCCCAGAGCTAAAAATCTTGACTGGTCAAAAAACAACCAGTAATGAAGAATCCTTTTATAGAGACAGAGATGGAGGACCTTCATTGCTGCCCTAAACACTAGCAGTGTAATGGGCAGTAAGTACAGTAAGTAAGGAGGAGAGGGTTTTGCCTAGGATCTGCAAACAATTAAGTCTAGTGTGACAGCATAGATTACAGACAATGATATGACAGTGATCAAAGCCTCCATGGCATTCCACATCACCTTTTTATTTTGTCACTCACCCTTCCAGTCTTCCCATTCTCTCAAATTTATTTCCAATCTCATTGTCTTCTCACGGATATAAACTGTATGTCTGTTCACTTGCATTCTCTACTTGCTCTCATCCCCAACTCACACACAACTATCAATCAAAGCTGCTCAGTTTCCCTCCACCTACCCTAGCCCTGATATCTCCCCTTATATTATTTCTTGAAAGCTAAATCCATGTTCATTATGTCCACCCAATCCACTGCTCTTATTTTTAATCCAACCTGACTTCTGAATTTATATCATAAACAAGAGAAAATCTGCAGATGCTGGAAATCCGAGCAACACACAAAAAATGCTGGAGGAACTCAGCAGGCCAGGCAGCATCTATGGAGAAGAATATAGTCAATGTTTCGGGCTGAAATCCTTCAGCAGGACTGGAGAGAAAAAAGATGTTTTCTGAATTTACATTATATACTGTCCCTCTAGCATCCATCCTCACTGATTCTATTAGTTTTTGCCTTTCTTTGAGGACTCATAAATAATGTGAATCAAATGTGCCTTAACCTTCATGTAACTTTGTTTAAATCTCCTCCACAATCTCCTCAGTACGGGTGCACCAAGGGCTGTGTGCCTTTACCCCTGCTCTGCTCATATGTTGTTGACCATATCAAAGGAGGTGATGAATCAGCATATAGGAGGGAGATTGAAAATCTAGCTGAGTGGTGCCACAACAACTCCCTCTCACTCAGTGCCAGCAAGACTGGTAGGACATGCCCTTGAATGGAAAATCACACAAAAGGGAATGTATGTGGCCCGGCAGCAGAGCTCTCCTTACCATTGAGCACATCTACACAGAGCTCTGTTGCAGGAAAGCAGCTCCCATCATTCAGTGATCCCACCATCCAGGCCACGTTCTCTTCTTGCTGCTGCTATCAGGAAGAAGGCACAGGAGCCTCAAGACTCGCAACCAGGTTCAAGAACATTTCCCCCCACAAAAATCAGGCTCTTGAATCAGAGAGGAGAACCTCGGTGGCTCCATCACTGAACTGTTCCCACAACCGATGGACTCACTTTCAAAGATTCTTCATTTCATTTTCTCAATACTTATTGCTTTATTGTTAATCTACTTTTTTTCTCTTTCTTTTTGCATTTGCAGGGTTTTGTTTTTTTTTTGCACATTACTTTTTGTCCATCCTGTTGGGAGTGGTCTTTAATTGATTATATTGTGTTTCTTGTAGTTACAGTGATAGCAAACAAAAAAATGAATCACAGGGTTGTATATGGTGACATATATGTACTTTGATAATAAATTAACTTTTACTTTGAACTTTCAATTCAGTATTGCTTAACATATGCTCCTGCTTTCAAGTTTTCTTTATGTCTCTCTCAGAACTATCTTCCCAAAATTCATCTTAGCACAAAGAAAATGCTGGCTAAATCAGAAATATCCTCTGTGGCTTCAGTTTTATTGTATTTTGTTGAGCATGCTCGCAGGAAAATGCATTTCAGAGTTGTAGATGGTGACATTTATGTACTTCGATAACTTAATGTACTTTGAACTTTCTTAACCACTGTCTCCATTACTGAACACTACACCACACAAAATGCAAAAACAGTGCCACACCTCAAAATAAACTTCGTTTGTTCATCATTACACCCTCGCTCTAGCAGATAGTCACCAAGCATCTCAACGTACTTTTTAAACTCCTCTTCTTGCTTTGATATCCCTTAATGTGCTTGTCCTGCTCTTTTTACTTCAACTTATTGAGCAGTAGCATCATTTGGCTATCCTCATCTCAAACTTTTTATTCCCTACCTCCTTCTCCCCACCATTGATAAACATTTCACCTCTCTTGCTCAGAACAAATTTCACATCATATGTCACTAATAATAAATCTGATTCTGATTTTGATTCTGAAAACTCACCCTTTATGTCAAGATTACAAAAGTTTCACTCAATAGATTATAGAGCAACAGAGTCACACAATAAAATACAGGCAATTTAGCTCAACTTGTCCACATTGAATTTGTTACTCATTGAGCAGGTCCCAGCTGTCCGTATTTGGTCCATAACTCTCTAAACCTCCCCTATCCATGTACTTATCTAGATGGTTTTTTAATGTTACTAATGTGCCTGCCTCAACCTCATACTTTAGTAGCTCATTCCAAATACACACTACTCTGCATGAAAAGGTGCCCTGACATCCTCTTTAAATCTCTCACTTCTGTTTTAACATCTCCTCTCTGAGAAAAAAAAACTATATGCTTTCATCCTGTCTATGTCCTTCATGATCTTATATACCTCTATACATCATTTAGTCTCCAATATTCTAGGTAGTAAAGTCTTAGTTTAATCAACCCCTCCTTGTAACTCAGGTCTACAAGTTTAGATCAATTCCAGTAAATCCTTTCTGCACTCTTCCGAGTTTAATAGCATCTTTACAAGGGCAACCAAAACTGTGCACAATACTCAAAATGTAGCCTTACCCATGTTATAAATACCTGCAACATAACTTCTCATCTCCTATACTCAGTGCCATGATTGCTGAAGGGTGGCATCCCAGCTGCCTTCTTTCACCATCCTACCTACCTACAAAACTGCTTGGATTTGGAGTTGTTTTTTTCCCCAGTGAACTATGCATTTGTAATCCAAGGTCTTTATGTTTCATAACTTCCATTGTATAAGCCTTACACTGATTTGATCTCCCAAGATGTAATACCTGGATTGAAACACATCTGCCAATCCTCAGTACAAATACCTAGCTGATCAGGATCTCCCTGTAAATTTTCATAACCTTCCGCTCTATCTGCAACACCACCTATTTAATATCCACTTCTAGCTTTTATAAATAAAAATTAGTCCAACTGCATTCCAATGCCAATTGTTGAATTACGTTTATAAAATCACAGTTCAGGAATTCTCATTCAGCTATTAGGTGAAGGGAGAGTTTAGAGACAATAATCTATCTACTTCAGTCCTGAAATGGTTACAGTGTCTGTTGATGAAAAAAAAAATCGCCAGCAAGTAGTGATTTCCTCATACTATTCTAATTTGAACATTTGAAGGCAAGGTATAAAACTCATGTGAACCTCCACACTCAGTAGTCAGCTAAACTCACCAACTGAACTCACCTGACTGTAATATGATCCACAGTACAACAACACAATGAAGTATTACATGTTTGTAATTGTCCTTGCTTTGATCCTCTTGGAAGGTAAGCTGTCTGATATAGATTATATTTTAACTATTAAAGAAAAGTAACAGGTTGATATATTTGTAAATATAGTCAAATTTATGATATAGCAATCAATCTAACCTAATTTTGAATAGAAATTAATTTTCAATGAGATAATTTATCTCAATTTGAGCAAGTAAATACACATTTTCAACTGGATTTTGATTTATTGTATAAATTATAAGATGTTATTATATGATATTTCTTGAAGTGCTAGGTAAGAATACAGTACTGCAGCCAAGTAACAAGTATGTCAGTGTACAGTTGGCAACTATTATGTCAGGGCTAAACTATATTCTGCCAAATGCAGTGGGATCATATAGAAAACATTTTTATTTAGTGAAATTCAAAATAATTGCAGATGCTGGAAAATTGGAATAAAAAATGCTAGAAATATTCAGTATGCCAGGTGGCTTCCGTGGAAAAAGGTTGAAGACTCAATACCAGGACTGTGAGAAAAAGAAAATCATACTTTCTTTAAGTTGAAAAGAAAATGCTGGAGGGATAGCTAGGAAAAAGTGAACATCACTGACAAGGCAAGGGCAGCTACAGGGTGATAATAAAAATAAATAAGTACAATACAGGGCTGTGGAAGTGCTTGACAGGTCAGGTTGTTCTATAAGAGAGAGAAAATTGCCAATTTTACAACTGAATAGATTACTTCAGAATGGCCAGTTTTAATACACATAGAGAATGCAAATTACCTGAAGAGGTAAAATTCAGTACTGAGCTCTGGAAAGTTACAGCATGCCCACACAGAAAAAGTATTGTTCCTTTAGCTCATATTGTACTTCATTGTAGCAGTGCAGGAGGGTACTGATAGACAGTTAACAGTGGTAGTGAAATGGTGTATTAAAGTGGTTGGCAAACGGAAGCTTATGGTTGCCTTTGAAAACAGAATCCAATTGTTTTGCAAGATGGTTATCCAAACTGTATTTGGTATACCCAATGAAGAGAAAACCAAATTTAGAAAATTAAATGAAGTACGTAAGATTGAAAACAAGCAAGTGAATTGCTACTTCATTTTGAAAAATGGATGGGAGGGGAAATTGTTAAAGGACAGGTTTCAGATCTTCTGTAGTTGCATGAGAAAGTGTTTAATAGTGGGAGAAGTTGGTGGGGATATACTGCACAATTTATTCAAATCCATTCACTTTTTCCAGATCAAACATGCAACGATGGGCTTAAGACAATGCTGATTTTTTGTGGAATACATGGAACAGTCATTGTTTCAGTCCTTTTTGGGGGCCCCTCCCTTAATTTTTTCCTATACATTGACAACTATATTGGTTCTGCTTCCTGCACTCATACAGAACCCAATAAAAAAAATTACTTCTTTTGCCAATTTCCATTCTGGTCTCAACACTTCTCTTTCCCTTAATAGATCTATTAATTTTAATCTCATCTCAGGAGATACGTTACTCACAAATTTTGATTGAAAGCTACAGACTCCTGCACTAGTTTGACTGCATTTGCTCCCACCCTGTCTGTTGTAATTAGTCAACTCCATTCTCCCAATTCATCAGTCTCTATTATATTTGATCCAATAGAGAGACTCTATTTAAATGTTTTAAAATGTCTTCCTTTTCCTAATTGAAATTTATTCTCACTTTCTTTTATCACCTTTTAGAGGTGCAGACACAGAAAATTTATACCAATGTAGAAACATATCAATGGCTTAAATTACAATTGGAGTTCAAGATTTTCTGGAGATCGCTTTGTCCTATCATACTGAGTTCTTTGATAATTTCACTTTTGCCCAAGTGTACCTTCAATTTGAGATTTTGTGGCAATTAATAATGGTGCAATAAACCTAGAAAGCCAAGAGCAAATTTACTCATCTATTTGGAAAACAAAGAATAAAGTCAAGGAAGAAAGGCACACGAGAGTATAGGATCAGGAGTAGATTAACAGCCCTTTAAAGCTGTTGTGCTATTTAAATATGAAGATATTGATGCAGGCCTCTAAACCTCTTCTATGTTGTTTTTCCCAAACTGCTTCAATCCTCAATTAATCAAATACTTAACCACCTCCACTTCATGTATTCCGAGTGATATAGCTTCCCAATCCCACTTGAGCAGAGAATTCCAATGGTTCACCACCCACTGCAAGAAGAAATATTATTGTACTTCAGTTTCAAATGAGCAGCCCTCTACCTTGCACTTGTGTGAGAATTTCTCCCTCATGAAAACATTTGAACATCCGTCCTGTTGAACTTCCTGGATCATCTTATATGTTTGAAAAGAGTAACTCCTCATTCTTCTAAACACTATGGAATACAGACCCAAAGTAGTTAGTCTCTTGGTAGGACCATCCTATCATCCCAGGAATTCCTCTGTTGAATTTCCTTTATACTGCCCATATATTGTCACTATATCTTACATTTTTGGTACGGCGACCAAAATTATTTGCAAGTATTCCAGGTGAAGCTTCATTAATAAATGAAACAAAACCTCCCTATTTTAAAAATCAAATCTCTTTGTAATAGTGGCCAAACTTCCATTTTCCTTCTGAACTATTTGTTGGTCCTGCGAACTTACCGTGACACATCTTCTTTGTATTTCACTCACCAGTAGTAATCATATTTCTACATTCAGATAATTTGTCTTCTGATTTTTATTGCGCAAGTACATGACCTCATACTTTCCCACATAAAAATTCAATTGTCAGTCTTTTGCCACTCATTCAATCTATCTAAATTCTGTTGCAGTATTCAGTATCCTTGACGGAATATGCTCTTCCATCTTTGATAGAGCATGCCTATTCACCTACTTTCGTATCATCGGTAAATTTGTAAATCTTAAATATTGTTACTGTATCCAGGTCACAAAAGACACATATATTTCAACTCTTTTCCATGAAACAGCTAGCTTTTGATCCATTCCAACATATTTCCTCCAATACTAAAGGCTTTTAATTTATGCACCACCAGCCTATATGACACTTAGTCAAATGTGTTTTAGAAATCTACAGGTATCTGCAGGTTCTAGTTTAGTATCTACAGGTTCCCTCTATTAACTCTCCTTGCTACATCCTCAGAGAATTTGAGCAACTTTGTCAAACATGATTTGCATTTAATAAAATCATGTTAACTAGATCTAATTATATTCAACTTTACAAAATGATTGGCTGTTTCCTCCGTGATTAATGACACTGAAATTGTGAAATAACTGTCTGATCTGTAGTTCTCTGCTACCTGCTTTTCTCCTTCTTTAAGCAAAGATTAAAATAAAGAAAACAGAACCAGGAGTAAAAGTAAGGAAAAACTGCCATATTTAGAAAGAATGAGAATCAAATTACTAGCAGCAAAGTGGAATTTTGCATCTGAATTCCTATTTTTTCAGGCATTGGTCTTCACATCTGGGTCATTAAATAACACTTTTGCAAGATGTTTGTAGCGGCAAGTATCCGCCCAGCATAATCTTTCATCACTATGTAAACAGAATAAATTCTTCACTCTCTCCAGAGGGGATAAAAGGGAATCTGGATCGCTTATTACCCAACAATATGTGGTTTATCTTCCACAGAAAGGGTAACTGATATTATGATTAGTACCTTAAATCTCTTGATAATTTTCAAACCACATTAAACAAAAATACAGGATTAATGCTAGTTTGATTGTTTATGTACCTAAATTGTTGCAGGTTTGTGGATTCTGTTACAAACTGAGGTAGAGAGATTCGGCTTTGATATACATTCATCTTATCACAGTGCTTCTTAAATCAAAAGAAACTTACCTGCACTGAAACCCTTAATAAGAAACCCCCATCCCTTGGTACTCATACATTCATGATACATATTGACACAGAATGAGGACATAATTTTACTATAAATTTTTGATTAATTTTGTGTAGAGATCAATGCCTTAAAGAAATCCTCGAGGCCAATTTAGCTAATTATTTTATGGCAGATTCTTTTGACTTTCAATCTTTGTAAAACTTATAACCCTTGATAGTTCATTGTTATGTAACAATTAATGTTAGCAATGCATTCCCTGCTGTCATAAAGGATTGTCAGAGATTTAAGATGCATTTTTAGTCAGTACTTGTTTAAGGATATGGAATTGCAAAGATAAGCGTAGTTAGAAATAATTACTTCATTTGAAATTCTGTCCTGAAGAGGGGTCTCAGCCTGAAACATCGACTATCTATTCACTTCCATAGATGTTGCCTGGTTTGCTGAGTTCCTCCACTGTTTCTGTGAATTTCTTAATTAGAATGTCTTTGTGACTTTTACCTTATTAGAGCAAATATTGTATTTATAAGGTATCTACTGGAGAATCGGAAACGTTATAATATTATAGAAGATATCAACTCTTTACCCAATTTAGGTGATAATTAAATAATAAACTTTACAATGTTTTACAATATTTGACTAAAACTAATTACTGTTTAATGCAGAGGTTGCTTTTGCCTCCCAACGAGTGAAACGGGATTATACATCGCATTATTATGGTAAGATAACATTTAGAATGCTTAAATAAATATTTTATCTAAAGGACCTATGTCGCATGACCATTCGGGCAATTAAAAATCGCGTCTGTATATTCATTGTGCATAATAAATGGAAAGCTTATACACCATCTTAACTCCTGTGGTGAGAATTTTGATTTCTTTTCTGCGCTCCAAACTTATGTCTTTTCTGCAACCATTTCCAATGTTTTCTGCCCTCCATACCAAAGTTTTCTGTCCAATGTCTTTGTTCAGTCATTGGAACTGGTGATCTAATTCTTCCATATCTATGGGCCAATATGACTCCAAAACTCTATACAGATAACATCTACCCCATCCCCTCTCCCCGGTACAGGTTGAGTAATTGGTAAAACTACATCACTAAAATTGCAGGAGATAATTATTGGGGATTGCCATGAACATATGTTACATCGCTTTCAGAAAGTATATTTAGTAAATTATAAGATAAAGCAACTAATTTCTAAAGTAGAGTGTAACTCCATTCTCACAGCCACAGTGATTTAAAGCTAATACTTGTTTTTAAGTACTCTGAACTCATCAGTAGAGAATGGAACATGTAACTAATATCTGAGAAAAAGCTTCAAACAACTCTCCAGCCAGGAATGCTAATGAACATGCACTTAACTGCTAGTTGGTTTTAGTTCTTACCAGCAAAGCATGCATCAATAACCTGACACCTTATCTGTATTAAAGCTGCATACTTCAGAAAAGTAAAAGCCAAAATATTGCCTGTTCTTTTATGCCATATAAATAGGAATTAGATTGATGGAGATGATTTGACCATTTAATATTTAAATAGAAACAAAATTTAGAAAGAGAGGAATTTTTCCTTGATTGCTAGTTTAAACTAAATACTATTCAAATACAGATGATTACCCTTTCAGATTTTGTTCACTCTTTCTGTAGCAAATTGAAGTATTTACTTCAATCTGAAGAAGTAGAATATATTTACTTTTTAGAAGATACAAAAGATGTTAAAGTAATAGCAACAAATAGCAAGGGGATTTTGTCTGAGTAACTCAAGGACTTTTGATTGATTTCCAATAGCATCGATGATTTCAAAATAAAATGTTTCATTTTGGTGAAAATTTAATATATCTAACAGTTACACTGACATGATAAATCCCCCATATAAAAGCTTCTTTCTGACAACAGTAATATTTGCTTATATAATTAAAATTAGAGACTGAAGTTTATAGTCACAACTACTACAAGCAAAATGAGTACTAAATGGAAAGGAATAATAACTGGTCTAGAAGGGAAAAACTTCTGTGCTCTTAATTTCTGTAATTAACTTGAACCTACTTTCTGCTAGATCTGGGTGGATCTGCAATCACACAAACCTTCAGAGCTGCAAGGGAAGTTTCAAGCACAGAAGATGAAGGAACTCGTAAGTATATTTATCTCTCATTACTAGATGTACAAGCGTTCAACTACTTTATCTATTTATGTTACAAACAATACTGAGTTAATTAAAGCATCATGTTCAGAGAGCTGTTATAATGGAGAGGTTTTTCTTGATATTTCTTCAGATACCTGCAGTATATGGGGTCGAGGGGCAATTAGGACCTATACCGATGAATTTTATCATTTTACATCAACATGCAAGTTTATTCTGAGTCGCCACTGTGCTGATGTCATGGAAGATTTTAATGTGGAAATTCGTCATGGTTCAGGCAGCTACTTGGAGTATTTTTTTGTGAAAATGGAAGGTGCCAAGGTTGTTGTGGAGAATGGTACAATCCATGTTAACGATAAAGTGTAAGTTAAGTCTAACAGATAGATACTATTAGCTATAAGATCCATCTTTACAGAATTGGATAGCATCTGCTGAGCACTTAATGGGTGGAAACTTGGCAACTTGGCAGAACCTGATACTGTTCTATATTCCAGACATCCACTTCAGTTTATAACACCACAGTGCTCCCGCTTGACGCCATCAGAAATTTTTGAATCTCTGTTACACAGTATTATTTTCATACAGCAGCTCCAACTGAAAATTATTTTATGGGAATTTAATTAAAATTATTATCTTTGAGAATATTTGAAAATTGCTTACATTGTACCATGTAAATATCAACATCTCTAAAGATCTGTACTAGAACCAACATATTGAAGCAATTACAAAGAAGGCATGATATATTTCATTAGAAGTTTGAAGAGATTTGTTCTGTCACCAAAGACTTTAGCAACTTTTTAAAAAATCTTTTATTAGTTTTTCAAAATTATAAACTCAATAACAAAGTTGGTACAAAGAGATTGGAAAAATGTTCATGAATTTTAAGTAACATAGAAATAAAAGACTTCCAAATTCATAATGAGATTAAACATTAACAGAGAAATAAAAAGAAAAAAAATATAAACAAAAAAAACCCAGAAGAAAAAGAGAAAAAAAAACCCAAAAAAAAGCAAAACAGGGCTAGACCAACAGCTTGTATCAGATATGATCAATAATATCGTTAACTCCGCTCCTCTCATCATGTAATTTTACAAAAAAGATTTGGAAAGGTCAGATTACATCATATGAAAATGTTGCATAAAAGGTTTCCAAGTATCTTCAAATTTAACCGAAGGGTCAAAAATATCACTTCTAATTTTTTCTAAATTTAAACTTAATATGGTTTGAGAAAACCATTGGAATGTTGGAGGATTAGTTTCCTTCCAGTTCAACAAAATAGATCTTCTTGCCATTAAAGTAACAAAAGCTATCATTCGAGAGGCTGAAGAAGACAAAGATCTATGTTCTACCATTGGCAATCCAAAGATAGCCGTAATAGGATGGGGTTTTAAATCAAAGCATAGAACTGTTGAAATAATATCAAAAATGTCTTTCCAATATTTTTCCAAAAGAGGACAGGACCAAAACATATGAGTTAAAGAAGCCACTTCAGAGTGACATCTATCACAAGTAGGGTTTATATGGGAATAAAAACAAGCTAGTTTATCTTTGCACATATGAGCTCTGTGTACTACTTTAAATTGTATTAAAATATGTTTAGCACATATAGAAGAAGTACTAACTCATTGAAAAATTTTATCCCATTTCTCTATAGGTAGGGAAAGTTGAAGCTCCCTTTCCCATTCATTTCTAATTTTATCAGATATATCTGGCTGTAATTTCATAATTATATCATAAATTATTGCTATTAATCCCTTCTGCAAAGGATTAAAACCTAAAATTTTATCAAAAATGCTAGAAGGATTTGAAGTCGGAAAGGTAGGCAACGTAGTATTTAAAAAAATTCTTATTTGTAAGTATCTAAAAAAATGGGATCTAGGCAAATCAAATTTCTCAGATAACTTCTCAAAAGACATAAAGCAGTTATCCAGAAATAGATCACGAAAACATATTATACCTTTCGTTTTCCATATCAAAAAGGCTTGGTGACTTTAGCAACTTAATGTGCTGTGGAGAGTATTTTAGCTGGCTGCATCACCATCTGGTCTTGACAGGCCACTGCACAGGATTGGAAAAAACTGCAGACAGTTGCAAACTCAGCCAGCTCCATAATGGGCATTAGCCTTCCAACATCAAGGACATCTTCAAAAGGCAATGCCTCAAAAAAGTGGCATCGATCATTAAGTAGCACCCTGCCCCAGGCTTGCCCGCATCTCACTGCTACCATCAGGGAGGAGGTACAGGAGGGTAAAGACACACACTCAATGTTTTAGGAACAATTTCTTCCCTTCAGCTATCAAACTTTTAAATGGACTATGAACTACCTGTGAACAACATCTCACTATTATATTTTGCTCTCTTTTTGCACTATTTTTGTGGGTATATTTTTATTATTTTTATTCATAATTTTTATATATTACACAGTACTGCTGGCACAATACAACACATTTCCCAACATATGCCAGTGATATTAAACCTGATACTGATTCTGATTCAGTATTAGTAGAAACTTAGCACTGCTCAAAATAACACTTTTGCACAAAATATTAAGATTTTGATTGATATCAATACTGTGGATCTCAACTTATTCATTCATTACTGTTTCTCCTCCACAGAGTTTCCTTGCCATATGATGACAAAGCGATTAATATTCAGCAGTATGGAATTCAAGTACGCTTTAGAAACAGGAAGCATACCATATCTGTGATCTGGAATTATAATGATGCATTGTCGGTAAGAATGTTTAAAATGTATGTCCTTCAATCTTAATTAATAACTAATAGTCTTTGACAATGGCTAAGTTTAATTTAAATTCATACCAGTGCGTTTTCTATGTCACTGACACTGTAATCAGAGTGATTCTTTTGTTGAATTTTAATAAATGTTTTCAGACATCAGGTGTAAAATTATCATAGGAAAATCAGCAAAATATCTGTAGTTCATTATGAAGTTAAATACCAATGACAGGAGTTATGCTTAAATTACATAGAGCATTGATAAGAACATATGAAGCTCTACGTACTATAGTGATCTTATTTAAGGAAGAATCTTTTTGCATTTCGGAAGGTTTACTAGACTACTACCTGTCAAGCGCAAATGTCTTATGAGTAAAGAATGGACACATAATACTTACATCTGCAGAAGTTTAAATATCTGAGGGGGACATGATTAAAGTCTATAAGATGCAGATGGATCTTGGCATGGTGGATGAGAAAATGTTTCTTCTCAACAGATCATTCAGAACTGCAGGTTACACATTGAAAGTAGAAATTAGTGTCTTTTTCTCTCTTAGAGGATTGTGAGTCTTTGGAATTCACTTCAGAAAGGGTAGTGGAAGCACAGTTTTTCAGATCAATTTCCAGGGAATCCTATTAATTAATTCTGTGGAAAGAAGTTTTTTGAAATAAGCAGTGTTTTCCACTTGTTTATACATGAAGTGAAGGAACGTAAAAGGATTCAGTACAATTCAAAAAAGGCATGGATTAGACCTTGAGATTTAAACTCAAATAATGAGTCTTGTGTGCTGGCTAAAGTCATTCAAATCATTCTGACAGTTCTGCCACAGCAGACATGGAGATCATTACTAAACTATTTACAATTTATACTAAAAACTTAACAGAAAAAATGTAACAAAACATATCTGTCTACCTCTGGAACAAAACACAGTGGTAAGGTACAGTAAGTTGTGAGAACACAAAGGGTAAGCCAGCAGTGGGCAAAGAGAACTGTTACAGCATTATATAGATAAATGTAAAATTATACATGCTGATATCTAGAAAACAGAATATTTTTAAATGATAAGAAATAAGAAAATGCTGTTGTGTACAAGTATTCTAAAGAGAATATTTTCACAAGAGGTAGAAACTAATACATCAAGTACAGCAGCAATCAGGAAAGAAAAAGGTATGACTGCCTTTATTGTAAAGTTTGATTCTGTCAACATTTTGTAAAAATTGTGCAGGAGATGTGATTTGAATGTCTAGTTTGGAACCAGTGCATTGTAGATTCCTCCCTTCATTGGACTGATTCCTGGACTGACGCAAACATATTGAGACTGGCTTATTTTCTTTGGAGTTTAGAGGAATTACAGGTGATATTGAGACAGTCAGGAATGCAAGATTGATTTTCTGGGTAGGTGTGGTCTAACTGGAAAGCTGAAAATTTATGGGCACAATTTCAAATTAAGAGGTCAGCTATTTAGAACTGACATGAGCAGCAATTTCCCTTGCACATTTTTGGGATTCTTGACTTTAGTTAACAGTGGATGTTCAATGGTTGACTATATTCGCAACTTAAACAGTTTGTACCTTAAAAAAAGATAGCGTAGGAATCAAAATGGCCAGCATCTAAATGAATAGTCAAGCAGGCTCAAGGGGCATTGTGTTACACTTCAGTTCTCATTTACTTACTCTATAATTTACCATGTTCTTTAATTTTCAGGTAAGCGTTGATGCACAGTACAAAGGGTCATTATGTGGTCTCTGTGGACCTTTTGATGCAAGTGTCTCAACAATTTATGGTAAAAATAGATACAAATCCACCATATATCTTAATCTTTCTCCAGATACTTTGCCATTAAAAATACTGAAAACTCTATCAATAAATGAGAAAGCTAATTTTGTCTTGGTTTTGCTGTAGATTTGAATTACATCCAAGCAAATCGACTGAATATTTTGAATAAGGATTGCTCTACCACCTTCTCAGAAAATACTGCATGTGCATCAGCTCAAGTAAGTTGCATTGTGTTGGGAGTACCTCATGAATTGCATTTCATTAAAACACTAGCTTGACAAACATTATTCTTAATGAACGAATGTAACCTCACTCTGTGAAAATCACTGCATTCTGTGAAGTTTACTTACTACCCCCCCCCCCCCTTTAATTATCTCTATCATATTCTATTCTACCAACATTTTGATTGCATCCTCTTCTTTGGTAAACATTGATTCGAAGCACGTACAATGATCTTTAAAGTATTTATACTTGGTTTTAAATCCCTGTCAGACACCTGCTAACCTATTCCTACCTGCTTACTGTTTACATGCTAGTAAAATTAGCTGCCATTTTACTTTCATACTCTCTCTTTGCCCACTTTATTTCTTTTTCATTCACTTTCACTCTTTTTCTCATGGATGCATCTGTCTAGCATGCTTTATACTCCATTTATTTTACTTTATCATACTCAACATTCGTTGTATCAGTCAGGGAGCCCAACTTTGGTACTCCTACCTTTCCTTTCTGTGGGAATACACCAGTCTGTATCTGAAGCATCTCCTCCATAAAGACCTCTCATTCTTCTGCTACCACCATCTGACAACCTTTGATTCAATTTCATTCTGATTAGGTCCATAAGACCATCAAATATAGGAGCAGAATTCTTATATGATCCATTCTAATCCCACTAAATTTAGTCCTCTTCCATTTTAAATGTTCCAGCTTAATTGTTCTTTATCTTTCTCAAGTAAAAATCTATACTTACGACTGTTATTTTCATCAAGAAACCTATCCAAATAATTCATGTCCCATCTTATTCCACAAAACCAGATTGAGCAATACCTCTTTCTACTAAGGCATGATAATATACCAGTTAAAGAATTGCTCTAGTGCACATTTCAGAAATTTCTCCACAACATTACTTTTATTCTACCATTATCCAATATATTTTTCTTAATTAAGATCCACCAATATTACCACTATCAAACTCTATGGGTCTTCAGTGAAGAATCTGAAAAGGATTATTGTCCACTCTTGCCCATATTGACCATTTGCTTCCACCATAACTTCCACATCATTTGTATTCCTGAATTATCTTCTTTTATATTCTCTATCTTTTTTTATGTTACAAGCTTGACTTTGATTGACATCAATCAGCCACTGAAACTCAGACAATAAATGGCACAGTTAGAATTAAATGCTTGCTACTAATATGGAGATCAGTGAGTAAGTTGTCGTTTGTTTTGGAATTGGTTGTTGACTTCAGAAGGAGTAGCGGACCGCACGACCCAATTTACATCGGTGGTGCGCAAGCGGAACAGGTCAAAAGCTTTAAGTTCCTCGGGGTCAATATCACAAATGACCTGACTTGGTCCAACCAAGCAGAGCCCACTGGCAAGAAGGCCCACCAGCGCCTTTACTTCCTGAGAAAACTAAAGAAATTTGGCCTGTCCCCTAAAACCCTCACTAATTTTTATAGATGCACCGTAGAAAGCATTCTTCTAGGGTGCATCGCAACCTGGTATGGAAGTTGTCCTGTCCAAGACCGGAAGAAGCTGCTGAAGATCGTGAACATGGCGCAGCACATCACACAAACCAATCTTCCGTCCTTGGACTCACTTTACACCACACGCTGTTGGAGCAGTGCTGCCAGGATAATCAAGGACACGCCCCATCCAGCCAACACACTTTTCATCCCTCTTCCCTCCGGGAGAAGGCTCAGGAGCTTGAAGACTCGTATGGCCAGATTTGGGAACAGCTTCTTTCCAACTGTGATAAGACTGCTGAACGGATCCTGACCCAGATCTGGGCCGTACTCTCCAAATATCCAGACCTGCATCTCGGTTTTGTTGCACTACCTTACCTTCCATTTTTATATTTTCTATTTATGATTTATAATTTAAATTTTTAATACTTACTATCGACTTGTAATCCAGGGAGCAGGAAGTGCAGAATCAAATATCGCTATAATGATTGTTGGCGACAATAAAGTATAAAGTATAAGTTTTTCACATAAGTTGTGACTATTTGGAACAAGCTGCCAGAAGAGGAAGTGGAAGCAGATACTATTACCGTATTTAAAATGCATTTGGACAGGCACTTAGATAGGAAAGCTATACAGGAATAGAGCCCTAATGTGGGAAAATTGGATTAAATGGATAGGTATCACAGTTGGCTTAACAATCCATTTCTGTGCTGTATGCTTTAGTGGTCTTTGTAATGAAGTAGATAACATGAAATACTTTCACACCCTGCACCAGACACAGGTTAATCATGCAAATATACATTGCATTACACTGCCCATTTTTTGAATCTCAACCAGTCTAGTCCTCCTCTCTTCACCCTTTCGGCCTCACCACCAATCCTCTCTCCTCCCTAGTTCTGTAATATTAAAATTCACAATGAATAGGTTTGCAATCTTGACCCTACATGTTTGCCCTGTATATGCACTTTGAGGAAGAAAGACTTTAGCAAAATCATCATTTTTGCTCTCTTTTGTAGCTCAAGAAATGTTTTGAAATTTTATTTATTAAATTATGAGTCTCTTGTTCCTGTTTGTTCAGATCTGTTCAAATATCACAGAGCTTTTCGGAGTGTGCTCTTCTGAGAAGATCAACAATGAATTTATAGTGATGTGTCAGAAGGATGCCTGTGCCTGTGATAAAACAGAGAACTGCCACTGTGCCAGCTTTAATAAAGCGGCACAACAGTGTGGATATGTAGATCAATTACAATGGAAATCATGGAGGAACACTGTCCAATGTGGTAAGTTATTTTTGTGGAGGTTAGTCAGAAATTGAAGAATAACTCTTTTAAAACTTTACAGAATACTATGCGTTTTCAATTTCAAACTTCAGTAAAAACATTTCTTATGCTGTATAGCAATGCTGTGCAATTCAAATTGTGAAATCAATAACTTTTCCTTTTCAGCACAGCCCACATGTCCTGGGAATCAGATTTACCAAGATTGTGGACCTGCTTTTCTGGCAACCTGTACTGATCCAAATTCTCAACAGCAAACTGATCAGTGTGTGAATACATGTATTTGTCCAAAAGGTAATTATGCTTGATCTTTATAGGTAGTTTAATGTTCTGTTAAAATACAGATTACTAAGTATTACTCAGAGTTTTTACATGTATATTTTCTTTAACTGACAATCTTTTTGAAATGAAAATATTATTTTTTTATAAAAAGGTTGACAAGGTGAAAAGACTGAATCAAACTTTTTTTTTGCCCTGGATATTCACTCTTCTACTTTTCATTTTTTCTTTATTCTTTAAAGACATGATACACTTGTTTACCTAAGATTAAACAGTTGTCTCCATTCTGTTTTCATTTGTAAAATTCAATGTTAGATATTAAGAATGGAAGTTGGTTGCAAAAGTTTAGAAACAGGCTATGGAGTCTATAAATCTCCAAAAGACTTGCTAATTTTACTATATTATTGTGAATTTTAGTAATTTGTAATAATGTTCTGCATATATCTGAAGATAAATAACACACATGGAAAGTTTAATCATTTTCAAGTAAACTCTAATTTTCCAATGAAAGTTGAGGACTTTGTTTTTTTTCCCTTCGACAGACATACTCAGGTATTTATTTCATTTTTCTTCAGGTACCATCCTCAATAATGCTGGAAGTGATAAAACATGTATCAGTCAGATAAATTGCCCCTGTGAATATGATGGGAAAATTTACAATTCTGGAGAAACAATGAATTCCTTCTGCCGATCATGGTAATTGCTCAAATCATATAATTATGAATACATTAATGCTCAAAATCTTTTAGATTATATACTTTGCTATAAATATATTTCTTTATATTTTTAGTGACTGCCAAAGTGGAATATGGAACTGTACCAATTTTGACTGCCCAGACATATGCAAAATTGAAGAAGGAACTCATATCACAACGTTTGATGGCACATACTATAACTTGATTGGAGATTGCTCATACTATGCAATTGTTGTAAGTGTGCTTTTACTGTATCAGTTGATTCTAATTATTCTAAGTTACACTTTCAAAGATGTATTTTGCATCTATTATCCTTTTTGTACATTCAAAACACTTCTAAGTTTTGTATTTGATACTGTTTTTCACAGACAAAAGACTGGTCGGTGAAAATTGAAATGCATCTATGCCAATCAGCATACCATCAGACATGTTTACAAAAAGTTACATACGTAAAATATCAGGTACAATTTCTTTTATAATATATATTTATTTATTTACATATAGCAGTTTTTTAAACACATCTTGTAATATGGATATTTTCATTCTAGAACTCCTACTCAATTAATAATGAAGGCGTTGTTAAATTTAATGGGAATGCAATGGTAATGCCTCTACAAAATGGTAAGTATCTTTTTTTCAATCATTCAATCAATCAATCAAGCCACCAAGCAACAAAACAGATGATTAAAGTGCAGATAACCTGTTAATATTTCATTACAGGTGAAATAACGATATTTCAACAGTCATCACAGTACATTCAAGTGTTCACAAAATCTGGGTTCTCGATGCAGATACTGGTATCTCCCATCATGCAGCTTTACATGTCACTGCCCAAAAGTGCACAGGGAACTACAAAAGGTACAACTAATTGTGCATTTCTGAGAAAACAACAATGCCTTGATTGTGAACACTGTGTTGTCAGATGAATCTGCTGGAGCTAAAGATATTCATTGAAAAAAAGACTGCCAGACTGTTTTAGAATCTCTTTTGAGCTTGTCCTCAACACCTCCATGAAATAATGTACCAATCAAATCTTTATCAATTCTCTCATTTATTTACTTTATTAGTATCCTATTTTGACCTTCACAGATTGAAGGAAGGAAACATATAAATTAATGAGTAGGATATAGTAGCAGCTGGTTGGAAGAAACATAAGGTTGTCATAGCAGGTGATTTTAACTGTTGGATCGGATTGTCATACTGTGAAAGGACTAAATAGAATAGAGTTTGTCAAATGTGTTCAGGAAAGTTTCTTTCATCAGTAGAAGTCCCAACAAAAGCTTGTGTGATACTTGAGAAAGGTAAGAGAAAGAAACTTGTGTAGGGGAATACTTTGCATCTAGTGACCACAACACATTAGTTTCAAAGTAAATATGAAAAAAAATAGGTCTGATTCGGGTGTTGAGATTTTAAATTGGAGGAAGGCCCATGAACTGGCGAATGTGGATTGGGATGGGCTGTTTTCTGGCAAAGGGGTACTTGGAAAGTGGGAGGACTTCAAAAGTGAGATTTTGAGAGTGTAAAGCTTGTATGTGCCTGTCAGAATAAAAGGTAAAGATAACAAGTGTAGAAAACCTTGGTTTTCAAGAGATACTGAGGCCCTGGTTAAGAGCAAATGGATTGTAAGGGACAAAATTGGTCCTCTGGAAGATCAGAATGGTAATCCATGCGTGGAGCCAAAATAGATGGGGAGATATTAAATAATTTTTTGCATCTATATTTACTCAAGAGATGGATACAGAGTCTATAGAAGTGAGGCAAAGTGGCATCAACTTCACGGATCATACACAGAGTACAGAGGAGAGGTGTTTGCTGCCCTGAGGCAAATCAGGGTGGATAAATCCCCGGGGCCTGACAATGTGTTCCCTTGGACCCCAGGGAAGGCAAGTGCAAAAACTGCCGGGGCCCTAGCAGAGATATTTTAAACATCCTTAGCAACAGGAGAGCTATCAGAGGAATGGAAGATAGCTTATGTTGTTTTGCTATTTAAGGAAGATTCTAAACATAATGAAGGAAATGATACACTGATGTCTGACATCAGCTGCGGGGAAGCTATTGGGAGGCATTCTAAGGGACTGGATATATAAGTATTTGGATAGACTGGACTGATTAAGGATAGTCAGCATGGTTTTGTGCATGGTAGGTCATGTCTAACCAATCTTATAGAGTTTTTTGAGGAAGTTACCAGGAAAGTGGATTAAGGAAAGGCAGTAGATGTTGCCTACATGGACTTAAGCCAAGCATTTGACAAGGTTCCACATAAGAGGTTGGTCAGGAAGCTTCAGTTGCTCAGCATTCAAGATGAGGAAGTAAATTGGATTAGACATTGGCTTTGTGGGAGAAGCCAGAGAGTGGTAGTGGATGGTTGCCAATTTGACTGGAGGTCTGTGACTAGTTTGGGAATGGCACCAAATTTGCGGATGACACCAAGATTGGGGGTGTAGTGGACAGTGAGGAAGGCTATCATGGGATCAGCTGGAAAAATGGCTGAAAATGGCAGATGGAATTTAATGCAGACAAGTGTGAGACACTGATCTTGAATAGGTACATGGGGAGTAGGAGTATGGCTGGCTATGGTCCTGGTGCAGATCGATGGAAGCAGGCAGTTTAAATGGCTTCAGCATGGACAAAGGGCCTATTTCTGTGTTGTACTTTTCTATGACTCTATAACTAAAATGACATAATTCATCCTTCCAGAAAACCTCAGAATATAAGTAAAAGTAAAGGTTGATATTTTATCATTAGTTATGTTTACTGCTGAAATTTTGAAATCCCAGAACAGCTTCAACATTATAAAACAATTCCAATCTACACATCAGTTCCATTAAATGCTGCTCTAATATTGAGTTGATTTGGCTCCTGTTGAGACAGCCAAAGATGTGCATTCAACAGAAACAATTTGGCCATGTACACTAGTGTGCTGGCCAGTGGTGTAATGGCATCGGCACCGGACCTGGAGGTGAGTAGTCCTGGCCTTGAAATCTGGCTGGCTTTTCATATGTTTTGCACCCATGCTGGGTTGAGCATTGAGGTAACAACTTGGGCTCGTAAAAAAAGACAAAATGCTGAAGAAACGGCAAGGTAGCAGCCTGATGCACCACAAGGTGTGGTGAGGAATAAGAAACATTACAAAGTGTAACTGTTCTCAAGGTTAGTTTCTTCTTAATAAAATAGTTTCATTTATGTTGAAGAAGAGGTGACGCAAAAATTGAACTGTTCCATTGTGATGACCTGAACTATATTTTTTCCCAGGTTTGTGCGGCACCTGCAACGGCAATGCAAATGACGACTTCCTATCTGCACAGGGTGCTCCAGAGCCAACATATGTTTCTTTCAGTGAATCGTGGACAACCAGTGAAAACTGTGATCCTCCAAAAGTGAACCCTCACTGTGTTAGCTCTGAAAAAGGTAATTTTGAATAGATTCTTCCTTATGATATTTTACAATGTTTATGAGATTTATTTTAAGATAGTGTATATTGTGAATCAAACTGGTCAAATAATTTCATTTTTCTTCTTAACCTTCATTTGCCCAGTATTCAGTACATTAAGGCATAAATATCCCTTTTAACCTATCAATGTACAAGTCCTGCCTTTGCATTAATACACCTATATCATAAAATCTGACCTTGTTACTTTTCTGTCACTGTTTCCAATCAGAATCTTGCATTGGCTGAAAGCCTAATCAGCAGATTTGGACTGAAAGTTGAATAATATCTGAAAATGACCTGGAAATTAAGCATTGATTACCAGAGGAAGTGAAAATGTACATTAGTTAAAAGAGATTATTTATAAGAAAACAGTGCAATGAAAGATATTTAGAGTCTAAATCATGGTAAAGAATAGCAGGGTAATTGATGTAATAAGACAGAGATATTCTTTGTCCTGCAGATAACTCAAGATAAATAAGCAATCTGAAATAACTGAAGTTTAGGTAGAAATTCATTTTCCTTAATAAGTGCATAATAGAGACAGTAAACCAAATAAAGCCAAACTGAAAACAAAATAACCCTATTTATTTTACATGTATTATGTGGGGTGTACATGATAGGGCAGATCTCCCATTGTCCAACAATCATTTGTTGAGAGTTCTTGGGCCACACTGCATATTTCAACATGAGTTCAGATAAAATTGTCTGCTGGGAACCTGGTTTCCAGCTCGTGAGAATGGTTGGTGCAGATCTGGAGATGTCTCAGTGCAGGCAACCTGTTGGAATCACATAATGACTGGTGACAGTCCATTCCATGGTTCAGTGATTAAAACTATGTTTAATCCATAGTTAGTGTAGTGTCTAAGAATACATTCACCAACTAAAAGTAATCAGAGGCATCAACACTAACTCAATAAACCACTAGATGTTGTTTAGTTACCTCTTTCCATTAGCCACTGTCTCCCATTCATCTCAATGGAACCTGTTCTATTCCCACTGCTTTAAACTGATGCTAGATTTGTTGTCAGTCTTGCTAACATGAGAACTGGGAAGCCTGTGGAAGTTTGGACTACATAAGGATTTTACCCAGTGCAGTTCAGGGGCAGCTAGTAGCTCGTATGGCTTAGGCCCCATACCAGCACTGGAACCAAGACTGCTGATTAACCCTAATTAAACACAGGTGTAGAAATAGAATTTTTAGTGTAATATTCAATTCAATTAACTGAAGAAATATAAACTAGAAACGCAGTACCTGATAGAGACCTGACTGGCAATGCTGTTCGCAGGGTTGTTTGGTTCTGGTTAAAGAGCTCCCTGCAAACAGTATTGAACTTTCCTATTTCAGCTTGCCTGGACTCTCTTTTGTCCAAAACACTTTTAAGAAATTGATTCATTTAGGTAACAATAAAAGTTACCCAAGCCCTAACAATCTCTGAACAGTCACAATTTTCAGCAATTCTAACTTAAGTAAATCTTGCCAAAATATCTTAAGCAGACTAATTTTATTAGAAATAAAATTTAACTAGCTACTGAATTAGTGTGTGCTTACAAGACTGCAAATATGATTTTAACCTCTTGAGTACCAAAATTTAACTTAGCAGCAATATTCTTCATGTAAATTACACTGTTTTCTTTCTGGGCTGCCTTAAAGGACCTCAAATGTGAGGGAAGGGATAATGAAACTATTGTGCCAAACACTAGTATAGACCTTGCTTGGCAAACACAAGATACATAGTCATCATTGGTCACTGTACTGATCAGGAATAATTAAATAAATTTCTGATCCCTCTCACACCTAACCATATTTTGCATTTGCACTACAGAACGTTACGCCAAAGAACAATGTGCATATATAAAAGACACATCAGGGGCGTTTGCCAAATGCCATTGGACAGTGGATTTTAATAAGTATTATGAAGTAAGACAGAATTTTGTTTGAATTTTTGCAAATGAAAACTTCAAATTAACCAGCCTGAAGCTGCACAACAATTAAGCACAATTGTTTGTATAGGTTGTACCAGTTGGGCTATTTTCAACACAATTCAATTGAAAATTGATTCAGTCCAAAGTAAATCAGCATTTTGGGAGTGGAGAGTCCTAATATTCATTGGCAGATTAAATTATGTCAATGAAAAATTTGTTACAGCACTTTTTGTTGTGAGTCATCTTTTTGACCCTAATGTGATTTTTGCATCAGGGTTCATGTCCTACCTGCTCTCATACCACCAGTCTAAGACCACATGACTCCATGATTCTTTTGCTGCCCTTAATGATAGCCCCATATTTGATTCTGGCCTCAACCCCAATCAATTTTACTTGATGCCACTATCTTGATTTTCTCTTCACTGATGCTATTTCCCACTACAGTTTCCTAATACTGCTCTTTATTCGTCAATCCTAAAGCTCTATCACTCTCTCATAAAGCTATTCCTTATATTCCTCTTCTAATATTGCTCCCTAATCCTCTGTCAATGTTGTTTACAGTTTCCTTCTTTTGGGCCTGCGGAAGGAACTCTCCATCCCAATGCTGCCTGCTTCCCCATTTCCTGATGCTGTTCTCCATCCAGATGTTGCTCTGTATCTCTCTTTTCTCTCTGTATCTCTCTTTTCCCAGAGCCGCTCTTCATGCATCTCCCATTCCATTATTCTGATGTTGCTCCCAATTTCCCATTTCCAATACTGCTCCCCATCACCCTATCCTAATATTGCTCTTTTTTTCTTTCTCCATCCCTCACTTCAAATACAGTTATAAGTCATTTTCCTCATGCTGGCACTGACACCCTTCTCCCAACTCTGCTTCTGGTTCTGCCCCACCCCCCAAATGGGTGTTATAACTTCCCTCATCAAAGCTCTCCTCTCCCAATAAACACAACAGATTCAGAGCAATACACACAATGATGAAGGGTCTCAGTTTGAAACATCGAATGTTTATTCATCTCCACAAATGCTGCCTGACTTGCTGAATATCTCCACTATTGTGTGTGTGTTGCTCTCCACTCCCAATGCTGCTTTCAATTTTCATTTCCTAGTGCTATATCCAATTTTCCTCTCCTGATGCTGCTTTTGATATCTCCAATTTGGATGCAGTGTTCAACCTCCTTGATCTCAAACCTGATAAGCCCTGAGCAAATCTACTCTGTAACACTGTGTTTTTCTGTTAGAATGTTGCAAGGGATCAGCAGTGCTGTAATCTCCTGCTGTGATGCAGAAGAGTGGGGAGATGGAACCAGCTATTCTTCTGTTCTTCTTTTTTGGGGTGAAATACCACTAAATACTTCAAAGGCATATTTCCTGTTATAAACCATCCACATTTCCATTTGGTGGATCTCCCAAACCTGCAAACCTGGCTATGAGAGAAATGGACCAAACAGCGTGTTTTCATTTTTTTTGTAACTGATGGGATGGCAACTAATATAGTCATTTCCCATCTCATTCCACCTAGTGCTCATTTGGGGTACACAGTAAAATTTCTAATTAAATATGTTTCAATGACAGAATGTTATTAATGATTTCAAATCCAGAGCAGGCTTTACTTAGCACGAATCCACTTGGATCTTATCCTTTATTTGTGCAGATTTTGGGAAAGTTCTTATTTACAACTGTAAATAACCATAACACAAAAAAACCAATGGAACAATGTAAACATTCCTTGGGGCTTGGAAATTAGGTTTCACTGCCTGTCACTCTGATAGAAAAACCCACTATTATAAATCATAACAATACAATTTAATGCAAAAATATAAAACTATGTTCCTTTAACAATTTCAATAGAAATTAAAACATATTGATAGGTCTAGTTTTATGAAAAATACGTTATAAAAGTTAATAAGAATGTCATATACAGGTTAGAGCTTTTAAAGTTGTAATGATATTCATTATGGAGACATTCAAGATTGTAACAAATTATATTTGTGTTTTCAGATGTGTAATGCTGCCTCATGTCACTGTGAAAATATCGATGGCTGTGTGTGTGCTGCAATGGAAGCTTATGCTCATGCTTGTGCTGCAAAAGGCATCATAGTGATGAACTGGAGAAGATCAATTTGTTGTACGTGGTCATATTTTTTGGTCATATTTTACATAAATAAAGGAACACTAAGAACAGGACTGGGTCATACATTTGCTAAGCTATTCACTGCCATTCAATTACAGTGGATTCCTGTTAATTGGGACATATTGGGACTAGTACATTTTGGCCCAATTAAGCGGCTGCTCCAATTAGCCAAAGTTTCAAGGAAATAGTTAAAAATGTACAAAAAAAGAAACAACCGTTCAACTGAGTATCAAATTATGTATTTAAGAGAAATATAGAACAAATTAGAACACTAGTAAAACCACTACAGTATTATAAAACTGTGTCTTAGTTCCAAGTACTTATCGATGGAGGAATTCGTCCAGTGGATGGTGTCGTGTTCTTTTGATTGACTGTAAATGAACAAAATCAGTACAGAACTCTAGTCCAGATAATGGAGTACCTTCATACTATGGTTTCAACAAAATACTATCACCTTCTACTAAGTTCAAGTTCTTATTAATAACATGACTCTACTTTTGGGGCAAGATAAACATCCAGATGTGATCCCCGAAATTTTCATAGCATATCCTTTGAATACTTTATTTCATTCTGATGCCACATGTCCATAAGATTTCAAAGGTTCAAGGGTTCATTTTATGTCAAAGTATGCATGCAGAATATATACAACTCTGATGTTCATCTTCTCCAGATAGCCATAAAATACAGAAATAGCAAGAGATTCATTGAAAGAAAAGACATCAACCCCCACCACATGAAAAAAAATAGAAACAAAAACTTGTCCACAAGGAAAAAGGCAGCTAGAACATCAAACCCCAAACACTCATCCTCTGCTTTCTTTGCCAATCTTCACTTTTTGCTGTAGTGTAGACTTTTATTTTAAATACACTTCAACTCATTCAACAACAAATAATTCTAATGTGTGTAATACACTTTATCTATTTGCATCAAAAGATTTCTCAAGCTTCCTATAACAATATTTTAACAAACAGAACTACTTTAAGATAAGTTGCTGCATTACAGATTCAGAATCAGAATCAGGTATAATATCACCGGCACATGTGGTGAAAGTTGTTGTCATGGCGTCAGCGGTACAATGCAAAGACAACAAATTTAATGACATACATCAGTGACATTAAGCCCAATTCTGATTCTCATTCTTCAATTAAGCAATTCATCTTAAAGTAGTTATGTTTATTAAAATACTGTTTGAGAAGGCTTGAGAAACCTTTTGATGCAGCAGATACTTAGATAAGTGTATTTATTACACTATGTTTTACAATTTTTCAACACAATCGTCCACCAGTGCAAACAATGCATTAAAGTTGATGCAAAGTTGTTATGATGAAACAATTAATAGCAAGCAAATCTTTGCATCGGAACAGAAAAAAACATTAACTTACCTGATCAATATGAAGTTGTAGTATAATATAATTAGTGAACAATCTTTCTATTTTGTTGTTAAATATCGTTATTGAAATTTTTTACTTTTATGTAGTTGATGAAATGCAATATTGTTGCAAAAGCTGGCTCGTCCATTACTTATGATTTTGTGTCATTTTAGACTTTTAGTGCTCAAATATCTTGCTTGATGGTATTGGTCCACGGCAGTAAAAACGCTGGGAACCCCAGTTTTAAAATAAAGGGCAAGAATAAAATACAGTCAAAGAAATATATTAAATATGGTTACAATGCACACTATAAAATGTTGTCAAGTCTGCAGGGAATAAACTAATTTGGTTGTGTCTTCACCAGTTACAAAATATCATGGTTTATTAATAATGAACATATATAAACATTACACTATATTTATGAAATTAGCTAAAAATCAAATACTGACATGGAGTTCTTTTCTTTAAGCAATAACTTGCCCCAGCTCACAAGTTTACCACTACGATATGAGAGCCTGTAATCGTACCTGTCAGCTCCTGTCAAAGCCTGATTTCACATGTGAATTTCAAGACGTTCCAGTTACTGGCTGTGGCTGTGCTGAAGGATTGTACATGAATCACAAAGCAACATGTGTGAAAATATCAGAATGCCCTTGTTATGTTAATGATTTGATCATAGAAGCAGGTGGTCTCATTGTCTATAATGGAGTAAATTGGTGAGATTTTCATTTTACTCTGCACAATTTGAATCAAATAATGAATTGTCCACAATCAATAAAATGATAACATGAAATTTTTCTCACAGTTTCTGTATCAATGGAGTTCCTTCCTGCCCTGATGGTACTCTGTCCAACTCAAAAGGTAATTAATTTGCCAAACTTTGTTCAACTATTTAAGTACAACATTTAAATTTATCGTTCCAATGATAACTAATACGTCTATTAAAACTTTCTTTTTGTTAGGTTGCGAAGAAAAACAATATTCGGATTGTAGCAATGCCACTTTATGTAAGAGGACATGCGAAACTCTAAACAAACCATGTGTAAGTGAGCATGAACCAATAATATTTTGCTGCTCAGGTATCATATTTTAAAGATTGAACAATACATTCAAAATTTTTGTTTAATAAGATTAATTATATAACAAATCAATTTACCCATTTGGAAGACAACATTGTAGTATCCAATACAAGTTTTAATACAAACTTCAACAAAAAGTGTGGTTACATAAGACCATAAGACATAAGAGTAAAATTAGACTATTCAGCATATCGAGTCTGCTCCATTATTCCATCATAGCTGATTTCGGATCCCACTCAACCCCATAAATGCCTTCTCGCCATATCCATTGATGCCCTGACCGATCAGAAAATGATCAGCTTCCACCTTAAATATATGCATGGACTTGGCCTCCAACACAGTCTGTGGCAGAGCGTTCTACAGATTTACTACTCTCTGGCTAAAAAAAATTCCTTATTTCCTCTGTTTCAAAGGGTCACCCCTCAATTTTGAGGCTCTGACAACTAGTTTTGGATACCCCTACCACATGAAATATCCTCTCCACATCCACCCTATGTTGTCCTTTCAACATTCGGTAGTTTTCAGTGAGATTCTTTTGCATTCTTCTAGATTCCAGTAAGTACAAGCCCTATGCTGCCAAATGCTCCTCATATGTTAACCCCTTCATTTCCAGAATTATCCTCATGGACCTCCTCTGGACTCTCTCCAATGACAACACACCTTTCTGAGATATGTGGCCCAAAACTGTTGACAGTACTCCAAGTGTGGCCTGACTAGTGTCTTATAAAGGCTCTACATTATCTCCTTGCTTTTATATTCTATTCCCCTTGAAATAAATGCCATCATTGCACTTGCCTTCTTTACCACAGACTCAAATTGTAAATTAACCTTCTGGGAGTCTTGCAGGAGGACTCCTACATCCCTCTGCACCTCTGATGTTTGAACCTTCTCCCCATTTAGATAATAGTCTGCAGAATTGTCCCTTTACCAAAATGCGTTATCATACATTTACCAACACCATATTCATCTGCCACATTTTTACCCATTCTTCCAATCTATGTCCTGACACAATCATTTTCCTTCCTCAGCACTACCTACCCCTCCACCTATCTTCGTATCATCCGCAAGCTTTGCCACAAAGCTGTCAATTCCACTATCTAAATCATTGAGAAACAACGTGAAAAGCAGCGGTCCCCTGACCCCTCAGGAACACTACTAGTCACCAGAAAAGGACCCTTTAATTCCCACTCACTGCATCCTGCCTGCCAGCCATTCCGCTATACATGCCAGTATATTTTCTGTAACACCAAAGGATTTCATCTTGTTAAGCAGCCTCATGCGTGGCTCCTTATCAAACACCTTCTGAAAATCCAAGTAAATGATATCACTGCCTCTCCTTTGTCCAACCTTTACAGAAATTATGCTGACTTTGGCTTATATTTATCATTAGTCTCCAAGTACCTCGAAACCTCATTCTTAATAATACACTCCAATACTTTCCCAACCTCTGAGGTTAGACTAACTCGTTGATAATTTCCTTTCTTTTGCCTTCCTCCCTTCTTAAAGAGTAGAGTGACATTTGCAATCTTCCAGTCCTCTGGGAGCATGTCAGATTTATGATACTTGAAAGATCATGACCAATGCATCCGTTATCTCTTCAGCAACCTCTCTCAGGACTCTGGGATGTAGTCCATCTGGCCTTTGAGTTTGTAATAGCAATGTAAAAGTCCAACGTAGAACAATTGTAATGATTACCTATTCATGACGCCCTTTGTATGAAATCTTGCCAATTCTGCCCAATTAATAAAATGCTTCTCCTTTATAAAGCCGGACCCATGCAAGCCAGGCTGTGTCTGCCCTGATGGCTTGGTGGAGGATTCCAGTGGAAGATGTGTTGAACCATCTGAGTGTCCTTGTCTATTTGAAGGTGAAACTTATGGTCCTGGGGAAAAGATCAAAGTTGATTGCAATAAATGGTGAGCTAAAGCAATTATTAAGAGGAGCTATACTATAAATTTTCATGAACTGCACAGAAATGCAAAATGAAATAATTCTCTATTTGCATTATAGTACATGCACCGGTGGAAAATGGAGTTGCACTGATAATGTATGTCCTAAAACCTGCCTTGTTTATGGAGATGGACACTACACGACGTTTGATGGAAAACGATACAGTTTTGATGGCAATTGTGAATATATTTTTGTTGAAGTAAGTTTTCGGCTGTACACATTTAACATAGCTGTTTCTACTGGCAATTCTTTGTTTAGATGCAGATGTATTTAATTATTCCTCAGGTCTACATAATTCTGAAAAAAAACTGAAAAAGTTTTGACATTTTTAATAATTTAGTGATGCAATGCAATTGAAACTTAATGATTGACACTGTCATTATTATATTAGCTTAAAGTAAATGTATAGTTCAAAATGATTGATCTGGAGCTTCAAATACCTATTAGCACACAGTTTGTGGATGTTGCCCATTGGAGGTAAAGACACCAAAATAAATTATTATTTCCTGGCGGAAAGGAATTTAATTTTTTGAATTCAATCAAATGTGTTACCAATTATCCATTAACAATCAAAGATTCAAAGTATATTTATTATTAAAATATGTATGCGGTATACAACCGCGATTCATCTTCCCACAGAGAGTCATGAAACAAAGAAAACCATGGAACCTACTCAAAGAAAAACATCAAATTCCGCTCAACACAAAAAAAAACATATTGTGTAAATGGCAAAAAAAAGAAAAAAGAGCAAAAAACACATAACATAATACACCAACACACAAGTCATCGAAAGAGCCTAAGCATAAATCCAAAATCCCCACATCATTTAAAGGTCATTACGAAATACCAAAGTTCGTTTTTATTTGAAAGAGTGATTGATGATAAGTATTTGAAATATCTAATTTAAATGCTAACTTAAGATGTTCTTGAAAGAATAAAAAGAAGAGTCATGTGGAATAGAAAGTCATAGCAACTGCTTCTCAATTTCATAAGGTTGACCTTTGTTTCGTTCTCCCTACTGATGGCTGTTGGAAGAGTGGAAACATTGCTTTCACTGCAGCTGAACATGCTCATACATTCATTTGTTCATTCACCGTAATAATAACATTTCATACTTCTACATTATTACGTTTGCTGCCATAACCATGCAGTTAAACTTTGGATTGTGTGTCAAAGAGTACAAATTGGCTTGAGCTCTGAATGATATCTGTATCAGCAGAAATGTTTTCAAATGTAATTAGAAATCACTTACATGTTGCATTTTTATGAGATTCAAATTTTATTAAAGATCCTAAGAACCCATTTTTGAGATATGATCAGAATCATAGTGTAGTGAATCATAATGTGATCTGGCTTATGTATATCTACTGATACGCCGCCAAATTGACCCTAGAATTCAAATGGGGCAGGTGAAGCAGAATACAGCAATCAAATTGCATTTTGCAGTCTTCTGAAGTGTAAATAGTTCTTCAAGACACAGCTTAATAATTTTGAAGGAGCTGACTGCTACTTGGTGCCCAGAGACCCATTAGTCCTTAATATGACCTTGCATTTTTCCCCTCTTCCGCATTATATTTTCTTAGGAAATATCTTATAAAAGTGTTCCTTATTACCAAATCAAAATTATACTCAAATTACTGAACTGGTAGTGCCATGCCTAATTATGTGTTGAAATTTCACTGCATAAATTCATTCAAGTTATTTTAATCTTAGGACCAATGTCTCCAAGAGAAAGGCACATTCCAAATATTGACAGAAAGTGTTCCCTGTTGTGAAAATGGAGTGACATGTTCAAGAAATATCAAAATCTTGTTTGAGGTATGTATTTTGATCCATAACAACTAAGAGGAACTGCCAGTTGCTTGCAATGCCCATCATGAAATTATTCAGCTTGTTAAAACTGAGTTCTCTTTCAAATGTATTCTTACAGGGTAAAGAACTAATTTCATTGACAGAAAATGGAATAAAGGAGCTGTCCCTCGGCCAAAACCAGTGCACAGATAACTTGTATACAATTCACACAGTTGGACTCTACTTAGTCTTGACATTTTCCAATGGGATCACTGCGATCTGGGACAAACGTACAAGATTTTCAATCACACTGGATCCAAAATGGAAAGTAAGTGGGTGTGTAAATTAAAGTTTGCTGAGAAGCTTGAATAACATATAAAGCAAAAAATGCTTAATTTTAAATATATATGAAATTCAAAATTCATACAATAAGTTGAAAGAAATTAAAGAAATGTGTAAGAAAATCTGTAGTGTGGTAGACTATGCAGTAATAGCTGGGTTGGCCAGGACAGAATCCATGATATCAGTACAGTAGTTTAAATAAGCTTTCATCTATTTAATATAATACTGTAGTGCTGAACAACATTTTTCCATGTACATGTGAGACAATATTGAAAAGAAGAGAAAAAATTAATAACCTTGAGGTTTTTTATGTTCTTCTGTTCTTATGTAACTGGTTAATATTTAATGATTTATACTTTTGGGGTGGAGTTAGTAATCATTCAACAATCAAAGGACGGTGGTCAGAAATTCCTGGAGGGAGACCAAATTTGGTTAGCAGCTGAAAGTGAGGGAAAACAAATTATTACAACACATTTCATGAGTAAGAGTTAGAACCTGCTAAAACGGGATTGAGCACTGTGAATTTGCGGCTGAAAATTGCAGGGGTGAGGCTGGGAATGCTGCCAGTTCAAGAACAGCTCAAGAGCCTGGCTTAATGCCAAGAGGCTAGAAACAACAATGTGGGAAAGTAAAGAATATTTCTTTATTTGTATGTGTGCAAAGATTGTCACTCAGATTCACAAAGAGTATTTAGATATACAACATATAGCTTAAAATAACATAGGACAGAACAGCACCGGAACAGGATCTTTGGGCCTTGAGGTTTGCTGAACTAATTATGCCCATTTCTTTCAGTTCCATGTATAGATGTCCACTCTGATCTTCCAATTTCTATAGAAGCCCTTGGGATTCTCCTTCAACTTGTCTGCCAGAGCAACTTTATGCCTTCTTTTAGCCCTGATTTCTTATACTCCTCAAGTACCTAATTTGCACCTTCCCTGACTGTACCTGGTATGCAGCTCCTTCTTCTTAATCAGGGGCTCAATATCTCTCGAAAATTCAGGTCCCTAAACTTGTTATCTTGCCTTTTATTCTGACAGGAACATACAAACTCTGTAATCTCATAATTTCACTTTTAAAGGCCTTCCATTTACCAAGTACAACTTTGCCAAAAAACAACCTGTCCCAAAATACAGTTGCCAGATCCTTTATGATAACATCAAAATTGGCCTTTATCCAATTTAGAATCTCAGTCTGAGGACCAGACTTATCTTTCCCCATAATTATATTATGACTAATGGCACTATGATCACTAGATGCAAAATGATTCCCGACACAAACTTCTGTCACCTGCCCTATTTCATTCCCCAAAGGGAGATCTAGTATCACACTTCCTCGAGGTGGGACCTCTGCATGCTAATTAAGAAAACTTACTGAGACATTTAACAAACTCTATCTCACCCAAGCCTTTTACAGTATGGGACTTCCAGTCAACATACGGAAAGTTAAAATTACCAACTATCACAACCTTGTTTCTTGGTCCTCTCAAGAAACTGTTCACCACTTCATAATTCTGCAAACTATTAACAGATAACGGAACACTCTTTGAAGCATAGACAATATTGTATTGATGCAAAGTCCACTTGATATTATATCTACTCTGTGGTTTCAGTAGCTCTTAGAACAGCTAGATACTCTGTGGTTGGGGAATGATGCTAGAAGAGGTGCATAAGGTCATGTTTAAGTGTATAGAGGGAATGAAAAAGAAACAAATGAAGACAATAAATTGATAAACTCAGATTTGTAGTGCCTTACCTAATAGATCTGAAAGCACTTTACTGATCAATTCTGTGGAATGGCTTTGGTTTTGGATGAACTTTAAAAGAAGTATACAATAGAAATAATGATTTCAGAATAGTAACCATTACTTTGTTTCTCCAAGAATAAAGTTTGTGGCCTTTGTGGAAATTACAACGATAGCCTTGAAGATGACTTGACAACAAAGGGAAACTCCTTGGTAACCAGCTCTGTGGAATTTGGGAACAGTTGGAAGTCTATGCAGTATTGCTCTGATACAGTAAATCAAAGTTTTCCATGTGATAACAACCCTTACTGTTTAGCATGGGCTCAGAAGAGATGCAACTTGATTAATAGTGCAGTCTTTCAAGCATGCCATAAAAGGGTAAGAGACTAAATAAATTTGAGATATAAAAATATTGTAAAATTTACCCAAAATTTCTGACATACTGGAACTTTATCAGGTTGATCCAATTCCATTTTATGATGCGTGTGTCCAAGAAGCTTGTGCCTGTGATAAGGAAGGAAAATATCTTGGCTTTTGTACTGCTGTTGCTGTGTATGCAGAGGCTTGTAACAAAGCTGATGTTTGCATTCGTTGGAGAACTCCTGATCTCTGTCGTAAGTCTGAACTTACTTATTTTTTGCAGACAATGAATAAGATCCAAATGTTCACTAACTTAGCTTGGTTGCCTCCTACTTATGTAACGTACTGGCCAACAGTTCACTTTAATGTTTTAATTTGGCACTCACTGCTGTTGCCTTGAGTCAATCTTGTAATAAGATTAAGTAAATAAAGAACATGTAAATAAAGAATATGTTATATCATATTCCCATTTTTTCTTTCATAGAGGGTGGAGCTGCTACATCAGAGCTCTAATAGATGGGGTGGAGGTTACATGTTCTCCCTGTGACACTAGGTTTCCTGTGGGTGCTCCGGTTTCCTTCCACAGCCTAAGGATATGCTGGACTGGCATGTTAATAAACTATGCTGTACTGTTCCAGCTATTTAAATAAATGGTAGAATCCAGGGGAAATCTTCAAGAACGTGAAGAGAATAAAACAATGGGATTTGTATTAATTGTAATGGATGGCTGGTGTGGACACTGCAGACTGTAGAACCTATCACTGTGTGTATGACTATGATAATCAGATCCCCTTTTTGAACATCAATTACTCACGGGCAATTGTTTCTGCACGTAATGATCAGTCACTTCAAAATGATCAACATTTGTGTCACTCTTTTTCTTCTTTAGAAAAGCCAATCAGCATTGCAGCACACCTTTAAAGTTTAATTCACCAAATAAAATATGTTCAGAACTTCAAACCAAACAGTATCTAGCCACTATGACAATCCACATGTCATCACAAACATTTAGCTTATCTGGTATCCTCATCTATTTGCTTTGTCCAAGATATCTGTAGACATTTATTTACGGTCTGAACTGCTACCATCCAGTCTCCATTGTTATTGCATCCCCTAGTACTCCAAAAAAATGCGAGTATCATTACAACTATCAATTTTGCTCCTGGTTAACATTACGTAACTGTGCAAAGCTTGCAGAGGGAAAGATTGTATCTCTTTTGCCTACCTCAAGACCACTTAGTAATTTGGACATAACTTCTGCAGAGTAAAACTTCAGTGTCAATCAATGTCAGGATTTAAAATTCCCCCCAATGAAGTCCAACAGTCCAGCTAAAAGATGAATTTGTTTAAGTGGATTTGAACTGTGCTTGCTTTTGGAAATGAATGATTTAATAATCACATCTTAATATTATATTTCATACTACAGCTGTATACTGTGATTATTATAATACTCCTGGTAACTGCAGTTGGCACTATCAACCGTGTGGAACAATAACAGTAAGAACCTGCTCGGACCATTCCATTGGGAAGAAGTATTCAGCAGTTCTTGAAGGTGTTGTTCAGATTATATTCAATACTTGGACATTTGAAACTTTTTAAAAGCATATTTATAAGTGAAGCACTCCGATTCTGTCCGCTGCTTAAGTCTAGGAAAGACAATCTCCAGCCCCGCCAAACGCGTGAGATTGAGGCGCAAACCCATCCCCTGTTTGTGTGGATGCTGCGTAACTTATTACCCTGTTACAAATAAGTGCCAAGAATAACAGACAGTACACCGCTTACATGATTTAGCTTTATAATTCTTAATTTGACTAAAGGGTTAGTAAAGAAAGAGCAAAAAAAAAAGAAAAAGGCCCATTTTAATGAAACAGTCTAACGTGCACAAGTTGGAGCTCATGGTTTCCCTTTCGTCGATCCTCCTTCGATCTCATCCTGGGCTTCGTCGAAACAGTCCCGCTCCGGGTTGAATCCTATGACCTCTTCTCTCCGGCATCTTCTCCCTTCTTCCCCTTAACAAAAGCCCCAAGCCCAACCCTCACCAGAGAATCATCTGCTTAATCTGGCCATCCTAGTTGGATGGCACACCATTCTCCTATCTCTTATCTTCAACAGTAACCCAAACAAGCTGCTTGCAGAGAACAGCAGAAAAATCAAATACAGAACAGCATAACAGTAAAAAAAATATGAATCAGGGCATTACATACGTATGAAATTGTTTCTAATACACATTACTTAATTTTCGACAAATGATGTGTATATTTTGATGAAAATTCGTAACAATTAATAACGCACAAGTGAGGTGGCACAGTGGCGCAGTGCTTGCACAACCCTTTACAGTACCAGCACCTTGGGTTCAATTACCTCTGGTGCTCTGATGGTTTCCTCCCATAGTCCAAAGATGTACTGGTTGATAGGTTGTAAATTGTCCCATGATTAGACTAGGATACATTGGGGGATTTGCTGGGTGGCAGGCCTTGAAGGACCAGAAGGGGCTTTTCTACACTACATCTCAATAAATAGATAAAACATAATAATTTTTAACTAATAGAATAGATGAAAGGAGACTAGTGAATGGTCTTAACTTTTGAGAAAGTCCAACCCAGAAGTTGGTCAATAGGTTAGAGTACAGGAGCACATGAATCAGTGGTAGTATACTGGCATAGATTAAATCTGGTTTTGGGACGAAAAAAAACAAGAGTAGAAATAAACAAATCCTCCTCAGGTTGACCAGCAGTGACAAGAGGGACAGAGCATGTACCTGGTGTTGGGCTGTCTCTATTCTGATTTGGCTGAGGAAACTAAGTAACATTATTTCTAAGTTTACTGATGATTACAAACTAGGTAAAATTATAATACATAGGAGGATGTAAGGAGGCTTCAGGGAGATAGGAACAAGCTGAATAAGTGGGTTAGATGGAACATAATATGCAAAAAAAAAATGAGATAAAATACTTTGCTGAACAAATCAGAAAATAGTGCATTTGGTAAATATTGAGAGAGATTGTGTTGATATTCAAAGGGACCTGGGTGTGGCTGAACCCAAATCACTGAAGGCCACCATGTAAATGCAGCAAACCCTTAGAGGGCAAGTGGTATGTTAGTCTATACAGTGTGAGACATTGATTACAGCAGTAAGGAAGCATTGTTGTAATTATACAGTACTACAATTTCAAATATTACATGCACTTTTAATCTTAGCTAAGGATTGATTACTTACCATGGGGATGGGGATGGGGAAGAATGGTTGGGTCTGCAGAAATAAAACACCTCTACTCCAGAGATGGCAGGTTTTGTATTAGGAGAGGCTGAGTTGACTGAGGCTGCATTCTTCTAAGCTTAGAAGAATCCAACAGATCACTGAAACTTATAAAATCCTTATATGGTTTGCCAAGCTGGATTCAGGAGGATGTTTCCTTGAAGGTGAAAGTCTAGGACCAAGAAGAAGTTTAAGAGTAAGGTGTAGGCCATTTAGGACTGAGAGGAGAAAATAATGTAGTCATTCAGAACACCGTGAGCCATCGAAATCCTTTGGCTAAAGAGTGGTGGGGGCTAAACTATGCTCGTTCAATACAGAGATTGAAAGATTTCTGGACATTAAGGGAATGGAATGATATAATGCCAGAGTCGGAAAAGGGCACTGAAGTAGAACCTCAGGCCTGATTTCAATGAAATCAGGTTAGTTGGTCTAGTACCCCTACTTACCTCTATAAAAGGAGACAAATCCTGATTATTACAATCACCGGACATAAAGAAAGAAACAAATAGCAAAACAGTGTCTTGGAACTTAATGATTATGCTCCAGCTCTTGCAAAATCTCTCTAGGATCTAAGTGGTTTATTTTAATTGAAGGGTTTCAATTATCTGAATTTTGGTGCTGAGAGTCTAATTCATGTTTTCTGTATTTACTTCAAATATCTAGCATTCACAGTGTTCCTGTTTATCTTCATGGTGATTTTTACTTCTCAATTTTCAAGGTTGCTATGCCAATTGCCCAGAGAGTGCTCCTTATTTGGATGAAAATATGATGAGATGTGTTACATTACCTCGGTGCACATGCTATTATGATGGAAGAATATTGCAACCTGGTGAAGAAACAGCAAATGAATGCGAGGAATGGTAAAGTATCAAAAATAATGCATATTTCTTTTATCACTATTCTTCTGTGGAAAGCAAATATTATATTACAATCACAAACAAGAGAAAATCTGTAGATGCTGGAAATTCAAGCAATACATGCAAAATGCTGGAGGAACTCAACAGGCCCAGGAGTATTCTCAATGTTTCAGGTCAAGACCCTTCCTCAGGACTGGAGTACAGAAAATGAGGAGTCAGTGTTAGAAGGTGGGGGAAAGGGAGGAAGAAACACAAGCTTCTTGGTGAAACCAGGAAGTTGGGGGGCGGGGGGAAGGTAAGCAACTGGGAAGCTGAATGGTAAAAGAGATACTGGGCTGTTTAAGGGGGAATCTAACGGGAGAGGACAGAAGGCCATAGAAGATGGAAGATGGGGAGGAGCACCAGAAAGTGCAGCCAAGAAGATAAGGTGAGAGAGATAAAAGGGGATAGGGAATGGTGAAAGGGGTGGGGGGGGTGCCATTACTGGAAGTTAAGTTTGAGAAATCAATGTTCATGCCATCAAGTTGGAGGCTACCCAGACAGAATATAAGGTGTTGCTTCTTCAACTTGAGTGTGGACTCATTGTGACAGCAGAGGAGGCCATGGATTGACATGTCAGAATAGGAATGGGATGTGGAATTAAAATGGGTGGCCACAGGGAGATATCGCTTTTTCAGGCAGACGGAGTGTAGGTGCTCGGCAAAATGGTCTCCCAATCTACATTGGGTCTCACCGATATACAGGAGGCCAGACCAGGAGCACTGGATATAGTAGCTGAGCTCAAAAGACTCACAGGTGAAGTGCTGCCTCACTTGGAAGGACTGTTTGGGACCCTATGGCCTCCTCCCTCCTTCACCATTCCCCATCCCCTTTTCCCTCTCTCGCCTTATCTCCTTGCCCACACTCTCTGGTGCTCCTCCCCCTTTTCTTTCTTCCATGGTCTTCTGTTCTCTTTTATTAGATTCCCTCTTCTCCAGCCCTGTTACTCTTTCACCAATCAACTTCACAGCTTTTTACTTCCCCCCCCCCCATTTTCACCTATCACCTTCTGTTTCTTCCTCCCATTCCCCCCCCCCATCTAACTCTGACTTCTCAGCTTTTTTCTCCAGTCCTAAGGAAGGCTCTTGGCCTGAAACATCGACCATACTGCTTTCCATTGATGCTGCCTGGCCTGCTGAGATCCTCCAGCATTTTGTGTGCACTATATCACAAAATGGGTCCTAAATCATTTATATACTTAACATTTTTCTTATTAATGTTGTAATATAGTTTCCTTTGAAAGCCCAGTTTCATTACCTTTTAAAGATGAAAGTTTTTCTTACAAGTTACTAATAAGCTAAGTTAAATTAAAAATATTTCTATTTGCTATTTACCAAATATAGATCAGTTTTTGTACTTTAAAACAAATTTAATAAAAATGCACCCTTTTCAGTCCATATCACCAGCTTGTAAAGTAGATACTACGATCATTAAAACATAAATTCAGCCAATAATAATCTGCTAATGAGCATGGGCCCTTTATCAATACTTCCTCCACTCCATCCCAAAATGACTTCAAAATCCTTACTTTTCCTTTAAAATATTTTAATCTTCTATTCCTTCAAATATCTTAGTTGTGTTCTTCCTGCTATTAATTTTCAATAGACAGTTGACCCTATTTATTCCAAATTGCTTCTTATCTGAAAGGAAATCCAAACTACAGCTTCTTTATAATTAACATATCTACACTATAAAAGTTGTAAAGATTTTGCCAGTGATTTTAGAGTTTAAACTTACCTTCTCTTTCCTTCAGCAACCTAATGTCTATTTGTTGCCCATCATTTTGTAAACTGCGAATGTAAACCACTTTGGAATAATTTACTGATATTACATCTATTTGTTTAATTTACAGTATGTGCAATGAAGGAATAACTACATGCAGACGTAAGTAACTTCTTTCAGCATTTACTTGCTAACAAAATTAAATTATGCAAAGAATCATCCTTTATTGTAGGATATTTTGTCTTATATTAATAGCATCAACAACTGATCTAAATGCTCTAAAAGACACTACATGTTCTGAACGTCCAAATGCAGCTACCAATTAAATCTGCAGGAAGAGGAAAATACAAATGTGTTGATATTAAACCAGAGTCATTTCTTTAAGTTCTTAGCCTTTATTTTGGTCCTCTATTTCTCCATCATTTTTGTTAATGATAAACAGTAAGGAATAAATAGTAATCACACTATAATTCTCAGGGTTTTATGTCATTATTAATCATTAATAACAAATTTTAGTCTGGTTATTATTTTAGAAAACATTACAAACTAATTAGGACTCCAGTTTTATTGTGTATGTGTTTATTATGACAGGAAGAACTACCACAACTGTAACACCAACAACAGTATCCACCACGTCATCAACAACGACAGTTTCTTCCACAGTGACCACAGGTAAAAGGATCCAGGTTTCTATTTTAATAAAGAAATCAGATTTGAATATTAATAGCATGAATGTGGGCTTAATATTTCAATTCTATCAGTTCAAAGTGATACATATCTAACAGCGTCCAAAGTTAGAGTAGCCATGAACAATTGTGAATGAATGATTTACTCTTAATTAATGTTTGTGATTTTGTAATAATAAACATTGAAATACAAAAGGAATAAAACATGAATCAGTGTGCTCAGTTAAATATTGGACATAATCCAGTCTAAAAGGAGTCAACATTCAGATTTTTCTACGTGTTTAAGGATTCCAATGTAAAATCGTATAGCACATGCCTTACAGGATCTCCTGAGATTTAAGGAGATAGTAAGGACTGGTGAAGAAAGACTAATATGTGCTCCTCAATCCAAAAAAAAATGTGTAACTTTGCCTACCAAGGTGCATCTCCTCCAGCATCAGATCTACTGCTACACCACATGGTGGTGGCATCCATTAGTCTCCTGAGACCATGGATCTGCGCCTGGAAAGTCTCACTTCAGTCTGTGTTAGAGAAGCATCTGTTGTGGCTGTAAAGGCCCACATGGGAGTGACAGTCTCGGCTGCAGCGACTGCACTTGAAGGCGCTGTCCTCCAGTGTTGTTTTGGTGCTGTTTTTCCGACAAGTGCGTTTTTCTTCAGCAGCAAGCCTCAGCTTCTCCCCTTTTTAGACCTCTGCGTAGTTCCGGACTCCAGTGAGAGCGATCACTTGCGATGTCCTCCCAGCTCTCGATGTTCATTTTCAGTGACTTCATGTCTCTTTTGCAAACGTCTTTGAAACAAAGATGGGGCCGCCCTTGAGCTCTCTTGCCGGAGGTCAGTTCCCCGTAGGTCTTTTGGGATCCTCCCGCCTGACATGCAGTGTACGTGGCCCAGCCAGCGGAGACGATGTTGTTTGAGCAGGGTGAAGAGGCTGGGTATCTGGGCACAGGCCAGGACCTCATTGTTGGTGACTCAGTCAGTCCATGTGATTCCAGGATGCGTCTCAGGCTGCGAAGGTGGAAGGCGTTGAGACGCCGCTCCTGTCTGTAGTACAGGCTCCAGGTCTCGCTGCCGTAAAGAAGTGTGCTGAGGACGGAGGTCCTGTAGACTGTAATTTTGGTGTGCGTCGTCAGCTTTCTGTTCCCCCAGACTCTCTTTGTCAGCCTGGTGAATGTTGAGGCTGCTCGTCCGATCCGTCTATTGATCTCCGGGTCTAGGAAGAGACTGTCCGTGATGGTGGAGCCAAGATATGTAAACTCGTGAACTACCTCCAGCTCGTAGCTGTTGATGGTAATGGCAGGGGGGTGCTCAACACCTTGGCCCAACATGTTGGTTTTCTTCAGGCTGATGGTCAAGCTGAAGTCCTGGCAGGCTCTTGAGAAGCTGTCCATGAGGCGTTGCAGTTTCTCTTCAGAGTGTGTTGCCAGTGCCGCATTGTCTGCAAACAACATGTCCCTGATGAGTACTTCACGAACCTTGGTCTTTGCCCTCAGCCGGAACAGACTGAACAGCCTCCCCGTCTGATCTGATGTGGAGGTGGACACCATCAGTTGATGTTCAAAAGGCGTGCTTCAGCATGAGTGTGAAGAAGATGCCAAATAGGGTGGGGGTAAGCACACAGCCCTGCTTCACACCGCTGCGGATGTTGAAGGCCTCCGAAGAAGAGCTGTCAAACTGAACGACGCCCTCCATGTCTGTGTGGAATGACTGAACTATCCTGAGGAGCCTCGGGGGACAACCAATCCTGATTTTGAACAGGCCGTCTCTGCTCACAAGGTCGAAGGCCTTCATAAGGTCAATGAAAGCGACATAGAGTGGTTGTCTTTGCTCTCGGCATTTCTCTTGTAGCTGTCGAAGGGAGAAGATCATGTCGATTGTGGAGCGTTCTGACCTGAAACCGCACTGAGACTCGGGATATACCCTTTCGGCTATTTTCTGCAATCTGTTCAGGACCACGCGGGCAAAGACCTTCCCAGTGATGCTCAGTAAGGAGATTCCCCTGTAGCTGTTACAGTCGCTTCTGTCCCCTTTGTTCTTATATATGGTGACAATGTTGCAGTCTCTCATGTCTTGCGGCACTGTTCCCTCTATCCAGCACTAGCACAGTTGTTCATGCAGGTGGTTTAGCAGGACGCCCTTTGCGCATTTGATGGCCTCTGGTGGAATGCCATCCAATCCTGGTGCCTTCCCAGTGGGCAGGCTGTCGATGGCTTTACTCAGCTCTTCGGCAGTCGGCAATGCATCAAGTTCCTCCACGACAGGCAGGCATTCCACGACATCTCGTGCGCTGTCCGAGATGCTATTTTCTCTGGAGAAGAGTTCAGAGTAATGCTCCACCCATCTCTCCATCTGCTTGCCTTTGTCATCGATGGTCTCACATGTTACGGTTTTCAATGGTGCTGTCTTGCTGTGGGTTGGCCCGATGGCTTTCTTGATCCCCTCGTACACTCCATGGATGTTGCCTGTGTCAAATGATGACTGAATGCTTTTGCATTGTTGTAGCCAGTAGTCATTTGCACAGCGTCTGGCTGTTTCCTGGGCCTTGCTTCTTGCAGTCCTTAGCGCTTGCAGTGTTGCCTGGGTGGGGTGGCGTTTGTGTAACACGATTAGTAGTGCAACACGATTTACCTCGATGACAGCAGTGAGCTTACTTGAGCTCGCTTCAAACTAGTCCTGTGTCTTGCCCCGTTTCTTCCCGAAGGCCTTGAGTGCAATGCTGTGGATAGTGTCCCTGAGAGAGTCCCATCTCTGCTGAGCATCTCCTTCTGGTGGGTCTGCAAGGAGAGCATCCTCTAGTGACTTGATGAACTCTGCAGCTTTGTCTGGGTGTTGTGTCTTACTGGCATCGATGCGCTGCTTGCCTGGAGGCTTGGCGCAGTACGTCTTCTTCGGCTGAAGCTTACAGGACCACAGAAAAGCAACTATTGGTATCAAAGGCACCCCAATATCTTACATTTTTAAGGAATATCTAGGAATGTACACATAATTGCAATGTCTAATTGTTGATCTGGATTGGAGACTCAGATTGAACTACAATGATTAGGCTAAAGGTAAATATTGCAGTGTCACATCACAGGTCTGAAATAAATAAGTGTTGAGTTAGAAAAAAAAGCACTGTTGGGATATTTTGTCTTTCAACTGAGATATATGACACTCAGTTTCCTATCTCAACTTACATCAAAATTTCATAATACATTGTCTATTTATAAGACATCTGCAGATATTGAGCACATCAGTTTCATGTAAGTCAAATCATGTGCGTTTCATGGTAACTTGCAATAATATATCAAATCTCACTTTGATTATGATATTTCCTTTTTGAAATAGTTGCCCAAAATAACTGCTTAACTATGTCACAATTTGGTTAAAAAATATTAGATCAATGTATGATGGAAACTTCCAAAAGCATAGGATACTAACCAAAATTAAATTAGTTAATTGTCTTCATAAGAAAAACACCAACAACATCAACAACAGGGACGGCTTCCAGTACTACATCAGCTTACTAATAACACTTCTCAAAAGAACTCTCCTCTCCTTCCCTTCAGCAACTCTCTGCTGGATTTCATGACATTGCATTAAATCTAACTTCAGCAACAGTTGTTCATATTTCCTCTGAATAAAATTACAACCTCTCACTGTTAAAATATTAGAATAGCTTATGAATTGACTAAGTGGCTTGTGAGATCACACTGTACACAGTCTTTTCAACCACAGCAAGAAGCATGGATCACTTTGGTGGACACAAAAACTAAATTCCAGTACAGTGGTCTCTCCATCCTAAAGACATGCTGAGGATAGTTAATAATAGATTAATAATTATTAACAAGATAGTTAATAATAGATTTCTGAATATAATACGTCGCCCAGTAACAGCTGAAAACTATACCGATGAAGGGATAGATTGTTCCTTTCTTGGGGAATGCAGCTCCAACTTTTCGGACTCAGTCAGTGAAATAGATTGTTTACCCGGCTCTTCCCAAAACGCCTTCACACCTTCTCACTGGTCAATGTAATAAGTATCTATTTAGAATTGCATGAAAATATTCTTAACATATTCATATACTCAGAAATGACACACTTACTAAATGGTGGGCATTAGAACATTATCAAAACAGGAATTGATTGGTCCCACAAAATAATCTGGATATGGCTTCCGCAACAGTACTTGATAAATTCAAACCGGTCTGACTCATATTTCAACCTTCCTGATCCAGCTGAAACACAATTGTACTTTTTATCCAGGAACAACATCATCAACAACAGGTACAACTGTGTCCACTACCAGTTCCACAGCAGGTAAGGAAAATTTGTTCAGTAATTATAAGTGAATTTTAAGACACTGAGTTGCCAGTTCTAATACATCTCACATCTATTTGGAAATTTTCTTTAAAACTATTTCTGCTGTGAATACAAATTTCAGTCACTCACATTTTAGCTCAAAATTATAGGACCAAGTTATTGTGAAATCTCAAAAAAAAGAGGAAATATGGAGGATTTTAGCTGGTGTTCTTGTCTGACTTTGATACAGTCAGGAGCAACAATGAAAATTTGCCTGCCATATTTTACAATAATATCATTTTCTTTCATTAGAAACAACACCAACGACATCAACAACAGAAACCACAGTCAGTACCACATCAGGTGAGTAATATCATTTGCAAAACAATCCTTTCTACTTCATAACTTCTCTGCTGGATATCACAACATTCCATTAAATGTAACTTCAGGAACAGTCAGTTATATTTCTTTTGAATAAAATTACAACTCTCACTGCAAAATTTTGGGAAAGCTTATGAATTTACCAGGTGCCTTGAGTGATCACACTCCCCTTAGCATTTTCGAAAGCAGCAATGAGCGTGGCAGACTTTGATGGACACTAAAACTAAATTTCGGTGCCAATGATTTTTCAACTTCTCAGACTCAGTCAGTTAGGAGATTGTTTATCCTTCTCTTCCAAAAATCCACTTCACACTTTCACACCTGTCTATGTCATAAATATCCATTTAGAATTGCATTGAAATACTCTATAAATATTCCTACACCCACAGATGACTTGCTTTCCAAATGGGGTGCATAAGATCATTGTCAAAACAGGAATCAATTGGACCCTTAACATAATCTGGTTACATATTCCTCAATAGAGTTTGATAATTTCAAGCCAATCTTATTAATCTTTCCTGACTCATACCAAAAGTTACACCTTGCTCTTGGTACCTAACATACCTGATAGAGATGGAACACAATTGGACTTTTTCCTACAGGAACAACCACATCAATAACAGGTACAATTGTGTCCACCACAAGTTCCACAACAGGTAAGGAGAGTGCCTTCAGTAAAGAATACAAAATCTTACAACAATGAGTGCGTACCTCTAGAATTTCACCTCTATTATGACAGTTCATGTTTTAACATATTTCAATATAAATGCATAAGATATAAGATAAAATATTACACCAAAGTGCTTGAATAACATTGGCAATGGACTGTATTGGTAACTATATTGGTAACTTATCACGGTCTTCAATACATTCTGCCGCAACAACCAAGCAATGAATGCCTAGGTTAAGTATAATATGCCTTTCTTTCGTTAGAAACAACACCAACAGGGACCACAGCCAGCACCATATCAGGTTAGCAATAACCTGTTTGCAAGCCATTCTCTTCTACTTCAGCACCTCTCTGCTGGACATAATAACATTGCATTAAATCTAAATTCAGGAACAGTCTGTTATATTTCTTCTGAATAAAATTACAATATTTCACTGTGAAAACTGAGAAAAAGCTTCTGCATTGATAAGGTGCCTTGTGGGATCAGACTGCACTCAGTATTTTCAACATTAGCAATGGCACACTTTAACGGTTACGTAAACAAAATGTCAGTGCCAATACCTTCTTCATAAAATGTCCTCTCCCACCAAGAAACATGCTAAAGATGTTTAATAAAAACTATATTATTGAATATAACACATTGCCCAGAAACCACTGAATATTATGCAAACAACGAGATGAAAGGTTCCTTCCTCAGCGAAATTACCTCCAACTTCTCGGACTCAATCAATGAAGGAGGTTGTTTAATCTTGTGTTCCCAAAATTAGCGTAAACCCTTTGCACCATCCATATCATTAAAATATTTTCTAAATTGTAGAAAACTGTTCTGAATATATTCATATGCTCATCGATGACATGCTCACGAAATGGTATGCGTTAGATCATCAACAAAACAAGAATCGATTGGTCCTTTAAAATAAACTGGTTACGGTTTCCTCAACAGTGCCTGATAAATTCAAGCCAGTCTGATCCATATTTGCTGATTCTTTCCAAAAATGACCTTTTGCTCTTGGTTTGTTAAGCTTCCTGATCCAGCTGAAACACATATACTTTTTTTCCAGGAACAACATCATCAACAACAGGAACGACTCTGTCCACCACAAGTTCCACAACAGGTAAGGAAAGCCCTTTCAGTAAACATCACAAAAACTTACAACAATATGTGGATGCCTGTAATAAATTTCACATCTATTCTGACAGTTCATTTTTTTAACATGTTTGTTCAAAATAAATGTATAAGATTGTCACACATTTTGCCTCAAAAATATTAGACTAAAGTTGATAATGGACAGTAATTAAATTGGTGACTTGCTACTCCCTTCGATAGACTCTGCTGTAACAAATACCACTTTGATTGCCTCGATTGAATAAAATATACTCTTCTTTCGTTAGAAACAACACCAACAACATCAACAACAGGGACCACTGTCAGTACCACATCAGGTGAGTAATAACACTTTTGTAAACCATTCCCTTCTACTTCAGCACCTCTGTAATGCGTAAAGCAACATTGCATTAAATCTAACTTCAGGAATAGTTAATTTTCTCTGTTCTGAATTAAGTTACAACATCACACTGTAAAAAATATTGACAGAGCTTCTGAACTGACCAGGGTACTTTGTGAGATTACACTGACTTCACTATTTTCAAAAGCAGCAATGAACATGGCACACTCTGGTGGACATGCAAACTAAATTTCAGTCCCAATAATTTTCCAGCAAAGAGTCCTCTCCCTCTTAGAAACAAGCAGAGGATGTTGAATAACAGCTAGGAGTCTGAATATGCCTGCTAACTACTGAAAACCACATTTATGAAGAGTTGCAATGTTCATTCCTCAGCGAATGCACCTCTAACTTCTCAAACTCAATCAGTAAAGGAGATTGTTTATCCTTCTCTTCAAAAAATTTGCTTCACAGATTTGCACTTGTCCATATCCAAGATATCCATTCAGAATAGCATTGAAATATTCGGAGTATATTCCTGCACCTAGAGATAATGTGCTTTCCAAATGGGGTGCATTAGATCACTGTTAAAACAGGAATCAATTGGACCCTTAATATAATCTGGTTATGTATTCCTCAATAGAAATCAATTAAATTCAAGCCAGTTTAACTATTCTTTGCTTACTTATACCAAAAGTGACCCCTTGCAGGTAAGGTAAGGAAAGCCCTTTCAGTAAATATCACAAAAACCTACGACAATATGTGCATGCCTGTAGTAAATTTCACCTCTATTACAACAGTTCATTTTTTAATATATTTAGATTAAACATCCCAAAATTCCCTTCACACCTTCTCACCACTCCATGTAATAAACATCGACTTAGGATTGCAAGAAAATTTATCAAATATATTCAAAGACTCATAGATGATATGCTTACTAAATGGTATGTATTAGAATATTGACAAAACAGGAATCGATTGGTCCCTATGGTTTCGTCAACAGTAAATGAAAAATTCAACCAGTCTGATTCATATTTGCTGATACATATTTTAAGCTTCCTAATTCAGCTGAAACTGAATGCACTTTTTCTCCAGGAACAACATTATCAACAACTGGAACAACATCATCAACAACTGGAACTACTGTGTCCACCACCAGTTCCACAACAGGTAAGGAATATTCTTCCAGTAGGTATAAACTAGCTTTAAGACAATGACTTGACACTTCTCCGACAGATCACACCTAGTCGACAATTTTCTTTGATACCATTTTTGCTGCGAATACAGATTTCAGTCTCTCACACTTTAGCTCAAGATCATTAGACCAAGTTATTGTGAAATCTGAAAAAAAAGTTGAGGAAATGTGAAGGATTTTAGCTGGTGTTGTTCTCTATCATCGGTACAATCATGGCAACACTTAAAGTTTGCCTGCCATACTTTACAATGATATTCTTTTCTTTCATTAGAAACAACACAAACAACAACTACAACAGAGACCACAGTTAGTACCACATCAGGTTAATAATATAACATTTCTCAGAAAACCAACCATTACATTCACCTTCTGCGCTGATTGGTAGATTCTATGATGTTGAACTGCACATAACATATGGAAGAATCAATCAGAATCACAATCACAATCACATTTATTATCAGTGGCATGTGACGTGAGATTTGTTAACCGAGCAGCAGCAGTTCAATGCAATACATAATATACAAGAAAAAAACAAAATAAGGTAATAATAATAATAACAATAAACAAGTAAATGAATTAGAGTATATGTATATTGAATAGGTTAAAATCGTAATTGGATGGCAGAGGGGAAGGAGCTGTTCCTGAATCGCTGAGTGTGTGCCTTCAGGGTTCGCTACCTCCTACCTGATGGAAACAATGAGAAAAGGACATGCCCTGAGTGCTGGAGGTTCTTAATAATGGACGCTGCTTTTCTGAGATACTGCTCCTTGAAGATGTCCTGGGTACTATGTAGGGAGCTGACTAAATTTATAACCCTCTGCAGTTTCTTTCCGTCCTGTGCAGTAGCCCTTTCATACCAGACAATGATGCAGCCTGTCAGAATGCTCTCCACAGTACATCTATATAAGTTTTTGAGTGTATTTGTTGACAAACCGAATCTCTTCAAACACCTAATGAAGTATAGCTGCTGTCCTTCCTTCTTTATAGCTCCAATGATATGTTGGGACCAGGTTAGATCCTCAGAAATCTTGACAACCAGCAACTTGAGCAGTCTCTCCCCTTCTGATTCCTTCATCTTACCCCTCCGGAAGTTCACAATCAGCTCTTTCGTCTTACTGATGTTGACTGCCAGGTTGTTGCTATGGCACCACTCCACTAGTTGGCATATCTCACTCCTGTACATGCTCTTATCACCATCTGAGATTGTATCATCAGCAAATTTATGGACGGTATTCGAGCTATGCCCAGCCACACAGTCATGTGCATATAGAGAACAGAGCAGTGGGCTAAGCACACACCCCTGAGGTGTGCCAGTGTGAGCATCAACGAGGAGGAGATGTTATCACCAATCCATATGGACTGTGGTCTTCTGGTTAGGAAGTCGAGGATCCAATTGCATAGGGAGGTACAGAGGCCCAGGTTCTGCAACTTCTCAATCAGGATTGTGGGAATGATGGTATTAAATAGAAAGCTATGGTCAATGAACTGTATCCTGACATAGATGTTTGTGTTGCCCAGGTAGTCTAAAGCCATGTGAAGAACAATTGAGATTGCGTCTGCCATTGACCTATTGTGGCGATAGTCAAATTGTAATGGGTCCAGGTCCTTGCTGAGGCAAGAGTTCAGTCTTGTCATGACCAACCTCTCAAAGCATTTTATCATTGTAGATGTGAGTGCTACTGGGCGATAGTCATTAAGGCAGCTCACATTATTCTTCTGAGACACTGGTATAATTGTTGCCTTTTTGAAGCAAGTAGGAACTTCCGCCCATAGCAGTGAGAGGTTGAAAATGTCTTTGATTAATCCCGCCAGTTGGTTGGTACAGGTTTTCAGAGCCTTACCAGGTACTCCATCGTGACCTTCCACCTTGCGAGGGTTCACTCTCTTTAAGGACAGCCTAACATCAGCTTCCGAAACAGAGATCACAAGGTCATAAGGTGCAGAAGGGATCTTAACAGCTGCAGCTGTGTTTTCCCTTTCAAAGCGGGAATAGAAGGCATTGAGTTCATTTAGTATTGAAGCATCGCTGTCATTCATGCTATTAGGTTTCGCTTTGTAGAAAGTAATGTCTTGCAAACCCTGCCAGGGTTGTTGTGCATCCGATCTCACGTCCAACCTCATTCAAAATTGTCTCTTCGCCCTTGAGAAGGCCTCTGAAAATCATACCTGGTTTTCCGGTCTAGGCCTAGATTGCCAGATTTGAAAGCCACAGATCTAGCCATCAAATACCTCCTGGTTCCTCCACGGCTCTTGGTTTGGGAATGTCTTTGTAGGCACACACTCATCCACACAGGTTTTAGTGAAGTTGATAACAACTGCAGCATACCCATACAGTTTTGAAGATGAATCCCTGAATACAGTCCAGTCCACCAATTCAGAGCAGTAAGCACCCCTGTGCTTCCCTTGTCTATACCTTCTTGGCCCTCACTACTAGTGCTGCAGTCTTCAGTCTCTGCATATACTCAGGGAATAGAAGTACGGCGAGGTGATCAGACATCCAGAAGTGAGGGTGTGCAATAACACGGTAGGCATTCTTGATGGTGGTGTAGCAATGGTCCAGTGTGTTGTTTCCTCGAGTATTGCAAATGATCTGTTGATAGTAATCATTGATATCTCTACTGAATAAAAGTTACAAACTCACATTGTGCAAATATCAAAATGACATTTAAATTGACCAGGTGCCCTCTGAAATCAGAGTGCACTCTACTTTGAAAAGCAGCATTGAGCATGGCACACTTGATTGGACACAAAAATAAAATTTCAGTCAAAACGACTTTGCAATAAAATATCTTCTCCCTCCAAGAAAAAGGTTGCAGACGTTAAAAAAACACCTAGGTTTCTGAATAAGGCACATTACTGGGTAACTACTAAATACTATATTGATGAAGAGTTGGGATATTCAATCCACGGCAACCAACCACCAACTTCTCAAACTCAGTCAGTGAATGAAATTGTTTATCCTTCTCTTCCCAAGTCTCTTTTCACATTATAGCACATGCCCATATAATAAATACCTCTTTAGAATTGCACTTAAGTAGTCTAGCTATGGTTTCCTGAATAGTAATTGAAAAGTTCAAGTCAGTCTGATACATATTAGCTGATTCATATTTTGAACTTCCTGATCCAGCTGAAACACAATGTACTTTTTCCCCAGGAACAATTTCATCAACAACTGGAACAACTGTGTCCACCACCGGTACCACGACAGGTAAGGAATATTCATCTAGTAAATATAAACTAATTTTAGGACAATGACTTGATACTTCTCCGACAGATCTCACCGAGTTGACAATTTTCTTTGATACCATTTTTGCTGTGAATAAAGCTTGCAGTCACTCACGTTTTAATCAAAATGATCAGACCAAGTTATTGTGAAATCTGAAAAAAAATTGAGGATTTTAGCTGCTGTTTTTCTCTATCTTTGATACAGTCAGTGGCAACACTGAAAGCTTGCCTGCCATACTTTACAATAATATTCTTTTCTTTCATTAGAAACAACAGGAACAACAACTACAACAGGGCCCACAGTTAGTACCACATCAGGTTAGTAATATAACATTTCTCAAAATTAAACATAATGTGGAAGAACCATTTTATAACTTCTGAATGAAAGTTACAAACTCACACTGTGCAAATATCAAAATGGCATGTAAATTGACCATATGCCCTCTTGAATCAGATGCAGTCGAAACTTCGAAAAGTAGCATTGAGCATGGCATACTTGATTGGACACAAAAATCAAATTTAAATGACAATGACTTTGCAATAAAATATCTTCTCCCTCCAAGAAACATGCTGACGTTAAACAACATCTCGAATTCTGATTATTTTAGCTGGTAACATTAGCGGGTAACAACTAAGTACTATATTGTCGAAGACTCGGGACATTCATTCCTCAGTGAACCATCACCAACTTCTCAAGTTCAGACAGTGAAGGAAATTTTTTGTCCTTCACTTACCAAGATTTATTTCACTTCTTCAAAATATGCTGACGATCTTTAATAAGAGTGAGATATCTGAATATAACATATTGCCTGATACCTCATGAATCCTTCATCGACGAACAGCTGGAACATTCTTTCCTCGTGGAATGCACATCCAAATTGACAGCCTCAGTCACTGAAAGAGAATCTTTATCCTGCGCTTACCAATTTCCCTTCACACCTTCTCACCAGTTCATCCAATAAATATCTCTTTCGAATTCCAAGCAAATTTTCCAAACGTCTTCATATAGTCATGATGACATGCTTAGTAAGTGATGTGTATTAGAATATTGACCAAACAGGAATCGATTGGTCACTTACAATAATCTAGCGGCAGTTTCCTAAATATTAATTGAAAAATTCAATCGGTCTGATTCGTTTTTCTGATTCATACTTTAAGCTTCCTGATCCAGCTGAATCACAATCTACTTTTTCCCTAGGACCAACATCATCTACAACTGGCACAACTGTGTCGACGACCACTTCCACGACAGGTAAGGAATGTTCTTCAGGTCAATATAAACTAATTTTAAGATACTGTCTTGACATTTCTCCGAAACCTAACACCTAGTTTACAATATCCTTTGGTACGATTACTGCAGTCAATACAGATTTCAATCTCTCAGATTTTCATTCAAAATTATCAGACCAGGTTGCTGTGAAATCTGAAAAACAATTGAGCAAATATGAAGGTCTTCAGCTGCTATTGTTCTCTATACATTTGATACAGTCAGCAGCAACACTGAAAGTTTGCCCGCCATACTTTACAATAATATTCTTTTCTTTCATTAGAAACAACAAGAACAACAACTACAACAGGGTCTAGTAATATAACAGTTTACAACACCAAACATTACATTCTCCTTCTGCTTCTCTTTTGTAGATTCTAAGATGTTGAATAGCACATGAAATGTGGAAGAATCACTTTCATATCTTCTGAATTAAAATTACGAACTCTCACAGTGCAAATATCAAAATGGCATGTAAATTGACCAGGTGCCCTCCAGAGCTCTGCGCACACTATACTTTGAAAAGCCACATTGAACATGGCACAATTGATTGGATACAAAAATCAAATTACATTCACAATGATTTTCCAATAAAATACCCTCATCCTCCAAGAAACATGCTGTGGGTGATAAACAACACCGAGATTCCTGTATTTACCACATTAGCAGACAACTACTAAATACCGTACTGACAAAGACTTGGGACATTCATTCCTCAGCGAACCACAACCAACTTCTCAAATTCAGTCAGGGAAGGAAATTTTTTATCAGTCCCTGAATAAGTTTCGATTCACACCTCAGCACATGTCCTCATAATAAATTTCTGCTTACAATTCCACTTAAATATTCTGAATAAATTCCTGCACCCACGGATAACATGCTTTCCAAATACTGGGCATGACTTCATTGACAAACTAAGAATCAATTGGTCAATAAGAATCAATATAAACTGGTTATTTGTTCCTCAATAGATCTTCAAATCTGTAAGTCAGTCAAATTATTCCTTCTTAACTCAAGTCAAAAGTGACTCCTTGCACTTTTAACTTAAGATTCCTGCTTGACTTGAAACGCTATTGTATTTCTTCTCCAGGGTCAACACCAACACCAACTGGTACAACAGTGTCCACAACAAGTTCCACCACAGGTAAAGAAAGTCATTTCAGTAAACATCACAAACTCTATAGAGAATGTGTGGATACCTGCACAAGATGTCCCCTCAGTTGTGATGCTTCAATTTTACTACTATAGCTCCAAATAAATGCAAAAAATTCTTCCTTATTTTGCCTCAAAATTTTGGATAAAATGCCCTCTGAAAACTGTTGGATACTGAGTGTAAATTAAAGTACTGACATGTCAAAGTCTTCAATACATTCCGCTGCAATAACCAACACGTATTTGCTGTGATTGAGTATTATATCCTTTTTTTTTTCATTAGGAACCACACCAACAACATTAACATCAACAGGACCCACAGTCAGTACCACGTCAGGTGAGTAATATCATTCGCAAAACATTCCTTTCTACCTCACAACTTCTCGGGTGGATATCACAACATTGCATTCAATCTAACTTGAGGAACAGTTGGTGATATTGCTTCGGACTACAATTAAACCACTTTCTGCGAAAATACTGGAATAGCTGATGAACTCAGCAGGCCTTGTGGAATTGAACTGCCATCAGTGATCTCAAAACCAGCAATGAGCATGGCAGTATCTGGTAGTCATGACAATTAAATGACAGGAACAATGACTTTTCAGTACAGTTCTCTCTCCATCTTCAAAATATGCTGATGATCGTTAATAAAAGTGAGATTTCTGAATATAGCATTTCGCCTGATACCTAATGAATACTTCATCAATGAAGAGCTGGAACATTCATTCATCGTGCAATGCACATCGAAATTGACAGCCTCAGTCATTGAAACAGAATGTTTATCCTGCGCTTACCAATTTCCCTTCACACCTTCTCACCAGTTCATTGAATAAATACCTATTTCGAATTCAAAGCAAATTTTCCAAATATCTTCATATACTCATGATGACATGCATAGTAAGTGATCTGTATTAGAACTTTCACCCGACTGGAATCGATTGGTCACTTACAGTAATCTAGCTGTAGTTTCCTAAATATTAATTGAAAAGTTCAATCGGTATGAATCATTTTTCTGATTCATACTTTAAGCTTCCTGATCCAGCTGAAACACAATCTACTTTTTCCTTAGGACCAACATCATCTACAACTGGCACAACTGTGTCGACGACCACTTCCACGACAGGTAAGGAATATTCTTCAGACAATATGAACTAATTTTAAGATAATGACTTGACATTTCACCGAAAGCTAACACCTAGTTTACAATATCCTTTGATACCATTACTGCAGTCAATTCAGATTTCAGTCTCTCAGATTTTCGCTCAAAATTATCAGACCAAGTTGCTGTAAAATCTGAAAATCAATTGAGCAAATATGAAGTTCTTCAGTTGCTATTGTTCTCTGTACCTTTGACACAGTCAGCAGCAACACTGAAAGTTTGCCTGCCATACTTTACAATAATATTCTTTTCTTTCATTAGAATTAACAGGAACAACAACTACAACAGGGCCCACAGTTAGTACCACATCAGGTTAGTAATATAACATTTTACAACACCAAACATTGCATTCTCCTTCTGCTTCTCATTGATAGATTCTAAGATGTAGAATGGCACATAAAATGTGGAAGAATCACTTTCATATCTTCTGAATTAAAATTACAGACTCACACAGTGCAAATATCAAAATGCCATGTAAATTGACCAGGTGCCCTCTGGAGCTCAGCGCACTCTATACTTTGAAAAGTCGCATTGAGCATGGCACAATTGATTGGATACAAAAATCAAATTACCTTGACAATGACTTTCCAATAAAATACCCTCATCCTCCATGAAACATGAGGTGGGTGATAAACAACACCTAGATTTCTGTATTTACCACATTAGAAGGAAACTACTAAATAACTTATTGACAAAGACTTGGGACATTCATTCCTCAGCGAACCACAACCAACTTCATGAATTCAGTCGGGGAAGGAAATTTTTTATCAGTCTATGTATAAGTTTCGATTCACAGCTCAGCACATGTCCTCATAATAAACTTCTGCTTACAATTCCACTTAAATATTCGGAATAAATTCCTGTACCCACGGATAACATGCTTTCCAAATACTGGGCAGAAAATCATTGACAAATTAAGAATCAATTGCTCAATAAGAATCAATATAAACTGGTTATTTGTTCCTCAATACATCTTCAAATCTTTAAGTCAGTCAAATTATTCTTTCTTAACTCAAGTCAAAAGTGACACCTTGCACATTTAACTTAAGATTCCTGCTTGACTTGAAACGCAATTGTATTTCTTCTCCAGGGTCAACACCAACACCAACTGGTACAACAGCGTCCACAACAAGTTCCACCACAGGTAAAGAAAGTCATTTCAGTAAACATTACAAACTCTTTAGAGAATGTGTGGATACCTGCACAAGATGTCCCCTCAGTTGTGATGCTTCAATTTTACTACTATAGCTCCAAATAAATGCAAAATATTTTTCCTTATTTTGCCTCAAACTTTGGATAAAATGCCCTCTGAAAAATGTTGGATACTGACTGTAAATTAAAGTACTGACATGTCAATGTCTTTGATACATTCGGCTGCAAAAACCAACACTTGTTTGCTGTGATTGAGTATTATATCCTTTTTTTTTTCATTACTAACCACACCAACAACATCAACATCAACATCAACAGGACCCACAGTCAGTACCACGTCAGGTGAGTAATGTCCTTCGCAAACCATTCCTTTCTACCTCACAACTTCTCTGCTGGATATCACAACATTGCATTCAATCTAACTTCAGGAACAATTACTGATATTGCTTCGGACTACAATTACAACCACTTCCTGTGAAAATACTGGAATAGCTGATGAATTGACCAGGCCTTGTGGGATTGCACTGCCATCAGTAAACTTAAAACCAGCAATGAGTATGGCACTATCTGGTAGACATGAAAATTAAAATATAGTACCAATGACTTTTCAGTACAGTTGGCTCTCATCTTCAAAATGCTGACGATCTTTAATAAGACCGAGCTATCTGAATATAGCATATTGCCTGATACCTAATGAATACTTCATCAACGAAGAGCTGGAACATTCTTTCCTTGTGGAATGCACATCCAAACAGCCTCCGTCATTGAAAGAGAATCTTTATCTTGCGCGTACCAATTTCCCTTCACACCTTCTCCCCAGTTCATCTAATAAATATCTATTTCAAATTCCAAGCAAATCTCCCAAACCTTTTCAGATACTCATGATAACATGCTTAGTAAGCGATGTGTATTAGAACATTGACCAAACAGGAATTGATTGGTCATTTACAATAATCTAACTGTAGTTTCCTAAATGTTAATTGAAAAACTCAATTGGTCTGAATCATTTTTCTGATTCACACTTTAAGCTTCCTGATCCAGCTGAATCACAATGTACATTTTCCCTAGGACCAACATCATCTACAACTGGAACAACTGTGTCGGCGACCACTTCCACGACAGGTAAGGAATGTTCTTCAGTTCAATATAAATTAATTTTAAGATAATGACTTGACATTTCTCCTACACCTAACACCAAGTTTACAATATCCTTTGATACCATTACTGCCGACAATACAGATTTCAGTCTCTCAGATTTTCGCTCATAATTATCAGACCAAGTTGCAGTAAAATCTGAAAATCAATTGAGCAAATATGAAGTTCTTCAGTTGCTATTGTTCTCTGTACCTTTGACACAGTCAGCAGCAACACTAAAATTTTGCCTACCATACTTTACAATAATGTTTTTTTCTTTCATTAGAAACAACAGGAACAACAACTACAACAGGGCCCACAGTTAGTACCACATCAGGTTAGTAATATAACATTTTACAACACCAAACATTACATTCTCCTTCTGATTCTCATTTGTAGATTCTAAGATGTGAGTAGCACATGAAATGTGGAAGAATCACTTTCATATCTTCTGAATTAAAATTAAAAACTCACACAGTGCAAATATCAAAATGGCATGTAAGCTGACCAGGTGCCCTCTGGAGCTCTGCACACACTATACGTTGAAAAGCCACATTGATCATGGCACAGTTGATTGGATACAAAAATCAAATTACATTCACAATGATTTTCAAATAAAATACCCTCATCCTCCAAGAAACATGCTGTGGGTGATAAACAACACCTAGATTTCTGTATTTACCACATTAGCAGGAAACTATTAAATACCTCATTGACAAAGACTTGGGACATTCATTCCTCAGTGAACCACAACCAACTTCTCAAATTCAGTCAGGGAAGGAAATTTTTTATCAGTCTCTGAACAAATTTTGATTCACACCTCAGCACGCGTCCTCATAATAAATTTCTGCTTACAATTCCACTTAAATATTCTGAATAAATTCCTGCACCCACGGATAACATGCTTTCCAAATAATGGGCATGACATCATTGACAAACTAAGAATCAATTGGTCAATAACAATCAATATAAACTGCCTATATCTTCCTCAATAGATCTTCAAATCTTTAAGTCAGTCAAATTATTCTTTCTTAAGTCAAGTTAAAAGTGACTCCTTGCACTTTTAACTTAAGATTCCTGCTTGACTTGAAACGCTATTGTATTTCTTCTCCAGGGTCAACACCAACACCAACTGGTACAACAGTGTCCACAACAAGTTCCACCACAGGTAAAGAAAGTCATTTCAGTAAACATTACAAACTCTTTAGAGAATGTGTGGATACCTGCACAAGATGTCCCCTCAGTTGTGATGCTTCAATTTTACTACTATAGCTCCAAATAAATGCAATAAATTCTACCTTATTTTGCCTCAAAAATTTGGATAAGAAGCCCTCTGAAAAATGTTGGATACTGACTGTAAACTAAACTACTGACATGTCAAAGTCCTCAATACATTCCACTGCAACAACCAACACTTGTTTCCTGTGATTGAATATTATATCCTTATGTTTCATTAGGAACCACACCAACAACATCAACATCAACAGGACCCACAGTCAGTACCACATCAGGTGAGTAATATCATTCGCAAACCATTCCTTTCTACCTCACAACTTCTCTGCTCCATATCACAATATTGCATTCAATCTAACTTCGGGAGAAATTGCTGATATTGCTTCTGACTACAATTACAAGCACTTTCTGCAAAAATACCGGAATGGTTGATGAATTCAGCAGGCCTTGTGGAATTGAACTGCCATCAGTAATCTCAAAAACAGCAATGAGCATGGCAGTATCTGGTAGACACGATAATTGAATGACTGGAAGAATGACTTTTCAGTGCACTGGTCTCTCCGTCTTCAAAATATGCTGACGATCTTTAATAAAAGCGAGATTTCTGAATATAGCATGTCGCCTGATACCTAATGAATACTTCATCGACGAAGAGTTGGAGCATTCTTTCCTCGTGGAATGCACATCCAAATTGACAGCCTCAGTCACTGAAAGAGAATCTTTATCCTGCGCTTACCAATTTCCCTTCACAACTTCTCCCCAGTTCATCAAAATAATATCTATTTCGAATTCCAAGCAAATTTTCCAAACATCTTCATATACTCATGATGACATGCTTACTAAGTGATGTGTGTTAGAACATTGACCAAGCAAGAATCGATTAGTCACTTATAATAATCTAGCTGTTGCTTCCTAAATATTAATTGAAAAATTCAATCGGTCTGATTCTTTTTTCTGATTCATAATTTAAGCTTCCTGATCCACTTGAATCACAATGTACTTTTTCCCTAGGACCAACATCATCTACAACTGGAACAACTGTCTCGACGACCACTTCCACGACAGGTAAGGAACATACTTCAGGTCAATATACACTAATTTTAAGATAATGACTTGACATTTCCCCGAAACCTAACACCAAGTTTACAATATCCTTTTATACGATTACTGCAGTCAATAGATATTTCAGTCTCTCAGATTTTCGCTCATAATTATCAGACCAAGTTGCTGTGAAATCTGAAAATCAATTGAGCAAATATGAAGTTCTTCAGTTGCTATTGTTATCTATACCTTTGATACAGTCAGCAGCAACACTAAAATTTTACCTACCATACTTTACAATAATGTTCTTTTCTTTCATTACAAACAACAGGAACGACAACTACAACAGGGCCCACAGTTAGTACCACATCAGGTGAGTAATATAACAGTTTACAACACCAAACATTACATTCCCCTTCTGCTTCTCATTTGTAGATTCTAAGATGTGAATGGCACATGAAATGTGGAAGAATCACTTGCGTATCTTCTGAATTAAAATTACAAACTCTCACAGTGCAAATATCAAAATGGCATGTAAGCTGACCAGGTGCCCTCTGGAGCTCTGCGCACACTATACGTTGAAAAGCCACATTGATCATGGCACAGTTGATTGGATACAAAAATCAAATTACATTCACAATGATTTTCAAATAAAATACCCTCATCCTCCAAGAAACATGCTGTGGGTGATAAACAACACCTAGATTTCTGTATTTACCACATTAGCAGGAAACTATTAAATACCTTATTGACAAAGACTTGGGACATTCATTCCTCAGTGAACCACAACCAACTTCTCAAATTCAGTCAGGGAAGGAAATTTTTTATCAGTCTCTGAACAAATTTTGATTCACACCTCAGCACGCGTCCTCATAATAAATTTCTGCTTACAATTCCACTTAAATATTCTGAATAAATTCCTGCACCCACGGATAACATGCTTTCCAAATAATGGGCATGACATCATTGACAAACTAAGAATCAATTGGTCAATAACAATCAATATAAACTGGCTATATCTTCCTCAATAGATCTTCAAATCTTTAAGTCAGTCAAATTATTCTTTCTTAAGTCAAGTTAAAAGTGACTCCTTGCACTTTTAACTTAAGATTCCTGCTTGACTTGAAACGCTATTGTATTTCTTCTCCAGGGTCAACACCAACACCAACTGGTACAACAGTGTCCACAACAAGTTCCACCACAGGTAAAGAAAGTCATTTCAGTAAACATCACAAACTCTTTAGAGAATGTGTGGATACCTGCACAAGATGTCCCCTCAGTTGTGATGCTTCAATTTTACTACTATAGCTCCAAATAAATGCAATAAATTCTACCTTATTTTGCCTCAAAAATTTGGATAAGAAGCCCTCTGAAAAATGTTGGATACTGACTGTAAACTAAACTACTGACATGTCAAAGTCCTCAATACATTCCACTGCAACAACCAACACTTGTTTCCTGTGATTGAATATTATATCCTTATGTTTCATTAGGAACCACACCAACAACATCAACATCAACAGGACCCACAGTCAGTACCACATCAGGTGAGTAATATCATTCGCAAACCATTCCTTTCTACCTCACAACTTCTCTGCTCCATATCACAATATTGCATTCAATCTAACTTCGGGAGAAATTGCTGATATTGCTTCTGACTACAATTACAAGCACTTTCTGCAAAAATACCGGAATGGTTGATGAATTCAGCAGGCCTTGTGGAATTGAACTGCCATCAGTAATCTCAAAAACAGCAATGAGCATGGCAGTATCTGGTAGACACGATAATTGAATGACTGGAAGAATGACTTTTCAGTGCACTGGTCTCTCCGTCTTCAAAATATGCTGACGATCTTTAATAAAAGCGAGATTTCTGAATATAGCATGTCGCCTGATACCTAATGAATACTTCATCGACGAAGAGTTGGAGCATTCTTTCCTCGTGGAATGCACATCCAAATTGACAGCCTCAGTCACTGAAAGAGAATCTTTATCCTGCGCTTACCAATTTCCCTTCACAACTTCTCCCCAGTTCATCAAAATAATATCTATTTCGAATTCCAAGCAAATTTTCCAAACATCTTCATATACTCATGATGACATGCTTACTAAGTGATGTGTGTTAGAACATTGACCAAGCAAGAATCGATTAGTCACTTATAATAATCTAGCTGTTGCTTCCTAAATATTAATTGAAAAATTCAATCGGTCTGATTCTTTTTTCTGATTCATAATTTAAGCTTCCTGATCCACTTGAATCACAATGTACTTTTTCCCTAGGACCAACATCATCTGCAACTGGAACAACTGTGTCGACGACCACTTCCACGACAGGTAAGGAATGTTCTTCAGGTCAATATAAATTCATTTTAAGATAATGTCTTGACATTTCTCCTAAACCTAACACCTAGTTTACAATATCCTTTGATACCATTACTGCCGACAATACAGATTTCAGTCTCTCAGATTTTCGCTCATAATTATCAGACCAAGTTGCTGTAAAATCTGAAAATCAATTGAGCAAATATGAAGTTCTTCAGTTGCTATTGTTCTCTGTACCTTTGACACAGTCAGCAGCAACACTAAAATTTTGCCTACCATACTTTACAATAATGTTTTTTTCTTTCATTAGAAAAAACAGGAACAACAACTACAACAGGGCCCACAGTCAGTACCACATCAGGTTAGTAATATAACGTTTTACAACACCAAACATTACATTCTCCTTCTGATTCTCATTTGTAGATTCTAAGATGTGAGTAGCACATGAAATGTGGAAGAATCACTTTCATATCTTCTGAATTAAAATTACAGACTCACACAGTGCAAATATCAAAATGGCATGTAAGCTGACCAGGTGCCCTCTGGAGCTCTGCGCACACTATACTTTGAAAAGCCACATTGATCATGGCACAATTGATTGGACACAAAACTCAAATTACATTCACAATGATTTTCCAATAAAATACCCTCATCCTCCAAGAAACATGCTGTGGGTGATAAACAACACCTAGATTTCTGTATTTACCACATTAGCAGGAAACTATTAAATACCTTATTGACAAAGACTTGGGACATTCATTCCTCAGCGAACCACAACCAACTTCTCAAATTCAGTCAGGGAAGGAAATTTTTTATCAGTCTCTGAACAAATTTTGATTCACACCTCAGCACGTGTCCTCATAATAAATTTCTGCTTACAATTCCACTTAAATATTCTGAATAAATTCCTGCACCCACGGATAACATGCTTTCCAAATAATGGGCATGACATCATTGACAAACTAAGAATCAATTGGTCAATAACAATCAATATAAACTGCCTATATCTTCCTCAATAGATCTTCAAATCTTTAAGTCAGTCAAATTATTCTTTCTTAACTCAAGTTAAAAGTGACTCCTTGCACTTTTAACTTAAGATTCCTGCTTGACTTGAAACGCTATTGTATTTCTTCTCCAGGGTCAACACCAACACCAACTGGTACAACAGTGTCCACAACAAGTTCCACCACAGGTAAAGAAAGTCATTTCAGTAAACATCACAAACTCTTTAGAGAATGTGTGGATACCTGCACAAGATGTCCCCTCAGTTGTGATGCTTCAATTTTACTACTATAGCTCCAAATAAATGCAATAAATTCTACCTTATTTTGCCTCAAAAATTTGGATAAGAAGCCCTCTGAAAAATGTTGGATACTGACTGTAAACTAAAGTACTGACATGTCAAAGTCCTCAATACATTCCACTGCAACAACCAACACTTGTTTGCTGTGATTGAATATTATATCCTTATTTTTCATTAGGAACCACACCAACAACATCAACATCAACAGGACCCACAGTCAGTACCACATCAGGTGAGTAATATCATTCGCAAACCATTCCTTTCTACCTCACAACTTATCTGCTCCATATCACAACATTGCATTCAATCTAACTTCGGGAGAAATTGATGATATTGCTTCTGACTACAATTACAACCACTTTCTGCAAAAATACCGGAATGGTTGATGAATTCAGCAGGCCTTGTGGAATTGAACTGCCATCAGTAATCTCAAAAACAGCAATGAGCATGGCAGTATCTGGTAGACATGATAATTGAATGACTGGAAGAATGACTTTTCAGTGCACTGGTCTCTCCGTCTTCAAAATATGCTGACGATCTTTAATAAAAGCGAGATTTCTGAATATAGCATGTCGCCTGATACCTAATGAATACTTCATCGACGAAGAGTTGGAGCATTCTTTCCTCGTGGAATGCACATCCAAATTGACAGCCTCAGTCACTGAAAGAGAATCTTTATCCTGCGCTTACCAATTTCCCTTCACACCTTCTCCCCAGTTCATCAAATTAATATCTATTTCGAATTCCAAGCAAATTTTCCAAACATCTTCATATACTCATGATGGCATGCTTACTAAGTGATGTGTGTTAGAACATTGACCAAGCAGGAATCGATTAGTCACTTACAATAATCTAGCTGTTGTTTCCTAAATATTAATTGAAAAATTCAATCGGTCTGATTCTTTTTTCTGATTCATAATTTAAGCTTCCTGATCCACTTGAATCACAATGTACTTGTTCCCTAGGACCAACATCATCTACAACTGGAACAACTGTCTCGACGACCACTTCCACGACAGGTAAGGAACATACTTCAGGTCAATATACACTAATTTTAAGATAATGACTTGACATTTCCCCGAAACCTAACACCAAGTTTACAATATCCTTTTATACGATTACTGCAGTCAATAGATATTTCAGTCTCTCAGATTTTCGCTCATAATTATCAGACCAAGTTGCTGTGAAATCTAAAAATCAATTGAGCAAATATGAAGTTCTTCAGTTGCTATTGTTATCTATACCTTTGATACAGTCAGCAGCAACACTAAAATTTTACCTACCATACTTTACAATAATGTTCTTTTCTTTCATTACAAACAACAGGAACGACAACTACAACAGGGCCCACAGTTAGTACCACATCAGGTTAGTAATATAACAGTTTACAACACCAAACATTACATTCCCCTTCTGCTTCTCATTTGTAGATTCTAAGATGTGAATGGCACATGAAATGTGGAAGAATCACTTGCGTATCTTCTGAATTAAAATTACAAACTCTCACAGTGCAAATATCAAAATGGCATGTAAGCTGACCAGGTGCCCTCTGGAGCTCTGCGCACACTATACGTTGAAAAGCCACATTGATCATGGCACAGTTGATTGGATACAAAAATCAAATTACATTCACAATGATTTTCAAATAAAATACCCTCATCCTCCAAGAAACATGCTGTGGGTGATAAACAACACCTAGATTTCTGTATTTACCACATTAGCAGGAAACTATTAAATACCTTATTGACAAAGACTTGGGACATTCATTCCTCAGTGAACCACAACCAACTTCTCAAATTCAGTCAGGGAAGGAAATTTTTTATCAGTCTCTGAACAAATTTTGATTCACACCTCAGCACGCGTCCTCATAATAAATTTCTGCTTACAATTCCACTTAAATATTCTGAATAAATTCCTGCACCCACGGATAACATGCTTTCCAAATAATGGGCATGACATCATTGACAAACTAAGAATCAATTGGTCAATAACAATCAATATAAACTGCCTATATCTTCCTCAATAGATCTTCAAATCTTTAAGTCAGTCAAATTATTCTTTCTTAAGTCAAGTTAAAAGTGACTCCTTGCACTTTTAACTTAAGATTCCTGCTTGACTTGAAACGCTATTGTATTTCTTCTCCAGGGTCAACACCAACACCAACTGGTACAACAGTGTCCACAACAAGTTCCACCACAGGTAAAGAAAGTCATTTCAGTAAACATCACAAACTCTTTAGAGAATGTGTGGATACCTGCACAAGATGTCCCCTCAGTTGTGATGCTTCAATTTTACTACTATAGCTCCAAATAAATGCAATAAATTCTACCTTATTTTGCCTCAAAAATTTGGATAAGAAGCCCTCTGAAAAATGTTGGATACTGACTGTAAACTAAACTACTGACATGTCAAAGTCCTCAATACATTCCACTGCAACAACCAACACTTGTTTCCTGTGATTGAATATTATATCCTTATGTTTCATTAGGAACCACACCAACAACATCAACATCAACAGGACCCACAGTCAGTACCACATCAGGTGAGTAATATCATTCGCAAACCATTCCTTTCTACCTCACAACTTCTCTGCTCCATATCACAATATTGCATTCAATCTAACTTCGGGAGAAATTGCTGATATTGCTTCTGACTACAATTACAAGCACTTTCTGCAAAAATACCGGAATGGTTGATGAATTCAGCAGGCCTTGTGGAATTGAACTGCCATCAGTAATCTCAAAAACAGCAATGAGCATGGCAGTATCTGGTAGACACGATAATTGAATGACTGGAAGAATGACTTTTCAGTGCACTGGTCTCTCCGTCTTCAAAATATGCTGACGATCTTTAATAAAAGCGAGATTTCTGAATATAGCATGTCGCCTGATACCTAATGAATACTTCATCGACGAAGAGTTGGAGCATTCTTTCCTCGTGGAATGCACATCCAAATTGACAGCCTCAGTCACTGAAAGAGAATCTTTATCCTGCGCTTACCAATTTCCCTTCACAACTTCTCCCCAGTTCATCAAAATAATATCTATTTCGAATTCCAAGCAAATTTTCCAAACATCTTCATATACTCATGATGACATGCTTACTAAGTGATGTGTGTTAGAACATTGACCAAGCAAGAATCGATTAGTCACTTATAATAATCTAGCTGTTGCTTCCTAAATATTAATTGAAAAATTCAATCGGTCTGATTCTTTTTTCTGATTCATAATTTAAGCTTCCTGATCCACTTGAATCACAATGTACTTTTTCCCTAGGACCAACATCATCTGCAACTGGAACAACTGTGTCGACGACCACTTCCACGACAGGTAAGGAATGTTCTTCAGGTCAATATAAATTCATTTTAAGATAATGTCTTGACATTTCTCCTAAACCTAACACCTAGTTTACAATATCCTTTGATACCATTACTGCCGACAATACAGATTTCAGTCTCTCAGATTTTCGCTCATAATTATCAGACCAAGTTGCTGTAAAATCTGAAAATCAATTGAGCAAATATGAAGTTCTTCAGTTGCTATTGTTCTCTGTACCTTTGACACAGTCAGCAGCAACACTAAAATTTTGCCTACCATACTTTACAATAATGTTTTTTTCTTTCATTAGAAACAACAGGAACAACAACTACAACAGGGCCCACAGTTAGTACCACATCAGGTTAGTAATATAACATTTTACAACACCAAACATTACATTCTCCTTCTGATTCTCATTTGTAGATTCTAAGATGTGAGTAGCACATGAAATGTGGAAGAATCACTTTCATATCTTCTGAATTAAAATTAAAAACTCACACAGTGCAAATATCAAAATGGCATGTAAGCTGACCAGGTGCCCTCTGGAGCTCTGCGCACACTATATTTTGAAAAGCCACATTGATCATGGCACAATTCATTGGATACAAAAATCAAATTACATTCACAATGATTTTCCAATAAAATACCCTCATCCTCCAAGAAACATGCTGTGGGTGATAAAAAACACCTAGATTTTTGTATTTACCACATTAGCAGGAAACTATTAAATACCTTATTGACAAAGACTTGGGACATTCATTCCTCAGCAAACCACAACCAACTTCTCAAATTCATTCAGGGAAGGAAATTATTTATCAGTCTCTGAACAAATTTTGATTCACACCTCAGCACGTGTCCTCATAATAAATTTCTGCTTACAATTCCACTTAAATATTCTGAATAAATTCCTGCACCCACGGATAACATGCTTTCCAAATAATGGGCATGACATCATTGACAAACTAAGAATCAATTGGTCAATAACAATCAATATAAACTGCCTATATCTTCCTCAATAGATCTTCAAATCTTTAAGTCAGTCAAATTATTCTTTCTTAACTCAAGTTAAAAGTGACTCCTTGCACTTTTAACTTACGATTCCTGCTTGATTTGAAACGCAATTGTATTTCTTCTCCAGGGTCAACACCAACACCAACTGGTACAACAGTGTCCACAACAAGTTCCACCACAGGTAAAGAAAGTCATTTCAGTAAACATCACAAACTCTTTAGAGAATGTGTGGATACCTGCACAAGATGTCCCCTCAGTTGTGATGCTTCAATTTTACTACTATAGCTCCAAATAAATGCAATAAATTCTACCTTATTTTGCCTCAAAAATTTGGATAAGAAGCCCTCTGAAAAATGTTGGATACTGACTGTAAACTAAAGTACTGACATGTCAAAGTCCTCAATACATTCCACTGCAACAACCAACACTTGTTTCCTGTGATTGAATATTATATCGTTATTTTTCATTAGGAACCACACCAACAACATCAACATCAACAGGACCCACAGTCAGTACCACATCAGGTGAGTAATATCATTCGCAAACCATTCCTTTCTACCTCACAACTTCTCTGCTCCATATCACAACATTGCATTCAATCTAACTTCGGGAGAAATTGCTGATATTGCTTCTGACTACAATTACAACCACTTTCTGCAAAAATACCGGAATGGATGATGAATTCAGCAGGCCTTGTGGAATTGAACTGCCATCAGTAATCTCAAAAACAGCAATGAGCATGGCAGTATCTGGTAGACATGATAATTGAATGACTGGAAGAATGACTTTTCAGTGCACTGGTCTCTCCGTCTTCAAAATATGCTGACGATCTTTAATAAAAGCGAGATTTCTGAATATAGCATGTCGCCTGATACCTAATGAATACTTCATCGACGAAGAGTTGGAGTATTCTTTCCTTGTGGAATGCACATCCAAATTGACAGCCTCACTGACTGAAAGAGATTCTTTATCCTGCGCTTACCAATTTCCCTTCACACCTTCTCCCCAGTTCATCAAAATAATATCTATTTCGAATTCCAAGCAAATTTTCCAAACATCTTCATATACTCATGATGACATGCTTACTAAGTGATGTGTGTTAGAACATTGACCAAGCAGGAATCAATTAGACACTTAAAATAATCTAGCTGTTGTTTCCTAAATATTAATTGAAAAATTCAATCGGTCTGATTCTTTTTTCTGATTCATAATTTAAGCTTCCTGATCCACTTGAATCACAATGTCCTTTTTCCCTAGGACCAACATCATCTACAACTGGAACAACTGTCTCGACGACCACTTCCACGACAGGTAAGGAACATACTTCAGGTCAATATACACTAATTTTAAGATAATGACTTGACATTTCCCCGAAACCTAACACCAAGTTTACAATATCCTTTTATACGATTAATGCAGTCAATAGATATTTCAGTCTCTCAGATTTTCGCTCATTATTATCAGACCAAGTTGCTGTGAAATCTGAAAATCAATTGAGCAAATATGAAGTTCTTCAGTTGCTATTGTTATCTATATCTTTGATACAGTCAGCAGCAACACTAAAATTTTACCTACCATACTTTACAATAATGTTCTTTTCTTTCATTACAAACAACAGGAACGACAACTACAACAGGGCCCACAGTTAGTACCACATCAGGTTAGTAATATAACAGTTTACAACACCAAACATTACATTCCCCTTCTGCTTCTCATTTGTAGATTCTAAGATGTGAATGGCACATGAAATGTGGAAGAATCACTTGCGTATCTTCTGAATTAAAATTACAAACTCTCACATGGCAAATATCAAAATGGCATGTAAGCTGACCAGGTGCCCTCTGGAGCTCTGCGCACACTATACGTTGAAAAGCCACATTGATCATGGCACAGTTGATTGGATACAAAAATCAAATTACATTCACAATGATTTTCAAATAAAATACCCTCATCCTCCAAGAAACATGCTGTGGGTGATAAACAACACCTAGATTTCTGTATTTACCACATTAGCAGGAAACTATTAAATACCTCATTGACAAAGACTTGGGACATTCATTCCTCAGTGAACCACAACCAACTTCTCAAATTCAGTCAGGGAAGGAAATTTTTTATCAGTCTCTGAACAAATTTTGATTCACACCTCAGCACGCGTCCTCATAATAAATTTCTGCTTACAATTCCACTTAAATATTCTGAATAAATTCCTGCACCCACGGATAACATGCTTTCCAAATAATGGGCATGACATCATTGACAAACTAAGAATCAATTGGTCAATAACAATCAATATAAACTGCCTATATCTTCCTCAATAGATCTTCAAATCTTTAAGTCAGTCAAATTATTCTTTCTTAAGTCAAGTTAAAAGTGACTCCTTGCACTTTTAACTTAAGATTCCTGCTTGACTTGAAACGCTATTGTATTTCTTCTCCAGGGTCAACACCAACACCAACTGGTACAACAGTGTCCACAACAAGTTCCACCACAGGTAAAGAAAGTCATTTCAGTAAACATTACAAACTCTTTAGAGAATGTGTGGATACCTGCACAAGATGTCCCCTCAGTTGTGATGCTTCAATTTTACTACTATAGCTCCAAATAAATGCAATAAATTCTACCTTATTTTGCCTCAAAAATTTGGATAAGAAGCCCTCTGAAAAATGTTGGATACTGACTGTAAACTAAACTACTGACATGTCAAAGTCCTCAATACATTCCACTGCAACAACCAACACTTGTTTCCTGTGATTGAATATTATATCCTTATGTTTCATTAGGAACCACACCAACAACATCAACATCAACAGGACCCACAGTCAGTACCACATCAGGTGAGTAATATCATTCGCAAACCATTCCTTTCTACCTCACAACTTCTCTGCTCCATATCACAATATTGCATTCAATCTAACTTCGGGAGAAATTGCTGATATTGCTTCTGACTACAATTACAAGCACTTTCTGCAAAAATACCGGAATGGTTGATGAATTCAGCAGGCCTTGTGGAATTGAACTGCCATCAGTAATCTCAAAAACAGCAATGAGCATGGCAGTATCTGGTAGACACGATAATTGAATGACTGGAAGAATGACTTTTCAGTGCACTGGTCTCTCCGTCTTCAAAATATGCTGACGATCTTTAATAAAAGCGAGATTTCTGAATATAGCATGTCGCCTGATACCTAATGAATACTTCATCGACGAAGAGTTGGAGCATTCTTTCCTCGTGGAATGCACATCCAAATTGACAGCCTCAGTCACTGAAAGAGAATCTTTATCCTGCGCTTACCAATTTCCCTTCACAACTTCTCCCCAGTTCATCAAAATAATATCTATTTCGAATTCCAAGCAAATTTTCCAAACATCTTCATATACTCATGATGACATGCTTACTAAGTGATGTGTGTTAGAACATTGACCAAGCAAGAATCGATTAGTCACTTATAATAATCTAGCTGTTGCTTCCTAAATATTAATTGAAAAATTCAATCGGTCTGATTCTTTTTTCTGATTCATAATTTAAGCTTCCTGATCCACTTGAATCACAATGTACTTTTTCCCTAGGACCAACATCATCTACAACTGGAACAACTGTCTCGACGACCACTTCCACGACAGGTAAGGAACATACTTCAGGTCAATATACACTAATTTTAAGATAATGACTTGACATTTCCCCGAAACCTAACACCAAGTTTACAATATCCTTTTATACGATTACTGCAGTCAATAGATATTTCAGTCTCTCAGATTTTCGCTCATAATTATCAGACCAAGTTGCTGTGAAATCTGAAAATCAATTGAGCAAATATGAAGTTCTTCAGTTGCTATTGTTATCTATACCTTTGATACAGTCAGCAGCAACACTAAAATTTTACCTACCATACTTTACAATAATGTTCTTTTCTTTCATTACAAACAACAGGAACGACAACTACAACAGGGCCCACAGTTAGTACCACATCAGGTTAGTAATATAACAGTTTACAACACCAAACATTACATTCCCCTTCTGCTTCTCATTTGTAGATTCTAAGATGTGAATGGCACATGAAATGTGGAAGAATCACTTGCGTATCTTCTGAATTAAAATTACAAACTCTCACAGTGCAAATATCAAAATGGCATGTAAGCTGACCAGGTGCCCTCTGGAGCTCTGCGCACACTATACGTTGAAAAGCCACATTGATCATGGCACAGTTGATTGGATACAAAAATCAAATTACATTCACAATGATTTTCAAATAAAATACCCTCATCCTCCAAGAAACATGCTGTGGGTGATAAACAACACCTAGATTTCTGTATTTACCACATTAGCAGGAAACTATTAAATACCTTATTGACAAAGACTTGGGACATTCATTCCTCAGTGAACCACAACCAACTTCTCAAATTCAGTCAGGGAAGGAAATTTTTTATCAGTCTCTGAACAAATTTTGATTCACACCTCAGCACGCGTCCTCATAATAAATTTCTGCTTACAATTCCACTTAAATATTCTGAATAAATTCCTGCACCCACGGATAACATGCTTTCCAAATAATGGGCATGACATCATTGACAAACTAAGAATCAATTGGTCAATAACAATCAATATAAACTGGCTATATCTTCCTCAATAGATCTTCAAATCTTTAAGTCAGTCAAATTATTCTTTCTTAAGTCAAGTTAAAAGTGACTCCTTGCACTTTTAACTTAAGATTCCTGCTTGACTTGAAACGCTATTGTATTTCTTCTCCAGGGTCAACACCAACACCAACTGGTACAACAGTGTCCACAACAAGTTCCACCACAGGTAAAGAAAGTCATTTCAGTAAACATCACAAACTCTTTAGAGAATGTGTGGATACCTGCACAAGATGTCCCCTCAGTTGTGATGCTTCAATTTTACTACTATAGCTCCAAATAAATGCAATAAATTCTACCTTATTTTGCCTCAAAAATTTGGATAAGAAGCCCTCTGAAAAATGTTGGATACTGACTGTAAACTAAACTACTGACATGTCAAAGTCCTCAATACATTCCACTGCAACAACCAACACTTGTTTCCTGTGATTGAATATTATATCCTTATGTTTCATTAGGAACCACACCAACAACATCAACATCAACAGGACCCACAGTCAGTACCACATCAGGTGAGTAATATCATTCGCAAACCATTCCTTTCTACCTCACAACTTCTCTGCTCCATATCACAATATTGCATTCAATCTAACTTCGGGAGAAATTGCTGATATTGCTTCTGACTACAATTACAAGCACTTTCTGCAAAAATACCGGAATGGTTGATGAATTCAGCAGGCCTTGTGGAATTGAACTGCCATCAGTAATCTCAAAAACAGCAATGAGCATGGCAGTATCTGGTAGACACGATAATTGAATGACTGGAAGAATGACTTTTCAGTGCACTGGTCTCTCCGTCTTCAAAATATGCTGACGATCTTTAATAAAAGCGAGATTTCTGAATATAGCATGTCGCCTGATACCTAATGAATACTTCATCGACGAAGAGTTGGAGCATTCTTTCCTCGTGGAATGCACATCCAAATTGACAGCCTCAGTCACTGAAAGAGAATCTTTATCCTGCGCTTACCAATTTCCCTTCACAACTTCTCCCCAGTTCATCAAAATAATATCTATTTCGAATTCCAAGCAAATTTTCCAAACATCTTCATATACTCATGATGACATGCTTACTAAGTGATGTGTGTTAGAACATTGACCAAGCAAGAATCGATTAGTCACTTATAATAATCTAGCTGTTGCTTCCTAAATATTAATTGAAAAATTCAATCGGTCTGATTCTTTTTTCTGATTCATAATTTAAGCTTCCTGATCCACTTGAATCACAATGTACTTTTTCCCTAGGACCAACATCATCTGCAACTGGAACAACTGTGTCGACGACCACTTCCACGACAGGTAAGGAATGTTCTTCAGGTCAATATAAATTCATTTTAAGATAATGTCTTGACATTTCTCCTAAACCTAACACCTAGTTTACAATATCCTTTGATACCATTACTGACGACAATACAGATTTCAGTCTCTCAGATTTTCGCTCATAATTATCAGACCAAGTTGCTGTAAAATCTGAAAATCAATTGAGCAAATATGAAGTTCTTCAGTTGCTATTGTTCTCTGTACCTTTGACACAGTCAGCAGCAACACTAAAATTTTGCCTACCATACTTTACAATAATGTTTTTTTCTTTCATTAGAAAAAACAGGAACAACAACTACAACAGGGCCCACAGTCAGTACCACATCAGGTTAGTAATATAACGTTTTACAACACCAAACATTACATTCTCCTTCTGATTCTCATTTGTAGATTCTAAGATGTGAGTAGCACATGAAATGTGGAAGAATCACTTTCATATCTTCTGAATTAAAATTACAGACTCACACAGTGCAAATATCAAAATGGCATGTAAGCTGACCAGGTGCCCTCTGGAGCTCTGCGCACACTATACTTTGAAAAGCCACATTGATCATGGCACAATTGATTGGACACAAAACTCAAATTACATTCACAATGATTTTCCAATAAAATACCCTCATCCTCCAAGAAACATGCTGTGGGTGATAAACAACACCTAGATTTCTGTATTTACCACATTAGCAGGAAACTATTAAATACCTTATTGACAAAGACTTGGGACATTCATTCCTCAGCGAACCACAACCAACTTCTCAAATTCAGTCAGGGAAGGAAATTTTTTATCAGTCTCTGAACAAATTTTGATTCACACCTCAGCACGTGTCCTCATAATAAATTTCTGCTTACAATTCCACTTAAATATTCTGAATAAATTCCTGCACCCACGGATAACATGCTTTCCAAATAATGGGCATGACATCATTGACAAACTAAGAATCAATTGGTCAATAACAATCAATATAAACTGCCTATATCTTCCTCAATAGATCTTCAAATCTTTAAGTCAGTCAAATTATTCTTTCTTAACTCAAGTTAAAAGTGACTCCTTGCACTTTTAACTTAAGATTCCTGCTTGACTTGAAACGCTATTGTATTTCTTCTCCAGGGTCAACACCAACACCAACTGGTACAACAGTGTCCACAACAAGTTCCACCACAGGTAAAGAAAGTCATTTCAGTAAACATCACAAACTCTTTAGAGAATGTGTGGATACCTGCACAAGATGTCCCCTCAGTTGTGATGCTTCAATTTTACTACTATAGCTCCAAATAAATGCAATAAATTCTACCTTATTTTGCCTCAAAAATTTGGATAAGAAGCCCTCTGAAAAATGTTGGATACTGACTGTAAACTAAAGTACTGACATGTCAAAGTCCTCAATACATTCCACTGCAACAACCAACACTTGTTTGCTGTGATTGAATATTATATCCTTATTTTTCATTAGGAACCACACCAACAACATCAACATCAACAGGACCCACAGTCAGTACCACATCAGGTGAGTAATATCATTCGCAAACCATTCCTTTCTACCTCACAACTTATCTGCTCCATATCACAACATTGCATTCAATCTAACTTCGGGAGAAATTGATGATATTGCTTCTGACTACAATTACAACCACTTTCTGCAAAAATACCGGAATGGTTGATGAATTCAGCAGGCCTTGTGGAATTGAACTGCCATCAGTAATCTCAAAAACAGCAATGAGCATGGCAGTATCTGGTAGACATGATAATTGAATGACTGGAAGAATGACTTTTCAGTGCACTGGTCTCTCCGTCTTCAAAATATGCTGACGATCTTTAATAAAAGCGAGATTTCTGAATATAGCATGTCGCCTGATACCTAATGAATACTTCATCGACGAAGAGTTGGAGCATTCTTTCCTCGTGGAATGCACATCCAAATTGACAGCCTCAGTCACTGAAAGAGAATCTTTATCCTGCGCTTACCAATTTCCCTTCACACCTTCTCCCCAGTTCATCAAATTAATATCTATTTCGAATTCCAAGCAAATTTTCCAAACATCTTCATATACTCATGATGGCATGCTTACTAAGTGATGTGTGTTAGAACATTGACCAAGCAGGAATCGATTAGTCACTTACAATAATCTAGCTGTTGTTTCCTAAATATTAATTGAAAAATTCAATCGGTCTGATTCTTTTTTCTGATTCATAATTTAAGCTTCCTGATCCACTTGAATCACAATGTACTTGTTCCCTAGGACCAACATCATCTACAACTGGAACAACTGTCTCGACGACCACTTCCACGACAGGTAAGGAACATACTTCAGGTCAATATACACTAATTTTAAGATAATGACTTGACATTTCCCCGAAACCTAACACCAAGTTTACAATATCCTTTTATACGATTACTGCAGTCAATAGATATTTCAGTCTCTCAGATTTTCGCTCATAATTATCAGACCAAGTTGCTGTGAAATCTAAAAATCAATTGAGCAAATATGAAGTTCTTCAGTTGCTATTGTTATCTATACCTTTGATACAGTCAGCAGCAACACTAAAATTTTACCTACCATACTTTACAATAATGTTCTTTTCTTTCATTACAAACAACAGGAACGACAACTACAACAGGGCCCACAGTTAGTACCACATCAGGTTAGTAATATAACAGTTTACAACACCAAACATTACATTCCCCTTCTGCTTCTCATTTGTAGATTCTAAGATGTGAATGGCACATGAAATGTGGAAGAATCACTTGCGTATCTTCTGAATTAAAATTACAAACTCTCACAGTGCAAATATCAAAATGGCATGTAAGCTGACCAGGTGCCCTCTGGAGCTCTGCGCACACTATACGTTGAAAAGCCACATTGATCATGGCACAGTTGATTGGATACAAAAATCAAATTACATTCACAATGATTTTCAAATAAAATACCCTCATCCTCCAAGAAACATGCTGTGGGTGATAAACAACACCTAGATTTCTGTATTTACCACATTAGCAGGAAACTATTAAATACCTTATTGACAAAGACTTGGGACATTCATTCCTCAGTGAACCACAACCAACTTCTCAAATTCAGTCAGGGAAGGAAATTTTTTATCAGTCTCTGAACAAATTTTGATTCACACCTCAGCACGCGTCCTCATAATAAATTTCTGCTTACAATTCCACTTAAATATTCTGAATAAATTCCTGCACCCACGGATAACATGCTTTCCAAATAATGGGCATGACATCATTGACAAACTAAGAATCAATTGGTCAATAACAATCAATATAAACTGGCTATATCTTCCTCAATAGATCTTCAAATCTTTAAGTCAGTCAAATTATTCTTTCTTAAGTCAAGTTAAAAGTGACTCCTTGCACTTTTAACTTAAGATTCCTGCTTGACTTGAAACGCTATTGTATTTCTTCTCCAGGGTCAACACCAACACCAACTGGTACAACAGTGTCCACAACAAGTTCCACCACAGGTAAAGAAAGTCATTTCAGTAAACATCACAAACTCTTTAGAGAATGTGTGGATACCTGCACAAGATGTCCCCTCAGTTGTGATGCTTCAATTTTACTACTATAGCTCCAAATAAATGCAATAAATTCTACCTTATTTTGCCTCAAAAATTTGGATAAGAAGCCCTCTGAAAAATGTTGGATACTGACTGTAAACTAAACTACTGACATGTCAAAGTCCTCAATACATTCCACTGCAACAACCAACACTTGTTTCCTGTGATTGAATATTATATCCTTATGTTTCATTCGGAACCACACCAACAACATCAACATCAACAGGACCCACAGTCAGTACCACATCAGGTGAGTAATATCATTCGCAAACCATTCCTTTCTACCTCACAACTTCTCTGCTCCATATCACAATATTGCATTCAATCTAACTTCGGGAGAAATTGCTGATATTGCTTCTGACTACAATTACAAGCACTTTCTGCAAAAATACCGGAATGGTTGATGAATTCAGCAGGCCTTGTGGAATTGAACTGCCATCAGTAATCTCAAAAACAGCAATGAGCATGGCAGTATCTGGTAGACACGATAATTGAATGACTGGAAGAATGACTTTTCAGTGCACTGGTCTCTCCGTCTTCAAAATATGCTGACGATCTTTAATAAAAGCGAGATTTCTGAATATAGCATGTCGCCTGATACCTAATGAATACTTCATCGACGAAGAGTTGGAGCATTCTTTCCTCGTGGAATGCACATCCAAATTGACAGCCTCAGTCACTGAAAGAGAATCTTTATCCTGCGCTTACCAATTTCCCTTCACAACTTCTCCCCAGTTCATCAAAATAATATCTATTTCGAATTCCAAGCAAATTTTCCAAACATCTTCATATACTCATGATGACATGCTTACTAAGTGATGTGTGTTAGAACATTGACCAAGCAAGAATCGATTAGTCACTTATAATAATCTAGCTGTTGCTTCCTAAATATTAATTGAAAAATTCAATCGGTCTGATTCTTTTTTCTGATTCATAATTTAAGCTTCCTGATCCACTTGAATCACAATGTACTTTTTCCCTAGGACCAACATCATCTGCAACTGGAACAACTGTGTCGACGACCACTTCCACGACAGGTAAGGAATGTTCTTCAGGTCAATATAAATTCATTTTAAGATAATGTCTTGACATTTCTCCTAAACCTAACACCTAGTTTACAATATCCTTTGATACCATTACTGCCGACAATACAGATTTCAGTCTCTCAGATTTTCGCTCATAATTATCAGACCAAGTTGCTGTAAAATCTGAAAATCAATTGAGCAAATATGAAGTTCTTCAGTTGCTATTGTTCTCTGTACCTTTGACACAGTCAGCAGCAACACTAAAATTTTGCCTACCATACTTTACAATAATGTTTTTTTCTTTCATTAGAAAAAACAGGAACAACAACTACAACAGGGCCCACAGTTAGTACCACATCAGGTTAGTAACATAACGTTTTACAACACCAAACATTACATTCTCCTTCTGATTCTCATTTGTAGATTCTAAGATGTGAGTAGCACATGAAATGTGGAAGAATCACTTTCATATCTTCTGAATTAAAATTACAGACTCACACAGTGCAAATATCAAAATGGCATGTAAGCTGACCAGGTGCCCTCTGGAGCTCTGCGCACACTATACTTTGAAAAGCCACATTGATCATGGCACAATTGATTGGACACAAAACTCAAATTACATTCACAATGATTTTCCAATAAAATACCCTCATCCTCCAAGAAACATGCTGTGGGTGATAAACAACACCTAGATTTCTGTATTTACCACATTAGCAGGAAACTATTAAATACCTTATTGACAAAGACTTGGGACATTCATTCCTCAGCGAACCACAACCAACTTCTCAAATTCAGTCAGGGAAGGAAATTTTTTATCAGTCTCTGAACAAATTTTGATTCACACCTCAGCACGCGACCTCATAATAAATTTCTGCTTACAATTCCACTTAAATATTCTGAATAAATTCCTGCACCCACGGATAACATGCTTTCCAAATAATGGGCATGACATCATTGACAAACTAAGAATCAATTGGTCAATAACAATCAATATAAACTGCCTATATCTTCCTCAATAGATCTTCAAATCTTTAAGTCAGTCAAATTATTCTTTCTTAACTCAAGTTAAAAGTGACTCCTTGCACTTTTAACTTACGATTCCTGCTTGACTTGAAACGCAATTGTATTTCTTCTCCAGGGTCAACACCAACACCAACTGGTACAACAGTGTCCACAACAAGTTCCACCACAGGTAAAGAAAGTCATTTCAGTAAACATCACAAACTCTTTAGAGAATGTGTGGATACCTGCACAAGATGTCCCCTCAGTTGTGATGCTTCAATTTTACTACTATAGCTCCAAATAAATGCAATAAATTCTACCTTATTTTGCCTCAAAAATTTGGATAAGAAGCCCTCTGAAAAATGTTGGATACTGACTGTAAACTAAAGTACTGACATGTCAAAGTCCTCAATACATTCCACTGCAACAACCAACACTTGTTTGCTGTGATTGAATATTATATCCTTATTTTTCATTAGGAACCACACCAACAACATCAACATCAACAGGACCCACAGTCAGTACCACATCAGGTGAGTAATATCATTCGCAAACCATTCCTTTCTACCTCACAACTTATCTGCTCCATATCACAACATTGCATTCAATCTAACTTCGGGAGAAATTGATGATATTGCTTCTGACTACAATTACAACCACTTTCTGCAAAAATACCGGAATGGTTGATGAATTCAGCAGGCCTTGTGGAATTGAACTGCCATCAGTAATCTCAAAAACAGCAATGAGCATGGCAGTATCTGGTAGACATGATAATTGAATGACTGGAAGAATGACTTTTCAGTGCACTGGTCTCTCCGTCTTCAAAATATGCTGACGATCTTTAATAAAAGCGAGATTTCTGAATATAGCATGTCGCCTGATACCTAATGAATACTTCATCGACGAAGAGTTGGAGCATTCTTTCCTCGTGGAATGCACATCCAAATTGACAGCCTCAGTCACTGAAAGAGAATCTTTATCCTGCGCTTACCAATTTCCCTTCACACCTTCTCCCCAGTTCATCAAATTAATATCTATTTCGAATTCCAAGCAAATTTTCCAAACATCTTCATATACTCATGATGGCATGCTTACTAAGTGATGTGTGTTAGAACATTGACCAAGCAGGAATCGATTAGTCACTTACAATAATCTAGCTGTTGTTTCCTAAATATTAATTGAAAAATTCAATCGGTCTGATTCTTTTTTCTGATTCATAATTTAAGCTTCCTGATCCACTTGAATCACAATGTACTTGTTCCCTAGGACCAACATCATCTACAACTGGAACAACTGTCTCGACGACCACTTCCACGACAGGTAAGGAACATACTTCAGGTCAATATACACTAATTTTAAGATAATGACTTGACATTTCCCCGAAACCTAACACCAAGTTTACAATATCCTTTTATACGATTACTGCAGTCAATAGATATTTCAGTCTCTCAGATTTTCGCTCATAATTATCAGACCAAGTTGCTGTGAAATCTGAAAATCAATTGAGCAAATATGAAGTTCTTCAGTTGCTATTGTTATCTATACCTTTGATACAGTCAGCAGCAACACTAAAATTTTACCTACCATACTTTACAATAATGTTCTTTTCTTTCATTACAAACAACAGGAACGACAACTACAACAGGGCCCACAGTTAGTACCACATCAGGTTAGTAATATAACAGTTTACAACACCAAACATTACATTCCCCTTCTGCTTCTCATTTGTAGATTCTAAGATGTGAATAGCACATGAAATGTGGAAGAATCACTTGCGTATCTTCTGAATTAAAATTACAAACTCTCACAGTGCAAATATCAAAATGGCATGTAAGCTGACCAGGTGCCCTCTGGAGCTCTGCGCACACTATACGTTGAAAAGCCACATTGATCATGGCACAGTTGATTGGATACAAAAATCAAATTACATTCACAATGATTTTCAAATAAAATACCCTCATCCTCCAAGAAACATGCTGTGGGTGATAAACAACACCTAGATTTCTGTATTTACCACATTAGCAGGAAACTATTAAATACCTTATTGACAAAGACTTGGGACATTCATTCCTCAGTGAACCACAACCAACTTCTCAAATTCAGTCAGGGAAGGAAATTTTTTATCAGTCTCTGAACAAATTTTGATTCACACCTCAGCACGCGTCCTCATAATAAATTTCTGCTTACAATTCCACTTAAATATTCTGAATAAATTCCTGCACCCACGGATAACATGCTTTCCAAATAATGGGCATGACATCATTGACAAACTAAGAATCAATTGGTCAATAACAATCAATATAAACTGCCTATATCTTCCTCAATAGATCTTCAAATCTTTAAGTCAGTCAAATTATTCTTTCTTAAGTCAAGTTAAAAGTGACTCCTTGCACTTTTAACTTAAGATTCCTGCTTGACTTGAAACGCTATTGTATTTCTTCTCCAGGGTCAACACCAACACCAACTGGTACAACAGTGTCCACAACAAGTTCCACCACAGGTAAAGAAAGTCATTTCAGTAAACATCACAAACTCTTTAGAGAATGTGTGGATACCTGCACAAGATGTCCCCTCAGTTGTGATGCTTCAATTTTACTACTATAGCTCCAAATAAATGCAATAAATTCTACCTTATTTTGCCTCAAAAATTTGGATAAGAAGCCCTCTGAAAAATGTTGGATACTGACTGTAAACTAAAGTACTGACATGTCAAAGTCCTCAATACATTCCACTGCAACAACCAACACTTGTTTGCTGTGATTGAATATTATATCCTTATTTTTCATTAGGAACCACACCAACAACATCAACATCAACAGGACCCACAGTCAGTACCACATCAGGTGAGTAATATCATTCGCAAACCATTCCTTTCTACCTCACAACTTATCTGCTCCATATCACAACATTGCATTCAATCTAACTTCGGGAGAAATTGATGATATTGCTTCTGACTACAATTACAACCACTTTCTGCAAAAATACCGGAATGGTTGATGAATTCAGCAGGCCTTGTGGAATTGAACTGCCATCAGTAATCTCAAAAACAGCAATGAGCATGGCAGTATCTGGTAGACATGATAATTGAATGACTGGAAGAATGACTTTTCAGTGCACTGGTCTCTCCGTCTTCAAAATATGCTGACGATCTTTAATAAAAGCGAGATTTCTGAATATAGCATGTCGCCTGATACCTAATGAATACTTCATCGACGAAGAGTTGGAGCATTCTTTCCTCGTGGAATGCACATCCAAATTGACAGCCTCAGTCACTGAAAGAGAATCTTTATCCTGCGCTTACCAATTTCCCTTCACACCTTCTCCCCAGTTCATCAAATTAATATCTATTTCGAATTCCAAGCAAATTTTCCAAACATCTTCATATACTCATGATGGCATGCTTACTAAGTGATGTGTGTTAGAACATTGACCAAGCAGGAATCGATTAGTCACTTACAATAATCTAGCTGTTGTTTCCTAAATATTAATTGAAAAATTCAATCGGTCTGATTCTTTTTTCTGATTCATAATTTAAGCTTCCTGATCCACTTGAATCACAATGTACTTGTTCCCTAGGACCAACATCATCTACAACTGGAACAACTGTCTCGACGACCACTTCCACGACAGGTAAGGAACATACTTCAGGTCAATATACACTAATTTTAAGATAATGACTTGACATTTCCCCGAAACCTAACACCAAGTTTACAATATCCTTTTATACGATTACTGCAGTCAATAGATATTTCAGTCTCTCAGATTTTCGCTCATAATTATCAGACCAAGTTGCTGTGAAATCTGAAAATCAATTGAGCAAATATGAAGTTCTTCAGTTGCTATTGTTATCTATACCTTTGATACAGTCAGCAGCAACACTAAAATTTTACCTACCATACTTTACAATAATGTTCTTTTCTTTCATTACAAACAACAGGAACGACAACTACAACAGGGCCCACAGTTAGTACCACATCAGGTTAGTAATATAACAGTTTACAACACCAAACATTACATTCCCCTTCTGCTTCTCATTTGTAGATTCTAAGATGTGAATAGCACATGAAATGTGGAAGAATCACTTGCGTATCTTCTGAATTAAAATTACAAACTCTCACAGTGCAAATATCAAAATGGCATGTAAGCTGACCAGGTGCCCTCTGGAGCTCTGCGCACACTATACGTTGAAAAGCCACATTGATCATGGCACAGTTGATTGGATACAAAAATCAAATTACATTCACAATGATTTTCAAATAAAATACCCTCATCCTCCAAGAAACATGCTGTGGGTGATAAACAACACCTAGATTTCTGTATTTACCACATTAGCAGGAAACTATTAAATACCTTATTGACAAAGACTTGGGACATTCATTCCTCAGTGAACCACAACCAACTTCTCAAATTCAGTCAGGGAAGGAAATTTTTTATCAGTCTCTGAACAAATTTTGATTCACACCTCAGCACGCGTCCTCATAATAAATTTCTGCTTACAATTCCACTTAAATATTCTGAATAAATTCCTGCACCCACGGATAACATGCTTTCCAAATAATGGGCATGACATCATTGACAAACTAAGAATCAATTGGTCAATAACAATCAATATAAACTGCCTATATCTTCCTCAATAGATCTTCAAATCTTTAAGTCAGTCAAATTATTCTTTCTTAAGTCAAGTTAAAAGTGACTCCTTGCACTTTTAACTTAAGATTCCTGCTTGACTTGAAACGCTATTGTATTTCTTCTCCAGGGTCAACACCAACACCAACTGGTACAACAGTGTCCACAACAAGTTCCACCACAGGTAAAGAAAGTCATTTCAGTAAACATCACAAACTCTTTAGAGAATGTGTGGATACCTGCACAAGATGTCCCCTCAGTTGTGATGCTTCAATTTTACTACTATAGCTCCAAATAAATGCAATAAATTCTACCTTATTTTGCCTCAAAAATTTGGATAAGAAGCCCTCTGAAAAATGTTGGATACTGACTGTAAACTAAACTACTGACATGTCAAAGTCCTCAATACATTCCACTGCAACAACCAACACTTGTTTCCTGTGATTGAATATTATATCCTTATGTTTCATTAGGAACCACACCAACAACATCAACATCAACAGGACCCACAGTCAGTACCACATCAGGTGAGTAATATCATTCGCAAACCATTCCTTTCTACCTCACAACTTCTCTGCTCCATATCACAATATTGCATTCAATCTAACTTCGGGAGAAATTGCTGATATTGCTTCTGACTACAATTACAAGCACTTTCTGCAAAAATACCGGAATGGTTGATGAATTCAGCAGGCCTTGTGGAATTGAACTGCCATCAGTAATCTCAAAAACAGCAATGAGCATGGCAGTATCTGGTAGACACGATAATTGAATGACTGGAAGAATGACTTTTCAGTGCACTGGTCTCTCCGTCTTCAAAATATGCTGACGATCTTTAATAAAAGCGAGATTTCTGAATATAGCATGTCGCCTGATACCTAATGAATACTTCATCGACGAAGAGTTGGAGCATTCTTTCCTCGTGGAATGCACATCCAAATTGACAGCCTCAGTCACTGAAAGAGAATCTTTATCCTGCGCTTACCAATTTCCCTTCACAACTTCTCCCCAGTTCATCAAAATAATATCTATTTCGAATTCCAAGCAAATTTTCCAAACATCTTCATATACTCATGATGACATGCTTACTAAGTGATGTGTGTTAGAACATTGACCAAGCAAGAATCGATTAGTCACTTATAATAATCTAGCTGTTGCTTCCTAAATATTAATTGAAAAATTCAATCGGTCTGATTCTTTTTTCTGATTCATAATTTAAGCTTCCTGATCCACTTGAATCACAATGTACTTTTTCCCTAGGACCAACATCATCTGCAACTGGAACAACTGTGTCGACGACCACTTCCACGACAGGTAAGGAATGTTCTTCAGGTCAATATAAATTCATTTTAAGATAATGTCTTGACATTTCTCCTAAACCTAACACCTAGTTTACAATATCCTTTGATACCATTACTGCCGACAATACAGATTTCAGTCTCTCAGATTTTCGCTCATAATTATCAGACCAAGTTGCTGTAAAATCTGAAAATCAATTGAGCAAATATGAAGTTCTTCAGTTGCTATTGTTCTCTGTACCTTTGACACAGTCAGCAGCAACACTAAAATTTTGCCTACCATACTTTACAATAATGTTTTTTTCTTTCATTAGAAAAAACAGGAACAACAACTACAACAGGGCCCACAGTTAGTACCACATCAGGTTAGTAATATAACGTTTTACAACACCAAACATTACATTCTCCTTCTGATTCTCATTTGTAGATTCTAAGATGTGAGTAGCACATGAAATGTGGAAGAATCACTTTCATATCTTCTGAATTAAAATTACAGACTCACACAGTGCAAATATCAAAATGGCATGTAAGCTGACCAGGTGCCCTCTGGAGCTCTGCGCACACTATACTTTGAAAAGCCACATTGATCATGGCACAATTGATTGGACACAAAACTCAAATTACATTCACAATGATTTTCCAATAAAATACCCTCATCCTCCAAGAAACATGCTGTGGGTGATAAACAACACCTAGATTTCTGTATTTACCACATTAGCAGGAAACTATTAAATACCTTATTGACAAAGACTTGGGACATTCATTCCTCAGCGAACCACAACCAACTTCTCAAATTCAGTCAGGGAAGGAAATTTTTTATCAGTCTCTGAACAAATTTTGATTCACACCTCAGCACGTGTCCTCATAATAAATTTCTGCTTACAATTCCACTTAAATATTCTGAATAAATTCCTGCACCCACGGATAACATGCTTTCCAAATAATGGGCATGACATCATTGACAAACTAAGAATCAATTGGTCAATAACAATCAATATAAACTGCCTATATATTCCTCAATAGATCTTCAAATCTTTAAGTCAGTCAAATTATTCTTTCTTAACTCAAGTTAAAAGTGACTCCTTGCACTTTTAACTTAAGATTCCTGCTTGACTTGAAACGCTATTGTATTTCTTCTCCAGGGTCAACACCAACACCAACTGGTACAACAGTGTCCACGACAAGTTCCACCACAGGTAAAGAAAGTCATTTCAGTAAACATCACAAACTCTTTAGAGAATGTGTGGATACCTGCACAAGATGTCCCCTCAGTTGTGATGCTTCAATTTTACTACTATAGCTCCAAATAAATGCAATAAATTCTACCTTATTTTGCCTCAAAAATTTGGATAAGAAGCCCTCTGAAAAATGTTGGATACTGACTGTAAACTAAAGTACTGACATGTCAAAGTCCTCAATACATTCCACTGCAACAACCAACACTTGTTTGCTGTGATTGAATATTATATCCTTATTTTTCATTAGGAACCACACCAACAACATCAACATCAACAGGACCCACAGTCAGTACCACATCAGGTGAGTAATATCATTCGCAAACCATTCCTTTCTACCTCACAACTTATCTGCTCCATATCACAACATTGCATTCAATCTAACTTCGGGAGAAATTGATGATATTGCTTCTGACTACAATTACAACCACTTTCTGCAAAAATACCGGAATGGTTGATGAATTCAGCAGGCCTTGTGGAATTGAACTGCCATCAGTAATCTCAAAAACAGCAATGAGCATGGCAGTATCTGGTAGACATGATAATTGAATGACTGGAAGAATGACTTTTCAGTGCACTGGTCTCTCCGTCTTCAAAATATGCTGACGATCTTTAATAAAAGCGAGATTTCTGAATATAGCATGTCGCCTGATACCTAATGAATACTTCATCGACGAAGAGTTGGAGCATTCTTTCCTCGTGGAATGCACATCCAAATTGACAGCCTCAGTCACTGAAAGAGAATCTTTATCCTGCGCTTACCAATTTCCCTTCACACCTTCTCCCCAGTTCATCAAATTAATATCTATTTCGAATTCCAAGCAAATTTTCCAAACATCTTCATATACTCATGATGGCATGCTTACTAAGTGATGTGTGTTAGAACATTGACCAAGCAGGAATCGATTAGTCACTTACAATAATCTAGCTGTTGTTTCCTAAATATTAATTGAAAAATTCAATCGGTCTGATTCTTTTTTCTGATTCATAATTTAAGCTTCCTGATCCACTTGAATCACAATGTACTTGTTCCCTAGGACCAACATCATCTACAACTGGAACAACTGTCTCGACGACCACTTCCACGACAGGTAAGGAACATACTTCAGGTCAATATACACTAATTTTAAGATAATGACTTGACATTTCCCCGAAACCTAACACCAAGTTTACAATATCCTTTTATACGATTACTGCAGTCAATAGATATTTCAGTCTCTCAGATTTTCGCTCATAATTATCAGACCAAGTTGCTGTGAAATCTAAAAATCAATTGAGCAAATATGAAGTTCTTCAGTTGCTATTGTTATCTATACCTTTGATACAGTCAGCAGCAACACTAAAATTTTACCTACCATACTTTACAATAATGTTCTTTTCTTTCATTACAAACAACAGGAACGACAACTACAACAGGGCCCACAGTTAGTACCACATCAGGTTAGTAATATAACAGTTTACAACACCAAACATTACATTCCCCTTCTGCTTCTCATTTGTAGATTCTAAGATGTGAATAGCACATGAAATGTGGAAGAATCACTTGCGTATCTTCTGAATTAAAATTACAAACTCTCACAGTGCAAATATCAAAATGGCATGTAAGCTGACCAGGTGCCCTCTGGAGCTCTGCGCACACTATACGTTGAAAAGCCACATTGATCATGGCACAGTTGATTGGATACAAAAATCAAATTACATTCACAATGATTTTCAAATAAAATACCCTCATCCTCCAAGAAACATGCTGTGGGTGATAAACAACACCTAGATTTCTGTATTTACCACATTAGCAGGAAACTATTAAATACCTTATTGACAAAGACTTGGGACATTCATTCCTCAGTGAACCACAACCAACTTCTCAAATTCAGTCAGGGAAGGAAATTTTTTATCAGTCTCTGAACAAATTTTGATTCACACCTCAGCACGCGTCCTCATAATAAATTTCTGCTTACAATTCCACTTAAATATTCTGAATAAATTCCTGCACCCACGGATAACATGCTTTCCAAATAATGGGCATGACATCATTGACAAACTAAGAATCAATTGGTCAATAACAATCAATATAAACTGCCTATATCTTCCTCAATAGATCTTCAAATCTTTAAGTCAGTCAAATTATTCTTTCTTAAGTCAAGTTAAAAGTGACTCCTTGCACTTTTAACTTAAGATTCCTGCTTGACTTGAAACGCTATTGTATTTCTTCTCCAGGGTCAACACCAACACCAACTGGTACAACAGTGTCCACAACAAGTTCCACCACAGGTAAAGAAAGTCATTTCAGTAAACATCACAAACTCTTTAGAGAATGTGTGGATACCTGCACAAGATGTCCCCTCAGTTGTGATGCTTCAATTTTACTACTATAGCTCCAAATAAATGCAATAAATTCTACCTTATTTTGCCTCAAAAATTTGGATAAGAAGCCCTCTGAAAAATGTTGGATACTGACTGTAAACTAAACTACTGACATGTCAAAGTCCTCAATACATTCCACTGCAACAACCAACACTTGTTTCCTGTGATTGAATATTATATCCTTATGTTTCATTAGGAACCACACCAACAACATCAACATCAACAGGACCCACAGTCAGTACCACATCAGGTGAGTAATATCATTCGCAAACCATTCCTTTCTACCTCACAACTTCTCTGCTCCATATCACAATATTGCATTCAATCTAACTTCGGGAGAAATTGCTGATATTGCTTCTGACTACAATTACAAGCACTTTCTGCAAAAATACCGGAATGGTTGATGAATTCAGCAGGCCTTGTGGAATTGAACTGCCATCAGTAATCTCAAAAACAGCAATGAGCATGGCAGTATCTGGTAGACACGATAATTGAATGACTGGAAGAATGACTTTTCAGTGCACTGGTCTCTCCGTCTTCAAAATATGCTGACGATCTTTAATAAAAGCGAGATTTCTGAATATAGCATGTCGCCTGATACCTAATGAATACTTCATCGACGAAGAGTTGGAGCATTCTTTCCTCGTGGAATGCACATCCAAATTGACAGCCTCAGTCACTGAAAGAGAATCTTTATCCTGCGCTTACCAATTTCCCTTCACAACTTCTCCCCAGTTCATCAAAATAATATCTATTTCGAATTCCAAGCAAATTTTCCAAACATCTTCATATACTCATGATGACATGCTTACTAAGTGATGTGTGTTAGAACATTGACCAAGCAAGAATCGATTAGTCACTTATAATAATCTAGCTGTTGCTTCCTAAATATTAATTGAAAAATTCAATCGGTCTGATTCTTTTTTCTGATTCATAATTTAAGCATCCTGATCCACTTGAATCACAATGTACTTTTTCCCTAGGACCAACATCATCTGCAACTGGAACAACTGTGTCGACGACCACTTCCACGACAGGTAAGGAATGTTCTTCAGGTCAATATAAATTCATTTTAAGATAATGTCTTGACATTTCTCCTAAACCTAACACCTAGTTTACAATATCCTTTGATACCATTACTGCCGACAATACAGATTTCAGTCTCTCAGATTTTCGCTCATAATTATCAGACCAAGTTGCTGTAAAATCTGAAAATCAATTGAGCAAATATGAAGTTCTTCAGTTGCTATTGTTCTCTGTACCTTTGACACAGTCAGCAGCAACACTAAAATTTTGCCTACCATACTTTACAATAATGTTTTTTTCTTTCATTAGAAAAAACAGGAACAACAACTACAACAGGGCCCACAGTTAGTACCACATCAGGTTAGTAATATAACGTTTTACAACACCAAACATTACATTCTCCTTCTGATTCTCATTTGTAGATTCTAAGATGTGAGTAGCACATGAAATGTGGAAGAATCACTTTCATATCTTCTGAATTAAAATTACAGACTCACACAGTGCAAATATCAAAATGGCATGTAAGCTGACCAGGTGCCCTCTGGAGCTCTGCGCACACTATACTTTGAAAAGCCACATTGATCATGGCACAATTGATTGGACACAAAACTCAAATTACATTCACAATGATTTTCCAATAAAATACCCTCATCCTCCAAGAAACATGCTGTGGGTGATAAACAACACCTAGATTTCTGTATTTACCACATTAGCAGGAAACTATTAAATACCTTATTGACAAAGACTTGGGACATTCATTCCTCAGCGAACCACAACCAACTTCTCAAATTCAGTCAGGGAAGGAAATTTTTTATCAGTCTCTGAACAAATTTTGATTCACACCTCAGCACGTGTCCTCATAATAAATTTCTGCTTACAATTCCACTTAAATATTCTGAATAAATTCCTGCACCCACGGATAACATGCTTTCCAAATAATGGGCATGACATCATTGACAAACTAAGAATCAATTGGTCAATAACAATCAATATAAACTGCCTATATCTTCCTCAATAGATCTTCAAATCTTTAAGTCAGTCAAATTATTCTTTCTTAACTCAAGTTAAAAGTGACTCCTTGCACTTTTAACTTACGATTCCTGCTTGACTTGAAACGCAATTGTATTTCTTCTCCAGGGTCAACACCAACACCAACACCAACTGGTACAACAGTGTCCACAACAAGTTCCACCACAGGTAAAGAAAGTCATTTCAGTAAACATAACAAACTCTTTAGAGAATGTGTGGATACCTGCACAAGATGTCCCCTCAGTTGTGATGCTTCAATTTTACTACTATAGCTCCAAATAAATGCAATAAATTCTACCTTATTTTGCCTCAAAAATTTGGATAAGAAGCCCTCTGAAAAATGTTGGATACTGACTGTAAACTAAAGTACTGACATGTCAAAGTCCTCAATACATTCCACTGCAACAACCAACACTTGTTTGCTGTGATTGAATATTATATCCTTATTTTTCATTAGGAACCACACCAACAACATCAACATCAACAGGACCCACAGTCAGTACCACATCAGGTGAGTAATATCATTCGCAAACCATTCCTTTCTACCTCACAACTTATCTGCTCCATATCACAACATTGCATTCAATCTAACTTCGGGAGAAATTGATGATATTGCTTCTGACTACAATTACAACCACTTTCTGCAAAAATACCGGAATGGTTGATGAATTCAGCAGGCCTTGTGGAATTGAACTGCCATCAGTAATCTCAAAAACAGCAATGAGCATGGCAGTATCTGGTAGACACGATAATTGAATGACTGGAAGAATGACTTTTCAGTGCACTGGTCTCTCCGTCTTCAAAATATGCTGACGATCTTTAATAAAAGCGAGATTTCTGAATATAGCATGTCGCCTGATACCTAATGAATACTTCATCGACGAAGAGTTGGAGCATTCTTTCCTCGTGGAATGCACATCCAAATTGACAGCCTCAGTCACTGAAAGAGAATCTTTATCCTGCGCTTACCAATTTCCCTTCACAACTTCTCCCCAGTTCATCAAAATAATATCTATTTCGAATTCCAAGCAAATTTTCCAAACATCTTCATATACTCATGATGACATGCTTACTAAGTGATGTGTGTTAGAACATTGACCAAGCAAGAATCGATTAGTCACTTATAATAATCTAGCTGTTGCTTCCTAAATATTAATTGAAAAATTCAATCGGTCTGATTCTTTTTTCTGATTCATAATTTAAGCTTCCTGATCCACTTGAATCACAATGTACTTTTTCCCTAGGACCAACATCATCTGCAACTGGAACAACTGTGTCGACGACCACTTCCACGACAGGTAAGGAATGTTCTTCAGGTCAATATAAATTCATTTTAAGATAATGTCTTGACATTTCTCCTAAACCTAACACCTAGTTTACAATATCCTTTGATACCATTACTGCCGACAATACAGATTTCAGTCTCTCAGATTTTCGCTCATAATTATCAGACCAAGTTGCTGTAAAATCTGAAAATCAATTGAGCAAATATGAAGTTCTTCAGTTGCTATTGTTCTCTGTACCTTTGACACAGTCAGCAGCAACACTAAAATTTTGCCTACCATACTTTACAATAATGTTTTTTTCTTTCATTAGAAAAAACAGGAACAACAACTACAACAGGGCCCACAGTTCGTACCACATCAGGTTAGTAATATAACAGTTTACAACACCAAACATTACATTCCCCTTCTGCTTCTCATTTGTAGATTCTAAGATGTGAATGGCACATGAAATGTGGAAGAATCACTTGCGTATCTTCTGAATTAAAATTACAAACTCTCACAGTGCAAATATCAAAATGGCATGTAAGCTGACCAGGTGCCCTCTGGAGCTCTGCGCACACTATACGTTGAAAAGCCACATTGATCATGGCACAGTTGATTGGATACAAAAATCAAATTACATTCACAATGATTTTCAAATAAAATACCCTCATCCTCCAAGAAACATGCTGTGGGTGATAAACAACACCTAGATTTCTGTATTTACCACATTAGCAGGAAACTATTAAATACCTTATTAACAAAGACTTGGGACATTCATTCCTCAGTGAACCACAACCAACTTCTCAAATTCAGTCAGGGAAGGAAATTTTTTATCAGTCTCTGAACAAATTTTGATTCACACCTCAGCACGCGTCCTCATAATAAATTTCTGCTTACAATTCCACTTAAATATTCTGAATAAATTCCTGCACCCACGGATAACATGCTTTCCAAATAATGGGCATGACATCATTGACAAACTAAGAATCAATTGGTCAATAACAATCAATATAAACTGCCTATATCTTCCTCAATAGATCTTCAAATCTTTAAGTCAGTCAAATTATTCTTTCTTAAGTCAAGTTAAAAGTGACTCCTTGCACTTTTAACTTGAGGTTCCTGCTTGACTTGAAACGCTATTGTATTTCTTCTCCAGGGTCAACACCAACACCAACTGGTACAACAGTGTCCACAACAAGTTCCACCACAGGTAAAGAAAGTCATTTCAGTAAACATCACAAACTCTTTAGAGAATGTGTGGATACCTGCACAAGATGTCCCCTCAGTTGTGATGCTTCAATTTTACTACTATAGCTCCAAATAAATGCAATAAATTCTACCTTATTTTGCCTCAAAAATTTGGATAAGAAGCCCTCTGAAAAATGTTGGATACTGACTGTAAACTAAACTACTGACATGTCAAAGTCCTCAATACATTCCACTGCAACAACCAACACTTGTTTCCTGTGATTGAATATTATATCCTTATGTTTCATTAGGAACCACACCAACAACATCAACATCAACAGGACCCACAGTCAGTACCACATCAGGTGAGTAATATCATTCGCAAACCATTCCTTTCCACCTCACAACTTCTCTGCTCCATATCACAATATTGCATTCAATCTAACTTCGGGAGAAATTGCTGATATTGCTTCTGACTACAATTACAAGCACTTTCTGCAAACATACCGGAATGGTTGATGAATTCAGCAGGCCTTGTGGAATTGAACTGCCATCAGTAATCTCAAAAACAGCAATGAGCATGGCAGTATCTGGTAGACACGATAATTGAATGACTGGAAGAATGACTTTTCAGTGCACTGGTCTCTCCGTCTTCAAAATATGCTGACGATCTTTAATAAAAGCGAGATTTCTGAATATAGCATGTCGCCTGATACCTAATGAATACTTCATCGACGAAGAGTTGGAGCATTCTTTCCTCGTGGAATGCACATCCAAATTGACAGCCTCAGTCACTGAAAGAGAATCTTTATCCTGCGCTTACCAATTTCCCTTCACAACTTCTCCCCAGTTCATCAAAATAATATCTATTTCGAATTCCAAGCAAATTTTCCAAACATCTTCATATACTCATGATGACATGCTTACTAAGTGATGTGTGTTAGAACATTGACCAAGCAAGAATCGATTAGTCACTTATAATAATCTAGCTGTTGCTTCCTAAATATTAATTGAAAAATTCAATCGGTCTGATTCTTTTTTCTGATTCATAATTTAAGCTTCCTGATCCACTTGAATCACAATGTACTTTTTCCCTAGGACCAACATCATCTGCAACTGGAACAACTGTGTCGACGACCACTTCCACGACAGGTAAGGAATGTTCTTCAGGTCAATATAAATTCATTTTAAGATAATGTCTTGACATTTCTCCTAAACCTAACACCTAGTTTACAATATCCTTTGATACCATTACTGCCGACAATACAGATTTCAGTCTCTCAGATTTTCGCTCATAATTATCAGACCAAGTTGCTGTAAAATCTGAAAATCAATTGAGCAAATATGAAGTTCTTCAGTTGCTATTGTTCTCTGTACCTTTGACACAGTCAGCAGCAACACTAAAATTTTGCCTACCATACTTTACAATAATGTTTTTTTCTTTCATTAGAAAAAACAGGAACAACAACTACAACAGGGCCCACAGTTAGTACCACATCAGGTTAGTAATATAACATTTTACAACACCAAACATTACATTCTCCTTCTGATTCTCATTTGTAGATTCTAAGATGTGAGTAGCACATGAAATGTGGAAGAATCACTTTCATATCTTCTGAATTAAAATTACAGACTCACACAGTGCAAATATCAAAATGGCATGTAAGCTGACCAGGTGCCCTCTGGAGCTCTGCGCACACTATACTTTGAAAAGCCACATTGATCATGGCACAATTGATTGGACACAAAACTCAAATTACATTCACAATGATTTTCCAATAAAATACCCTCATCCTCCAAGAAACATGCTGTGGGTGATAAACAACACCTAGATTTCTGTATTTACCACATTAGCAGGAAACTATTAAATACCTTATTGACAAAGACTTGGGACATTCATTCCTCAGCGAACCACAACCAACTTCTCAAATTCAGTCAGGGAAGGAAATTTTTTATCAGTCTCTGAACAAATTTTGATTCACACCTCAGCACGTGTCCTCATAATAAATTTCTGCTTACAATTCCACTTAAATATTCTGAATAAATTCCTGCACCCACGGATAACATGCTTTCCAAATAATGGGCATGACATCATTGACAAACTAAGAATCAATTGGTCAATAACAATCAATATAAACTGCCTATATCTTCCTCAATAGATCTTCAAATCTTTAAGTCAGTCAAATTATTCTTTCTTAACTCAAGTTAAAAGTGACTCCTTGCACTTTTAACTTACGATTCCTGCTTGACTTGAAACGCAATTGTATTTCTTCTCCAGGGTCAACACCAACACCAACACCAACTGGTACAACAGTGTCCACAACAAGTTCCACCACAGGTAAAGAAAGTCATTTCAGTAAACATCACAAACTCTTTAGAGAATGTGTGGATACCTGCACAAGATGTCCCCTCAGTTGTGATGCTTCAATTTTACTACTATAGCTCCAAATAAATGCAATAAATTCTACCTTATTTTGCCTCAAAAATTTGGATAAGAAGTCCTCTGAAAAATGTTGGATACTGACTGTAAACTAAAGTACTGACATGTCAAAGTCCTCAATACATTCCACTGCAACAACCAACACTTGTTTGCTGTGATTGAATATTATATCCTTATTTTTCATTAGGAACCACACCAACAACATCAACATCAACAGGACCCACAGTCAGTACCACATCAGGTGAGTAATATCATTCGCAAACCATTCCTTTCTACCTCACAACTTATCTGCTCCATATCACAACATTGCATTCAATCTAACTTGGGGAGAAATTGATGATATTGCTTCTGACTACAATTACAACCACTTTCTGCAAAAATACCGGAATGGTTGATGAATTCAGCAGGCCTTGTGGAATTGAACTGCCATCAGTAATCTCAAAAACAGCAATGAGCATGGCAGTATCTGGTAGACATGATAATTGAATGACTGGAAGAATGACTTTTCAGTGCACTGGTCTCTCCGTCTTCAAAATATGCTGACGATCTTTAATAAAAGCGAGATTTCTGAATATAGCATGTCGCCTGATACCTAATGAATACTTCATCGACGAAGAGTTGGAGCATTCTTTCCTCGTGGAATGCACATCCAAATTGACAGCCTCAGTCACTGAAAGAGAATCTTTATCCTGCGCTTACCAATTTCCCTTCACACCTTCTCCCCAGTTCATCAAATTAATAGCTATTTCGAATTCCAAGCAAATTTTCCAAACATCTTCATATACTCATGATGACATGCTTACTAAGTGATGTGTGTTAGAACATTGACCAAGCAGGAATCGATTAGTCACTTACAATAATCTAGCTGTTGTTTCCTAAATATTAATTGAAAAATTCAATCGGTCTGATTCTTTTTTCTGATTCATAATTTAAGCTTCCTGATCCACTTGAATCACAATGTACTTTTTCCCTAGGACCAACATCATCTACAACTGGAACAACTGTCTCGACGACCACTTCCACGACAGGTAAGGAACATACTTCAGGTCAATATACACTAATTTTAAGATAATGACTTGACATTTCCCCGAAACCTAACACCAAGTTTACAATATCCTTTTATACGATTACTGCAGTCAATAGATATTTCAGTCTCTCAGATTTTCGCTCATAATTATCAGACCAAGTTGCTGTGAAATCTGAAAATCAATTGAGCAAATATGAAGTTCTTCAGTTGCTATTGTTATCTATACCTTTGATACAGTCAGCAGCAACACTAAAATTTTACCTACCATACTTTACAATAATGTTCTTTTCTTTCATTACAAACAACAGGAACGACAACTACAACAGGGCCCACAGTTAGTACCACATCAGGTTAGTAATATAACAGTTTACAACACCAAACATTACATTCCCCTTCTGCTTCTCATTTGTAGATTCTAAGATGTGAATGGCACATGAAATGTGGAAGAATCACTTGCGAATCTTCTGAATTAAAATTACAAACTCTCACAGTGCAAATATCAAAATGGCATGTAAGCTGACCAGGTGCCCTCTGGAGCTCTGCGCACACTATACGTTGAAAAGCCACATTGATCATGGCACAGTTGATTGGATACAAAAATCAAATTACATTCACAATGATTTTCAAATAAAATACCCTCATCCTCCAAGAAACATGCTGTGGGTGATAAACAACACCTAGATTTCTGTATTTACCACATTAGCAGGAAACTATTAAATACCTTATTGACAAAGACTTGGGCATTCATTCCTCAGTGAACCACAACCAACTTCTCAAATTCAGTCAGGGAAGGAAATTTTTTATCAGTCTCTGAACAAATTTTGATTCACACCTCAGCACGCGTCCTCATAATAAATTTCTGCTTACAATTCCACTTAAATATTCTGAATAAATTCCTGCACCCACGGATAACATGCTTTCCAAATAATGGGCATGACATCATTGACAAACTAAGAATCAATTGGTCAATAACAATCAATATAAACTGCCTATATCTTCCTCAATAGATCTTCAAATCTTTAAGTCAGTCAAATTATTCTTTCTTAACTCAAGTTAAAAGTGACTCCTTGCACTTTTAACTTAAGATTCCTGCTTGACTTGAAACGCTATTGTATTTCTTCTCCAGGGTCAACACCAACACCAACTGGTACAACAGTGTCCACAACAAGTTCCACCACAGGTAAAGAAAGTCATTTCAGTAAACATTACAAACTCTTTAGAGAATGTGTGGATACCTGCACAAGATGTCCCCTCAGTTGTGATGCTTCAATTTTACTACTATAGCTCCAAATAAATGCAATAAATTCTACCTTATTTTGCCTCAAAAATTTGGATAAGAAGCCCTCTGAAAAATGTTGGATACTGACTGTAAACTAAACTACTGACATGTCAAAGTCCTCAATACATTCCACTGCAACAACCAACACTTGTTTCCTGTGATTGAATATTATATCCTTATGTTTCATTAGGAACCACACCAACAACATCAACATCAACAGGACCCACAGTCAGTACCACATCAGGTGAGTAATATCATTCGCAAACCATTCCTTTCTACCTCACAACTTCTCTGCTCCATATCACAATATTGCATTCAATCTAACTTCGGGAGAAATTGCTGATATTGCTTCTGACTACAATTACAAGCACTTTCTGCAAAAATACCGGAATGGTTGATGAATTCAGCAGGCCTTGTGGAATTGAACTGCCATCAGTAATCTCAAAAACAGCAATGAGCATGGCAGTATCTGGTAGACACGATAATTGAATGACTGGAAGAATGACTTTTCAGTGCACTGGTCTCTCCGTCTTCAAAATATGCTGACGACCTTTAATAAAAGCGAGATTTCTGAATATAGCATGTCGCCTGATACCTAATGAATACTTCATCGACGAAGAGTTGGAGCATTCTTTCCTCGTGGAATGCACATCCAAATTGACAGCCTCAGTCACTGAAAGAGAATCTTTATCCTGCGCTTACCAATTTCCCTTCACAACTTCTCCCCAGTTCATCAAAATAATATCTATTTCGAATTCCAAGCAAATTTTCCAAACATCTTCATATACTCATGATGACATGCTTACTAAGTGATGTGTGTTAGAACATTGACCAAGCAAGAATCGATTAGTCACTTATAATAATCTAGCTGTTGCTTCCTAAATATTAATTGAAAAATTCAATCGGTCTGATTCTTTTTTCTGATTCATAATTTAAGCTTCCTGATCCACTTGAATCACAATGTACTTTTTCCCTAGGACCAACATCATCTGCAACTGGAACAACTGTGTCGACGACCACTTCCACGACAGGTAAGGAATGTTCTTCAGGTCAATATAAATTCATTTTAAGATAATGTCTTGACATTTCTCCTAAACCTAACACCTAGTTTACAATATCCTTTGATACCATTACTGCCGACAATACAGATTTCAGTCTCTCAGATTTTCGCTCATAATTATCAGACCAAGTTGCTGTAAAATCTGAAAATCAATTGAGCAAATATGAAGTTCTTCAGTTGCTATTGTTCTCTGTACCTTTGACACAGTCAGCAGCAACACTAAAATTTTGCCTACCATACTTTACAATAATGTTTTTTTCTTTCATTAGAAAAAACAGGAACAACAACTACAACAGGGCCCACAGTTAGTACCACATCAGGTTAGTAATATAACATTTTACAACACCAAACATTACATTCTCCTTCTGATTCTCATTTGTAGATTCTAAGATGTGAGTAGCACATGAAATGTGGAAGAATCACTTTCATATCTTCTGAATTAAAATTACAGACTCACACAGTGCAAATATCAAAATGGCATGTAAGCTGACCAGGTGCCCTCTGGAGCTCTGCGCACACTATACTTTGAAAAGCCACATTGATCATGGCACAATTGATTGGACACAAAACTCAAATTACATTCACAATGATTTTCCAATAAAATACCCTCATCCTCCAAGAAACATGCTGTGGGTGATAAACAACACCTAGATTTCTGTATTTACCACATTAGCAGGAAACTATTAAATACCTTATTGACAAAGACTTGGGACATTCATTCCTCAGCGAACCACAACCAACTTCTCAAATTCAGTCAGGGAAGGAAATTTTTTATCAGTCTCTGAACAAATTTTGATTCACACCTCAGCACGTGTCCTCATAATAAATTTCTGCTTACAATTCCACTTAAATATTCTGAATAAATTCCTGCACCCACGGATAACATGCTTTCCAAATAATGGGCATGACATCATTGACAAACTAAGAATCAATTGGTCAATAACAATCAATATAAACTGCCTATATCTCCCTCAATAGATCTTCAAATCTTTAAGTCAGTCAAATTATTCTTTCTTAACTCAAGTTAAAAGTGACTCCTTGCACTTTTAACTTACGATTGCTGCTTGACTTGAAACGCAATTGTATTTCTTCTCCAGGGTCAACACCAACACCAACACCAACTGGTACAACAGTGTCCACAACAAGTTCCACCACAGGTAAAGAAAGTCATTTCAGTAAACATCACAAACTCTTTAGAGAATGTGTGGATACCTGCACAAGATGTCCCCTCAGTTGTGATGCTTCAATTTTACTACTATAGCTCCAAATAAATGCAATAAATTCTACCTTATTTTGCCTCAAAAATTTGGATAAGAAGCCCTCTGAAAAGTGTTGGATACTGACTGTAAACTAAAGTACTGACATGTCAAAGTCCTCAATACATTCCACTGCAACAACCAACACTTGTTTGCTGTGATTGAATATTATATCCTTATTTTTCATTAGGAACCACACCAACAACATCAACATCAACAGGACCCACAGTCAGTACCACATCAGGTGAGTAATATCATTCGCAAACCATTCCTTTCTACCTCACAACTTCTCTGCTCCATATCACAACATTGCATTCAATCTAACTTCGGGAGAAATTGATGATATTGCTTCTGACTACAATTACAAGCACTTTCTGCAAAAATACCGGAATGGTTGATGAATTCAGCAGGCCTTGTGGAATTGAACTGCCATCAGTAATCTCAAAAACAGCAATGAGCATGGCAGTATCTGGTAGACACGATAATTGAATGACTGGAAGAATGACTTTTCAGTGCACTGGTCTCTCCGTCTTCAAAATATGCTGACGATCTTTAATAAAAGCGAGATTTCTGAATATAGCATGTCGCCTGATACCTAATGAATACTTCATCGACGAAGAGTTGGAGCATTCTTTCCTCGTGGAATGCACATCCAAATTGACAGCCTCAGTCACTGAAATAGAATCTTTATCCTGCGCTTACCAATTTCCCTTCACACCTTCTCCCCAGTTCATCAAATTAATATCTATTTCGAATTCCAAGCAAATTTTCCAAACATCTTCATATACTCATGATGACATGCTTACTAAGTGATGTGTGTTAGAACATTGACCAAGCAGGAATCGATTAGTCACTTACAATAATCTAGCTGTTGTTTCCTAAATATTAATTGAAAAATTCAATCGGTCTGATTCTTTTTTCTGATTCATAATTTAAGCTTCCTGATCCACTTGAATCACAATGTACTTTTTCCCTAGGACTAACATCATCTACAACTGGAACAACTGTCTCGACGACCACTTCCACGACAGGTAAGGAACATACTTCAGGTCAATATACACTAATTTTAAGATAATGACTTGACATTTCCCCGAAACCTAACACCAAGTTTACAATATCCTTTTATACGATTACTGCAGTCAATAGATATTTCAGTCTCTCAGATTTTCGCTCATAATTATCAGACCAAGTTGCTGTGAAATCTGAAAATCAATTGAGCAAATATGAAGTTCTTCAGTTGCTATTGTTATCTATACCTTTGATACAGTCAGCAGCAACACTAAAATTTTACCTACCATACTTTACAATAATGTTCTTTTCTTTCATTACAAACAACAGGAACGACAACTACAACAGGGCCCACAGTTAGTACCACATCAGGTTAGTAATATAACAGTTTACAACACCAAACATTACATTCCCCTTCTGCTTCTCATTTGTAGATTCTAAGATGTGAATGGCACATGAAATGTGGAAGAATCACTTGCGTATCTTCTGAATTAAAATTACAAACTCTCACAGTGCAAATATCAAAATGGCATGTAAGCTGACCAGGTGCCCTCTGGAGCTCTGCGCACACTATACTTTGAAAAGCCACATTGATCATGGCACAATTGATTGGACACAAAACTCAAATTACATTCACAATGATTTTCCAATAAAATACCCTCATCCTCCAAGAAACATGCTGTGGGTGATAAACAACACCTAGATTTCTGTATTTACCACATTAGCAGGAAACTATTAAATACCTTATTGACAAAGACTTGGGACATTCATTCCTCAGCGAACCACAACCAACTTCTCAAATTCAGTCAGGGAAGGAAATTTTTTATCAGTCTCTGAACAAATTTTGATTCACACCTCAGCACGTGTCCTCATAATAAATTTCTGCTTACAATTCCACTTAAATATTCTGAATAAATTCCTGCACCCACGGATAACATGCTTTCCAAATAATGGGCATGACATCATTGACAAACTAAGAATCAATTGGTCAATAACAATCAACATAAACTGGCTATATCTTCCTCAATAGATCTTCAAATCTTTAAGTCAGTCAAATTATTCTTTCTTAAGTCAAGTTAAAAGTGACTCCTTGCACTTTTAACTTAAGATTCCTGCTTGACTTGAAACGCAATTGTATTTCTTCTCCAGGGTCAACACCAACACCAACTGGTACAACAGTGTCCACAACAAGTTCCACCACAGGTAAAGAAAGTCATTTCAGTAAACATAACAAACTCTTTAGAGAATGTGTGGATACCTGCACAAGATGTCCCCTCAGTTGTGATGCTTCAATTTTACTACTATAGCTCCAAATAAATGCAATAAATTCTACCTTATTTTGCCTCAAAAATTTGGATAAGAAGCCCTCTGAAAAATGTTGGATACTGACTGTAAACTAAAGTACTGACATGTCAAAGTCCTCAATACATTCCACTGCAACAACCAACACTTGTTTGCTGTCATTGAATATTATATCCTTATTTTTCATTAGGAACCACACCAACAACATCAACATCAACAGGACCCACAGTCAGTACCACATCAGGTGAGTAATATCATTCGCAAACCATTCCTTTCTACCTCACAAATTCTCTGCTCCATATCACAACATTGCATTCAATCTAACTTCGGGAGAAATTGCTGATATTGCTTCTGACTACAATTACAACCACTTTCTGCAAAAATAGTGGAATGGTTGATGAATTCAGCAGGCCTTCTGGAATTGAACTGCCATCAGTAATCTCAAAAACAGCAATGAGCATGGCAGTATCTGGTAGACATGATAATTGAATGACTGGAACAATGACTTTTCAGTGCACTGGTCTCTCCGCCTTCAAAATATGCTGACGATCTTTAATAAAAGCGAAATTTCTGAATATAGCATGTCGCCTGATACCTAATGAATACTTCATCGACGAAGAGTTGGAGCATTTTTTCCTCGTGGAATGCACATCCAAATTGACAGCCTCAGTCACTGAAAGAGAATCTTTATCCGGCGCTTACCAATTTCCCTTCACACCTTCTCCCCAGTTCATCAAATTAATATCTATTTCGAATTCCAAGCAAATTTTCCAAACATCTTCATATACTCATGATGACATGCTTACTAAGTGATGTGTGTTAGAACATTAACCAAGCAGGAATCGATTAGTCACTTACAATAATCTAGCTGTTGTTTCCTAAATATTAATTGAAAAATTCAATCGGTCTGATTCTTTTTTCTGATTCATAATTTAAGCTTCCTGATCCACTTGAATCACAATGTACTTTTTCGCTAGGACCAACATCATCTACAACTGGAACAACTGTGTCGACGACCACTTCCACGACAGGTAAGGAATGTTCTTCAGGTCAATATAAATTAATTTTATGATAATGTCTTGACATTTCTCCTAAACCTAACACCTAGTTTACAATATCCTTTGATACCATTACTGCCGACAATACAGATTTCAGTCTCTCAGATTTTCGCTCATAATTATCAGACCAAGTTGCTGTACAATCTGAAAATCAATTGAGCAAATATGAAGTACTTCAGTTGCTATTGTTCTCTGTACCTTTGACACAGTCAGCAGCAACACTAAAATTTTGCCAACCATACTTTACAATAATGTTTTTTTCTTTCATTCGAAACAACAGGAACAACTGCAACAGGGCCCACAGTTAGTACCACATCAGGTTAGTAATATAACGTTTTACAACACCAAACATTACATTCTCCTTCTGATTCTCATTTGTAGATTCTAAGATGTGAGTAGCACATGAAATGTGGAAGAATCACTTTCATATCTTCTGAATTAAAATTACAGACTCACACAGTGCAAATATCAAAATGGCATGTAAGCTGACCAGGTGCCCTCTGGAGCTCTGCGCACACTATACTTTGAAAAGCCACATTGATCATGGCACAATTGATTGGACACAAAACTCAAATTACATTCACAATGATTTTCCAATAAAATAACCTCATCCTCCAAGAAACATGCTGTGGGTGATAAACAACACCTATATTTCTGTATTTACCACATTAGCAGGAAACTATTAAATAACTTATTGACAAAGACTTGGGACATTCATTCCTCAGCGAACCACAACCAACTTCTCAAATTCAGTCAGGGAAGGAAATTTTTTATCAGTCTCTAAACAAATTTTGATTCACACCTCAGCACGCGTCCTCATAATAAATTTCTGCTTACAATTCCACTTAAATATTCTGAATAAATTCCTGCACCCACGGATAACATGCTTTCCAAATAATGGGCATGACATCATTGACAAACTAAGAATCAATTGGTCAATAACAATCAATATAAACTGCCTATATCTTCCTCAATAGATCTTCAAATCTTTAAGTCAGTCAAATTATTCTTTCTTAAGTCAAGTTAAAAGTGACTCCTTGCACTTTTAACTTAAGATTCCTGCTTGACTTGAAACGCAATTGTATTTCTTCTCCAGGGTCAACACCAACACCAACTGGTACAACAGCGTCCACAACAAGTTCCACCACAGGTAAAGAAAGTCATTTCAGTAAACATAACAAACTCTTTAGAGAATGTGTGGATACCTGCACAAGATGTCCCCTCAGTTGTGATGCTTCAATTTTACTACTATAGCTCCAAATAAATGCAATAAATTCTACCTTATTTTGCCTCAAAAATTTGGATAAGAAGCCCTCTGAAAAATGTTGGATACTGACTGTAAACTAAAGTACTGACATGTCAAAGTCCTCAATACATTCCACTGCAACAACCAACACTTGTTTGCTGTCATTGAATATTATATCCTTATTTTTCATTAGGAACCACACCAACAACATCAACATCAACAGGACCCACAGTCAGTACCACATCAGGTGAGTAATATCATTCGCAAACCATTCCTTTCTACCTCACAAATTCTCTGCTGGATATCACAACATTGCATTCAATCTAACTTCGGGAGAAATTGGTGATATTGCTTCTGACTACAATTACAAGCACTTTCTGCAAAAATAGTGGAATGGTTGATGAATTCAGCAGGCCTTCTGGAATTGAACTGCCATCAGTAATCTCAAAAACAGCAATGAGCATGGCAGTATCTAGTAGACATGATAATTGAATGACTGGAAGAATGACTTTTCAGTGCACTGGTCTCTCCGTCTTCAAAATATGCTGACTATCTTTAATAAAAGCGAGATTTCTGAATATAGCATGTCGTCTGATACCTAATGAATACTTCATCGACGAAGAGTTGGAGCATTCTTTCCTCGTGGAATGCACATCCAAATTGACAGCCTCAGTCACTAAAAGAGAATCTTTATCCTGCGCTTACCAATTACCCTTCACAACTTCTCCACAGTTCATCAAAATAATATCTATTTCGAATTCCAAGCAAATTTTCCAAACATCTTCATATACTCATGATGACATGCTTACTAAGTGATGTGTGTTAGAACATTGACCAAGCAGGAATCGATTAGTCACTTACAATAATCTAGCTGTTGTTTCCTAAATATTAATTGAAAAATTCAATCGGTCTGATTCTTTTTTCTGATTCATAATTTAAGCTTCCTGATCCACTTGAATCACAATGTACTTTTTCCCTAGGACCAACATCATCTACAACTGGAACAACTGTGTCGACGACCACTTCCACGACAGGTAAGGAATGCTCTTCAGGTCAATATAAATTAATTTTAAGATAATGTCTTGACATTTCTCCTAAACCTAACACCTAGTTTACAATATCCTTTGATACCATTACTGCCGACAATACAGATTTCAGTCTCTCAGATTTTCGCTCATAATTATCATACCAAGTTGCAGTAAAATCTGAAAATCAATTGAGCAAATATGAAGTTCTTCAGTTGCTATTGTTCTCTGTACCTTTGACACAGTCAGCAGCAACACTAAAATTTTGCCTACCATACTTTACAATAATGTTTTTTTCTTTCATTAGAAACAACAGGAACAACAACTACAACAGGGCCCACAGTTAGTACCACATCAGGTTAGTAATATAACGTTTTACAACACCAAACATTACATTCTCCTTCTGATTCTCATTTGTAGATTCTAAGATGTGAGTAGCACATGAAATGTGGAAGAATCACTTTCATATCTTCTGAATTAAAATTACAGACTCACACAGTGCAAATATCAAAATGGCATGTAAGCTGACCAGGTGCCCTCTGGAGCTCTGCGCACACTATACTTTGAAAAGCCACATTGATCATGGCACAATTGATTGGACACAAAACTCAAATTACATTCACAATGATTTTCCAATAAAATACCCTCATCCTCCAAGAAACATGCTGTGGGTGATAAACAACACCTAGATTTCTGTATTTACCACATTAGCAGGAAACTATTAAATACCTTATTGACAAAGACTTGGGACATTCATTCCTCAGCGAACCACAACTAACTTCTCAAATTCAGTCAGGGAAGGAAATTTTTTATCAGTCTCTGAACAAATTTTGATTCACACCTCAGCACGTGTCCTCATAATAAATTTCTGCTTACAATTCCACTTAAATATTCTGAATAAATTCCTGCACCCACGGATAACATGCTTTCCAAATAATGGGCATGACATCATTGACAAACTAAGAATCAATTGGTCAATAACAATCAACATAAACTGGCTATATCTTCCTCAATAGATCTTCAAATCTTTAAGTCAGTCAAATTATTCTTTCTTAAGTCAAGTTAAAAGTGACTCCTTGCACTTTTAACTTAAGATTCCTGCTTGACTTGAAACGCAATTGTATTTCTTCTCCAGGGTCAACACCAACACCAACTGGTACAACAGTGTCCACAACAAGTTCCACCACAGGTAAAGAAAGTCATTTCAGTAAACATAACAAACTCTTTAGAGAATGTGTGGATACCTGCACAAGATGTCCCCTCAGTTGTGATGCTTCAATTTTACTACTATAGCTCCAAATAAATGCAATAAATTCTACCTTATTTTGCCTCAAAAATTTGGATAAGAAGCCCTCTGAAAAATGTTGGATACTGACTGTAAACTAAAGTACTGACATGTCAAAGTCCTCAATACATTCCACTGCAACAACCAACACTTGTTTGCTGTCATTGAATATTATATCCTTATTTTTCATTAGGAACCACACCAACAACATCAACATCAACAGGACCCACAGTCAGTACCACATCAGGTGAGTAATATCATTCGCAAACCATTCCTTTCTACCTCACAAATTCTCTGCTCCATATCACAACATTGCATTCAATCTAACTTCGGGAGAAATTGCTGATATTGCTTCTGACTACAATTACAACCACTTTCTGCAAAAATAGTGGAATGGTTGATGAATTCAGCAGGCCTTCTGGAATTGAACTGCCATCAGTAATCTCAAAAACAGCAATGAGCATGGCAGTATCTGGTAGACATGATAATTGAATGACTGGAACAATGACTTTTCAGTGCACTGGTCTCTCCGCCTTCAAAATATGCTGACGATCTTTAATAAAAGCGAAATTTCTGAATATAGCATGTCGCCTGATACCTAATGAATACTTCATCGACGAAGAGTTGGAGCATTTTTTCCTCGTGGAATGCACATCCAAATTGACAGCCTCAGTCACTGAAAGAGAATCTTTATCCGGCGCTTACCAATTTCCCTTCACACCTTCTCCCCAGTTCATCAAATTAATATCTATTTCGAATTCCAAGCAAATTTTCCAAACATCTTCATATACTCATGATGACATGCTTACTAAGTGATGTGTGTTAGAACATTAACCAAGCAGGAATCGATTAGTCACTTACAATAATCTAGCTGTTGTTTCCTAAATATTAATTGAAAAATTCAATCGGTCTGATTCTTTTTTCTGATTCATAATTTAAGCTTCCTGATCCACTTGAATCACAATGTACTTTTTCGCTAGGACCAACATCATCTACAACTGGAACAACTGTGTCGACGACCACTTCCACGACAGGTAAGGAATGTTCTTCAGGTCAATATAAATTAATTTTATGATAATGTCTTGACATTTCTCCTAAACCTAACACCTAGTTTACAATATCCTTTGATACCATTACTGCCGACAATACAGATTTCAGTCTCTCAGATTTTCGCTCATAATTATCAGACCAAGTTGCTGTACAATCTGAAAATCAATTGAGCAAATATGAAGTACTTCAGTTGCTATTGTTCTCTGTACCTTTGACACAGTCAGCAGCAACACTAAAATTTTGCCTACCATACTTTACAATAATGTTTTTTTCTTTCATTCGAAACAACAGGAACAACTGCAACAGGGCCAACAGTTAGTACCACATCAGGTTAGTAATATAACGTTTTACAACACCAAACATTACATTCTCCTTCTGATTCTCATTTGTAGATTCTAAGATGTGAGTAGCACATGAAATGTGGAAGAATCACTTTCATATCTTCTGAATTAAAATTACAGACTCACACAGTGCAAATATCAAAATGCAATGTAAGCTGACCAGGTGCCCTCTGGAGCTCTGCGCACACTATACTTTGAAAAGCCACATTGATCATGGCACAATTGATTGGACACAAAACTCAAATTACATTCACAATGATTTTCCAATAAAATAACCTCATCCTCCAAGAAACATGCTGTGGGTGATAAACAACACCTATATTTCTGTATTTACCACATTAGCAGGAAACTATTAAATAACTTATTGACAAAGACTTGGGACATTCATTCCTCAGCGAACCACAACCAACTTCTCAAATTCAGTCAGGGAAGGAAATTTTTTATCAGTCTCTAAACAAATTTTGATTCACACCTCAGCACGCGTCCTCATAATAAATTTCTGCTTACAATTCCACTTAAATATTCTGAATAAATTCCTGCACCCACGGATAACATGCTTTCCAAATAATGGGCATGACATCATTGACAAACTAAGAATCAATTGGTCAATAACAATCAATATAAACTGCCTATATCTTCCTCAATAGATCTTCAAATCTTTAAGTCAGTCAAATTATTCTTTCTTAAGTCAAGTTAAAAGTGACTCCTTGCACTTTTAACTTAAGATTCCTGCTTGACTTGAAACGCAATTGTATTTCTTCTCCAGGGTCAACACCAACACCAACTGGTACAACAGCGTCCACAACAAGTTCCACCACAGGTAAAGAAAGTCATTTCAGTAAACATAACAAACTCTTTAGAGAATGTGTGGATACCTGCACAAGATGTCCCCTCAGTTGTGATGCTTCAATTTTACTACTATAGCTCCAAATAAATGCAATAAATTCTACCTTATTTTGCCTCAAAAATTTGGATAAGAAGCCCTCTGAAAAATGTTGGATACTGACTGTAAACTAAAGTACTGACATGTCAAAGTCCTCAATACATTCCACTGCAACAACCAACACTTGTTTGCTGTCATTGAATATTATATCCTTATTTTTCATTAGGAACCACACCAACAACATCAACATCAACAGGACCCACAGTCAGTACCACATCAGGTGAGTAATATCATTCGCAAACCATTCCTTTCTACCTCACAAATTCTCTGCTCCATATCACAACATTGCATTCAATCTAACTTCGGGAGAAACTGGTGATATTGCTTCTGACTACAATTACAAGCACTTTCTGCAAAAATAGTGGAATGGTTGATGAATTCAGCAGGCCTTCTGGAATTGAACTGCCATCAGTAATCTCAAAAACAGCAATGAGCATGGCAGTATCTAGTAGACATGATAATTGAATGACTGGAAGAATGACTTTTCAGTGCACTGGTCTCACCGTCTTCAAAATATGCTGACGATCTTTAATAAAAGCGAGATTTCTGAATATAGCATGTCGTCTGATACCTAATGAATACTTCATCGACGAAGAGTTGGAGCATTCTTTCCTCGTGGAATGCACATCCAAATTGACAGCCTCAGTCACTGAAAGAGAATCTTTATCCTGCGCTTACCAATTACCCTTCACAACTTCTCCACAGTTCATCAAAATAATATCTATTTCGAATTCCAAGCAAATTTTCCAAACATCTTCATATACTCATGATGACATGCTTACTAAGTGATGTGTGTTAGAACATTGACCAAGCAGGAATCGATTAGTCACTTACAATAATCTAGCTGTTGTTTCCTAAATATTAATTGAAAAATTCAATCGGTCTGATTCTTTTTTCTGATTCATAATTTAAGCTTCCTGATCCACTTGAATCACAATGTACTTTTTCCCTAGGACCAACATCATCTACAACTGGAACAACTGTGTCGACGACCACTTCCACGACAGGTAAGGAATGCTCTTCAGGTCAATATAAATTAATTTTAAGATAATGTCTTGACATTTCTCCTAAACCTAACACCTAGTTTACAATATCCTTTGATACCATTACTGCCGACAATACAGATTTCAGTCTCTCAGATTTTCGCTCATAATTATCATACCAAGTTGCAGTAAAATCTGAAAATCAATTGAGCAAATATGAAGTTCTTCAGTTGCTATTGTTCTCTGTACCTTTGACACAGTCAGCAGCAACACTAAAATTTTGCCTACCATACTTTACAATAATGTTTTTTTCTTTCATTAGAAACAACAGGAACAACAACTACAACAGGGCCCACAGTTAGTACCACATCAGGTTAGTAATATAACGTTTTACAACACCAAACATCACATTCTGCTTCTGATTCTCATTTGTAGATTCTAAGATGTGAGTAGCACATGAAATGTGGAAGAATCACTTTCATATCTTCTGAATTAAAATTACAGACTCACACAGTGCAAATATCAAAATGGCATGTAAGCTGACCAGGTGCCCTCTGGAGCTCTGCGCACACTATACTTTGAAAAGCCACATTGATCATGGCACAATTGATTGGACACAAAACTCAAATTACATTCACAATGATTTTCCAATAAAATACCCTCATCCTCCAAGAAACATGCTGTGGGTGATAAACAACACCTAGATTTCTGTATTTACCACATTAGCAGGAAACTATTAAATACCTTATTGACAAAGACTTGGGACATTCATTCCTCAGCGAACCACAACTAACTTCTCAAATTCAGTCAGGGAAGGAAATTTTTTATCAGTCTCTGAACAAATTTTGATTCACACCTCAGCACGTGTCCTCATAATAAATTTCTGCTTACAATTCCACTTAAATATTCTGAATAAATTCCTGCACCCACGGATAACATGCTTTCCAAATAATGGGCATGACATCATTGACAAACTAAGAATCAATTGGTCAATAACAATCAACATAAACTGGCTATATCTTCCTCAATAGATCTTCAAATCTTTAAGTCAGTCAAATTATTCTTTCTTAAGTCAAGTTAAAAGTGACTCCTTGCACTTTTAACTTAAGATTCCTGCTTGACTTGAAACGCAATTGTATTTCTTCTCCAGGGTCAACACCAACACCAACTGGTACAACAGTGTCCACAACAAGTTCCACCACAGGTAAAGAAAGTCATTTCAGTAAACATAACAAACTCTTTAGAGAATGTGTGGATACCTGCACAAGATGTCCCCTCAGTTGTGATGCTTCAATTTTACTACTATAGCTCCAAATAAATGCAATAAATTCTACCTTATTTTGCCTCAAAAATTTGGATAAGAAGCCCTCTGAAAAATGTTGGATACTGACTGTAAACTAAAGTACTGACATGTCAAAGTCCTCAATACATTCCACTGCAACAACCAACACTTGTTTGCTGTCATTGAATATTATATCCTTATTTTTCATTAGGAACCACACCAACAACATCAACATCAACAGGACCCACAGTCAGTACCACATCAGGTGAGTAATATCATTCGCAAACCATTCCTTTCTACCTCACAAATTCTCTGCTCCATATCACAACATTGCATTCAATCTAACTTCGGGAGAAATTGCTGATATTGCTTCTGACTACAATTACAACCACTTTCTGCAAAAATAGTGGAATGGTTGATGAATTCAGCAGGCCTTCTGGAATTGAACTGCCATCAGTAATCTCAAAAACAGCAATGAGCATGGCAGTATCTGGTAGACATGATAATTGAATGACTGGAACAATGACTTTTCAGTGCACTGGTCTCTCCGCCTTCAAAATATGCTGACGATCTTTAATAAAAGCGAAATTTCTGAATATAGCATGTCGCCTGATACCTAATGAATACTTCATCGACGAAGAGTTGGAGCATTTTTTCCTCGTGGAATGCACATCCAAATTGACAGCCTCAGTCACTGAAAGAGAATCTTTATCCGGCGCTTACCAATTTCCCTTCACACCTTCTCCCCAGTTCATCAAATTAATATCTATTTCGAATTCCAAGCAAATTTTCCAAACATCTTCATATACTCATGATGACATGCTTACTAAGTGATGTGTGTTAGAACATTAACCAAGCAGGAATCGATTAGTCACTTACAATAATCTAGCTGTTGTTTCCTAAATATTAATTGAAAAATTCAATCGGTCTGATTCTTTTTTCTGATTCATAATTTAAGCTTCCTGATCCACTTGAATCACAATGTACTTTTTCGCTAGGACCAACATCATCTACAACTGGAACAACTGTGTCGACGACCACTTCCACGACAGGTAAGGAATGTTCTTCAGGTCAATATAAATTAATTTTATGATAATGTCTTGACATTTCTCCTAAACCTAACACCTAGTTTACAATATCCTTTGATACCATTACTGCCGACAATACAGATTTCAGTCTCTCAGATTTTCGCTCATAATTATCAGACCAAGTTGCTGTACAATCTGAAAATCAATTGAGCAAATATGAAGTACTTCAGTTGCTATTGTTCTCTGTACCTTTGACACAGTCAGCAGCAACACTAAAATTTTGCCAACCATACTTTACAATAATGTTTTTTTCTTTCATTCGAAACAACAGGAACAACTGCAACAGGGCCCACAGTTAGTACCACATCAGGTTAGTAATATAACGTTTTACAACACCAAACATTACATTCTCCTTCTGATTCTCATTTGTAGATTCTAAGATGTGAGTAGCACATGAAATGTGGAAGAATCACTTTCATATCTTCTGAATTAAAATTACAGACTCACACAGTGCAAATATCAAAATGGCATGTAAGCTGACCAGGTGCCCTCTGGAGATCTGCGCACACTATACTTTGAAAAGCCACATTGATCATGGCACAATTGATTGGACACAAAACTCAAATTACATTCACAATGATTTTCCAATAAAATACCCTCATCCTCCAAGAAACATGCTGTGGGTGATAAACAACACCTAGATTTCTGTATTTACCACATTAGCAGGAAACTATTAAATACCTTATTGACAAAGACTTGGGACATTCATTCCTCAGCGAACCACAACTAACTTCTCAAATTCAGTCAGGGAAGGAAATTTTTTATCAGTCTCTGAACAAATTTTGATTCACACCTCAGCACGTGTCCTCATAATAAATTTCTGCTTACAATTCCACTTAAATATTCTGAATAAATTCCTGCACCCACGGATAACATGCTTTCCAAATAATGGGCATGACATCATTGACAAACTAAGAATCAATTGGTCAATAACAATCAACATAAACTGGCTATATCTTCCTCAATAGATCTTCAAATCTTTAAGTCAGTCAAATTATTCTTTCTTAAGTCAAGTTAAAAGTGACTCCTTGCACTTTTAACTTAAGATTCCTGCTTGACTTGAAACGCAATTGTATTTCTTCTCCAGGGTCAACACCAACACCAACTGGTACAACAGTGTCCACAACAAGTTCCACCACAGGTAAAGAAAGTCATTTCAGTAAACATAACAAACTCTTTAGAGAATGTGTGGATACCTGCACAAGATGTCCCCTCAGTTGTGATGCTTCAATTTTACTACTATAGCTCCAAATAAATGCAATAAATTCTACCTTATTTTGCCTCAAAAATTTGGATAAGAAGCCCTCTGAAAAATGTTGGATACTGACTGTAAACTAAAGTACTGACATGTCAAAGTCCTCAATACATTCCACTGCAACAACCAACACTTGTTTGCTGTCATTGAATATTATATCCTTATTTTTCATTAGGAACCACACCAACAACATCAACATCAACAGGACCCACAGTCAGTACCACATCAGGTGAGTAATATCATTCGCAAACCATTCCTTTCTACCTCACAAATTCTCTGCTCCATATCACAACATTGCATTCAATCTAACTTCGGGAGAAATTGCTGATATTGCTTCTGACTACAATTACAACCACTTTCTGCAAAAATAGTGGAATGGTTGATGAATTCAGCAGGCCTTCTGGAATTGAACTGCCATCAGTAATCTCAAAAACAGCAATGAGCATGGCAGTATCTGGTAGACATGATAATTGAATGACTGGAACAATGACTTTTCAGTGCACTGGTCTCTCCGCCTTCAAAATATGCTGACGATCTTTAATAAAAGCGAAATTTCTGAATATAGCATGTCGCCTGATACCTAATGAATACTTCATCGACGAAGAGTTGGAGCATTTTTTCCTCGTGGAATGCACATCCAAATTGACAGCCTCAGTCACTGAAAGAGAATCTTTATCCGGCGCTTACCAATTTCCCTTCACACCTTCTCCCCAGTTCATCAAATTAATATCTATTTCGAATTCCAAGCAAATTTTCCAAACATCTTCATATACTCATGATGACATGCTTACTAAGTGATGTGTGTTAGAACATTAACCAAGCAGGAATCGATTAGTCACTTACAATAATCTAGCTGTTGTTTCCTAAATATTAATTGAAAAATTCAATCGGTCTGATTCTTTTTTCTGATTCATAATTTAAGCTTCCTGATCCACTTGAATCACAATGTACTTTTTCGCTAGGACCAACATCATCTACAACTGGAACAACTGTGTCGACGACCACTTCCACGACAGGTAAGGAATGTTCTTCAGGTCAATATAAATTAATTTTATGATAATGTCTTGACATTTCTCCTAAACCTAACACCTAGTTTACAATATCCTTTGATACCATTACTGCCGACAATACAGATTTCAGTCTCTCAGATTTTCGCTCATAATTATCAGACCAAGTTGCTGTACAATCTGAAAATCAATTGAGCAAATATGAAGTACTTCAGTTGCTATTGTTCTCTGTACCTTTGACACAGTCAGCAGCAACACTAAAATTTTGCCAACCATACTTTACAATAATGTTTTTTTCTTTCATTCGAAACAACAGGAACAACTGCAACAGGGCCCACAGTTAGTACCACATCAGGTTAGTAATATAACGTTTTACAACACCAAACATTACATTCTCCTTCTGATTCTCATTTGTAGATTCTAAGATGTGAGTAGCACATGAAATGTGGAAGAATCACTTTCATATCTTCTGAATTAAAATTACAGACTCACACAGTGCAAATATCAAAATGGCATGTAAGCTGACCAGGTGCCCTCTGGAGCTCTGCGCACACTATACTTTGAAAAGCCACATTGATCATGGCACAATTGATTGGACACAAAACTCAAATTACATTCACAATGATTTTCCAATAAAATAACCTCATCCTCCAAGAAACATGCTGTGGGTGATAAACAACACCTATATTTCTGTATTTACCACATTAGCAGGAAACTATTAAATAACTTATTGACAAAGACTTGGGACATTCATTCCTCAGCGAACCACAACCAACTTCTCAAATTCAGTCAGGGAAGGAAATTTTTTATCAGTCTCTAAACAAATTTTGATTCACACCTCAGCACGCGTCCTCATAATAAATTTCTGCTTACAATTCCACTTAAATATTCTGAATAAATTCCTGCACCCACGGATAACATGCTTTCCAAATAATGGGCATGACATCATTGACAAACTAAGAATCAATTGGTCAATAACAATCAATATAAACTGCCTATATCTTCCTCAATAGATCTTCAAATCTTTAAGTCAGTCAAATTATTCTTTCTTAAGTCAAGTTAAAAGTGACTCCTTGCACTTTTAACTTAAGATTCCTGCTTGACTTGAAACGCAATTGTATTTCTTCTCCAGGGTCAACACCAACACCAACTGGTACAACAGCGTCCACAACAAGTTCCACCACAGGTAAAGAAAGTCATTTCAGTAAACATAACAAACTCTTTAGAGAATGTGTGGATACCTGCACAAGATGTCCCCTCAGTTGTGATGCTTCAATTTTACTACTATAGCTCCAAATAAATGCAATAAATTCTACCTTATTTTGCCTCAAAAATTTGGATAAGAAGCCCTCTGAAAAATGTTGGATACTGACTGTAAACTAAAGTACTGACATGTCAAAGTCCTCAATACATTCCACTGCAACAACCAACACTTGTTTGCTGTCATTGAATATTATATCCTTATTTTTCATTAGGAACCACACCAACAACATCAACATCAACAGGACCCACAGTCAGTACCACATCAGGTGAGTAATATCATTCGCAAACCATTCCTTTCTACCTCACAAATTCTCTGCTGGATATCACAACATTGCATTCAATCTAACTTCGGGAGAAATTGGTGATATTGCTTCTGACTACAATTACAAGCACTTTCTGCAAAAATAGTGGAATGGTTGATGAATTCAGCAGGCCTTCTGGAATTGAACTGCCATCAGTAATCTCAAAAACAGCAATGAGCATGGCAGTATCTAGTAGACATGATAATTGAATGACTGGAAGAATGACTTTTCAGTGCACTGGTCTCTCCGTCTTCAAAATATGCTGACTATCTTTAATAAAAGCGAGATTTCTGAATATAGCATGTCGTCTGATACCTAATGAATACTTCATCGACGAAGAGTTGGAGCATTCTTTCCTCGTGGAATGCACATCCAAATTGACAGCCTCAGTCACTAAAAGAGAATCTTTATCCTGCGCTTACCAATTACCCTTCACAACTTCTCCACAGTTCATCAAAATAATATCTATTTCGAATTCCAAGCAAATTTTCCAAACATCTTCATATACTCATGATGACATGCTTACTAAGTGATGTGTGTTAGAACATTGACCAAGCAGGAATCGATTAGTCACTTACAATAATCTAGCTGTTGTTTCCTAAATATTAATTGAAAAATTCAATCGGTCTGATTCTTTTTTCTGATTCATAATTTAAGCTTCCTGATCCACTTGAATCACAATGTACTTTTTCCCTAGGACCAACATCATCTACAACTGGAACAACTGTGTCGACGACCACTTCCACGACAGGTAAGGAATGCTCTTCAGGTCAATATAAATTAATTTTAAGATAATGTCTTGACATTTCTCCTAAACCTAACACCTAGTTTACAATATCCTTTGATACCATTACTGCCGACAATACAGATTTCAGTCTCTCAGATTTTCGCTCATAATTATCATACCAAGTTGCAGTAAAATCTGAAAATCAATTGAGCAAATATGAAGTTCTTCAGTTGCTATTGTTCTCTGTACCTTTGACACAGTCAGCAGCAACACTAAAATTTTGCCTACCATACTTTACAATAATGTTTTTTTCTTTCATTAGAAACAACAGGAACAACAACTACAACAGGGCCCACAGTTAGTACCACATCAGGTTAGTAATATAACGTTTTACAACACCAAACATTACATTCTCCTTCTGATTCTCATTTGTAGATTCTAAGATGTGAGTAGCACATGAAATGTGGAAGAATCACTTTCATATCTTCTGAATTAAAATTACAGACTCACACAGTGCAAATATCAAAATGGCATGTAAGCTGACCAGGTGCCCTCTGGAGCTCTGCGCACACTATACTTTGAAAAGCCACATTGATCATGGCACAATTGATTGGACACAAAACTCAAATTACATTCACAATGATTTTCCAATAAAATACCCTCATCCTCCAAGAAACATGCTGTGGGTGATAAACAACACCTAGATTTCTGTATTTACCACATTAGCAGGAAACTATTAAATACCTTATTGACAAAGACTTGGGACATTCATTCCTCAGCGAACCACAACTAACTTCTCAAATTCAGTCAGGGAAGGAAATTTTTTATCAGTCTCTGAACAAATTTTGATTCACACCTCAGCACGTGTCCTCATAATAAATTTCTGCTTACAATTCCACTTAAATATTCTGAATAAATTCCTGCACCCACGGATAACATGCTTTCCAAATAATGGGCATGACATCATTGACAAACTAAGAATCAATTGGTCAATAACAATCAACATAAACTGGCTATATCTTCCTCAATAGATCTTCAAATCTTTAAGTCAGTCAAATTATTCTTTCTTAAGTCAAGTTAAAAGTGACTCCTTGCACTTTTAACTTAAGATTCCTGCTTGACTTGAAACGCAATTGTATTTCTTCTCCAGGGTCAACACCAACACCAACTGGTACAACAGTGTCCACAACAAGTTCCACCACAGGTAAAGAAAGTCATTTCAGTAAACATAACAAACTCTTTAGAGAATGTGTGGATACCTGCACAAGATGTCCCCTCAGTTGTGATGCTTCAATTTTACTACTATAGCTCCAAATAAATGCAATAAATTCTACCTTATTTTGCCTCAAAAATTTGGATAAGAAGCCCTCTGAAAAATGTTGGATACTGACTGTAAACTAAAGTACTGACATGTCAAAGTCCTCAATACATTCCACTGCAACAACCAACACTTGTTTGCTGTCATTGAATATTATATCCTTATTTTTCATTAGGAACCACACCAACAACATCAACATCAACAGGACCCACAGTCAGTACCACATCAGGTGAGTAATATCATTCGCAAACCATTCCTTTCTACCTCACAAATTCTCTGCTCCATATCACAACATTGCATTCAATCTAACTTCGGGAGAAATTGCTGATATTGCTTCTGACTACAATTACAACCACTTTCTGCAAAAATAGTGGAATGGTTGATGAATTCAGCAGGCCTTCTGGAATTGAACTGCCATCAGTAATCTCAAAAACAGCAATGAGCATGGCAGTATCTGGTAGACATGATAATTGAATGACTGGAACAATGACTTTTCAGTGCACTGGTCTCTCCGCCTTCAAAATATGCTGACGATCTTTAATAAAAGCGAAATTTCTGAATATAGCATGTCGCCTGATACCTAATGAATACTTCATCGACGAAGAGTTGGAGCATTTTTTCCTCGTGGAATGCACATCCAAATTGACAGCCTCAGTCACTGAAAGAGAATCTTTATCCGGCGCTTACCAATTTCCCTTCACACCTTCTCCCCAGTTCATCAAATTAATATCTATTTCGAATTCCAAGCAAATTTTCCAAACATCTTCATATACTCATGATGACATGCTTACTAAGTGATGTGTGTTAGAACATTAACCAAGCAGGAATCGATTAGTCACTTACAATAATCTAGCTGTTGTTTCCTAAATATTAATTGAAAAATTCAATCGGTCTGATTCTTTTTTCTGATTCATAATTTAAGCTTCCTGATCCACTTGAATCACAATGTACTTTTTCGCTAGGACCAACATCATCTACAACTGGAACAACTGTGTCGACGACCACTTCCACGACAGGTAAGGAATGTTCTTCAGGTCAATATAAATTAATTTTATGATAATGTCTTGACATTTCTCCTAAACCTAACACCTAGTTTACAATATCCTTTGATACCATTACTGCCGACAATACAGATTTCAGTCTCTCAGATTTTCGCTCATAATTATCAGACCAAGTTGCTGTACAATCTGAAAATCAATTGAGCAAATATGAAGTACTTCAGTTGCTATTGTTCTCTGTACCTTTGACACAGTCAGCAGCAACACTAAAATTTTGCCTACCATACTTTACAATAATGTTTTTTTCTTTCATTCGAAACAACAGGAACAACTGCAACAGGGCCAACAGTTAGTACCACATCAGGTTAGTAATATAACGTTTTACAACACCAAACATTACATTCTCCTTCTGATTCTCATTTGTAGATTCTAAGATGTGAGTAGCACATGAAATGTGGAAGAATCACTTTCATATCTTCTGAATTAAAATTACAGACTCACACAGTGCAAATATCAAAATGCAATGTAAGCTGACCAGGTGCCCTCTGGAGCTCTGCGCACACTATACTTTGAAAAGCCACATTGATCATGGCACAATTGATTGGACACAAAACTCAAATTACATTCACAATGATTTTCCAATAAAATAACCTCATCCTCCAAGAAACATGCTGTGGGTGATAAACAACACCTATATTTCTGTATTTACCACATTAGCAGGAAACTATTAAATAACTTATTGACAAAGACTTGGGACATTCATTCCTCAGCGAACCACAACCAACTTCTCAAATTCAGTCAGGGAAGGAAATTTTTTATCAGTCTCTAAACAAATTTTGATTCACACCTCAGCACGCGTCCTCATAATAAATTTCTGCTTACAATTCCACTTAAATATTCTGAATAAATTCCTGCACCCACGGATAACATGCTTTCCAAATAATGGGCATGACATCATTGACAAACTAAGAATCAATTGGTCAATAACAATCAATATAAACTGCCTATATCTTCCTCAATAGATCTTCAAATCTTTAAGTCAGTCAAATTATTCTTTCTTAAGTCAAGTTAAAAGTGACTCCTTGCACTTTTAACTTAAGATTCCTGCTTGACTTGAAACGCAATTGTATTTCTTCTCCAGGGTCAACACCAACACCAACTGGTACAACAGCGTCCACAACAAGTTCCACCACAGGTAAAGAAAGTCATTTCAGTAAACATAACAAACTCTTTAGAGAATGTGTGGATACCTGCACAAGATGTCCCCTCAGTTGTGATGCTTCAATTTTACTACTATAGCTCCAAATAAATGCAATAAATTCTACCTTATTTTGCCTCAAAAATTTGGATAAGAAGCCCTCTGAAAAATGTTGGATACTGACTGTAAACTAAAGTACTGACATGTCAAAGTCCTCAATACATTCCACTGCAACAACCAACACTTGTTTGCTGTCATTGAATATTATATCCTTATTTTTCATTAGGAACCACACCAACAACATCAACATCAACAGGACCCACAGTCAGTACCACATCAGGTGAGTAATATCATTCGCAAACCATTCCTTTCTACCTCACAAATTCTCTGCTGGATATCACAACATTGCATTCAATCTAACTTCGGGAGAAACTGGTGATATTGCTTCTGACTACAATTACAAGCACTTTCTGCAAAAATAGTGGAATGGTTGATGAATTCAGCAGGCCTTCTGGAATTGAACTGCCATCAGTAATCTCAAAAACAGCAATGAGCATGGCAGTATCTAGTAGACATGATAATTGAATGACTGGAAGAATGACTTTTCAGTGCACTGGTCTCACCGTCTTCAAAATATGCTGACGATCTTTAATAAAAGCGAGATTTCTGAATATAGCATGTCGTCTGATACCTAATGAATACTTCATCGACGAAGAGTTGGAGCATTCTTTCCTGGTGGAATGCACATCCAAATTGACAGCCTCAGTCACTGAAAGAGAATCTTTATCCTGCGCTTACCAATTACCCTTCACAACTTCTCCACAGTTCATCAAAATAATATCTATTTCGAATTCCAAGCAAATTTTCCAAACATCTTCATATACTCATGATGACATGCTTACTAAGTGATGTGTGTTAGAACATTGACCAAGCAGGAATCGATTAGTCACTTACAATAATCTAGCTGTTGTTTCCTAAATATTAATTGAAAAATTCAATCGGTCTGATTCTTTTTTCTGATTCATAATTTAAGCTTCCTGATCCACTTGAATCACAATGTACTTTTTCCCTAGGACCAACATCATCTACAACTGGAACAACTGTGTCGACGACCACTTCCACGACAGGTAAGGAATGCTCTTCAGGTCAATATAAATTAATTTTAAGATAATGTCTTGACATTTCTCCTAAACCTAACACCTAGTTTACAATATCCTTTGATACCATTACTGCCGACAATACAGATTTCAGTCTCTCAGATTTTCGCTCATAATTATCATACCAAGTTGCAGTAAAATCTGAAAATCAATTGAGCAAATATGAAGTTCTTCAGTTGCTATTGTTCTCTGTACCTTTGACACAGTCAGCAGCAACACTAAAATTTTGCCTACCATACTTTACAATAATGTTTTTTTCTTTCATTAGAAACAACAGGAACAACAACTACAACAGGGCCCACAGTTAGTACCACATCAGGTTAGTAATATAACGTTTTACAACACCAAACATCACATTCTGCTTCTGATTCTCATTTGTAGATTCTAAGATGTGAGTAGCACATGAAATGTGGAAGAATCACTTTCATATCTTCTGAATTAAAATTACAGACTCACACAGTGCAAATATCAAAATGGCATGTAAGCTGACCAGGTGCCCTCTGGAGCTCTGCGCACACTATACTTTGAAAAGCCACATTGATCATGGCACAATTGATTGGACACAAAACTCAAATTACATTCACAATGATTTTCCAATAAAATACCCTCATCCTCCAAGAAACATGCTGTGGGTGATAAACAACACCTAGATTTCTGTATTTACCACATTAGCAGGAAACTATTAAATACCTTATTGACAAAGACTTGGGACATTCATTCCTCAGCGAACCACAACTAACTTCTCAAATTCAGTCAGGGAAGGAAATTTTTTATCAGTCTCTGAACAAATTTTGATTCACACCTCAGCACGTGTCCTCATAATAAATTTCTGCTTACAATTCCACTTAAATATTCTGAATAAATTCCTGCACCCACGGATAACATGCTTTCCAAATAATGGGCATGACATCATTGACAAACTAAGAATCAATTGGTCAATAACAATCAACATAAACTGGCTATATCTTCCTCAATAGATCTTCAAATCTTTAAGTCAGTCAAATTATTCTTTCTTAACTCAAGTTAAAAGTGACTCCTTGCACTTTTAACTTAAGATTCCTGCTTGACTTGAAACGCAATTGTATTTCTTCTCCAGGGTCAACACCAACACCAACACCAACTGGTACAACAGTGTCCACAACAAGTTCCACCACAGGTAAAGAAAGTCATTTCAGTAAACATAACAAACTCTTTAGAGAATGTGTGGATACCTGCACAAGATGTCCCCTCAGCTGTGATGCTTCAATTTTACTACTATAGCTCCAAATAAATGCAATAAATTCTACCTTATTTTGCCTCAAAAATTTGGATAAGAAGCCCTCTGAAAAATGTTGGATACTGACTGTAAACTAAAGTACTGACATGTCAAAGTCCTCAATACATTCCACTGCAACAACCAACACTTGTTTGCTGTCATTGAATATTATATCCTTATTTTTCATTAGGAACCACACCAACAACATCAACAGGACCCACAGTCAGTACCACATCAGGTGAGTAATATCATTCGCAAACCATTCCTTTCTACCTCACAAATTCTCTGCTCCATATCACAACATTGCATTCAATCTAACTTCGGGAGAAATTGCTGATATTGCTTCTGACTACAATTACAACCACTTTCTGCAAAATAGTGGAATGGTTGATGAATTCAGCAGGCCTTGTGGAATTGAACTGCCATCAGTAATCTCAAAAACAGCAATGAGCATGGCAGTATCTGGTAGACATGATAATTGAATGACTGGAAGAATGACTTTTCAGTGCACTGGTCTCTCCGTCTTCAAAATATGCTGACGATCTTTAACAAAAGCGAGATTTCTGAATATAGCATGTCGCCTGATACCTAATGAATACTTCATCGACGAAGAGTTGGAGCATTCTTTCCTCGTGGAATGCACATCCAAATTGACAGCCTCAGTCACTGAAAGAGAATCTTTATCCTGCGCTTACCAATTTCCCTTCACACCTTCTCCCCAGTTCATCAAAATAATTTCTATTTCGAATTCCAGGCAAATTTTCCAAACATCTTCATATACTCATGATGACATGCTTACCAAGTGATGTGTGTTAGAACATTGACCAAGCAGGAATCGATTAGTCACTTACAATAATCTAGCTGTTGTTTCCTAAATATTAATTGAAAAATTCAATCGGTCTGATTCTTTTTTCTGATTCATAATTTAAGCTTCCTGATCCACTTGAATCACAATGTACTTTTTCCCTAGGACCAACATCATCTACAACTGGAACAACTGTGTCGACGACCACTTCCACGACAGGTAAGGAATGTTCTTCAGGTCAATATAAATTAATTTTAAGATAATGTCTTGACATTTCTCCTAAACCTAACACCTAGTTTACAATATCCTTTGATACCATTACTGCCGACAATACAGATTTCAGTCTCTCAGATTTTCGCTCATAATTATCAGACCAAGTTGCTGTACAATCTGAAAATCAATTGAGCAAATATGAAGTACTTCAGTTGCTATTGTTCTCTGTACCTTTGACACAGTCAGTAGCAACACTAAAATTTTGCCTACCATACTTTACAATAATATTTTTTTCTTTCATTCGAAACAACAGGAACAACAACTGCAACAGGGCCCACAGTTAGTACCACATCAGGTTAGTGATATAACGTTTTACAACACCAAACATTACATTCTCCTTCTGATTCTCATTTGTAGATTCTAAGATGTGAGTAGCACATGAAATGTGGAAGAATCACTTTCATATCTTCTGAATTAAAATTACAGACTCACACAGTGCAAATATCAAAATGGCATGTAAGCTGACCAGGTGCCCTCTGGAGCTCTGCGCACACTATACGTTGAAAAGCCACATTGATCATGGCACAATTGATTGGACACAAAACTCAAATTACATTCACAATGATTTTCCAATAAAATACCCTCATCCTCCAAGAAACATGCTGTGGGTGATAAACAACACCTAGATTTCTGTATTTACCACATTAGCAGGAAACTATTAAATAACTTATTGACAAACACTTGGGACATTCATTCCTCAGCGAACCACAACCAACTTCTCAAATTCAGTCAGGGAAGGAAATTTTTTATCAGTCTCTAAACAAATTTTGATTCACACCTCAGCACGCGTCCTCATAATAAATTTCTGCTTACAATTCCACTTAAATATTCTGAATAAATTCCTGCACCCACGGATAACATGCTTTCCAAATAATGGGCATGACATCATTGACAAACTAAGAATCAATTGGTCAATAACAATCAATATAAACTGCCTATATCTTCCTCAATAGATCTTCAAATCTTTAAGTCAGTCAAATTATTCTTTCTTAACTCAAGTTAAAAGTGACTCCTTGCACTTTTAACTTAAGATTCCTGCTTGACTTGAAACGCAATTGTATTTCTTCTCCAGGGTCAACAGCAACACCAACTGGTACAACAGTGTCCACAACAAGTTCCACCACAGGTAAAGAAAGTCATTTCAGTAAACATAACAAACTCTTTAGAGAATGTGTGGATACCTGCACAAGATGTCCCCTCAGTTGTGATGCTTCAATTTTACTACTATAGCTCCAAATAAATGCAATAAATTCTACCTTATTTTGCCTTAAAAATTTGGATAAGAAGCCCTCTGAAAAATGTTGGATACTGACTGTAAACTAAAGTACTGACATGTCAAAGTCCTCAATACATTCCACTGCAACAACCAACACTTGTTTGCTGTGATTGAATATTATATCCTTATTTTTCATTAGGAACCACACCAACAGCATCAACATCAACAGGACCCACAGTCAGTACCACATCAGGTGAGTAATATCATTCGCAAACTATTCCTTTGTACCTCACAAATTCTCTGCTCCATATCACAACATTGCATTCAATCTAACTTCGGGAGAAATTGGTGATATTGCTTCTGACTACAATTACACGCACTTTCTGCAAAAATAGTGGAATGGTTGATGAATTCAGCAGGCCTTCTGGAATTGAACTGCCATCAGTAATCTCAAAAACAGCAATGAGCATGGCAGTATCTAGTAGACATGATAATTGAATGACTGGAAGAATGACTTTTCAGTGCACTGGTCTCTCCGTCTTCAAAATATGCTGACGATCTTTAATAAAAGCGAGATTTCTGAATATAGCATGTCGCCTGATACCTAATGAATACTTCATCGACGAAGAGTTGGAGCATTCTTTCCTCGTGGAATGCACATCCAAATTGACAGCCTCAGTCACTGAAAGAGAATCTTTATCCTGCGCTTACCAATTACCCTTCACAACTTCTCCACAGTTCATCAAAATAATATCTATTTCGAATTCCAAGCAAATTTTCCAAACATCTTCATATACTCATGATGACATGCTTACTAAGTGATGTGTGTTAGAACATTGACCAAGCAGGAATCGATTAGTCACTTACAATAATCTAGCTGTTGTTTCCTAAATATTAATTGAAAAATTCAATCGGTCTGATTCTTTTTTCTGATTCATAATTTAAGCTTCCTGATCCACTTGAATCACAATGTACTTTTTCCCTAGGACCAACATCATCTACAACTGGAACAACTGTGTCGATGACCACTTCCACGACAGGTAAGGAATGCTCTTCAGGTCAATATAAATTAATTTTAAGATAATGTCTTGACATTTCTCCTAAACCTAACACCTAGTTTACAATATCCTTTGATACCATTACTGCCGACAATACAGATTTCAGTCTCTCAGATTTTCGCTCATAATTATCATACCAAGTTGCAGTAAAATCTGAAAATCAATTGAGCAAATATGAAGTTCTTCAGTTGCTATTGTTCTCTGTACCTTTGACACAGTCAGCAGCAACACTAAAATTTTGCCTACCATACTTTACAATAATATTTTTTTCTTTCATTAGAAACAACAGGAACAACAACTACAACAGGGCCCACAGTTAGTACCACATCAGGTTAGTAATATAACGTTTTACAACACCAAACATTACATTCTCCTTCTGATTCTCATTTGTAGATTCTAAGATGTGAGTAGCACATGAAATGTGGAAGAATCACTTTCATATCTTCTGAATTAAAATTACAGACTCACACAGTGCAAATATCAAAATGGCATGTAAGCTGACCAGGTGCCCTCTGGAGCTCTGCGCACACTATACTTTGAAAAGCCACATTGATCATGGCACAATTGATTGGACACAAAACTCAAATTACATTCACAATGATTTTCCAATAAAATACCCTCATCCTCCAAGAAACATGCTGTGGGTGATAAACAACACCTAGATTTCTGTATTTACCACATTAGCAGGAAACTATTAAATACCTTATTGACAAAGACTTGGGACATTCATTCCTCAGCGAACCACAACTAACTTCTCAAATTCAGTCAGGGAAGGAAATTTTTTATCAGTCTCTGAACAAATTTTGATTCACACCTCAGCACGTGTCCTCATAATAAATTTCTGCTTACAATTCCACTTAAATATTCTGAATAAATTCCTGCACCCACGGATAACATGCTTTCCAAATAATGGGCATGACATCATTGACAAACTAAGAATCAATTGGTCAATAACAATCAATATAAACTGGCTATATCTTCCTCAATAGATCTTCAAATCTTTAAGTCAGTCAAATTATTCTTTCTTAACTCAAGTTAAAAGTGACTCCTTGCACTTTTAACTTAAGATTCCTGCTTGACTTGAAACGCAATTGTATTTCTTCTCCAGGGTCAACAGCAACACCAACTGGTACAACAGTGTCCACAACAAGTTCCACCACAGGTAAAGAAAGTCATTTCAGTAAACATCACAAACTCTTTAGAGAATGTGTGGATACCTGCACAAGATGTCCCCTCAGTTGTGATGCTTCAATTTTACTACTATAGCTCCAAATAAATGCAATAAATTCTACCTTATTTTGCCTCAAAAATTTGGATAAGAAGCCCTCTGAAAAATGTTGGTTACTGACTGTAAACTAAAGTACTGACATGTCAAAGTCCTCAATACATTCCACTGCAACAACCAACACTTGTTTGCTGTCATTGAATATTATATCCTTATTTTTCATTAGGAACCACACCAACAACATCAACATCAACAGGACCCACAGTCAGTACCACATCAGGTGAGTAATATCATTCGCAAACCATTCCTTTCTACCTCACAAATTCTCTGCTCCATATCACAACATTGCATTCAATCTAACTTCGGGAGAAATTGGTGATATTGCTTCTGACTACAATTACAACCACTTTCTGCAAAAATAGTGGAATGGTTGATGAATTCAGCAGGCCTTGTGGAATTGAACTGCCATCAGTAATCTCAAAAACAGCAATGAGCATGGCAGTATCTGGTAGACATGATAATTGAATGACTGGAAGAATGACTTTTCAGTGCACTGGTCTCTCCGTCTTCAAAATATGCTGACGATCTTTAATAAAAGCGAGATTTCTGAATATAGCATGTCGCCTGATACCTAATGAATACTTCATCGACGAAGAGTTGGAGCATTCTTTCCTCGTGGAATGCACATCCAAATTGACAGCCTCAGTCACTGAAAGAGAATCTTTATCCTGCGCTTACCAATTTCCCTTCACACCTTCTCCCCAGTTCATCAAAATAATTTCTATTTCAAATTCCAAGCAAATTTTCCAAACATCTTCATATACTCATGATGACATGCTTACTAAGTGATGTGTGTTAGAACATTGACCAAGCAGGAATCGATTAGTCACTTACAATAATCTAGCTGTTGTTTCCTAAATATTAATTGAAAAATTCAATCGGTCTGATTCTTTTTTCTGATTCATAATTTAAGCTTCCTGATCCACTTGAATCACAATGTACTTTTTCCCTAGGACCAACATCATCTACAACTGGAACAACTGTGTCGACGACCACTTCCACGACAGGTAAGGAATGTTCTTCAGGTCAATATAAATTAATTTTAAGATAATGTCTTGACATTTCTCCTAAACCTAACACCTAGTTTACAATATCCTTTGATACCATTACTGCCGACAATCCAGATTTCAGTCTCTCAGATTTTCGCTCATAATTATCAGACCAAGTTGCTGTAAAATCTGAAAATCAATTGAGCAAATATGAAGTTCTTCAGTTGCTATTGTTCTCTGTACCTTTGACACAGGCAGCAGCAACACTAAAATTTTGCCTACCATACTTTACAATAATGTTTTTTTCTTTCATTAGAAACAACAGGAACAACAACTACAACAGGGCCCACAGTTAGTACCACATCAGGTTAGTAATATAACGTTTTACAACACCAAACATTACATTCTCCTTCTGATTCTCATTTGTGGATTCTAAGATGTGAGTAGCACATGAAATGTGGAAGAATCACTTTCATATCCTTTGAAATAAAATTACAGACTCACACAGTGCAAATATCAAAATGGCATGTAAGCTGACCAGGTGCCCTCTGGAGATCTGCGCACACTATACTTTGAAAAGCCACATTGATCATGGCACAATTGATTGGACACAAAACTCAAATTACATTCACAATGATTTTCCAATAAAATACCCTCATCCTCCAAGAAACATGCTGTGGGTGATAAACAACACCTAGATTTCTGTATTTACCACATTAGCAGGAAACTATTAAATACCTTATTGACAAAGACTTGGGACATTCATTCCTCAGCGAACCACAACCAACTTCTCAAATTCAGTCAGGGAAGGAAATTTTTTATCAATCTCTGAACAAATTTTGATTCACACCTCAGCACGTGTCCTCATAATAAATTTCTGCTTACAATTCCACTTAAATATTCTGAATAAATTCCTGCACCCACGGATAACATGCTTTCCAAATAATGGGCATGACATCATTGACAAACTAAGAATCAATTGGTCAATAACAATCAATATAAACTGGCTATATCTTCCTCAATAGATCTTCAAATCTTTAAGTCAGTCAAATTATTCTTTCTTAACTCAAGTCAAAAGTGACACTTTTAACTTAAGATTCCTGCTTGACTCGAAACGCAATTTGTATTTCTTCTCCAGGGTCAACACCAACACCAACTGGTACAACAGTGTCCACAACAAGTTCCACCACAGGTAAAGAAAGTCATTTCTGTAAACAACACAAAATCTTTGGAGAATGTGAGGATACCTGCACAAGATGTCCCCTCAGTTGTGATGCTTCAATTTTACTACTATAGCTCCAAATGAATGCAAAAAATTCTTCCTTCTTTTGCCTCAAAACTTTGGATAAAATGCCCTCTGAAAAATGTTGGGTACTGACTGTAAATTAAAGCACTGACATGTCAATGTCTTCGATACATTCTGCTGCAACACCCAACACTTGTTTGCTGTGATTGAATATTATATCCTTTTTTTTCACTAGTAACAACACCAACAACATCAACATCAACAGGACCCACAATCACTACCACGTCAGGTGAGTAATATCATTCGCAAACCATTCCTTTCTACCTCACAACTTCTCTGCTGGATATCACAACATTGCACTCAATCTAACTTCAGGAACAGTTGGTGATATTGCTTCTGAATACAATTATAACCACTTTCTGCGAAAATACTGGAATAGCTGATGAATTCAGAAGGCCTTGTGGGATTGCACTGCCATCAGTAATCTCAAAACCAACCATGAGCATGGCAGTATATGGCAGACATGATAATTAAAAGACAGTACCAATGACTTTTCAGTGCAGTAGTCTCTCCATCTTCAAAATATGCTGACGATCTTTAATAAAATACAGATTTCTGAATACAGCATTTCGCCTGATACCTAATGCATACTTCATCGACGAAGAGCTGGAACATTCTTTCCTTGTGGAATGCACATCCAAATTGACAGCCTCAGTCACTGAAAGAGAATCTTTATCCTGCGCTTACCAATTTCCCTTCACACCTTCTCCCCAGACCATCTAATAAATATCTATTTCGAATTCCAAGCAAATTTTCCAAACATCTTCATATACTCATGATGACATGCTTACTAAGTGATGTGTGTTAGAACATTGACTAAACAGGAATCCATTAGTCACTTATAATAATCTAGCTGTTGTATCCTAAATATTAATTGAAAAATTCAAACTGTCTGAATCGTTTTTCTGATTCATACTTTAAGCTACCTGATCGAGCTGAATCACAATGCACTTTTTCCCTAGGACCAACATCATCTACAACTGGAACAACTGTGTCGACGACAACTTCCACGACAGGTAAGGAATATTCTTCAGGTCAATATAAACTAATTTTAAGATAATGACGACATTTCTCCGAAACCTAACACCTAGTTTACAATATCCTTTGATACCATTACTGCAGTCAATACAGATTTCAGTCTCTCAGATTTTCGCTCATAATTAACAGACCATGTTGCTGTGAAATCTGAAAATCAATTGAGCAAATATGAAGTTCTTCAGTTGCTATTGTTCTCTGTACCTTTGACACAATCAGCAGCAACACTGAAAATTTGCCTGCCGTTCTTTACAATAATATTTTTTTCTTTCATTAGAAACAACAGGAACAACAACTACAACAGGGCCCACAGTTAGTACCACATCAGGTTAGTAATACAACAGTTTACAACACCAAACATTACATTCTCCTTCTGCTTCTCATTTGTAGATTCTAAGATGTGAATGGCACATGAAATGTGGAAGAATCACTTTCATATCTTCTGAATTAAAATTACAATCTCTCACAGTACAAATATCAAAATGCCATGTAAATTGACCAGGTGCCCTCTGGAGCTCTGCCCACTCTACACTTTGAAAAGCCGCATTGATCATGGCACAATTGATTGGATGCAGAAATCAAATTACATTGACAATGACTTTCCAATAAAATACCCTCATCCTCCAAGAAACATGCTGTGGATGATAAACAATACCTAGATTACTGTATTTACCACATTAGCAGGAAACTACTGAATACCTTATTGACAAAGTCTTGGGACAGTCATTCCTCAGCGAACCACAACCAACTTCTCAAATTCAGTCAGGGAGGGAAATTGTTCATCAGTCTCTGAACAAGTTTCGATTCACAGCTCAGCACATGTCCTCATAATAAATTTCTGCTTACAATTCCACTTAAATATTCGGAATAAATTCCTGTACCCACGGATAACATGCTTTCCAAATACTGGGCATGACATCATTGACAAACTAAAAATCAATTGGTCAATAACAATCAATATAAACTGGTTATTTGTTCCTCAATAGATCTTCAAATCTTTAAGTCTGTCAAATTATTCTTTCTTAACTCAAGTTAAAAGTGACACCTTGCACATTTAACTTAAGATTCCTGCTTGACTTGAAACTAAATTGTATTTCTTCTCCAGGGTCAACACCAACACCAACTGGTACAACAGTGTCCACAACAAGTTCCACCACAGGTAAACAAAGTCATTTCATTAAACATCAAAAAATCTTTGGAGAATGGTTGGATACCTGCACTATATGCCCCCTCAGTTGCGATGCTTCAATTTTACTACTATAGCTCCAAATAAATGCAAAATATTTTTCCTTATTTTGCTTCAAACTTTGGATAAAATGCCCTCTGAAAAATGTTGGATACTGACTGTAAATTAAAGTACTGACATGTCAATGTCTTTGATACATTCTGCTGCAAAAACCAACACTTGTTTGCTGTGATTGAGTATTATATCCTTTTTTTTTCATTAGGAACCACACCAACAACATCAACATCAACAGGACCCACAGTCAGTACCACATCAGGTGAGTAATATCCATGGCAAACCATTCCTTTCTACCTCACAACTTCTCTGCTGGATATCACAACATTGCATTCAATCTAACTTCAGGAACAGTTACTGATATTGCTTCGGACTACAATTACAACCACTTCCTGCGAAAATACTGGAATAGCTGATGAATTGATCAGGCCTTGTGGGATTGCACTGCCATCAGTAATCTCAAAACCAGCAATGAGTATGGCACTATCTGGTAGACATGAAAATTAAAACATAGTACCAATGACTTTTCAGTACAGTTGACTCTCATCTTCAAAATATGCTGACGATCTTTAATAAGGCCGAGCTATCTGAATATAGCATATTGCCTGATACCTAATGAATACTTCATCAACGAAGAGCTGGAACATTCTTTCCTTGTGGAATGCACATCCAAACAGCCTCCGTCATTGAAAGAGAATCTTTATCTTGCGCTTACCAATTTCCCTTCACACCTTCTCCCCAGTTCATCTAATAAATATCTATTTCAAATTCCAAGCAAGACTCCCAAACATTTTCAGATACTCATGATAACATGCTTAGTAAGCGATGTGTATTAGAACATTGACCAAACAGGAATTGATTGGTCATTTACAATAATCTAACTATAGTTCCCTAAATGTTAATTGAAAAACTCAATTGGTCTGAATCATTTTTCTGATTCATACTTTAAGCTTCCTGATCCAGCTGAATCACAATGTACTTTTTCCCTAGGACCAACATCATCTACAACTGGAACAACTGTGTCGGCGACCACTTCCACGACAGGTAAGGAATATTCTTCAGACAATATAAACTAATTTTAAGATAATGACTTGACATTTCTCCGAAAGCTAACACCTAGTTTACAATATCCTGTGATACCATTATTACAGTCAATACAGATTTCAGTCTTTCAGATTTTCACTCAAAATTATGAGACCAATTTACTGTGAAATCTGAAAAACAATTGAGTAAATATGAAGTTCTTCAGTTGCTATTGTTACTATACCTTTGATACAGTCAGCAGCAACACTGAAAGTTTGCCTGCCATACTGTACAATGATATTCTTTTCTTTCATTAGAAACAACAGGAACAACAACTATAACAGGTCCCACAGTTAGTACCACATCAGGTTAGTAATATAACATTTCACAACACCAAACATTACATTCTCCTTCTGCTTCTCATTGGTAGATTCTGAGATATTGAATGGCACATGAAATGTGGAAGAATCACTTTCATATCTTCTGAATTAAAATTACAAACTCTCACAGTGCAAATATCAAAATGGCATGTAAATTGACCAGGTGCCCTCTGGAGCTCTGCGCACACTATACTTTGAAAAGCCGCATTGATCATAGCACAATTGACAAGATACAAAAATCAACTTACATTAACAGTGACTATCCAATAAAATGCCCTCATCCTCCAAGAAACATGCTGTGGGTGCTAAACAACACCTGGATTTCTGTATTTACCACATTAGCAGGAAACACTATTAAATACCTTATTGACAAAGACTTGGGACATTCATTCCTCAGCGAACCACAACCAACTTCTCAAATTCAGTCAGGGAAGGAAATTTTTTATCAGTCTCTGAACAAATTTTGATTCACACCTCAGCACGTATCCTCATAATAAATTTCTGCTTACAATTCCACTTAAGTATTCGGAATAAATTCCTGTACCCACGGATAACATGCTTTCCAAATACTGGGCATGACATCATTGACAAACTAAGAATCAATTGGTCAATAAGAATCAATATAAACTGGTTATTTGTTCCTCAATAGATCTTCAAATCTTTAAGTCAGTCAAATTATTCTTTCTTAACTCAACTTAAAAGTGACTCCTTGCACTTTTAACTTAAGATTCCTGCTTGACTTGAAACGCAATTGTATTTCTTCTCCAGGGTCAACACCAACACCAACACCAACTGGTACAACAGTGTCCACAACAAGTTCCACCACAGGTAAAGAAAGTCATTTCAGTAAACATAACAAACTCTTTAGAGAATGTGTGGATACTTGCACAAGATGTCTCCTCAGTTGTGTTGCTTCAATTTTACTACTATAGCTCCAAATAAATGCAATAAATTCTACCTTATTTTGCCTCAAAAATTTGGATAAGAAGCCCTCTGAAAAATGTTGGATACTGACTGTAAACTGAGGTACTGACGTGTCAAAGTCCTCAATACATTCCGCTGCAACAACCAACACTTGTTTGCTGTGATTGAATATTATATCCTTATTTTTCATTAGGAACCACACCAACAATATCAACATCAACAGGACCCACAGTCAGTACCACATCAGGTGAGTAATATCATTCGCAAACCATTCCTTTCTACCTCACAACTTCTCTGCTGGATATCACAACATTGCATTCAATCTAACTTCGGGAGAAATTGGTGATATTGCTTCTGACTATAATTACAACCACTTACTGCAAAAATACTGGAATGGTTGATGAATTCAGCAGGCCTTGTGCAATTGAACTGCCATCAGTAATCTCAAAAACAGCAATGAGCATGGCAGTATCTGGTAGACACGATAATTGAATGACTGGAAGAATGACTTTTCAGTGCACTGGTCTCTCCGTCTTCAAAATATGCTGACGATCTTTAATAAAAGCGAGATTTCTGAATATAGCATTTCGCCTGATACCTAATGAATACTTCATCGACAAAGAGTTGGAGCATTCTTTCCTCGTGGAATGCACATCCAAATTGACAGCCTCAGTCACTGAAAGAGAATCTTTATCCTGCGCTTACCAATTTCACTTCACACCTTCTCCCCAGTTCATCAAATTAATATCTATTTCGAATTCCAAGCAAATTTTCCAAACATTTTCATATACTCATGATGACATGCTTACTAAGTGATGTGTGTTAGAACATTGACCAAACAGGAATCGATTACTCACTTACAGTAATCTAGCTGTTGTTTCCTAAATATTAATTGAAAAATTCAATCGGTCTGATTCGTTTTTCTGATTCATAATTTAAGCTTCCTGATCCACTTGAATCACAATGTACTTTTTCCCTAGGACCAACATCATCTACAACTGGAACAACTGTGTCGACGACCACTTCGACGACAGGTAAGGAACATACTTCATGTCAATATATGCTGTGGGTGCTAAACAACACCTGGATTTCTGTATTTACCACATTAGCAGGAAACACTATTAAATACCTTATTGACAAAGACTTGGGACATTCATTCCTCAGCGAACCACAACCAACTTCTCAAATTCAGTCAGGGAAGGAAATTTTTTATCAGTCTCTGAACAAATTTTGATTCACACCTCAGCACGTGTCCTCATAATAAATTTCTGCTTACAATTCCACTTAAATATTCGGAATAAATTCCTGTACCCACGGATAACATGCTTTCCAAATACTGGGCATGACATCATTGACAAACTAAGAATCAATTGGTCAATAAGAATCAATATAAACTGCTTATTTGTTCCTCAATAGATCTTCAAATCTTTAAGTCAGTCAAATTATTCTTTCTTAACTCAAGTCAAAAGTGACACTTTTAACTTAAGATTCCTGCTTGACTTGAAACGCAATTGTGTTTCTTCTCCAGGGTCAACACCAACACCAACTGGTACAACAGTGTCCACAACAAGTTCCACCACAGGTAAAGAAAGTCATTTCAGTAAACATAACAAACTCTTTAGAGAATGTGTGGATACCTGCACAAGATGTCCCCTCAGTTGTGATGCTTCAATTTTACTACTACAGCTCCAAATAAATGCAAAAAATTCTACCTTATTTTGCCTCAAAATTTTGGATAAAATGCCCTCTGAAAAATGTTGGATACTGAACTGTAAATTAAAGTACTGACATGTCAAAGTCCTCAATACATTCCGCTGCAACAACCGACACTTGTTTGCTGTGATTGAATATTATATCCTTATTTATCGTTAGGAACCACACCAACAACATCAACATCAACAGGACCCACAGTCAGTACCACATCAGGTGAGTAATATCATTCGCAAACCATTCCTTTCTACCTCACAACTTCTCTGCTGGATATCACAACATTACATTCAATCTAACTTCAGGAACAGTTGGTGATATTGCTTCTAACTACAATTACAACCACTTTCTGCGAAAATACTGGAATAGCTGATGAATTCAGAAGGCCTTGTGGGATTGCACTGCCATCAGTAATCTCAAAACCAACCATGAGCATGGCAGTATATGGCAGACATGATAATTAAAAGACAGTACCAATGACTTTTCAGTGCAGTAGTCTCTCCATCTTCAAAATATGCTGCCGATCTTCAATAAAATAGAGATTTCTGAATATAGTATTTCGCCTGATACCTAATGAATACTTCATCGACGAAGAGCTGGAACATTCTTCCTCGTGGAATGCAGATCCAAATTGACAGCCTCAGTCACTGAAAGAGAATCTTTATCCTGCGCTTACCATTTTCCCTTCACACCTTCTCCCCAGACCATCTAATAAATATCTATTTCGAATTCCAAGCACATTTTTCAGACATCTTCTTGTACTCATGATGACATGCTTACTAAGTGATGTGTGTTAGAACATTGATCAAACAGGAATCGATTAGTCACTTACAATAAACTAGCTGTTGTTTCCTAAATATTAATTGAAAAATTCAATCGGTCTGATTCGTTTTTCTGATTCATAATTTAAGCTTCCTGATACAGCTGAATCACAATATACTTTTTTCCTAGGACCAACATCATCTACAACTGCAACAACTGTGTCGACGACCACTTCCACGACAGGTAAGGAATGTTCTTCAGGTCAATATAAACTAATTTTAAGATAATGACTTGACATTTCTCCTAAACCTAACACCTAGTTTACAATATCCTTTGATACCATTACTGCAGACAATACAGATTTCAGTCTCTCAGATTTTCGCTCCAAATTATCAGACCAAGTTGCAGTGAAATCTGAAAAACAATTGAGCAAATTCAGTTGCCGTTGTTCTCTATACCTTTGATACAGTCAGCAGCAACACTGAAAATTTGCCTGCCATTCTTTACAATAATATTTTTTTCTTTCATTAGAAACAACAGGAACAACAACTACAACAGGGCCCACAGTTAGTACCACATCAGGTTAGTAATATAACGTTTTACAACACCAAACATTACATTCTCCTTCTGATTCTCATTTGTAGATTCTAAGAAGTTGAATGGCACATGAAATGTGGAAGAATCACTTTCATATCTTCTGAATTAAAATTACAAACTCTCACAGTGCAAATATCAAAATGGCATGTAAGCTGACCAGGTGCCCTCTGGAACTCTGTGCACTCTATACTTTGAAAAGCCGCTTTAACCATGGCACAATTGATTGGATACAAAAATCAAATTACCTTGACAATGTCTTTCCAATAAAATACCGTCATCCTCCAAGAAACATGCTGTGGATGATAAACAACACCTAGATTTCTGTATTTACCACATTAGCCGGAAACTACTAAATACCTTATTGACAAAGACTTGGGACATTCATTCCTTAGCGAACCACAACCAACTTCTCAAATTCAGTCAGGGAAGGAAATTTTTATCAGTCTCTGAACAAGTTTCGACTCACACGTCAGCACATGTCCTCATAATAAATTTCTGCTTACAATCCCATTTAAATATTCTGAATAAATTTCTGCACCTACGGATAACATGCTTTCCAAATACTGGGCATGACATCATTGACAAACTAAGAATCAATTGGTCAATAACAATCAATATAAACTGGTTATATGTTCCTCAATAGATCTTCAAATCTTCAAGTCAGCCTAATTATTCTTTTTTAACTCAAGTCAGAAGTGACACCTTGCACTTTTAACTTAAGATTCCTGCTTGACTTGAAACACAATTGTATTTCTTCTCCAGGGTCAACACCAACACCAACTGGTACAACAGTGTCCACAACAAGTTCCACCACAGGTAAAGAAAGTCATTTCAGTAAACATTACAAACTCTTTAGAGAATGTGTGGATACCTGCACTACATTTCACCTCAGATGTGATGCTTCAATTTTACTACTAGCTCCAAATAAATGCAAAAAATTGTTCCTTATTTTGCCTCAAAATTTTGGATAAAATGCCCTCTGAAAAATGTTGGATACTGACTGTAAATTAAAGTACTGACATGTCAATGTCTTCAATACATTCTGCTGCAACAACCAACACTTGTTGGCTGTGATTGAGTATTATTTCATTTTTTTTTCATTAGGAACCACACCAACAACATCAACATCAACATCAACAGGACCCACAGTCAGTACCACGTCAGGTGAGTAATATCATTCGCAAACCATTCCTTTCTACCTCACAACTTCTCTGCTGCATATCACAACATTGCATTTAATCTAACTTCAGGAACAGTTGGTGATATTGCTTCTGACTACAATTACAACCACTTTCTGTGAAAATACTGGAATAGCTGATGAAGTCAGAAGGCCTTGTGGGATTGCACTGCCATCAGCAATCTCAAAACCAGCAATGAGCATGGCAGTATATGGTAGACATGAAAATTAAATGACAGTACCAATGACTTTTCAGTGCAGTTGTCTCTCCGTCTTCAAAATATGCTGACGATCTTTAATAACAGTGAGATTTCTGAATATAGCATATTGCCGGATACCTAATGAATACTTCATCGACGAAGATCTGGAACATTTTTTTGCTCATGGAATGCACATTTAAAATTGACAGCCTCAGTCAATGAAAGAGAATCTTTTTCCTGCTCTTACCAAACTCCCTTCACACCTTCTCACCAGTTCATGTAATAAATATCTATTTCCAATTCCTCACAAATTTTCAAAACATTTTCATATTCTGATAGATGACGTGCTTACTAAATGGTGTGTATTAGAACATTGAGAAAACAGGAATCGATTGGTCCCTTACAATAATCTAGTTATAGTTTCCTTCAGAGTAATTGAAAAATTCAATCAGTCTGAATCATTTTTCTGATTCATATTTTAAGCTTCCTGATCCAGCTGAATCACAATGTACTTTTTCCCTAGGACCAACATCGTCAACAATTGGAACAACTGTGTCCACGACCACTTCCACGACAGGTAAGGAGTATTCTTCCAGTAAATTCTTCCAATAAACTGACCAGGTGCAGAGTGCACTCTATACTTTGAAAAGCCGCATTCAGCAAGGCACAATTGATTTGATACAAAGATCTAATTTCACTGACAATGACTGTGCAATAAAATATCTTCATCCTCCAGGAAATATGCTGTGGATGTTTAAAAACACCTAGATTTCTGAATTTACCACATTAGCAAGTAACTACTAAATACCTTATTTTTGAAGACTTGGGACATTCATTCCTCAGCTAACCACAACCAACTTCTCAAATTCAGTCAGTGAAGGAAATTTTTTATCCTTCTCTGACCAAGATTCATTTCACATCTCAGCACACGTCCAGATGATAACTACCTGTTTAGAATTCCACTTAAATATTCTGAATAAATTCCTGCACCCACAGATAACATGCTTTCCAAATACTGGGCAGGAGATCATTCATTCCTCAGTGAACCTCAACTAGCTTCTCAAATTCAATCAGTGAAGGAAATTAATTATCTTTCGCTTCCCAAGTTTCATTTCACATCTTAGCACATGTCCATGTCATAAATACCTCATTCCACCGAGATGCAACACTGAGCGTCGTGGGAAGGCATTCCTGCCTGTGGCCATCAAACATTACAACTCCTCCCTTGGAGAGTCAGACATCCTGATCCAATAGGCTGGTCCTGTACTTATTTCATGGCATAATTTACATATTATTATTCACCTATTTATTGTTTTATTACTATTTAATTATTTATGGTGAAACTGTAATGAAAACCAATTTCCCCTGGGATCAATAAAGTATGACTATGACTATGACTATCTTTTTAGAATTGCACTTATATATTCAGAGTATATTCCAACGTCCACAGATAGCATGCTTTCCAAATACTGAGCAATAGATCATTGACAAAACATTAATTGATTGGTTTCTTCATAGAATCTGGTCACATATTCATCATTGGATCTTCATATATTCAAGCCAGTCCAATTAGTCTTTGCTGACTCAAACCAAAAGTGACAGCTTGCACTTGGAACTTAATATTCCTGATTGAGTTGAAGCAAAATTGTATTTCTTCTCCAGGTACAACATCAACAACAACTGGTACAACTGAGTCCACAACAAGTTTCACAACAGGTAAAGAAAGTCTTTTCAGCAACATCACGAAATCTTAGGACAGTGTAGTGATATCTGTAATGCATTTCACCTCAATTATTATCATTCATTTTTACCATAATAGCTCGAAATAAATGCAAAAAATTGTACCTCATTTTTGCTCAAAAATATTGGACGAAAGTTCTCTGAAACACATTGGTATGGGACTGTAAATTAAAGTACTTATGTGTCAATGTCTTCAATACATTCTGCTGCAACAACCAACACTTGTCTGCTGTGGTTGAGTACTCTATGCTTTTTTTCATTAGAAACCACACCAACAACATCAACATCAACAGGACCCACAGTCAGTACCACATCAGGTGAGTAATATCATTCACGAACCATTCCTTTCTACCTCACAACTTCTCTACTGGATATCACAACATTCCATTAAATCTACCTTCTGGAACAGCTGGTTATATTTATTCTGAATACAATTACAACCTCTCACTGCGAAAGTATTCGAATAGCTCATGAATTGACCAGGCCTTGAAGGATTACACTCCCTCAGTATTCTCAGAAGCAGCTGTGATCATGGCACAGTTTGGTGGACATGAAAACCATCTTAGAGATATGCTGAGGATAGTGAATAACAGATGTATTTCTGAACGTAGCCCATTGCCCGATAACTACTGAATACTACATCAACTAAGATACGGAACATTTCTTCCTCGGGGAATACACCTCCAAGTTCTCAGACTCAGTCAGTGAAAGCGAATCTTTATCCTGCTCTTCCCAAAATTCCCCGCATATCTTTTCACTAGTTCATGTCATATATATCTATTTAGAATTGCAGGAAAATATTCCAAATATTTTCATATACTCATAGATGACATGCTTACTAAATGGTGTGTAGTAGAGCGTTGACAAAACAGGAATCCATTGGTCCCTTTAAATTATCCGGCTATGGTTGATAAATTCAAGGCAGTCTGATTCATATTTGCTGATTGATATTTTAAACTTCCTGATCCAGCTGAAACTCAATGTACTTTTTCTCCAGGAACAACATCATCAACAACTGGTACAACTGTTTCCACCACCATTTCCACAACAGGTAAGGAATATTCTTCCAGTAAATATACACTAATTTAAGACAATGACTTGACACTTCTACAACAGCACACAGTGAGTTGAAAATTTTCTTTGATACCATTTCTGCTGTATATACAGATTTTAGTCTCATATTTCAGCTCAAGTTCATCAGACAAAGTATTTGTGAAATCTGAAAAAAAATTGAGGAAATATGAAGGGTATTAGCTGGTGTTGTTCTCTGCCTTCGATACAGTCAGGGGCAACAATGAAAATTTGCCGGCCATACTTTACAGTAATATTCTTTTCTTTCATTAGAAACAACACCAACGACAACAACAACAGAGACCACAGTTAGAACCACATCAGGTTAGTTAAAACATTTCTCAAAGCCAACCATTACCTTCTTCTTCTGCATCTCATTGCTCGAATCAGTTATGCTGAATTTCATATAACATGTGGAACCATGTCATAGCACTTTTACAAACTATTCGCTTCTCCTTTAGCACCTCTCTGCTGGGTATAATAACATTGCATTAAATCTAACTTCAGGAATATTTGGTTCTCTTTCTTCTGAATTACATTAGAACCTCTCACTACAAAAATATCATAATAGCTTATGAAATGACCAGGTGTCTTGCGGGATCACACTACTTGCAGTATTCTCAAAAGCAGCTATGAGTATGGCTCACTTTGGTGGACATGAAAACTGAAGTTCAGTGCTAATGACTTTTCATCACAGTAATCTCTCCATCCTTAAAACATGCTAAAAATATTTAATAACAGGTAGATTTCTGAATATAGCATCCTGATAACTACTAGATACTATAGTGACAATGTGATGGAATGTTCTTTCCTTAGGGAATGCACCTACAAATTCTCAGACTGAGTCATTGAAAGAGAATTTTTAACCTGCTCTTCCCAAAATTCCCTTCACACCTCCTCACCGGTTCATGTAATAAATATCTATTCAGAATTCCATTAAAATTAAACTTCAGGAACGGTCGGTTATATTTCTTCTCAAAAAAATTACAACAAAAACTAAATTTCAGTGCCTAGGATTTTTCAGTAAAGAGCCCTCTGTCTCCTAGAAACATGCTGAGGATGTTGAATAATAACTAGATTTCTGAATATAACACATTTCTCGGTAACTACTGAAAACTATATTGACAAAGACATGGAACACTCATTCCTCAGCGAATGCACCTCCAACTTCTTATACTCAGTCAGTGAAGGAGATTGTTTATCCTTCTGTTCCGAAAATCCGCTTCACACTTTCATACTTGTCCATGTCACTAGCATCCATTTAGAATTGCAGTAAAATATTCTGAATATATTCCAACACCCACAGATGACACACTTTCCAAATGGGGGTCAAAACCCTTAATATGATCTGGTTATGTATTCCTCAATCGAACTTGATAAATTCAAGCCAGTCTTATTACGCTTTGCTGATGTATACCAAAAGTAACCCATTGCTCTTGGTACTTAACATTTCTGATTGAGTTGTAACACAATTATACTTTTTCTCCCGGAACAACATCAACAACAGGTACAACTGTGTCCACCACAACTCCCACAACCGGTAAGGAAAGTCCTTTCAGTAAACATCACAAAAAACTTACGACAATCAGTGGGTACCTGTAGTAAATTTCACCTCTATTATTACAGTTCATTTTTAATGTATTAGCTCAAAATAAATGTATAAGATTATTATATATTTTGGCTCAAAAATATTCAACCAAAGTACTATGGAAATATTGGTAATGGACCGTATTTAAACTGATAACTTATCACGGTCTTTGATACATTTTACTGCAACAAGTAACACTTGTTTGCCTCGCTTTTCTTTCATTAGAAACAACACCAACGACATCAACAACAGGGACCACAGTCAGTACTACATCAGGTTAGTAGTAACACCTTTGCAAACCTGAATAAAATTACAACATTCCACTGGAAAAATTGAGGAAAAGTTTCTGCATACCAGGTGTCTTGCAGGACTACACTGCCCTCAGTATTTTCAAAAGCAGCAATGAGCATGGCTTACCTTGGTGGACGTGAAAACTAAATTTCAATGCCAATGACTTTTCAGCACAATGATCTCTCCATCCTCAAAACATGCTGAAAATAGTTAATAATAGCTAGATTTCTGAATATAGCACATTGTGCAATAGCTATTGAATATTGTATTGACATAGAGATGGAATGTTCTTTCTTCAGGGAATGCATCTCCAAATTTTCAGACACAGTCAGTGAAAGCGATTATTTATCCTACCCTTCCCAAAATTCCCTTCACACCTTCTCACAGGTCCAGGTAATAAATATCTATTCTCAATGGTCCATGTAATAAATAACTGCGAAGATTTTCCAAATATATGCATATACTCATACATGACATGCTTACTAAATGCTGTGCAATAGAACATTGACAGAATAGGTTACTGATTGGTCCCTTAAAATAATTGGGATATGGTTTACTCAATAGTACTCGATAAATTCAAGCCAGCTTGATTAATATCTGCTGACTCATGTTTTAAGCTTCCTGATCCAGCTGAATCACAATGTACTTTTTCTCCAGGAATAATATCATCAACAACTGGCACAACTGTATCCACCACCGGTTCGACAACAGGTAAGGAAAATTCTTTTGGTATATATAAACGACTTTTTAGACAAAGAGTTGACACTTCTAATGTAATTAAAATTTGCCTACTATACTTTACAATGATATTCTTTTCTTTCATTAGAAACAATACGAACAACATCAACAACAGCTTTTGAATTGAACAGGTGCCTTGCGGGATCACACTGCCCTCAGTATTTTCAAAAGCATCAATGAGCATGGCACACTTTAGTGGACATGAAAACTAAATTTCAGTGCCACCGACTTTTCAGTGAAGTTTCCTCTCCTCCTAGGAACCTACTGAGGATATTTAATAATTGCTAGATTTCTGAATGTAGCCCAATGCCCGGTAACTACTGGATGCTATCACTACAAATAGATGGAATGTTCCTTCCTCACGGAATGCAAACATAGAAATATAGAAAACCTACAGCACAATACATATAGTTTCCACATCCTTGCTGTAGTGAGGTGACCAGAACTGAGCACAGTACTCCAGGTGGGGTCTGATTAGGGTCCTATATAGCTGTAACATCACTTCTCGTCTCTTGAACTCAATCCCACATTTGACCAAGGCCAATACACCATATGCCTTCTTAACCACACAGTCAACTTGCGTAGCAGCTTTGAGTATCCTATGGACTTGGAACCCAAGATCCCTCTGATCCTCCACACTGTCAAGAGTCTTACCATTAATACTATATTCTGCCATCATACTTGACCAACCAAAATGAACCACCTCACACTTACCATCTTACAGATGGGTTGATCTCCATCTGCCACACTGATGACAATATGTGGATGCTTGGAAAATATTTCATTTCTATTATGACACGTGACTTTTTACATACAAGCCACAAATAAGTGCATAAGATTGTCAGACATTTTGGCTATAAAATATAAGACTAACATAATTTGAGAGCTTCCAAAATCATTGGACTTGTACAACCAATGATAGGCTGCTGTGGTTGAGCATAATATACTTTTCTTTTTATAAGGAACAACACTGACGACATCAACAACAGGAACCACAGTCAGTTCCACATCAGATTAGTAATACGACCATAAAATTCATAAGATATAGGAGCTGAATTGGGCCATTTGGCCCATTGAGTCTGCTCCGTCATTTAATTGTGGCGATCCAATTTTGCTCAGAGTCCCATTCTCCTGCCTTCTCCCCGTATCTATCAACCTCTGTCTTAAATATACATAAAGAATTGGCCTCCACTGTGGCAAAGAATTCAACAGATCCACCACCATCTGGCCAAAGAAATTCCTCCACACCTCTGTTCTAAAAGGATACCCTCTATTCTGAGGCCTCTGGTCTTAGTCTCTTCCACATAGGAAACATCCTCTCCTCATCCACTTATCAAGGCTTTTCACCATTAGATAGATTTCAATGAGGTCACCTCTCACTCTTCTGAATTCCAGTGGATAGAGCCCCAGAGCCATCAAATGTTCTTTCAGTCCTGGAATCATTTTCATAAACCTCCTTTGAAACCCCCCCAGTTTCAGCATATCCTCTCTAAGAAAAGGTCATATATGTGCGCAGAATACTCCAAGTAAGGCCTCATCAAGGCTTTATAAAGTTTCAAAATTACATCCTTGGTTTTATATTCTAAAGTGCATGACCATACACTTTCCGACACTGTATTCCATGTGTCATTTCTTTGCCCATTCTCCTAATCTGTCTAAGTGTTCCTATAGCCTCTCCAATTTCCTCAAAACAATCTGCTCCTCCACCTATTTTCATATCATCTGGAAACTTTTCAACGAAGCCATCCATTCCATCATCCAAATCATTGACATATAACGTAAAAAGAATTGCTTCCAACACAGACACCTGTGGATCACCACTAGTCACCGACAGCCAGTCAGAAAAGTCCTTTTATTTGCATAGTTTGTCTCCTGCCAATCAGCCATTACTTTATCCATGCTGGAATCCTTTCTCTCTCTTATACTTATGTATCTGAAGAAAGTTTTGGTATCTTCTTTAATATTATTAGACATCTTATTTTCATATTCCATCTTTACCTTCTTAATGACTTTTCTGTTGCCTTCTGTTGGTTTTTTAAATCTTCCCAATCCTCTAACTTTGCACTAATTTTTGCTCTATTATATGCGCTCTCATTGGCTTTTATGTTGGCTTTAACTTCTCTTGTTAGCCACGGTTGTATCATTTCTCCTTTAGAACATTTCTTCCTGATTTGGGATGTATATATCCTGTGCCTTCTGAATTGTTTCCAGAAATTCCAGCCATTGCTGTCATCCCTGCTGGTGTTCTTTTTCAATCAATTCTGGCCAACTCCTCTCTCATGGCCCTATAATTCCCCTTACTCCTCTGTAATACTGATAGATCTGACTTTAGGTTCTCCTCAAATTTCAAGGTGAATGCAATCATATTATGATCACTTGCCCTAAGGGTACTTTACCTTAAGGTCTCTAATCAATTCTGGTTCATTACCCAATCCAGAATAGCTGATCCTCTAGTGGGCTCAGCCACGAGCTGCTCTAAAAATCCATCTCATAGGCACTCAAGTAACCCCCTGTGTACTAACTGCAGACACCCCAAAATATATCTCTTTTGTTATAGTGTTGAAGGATGGTACCATGAATATACAGAAGGTTGAGTGGCAAAACAGATCTGTCCTGGCCTCTACATTAAGTGGCACAGATACATCTTTAATGAAGTACTAATAGGAGGAGTATTCATCTATAGTTTTTTTCCTATGTAGTTTCAATAGGGCCATAATTAGAATACCTGACACCCATGGAACAAACTATCAGTTGGAAGCTAAATCGTGTACTGTTTTTATTTCCTGAAAACTGATTCTCATATTAGTTGATCCATAATGTCATAGCCCCAGAATGATCCCTAACAAGCTGCAACAAGCAAAACTTAGCTGCTGTGTTTGAGTGTAATATTCAAGAACATCTACAGCAAAAACCACACTAGATTTGTCACATCTTTCAAAAGCATTTCCACCTTCAGTATGTCTCTGCTAGGGGTTTGATGATTAACTGTAACTTCAGGAACTGTTGTTTATAGTTTGTTCAAAATGTTACAACTTCCCACTGTGAAAATTTGGGAATAGCTTATGAATTCAAGAGGTGCCTTGGAGTTCCCACTACCCACTGACACAGTCAGTGGACAGGGATTTTCAGTGCCATTCACTTTTCATAAAACTCTTCTCTCTGTCCTACAGACATCTCAAGGATATCTATTAATAGCTAGAATGTTGAATACATTACATTACCAGATGATTCCTGGTTAATAGACGATAATGAGATTTAAGGTAGATTGCTTTATTTCCTTCTTATCTAACTCAGTCAATGAAGCAGCATCGGTCCCAACATCAGATTCTCTCCTTCATATCTGTCCATATAACATATTAATTCAGGTTTGCATAAAATGTTCTGAAAATGTTCATATTCTCATGTATCACATCTCCATTAAGTGTTGTATTTCAACTCATTAATGAAACAGAAATCGAGTAGTCCCTGGACATAACCTGGTTAAGGATGCATAACCAAGATTTGATAAATTCAAGCTTGTCCGATTAATATTTGCTGACTCATTCCAAACTGAATCTCTGTTCTTGCAATTTAAGGTTCCTGTATCAGTCGTAACACATGTGCTTTTTCTCCAGGAACAACACCATCAACGACTGGTACAACCAAGTCCACCACCGGTTCCACAACAGGTAAGTAAAAATCCTTTCAGTAAATATTAGTAATTAATTTAGATCACTTTGTAGAGATCTGTTTTCACTTTGACATGAACGAGTCTTTTTCTGTTGATTAGTGTCAAAAAATGTCAAATTAAATCCACTGTGATTTAATGTTGTAAAGCAATGAAACTTCCGGGGGGTCGGGGGGTGAATACTTTTTATAGCCACTGTTCCTGACTAGAAGTATCACTGAAGTTTATGACACAAATATTCTGATAAAGATCGTCGTCTCCTGGATCACATGCTAACTAAATGTGCATCTGAGAGAGAGAGATTGAGATCATAGAAATCCTGTATTTTCCTGGATAAATTCAGAGCACACATGTGAGATCAAAAGTATTAAGCCCAGTTTCTCTTACAAAAACTAACTCATACCAAACCCGACATGCAGTCATGCAATTCAACTGCATTCAGTAAGTGTAAATGTATTTCACTCCTTCACCAAAAACAACACCAACGTCAAAAGCTCCAATAACCGAGTCAGCCTATCAGTTCTACAACAGGTAGGTTAAATTTCTTTCAGTACACATTGGAATGTCTTGTGACAAAGAGCAAACATTTTTAACAACAGCAAAATGACTTCATTTTTCCAACATATTTGCATTCTTTATTAACAAACACGCTGTAATTACACACATTATGTTTGCACAGTTTGCTGAAAACAATCGTGACAAATTATTGCAAACTTAAAAAAGCTTACAAAATATGGAAGAAAAGTATTGGTGTCTTGTTATTCCCATTGAATCTAATCTCCAGCTCCTTTATCAACAGTTATTACGGCTCTCCCCACCCCTACAGAACCAGAATGTTTCTGTGATGCATATCCAGAAAGAAAGGTAAAAATATTCCACCCAATTTTGTAAGTTTAAAGTTTCAGTAAGCTTACGCCACAAACATTTTTAAGTGATTAAAATATGTTTCACAATATGAAGAAAAACATTGTTATATAGCATCTGCAGAATCTCTTGTGTTTATAGTAATATGATGCCTGCTTCTGATCTATTCTTACCCACCGTCTCAAGACTGTTTATACCTTCAGCATACTACTTAATAATGAACTGAGATTCTGACCACATTTATTCCCTATTATTCAAAACTTTCAATTCAAGCTTACTCTCTTATTTATCTCACTTACTTGCACTCATTTCAGCCTATTGCTGCCAAAACCTCTGTACACACATACTTTAAAGCAACTCTTCAAAGGTCTTGTTTTTGGTTTGGCTGCAGTAAGCAAAGATTTTATGAACCTACATATGTGTAGCACCTACATATGCAAATAATCTTATTTCTGTAATGTTATTTGCACAATAGACCATCATCATAAGCAATCAATGAGTATGTTAAAATAAAAAACGATACCAAAAATTATTAGCTGTGATTATCTTGAAATGTTCATGCCAAAACATGGCTGATACAAATTCAGCCACTAATTAATAAAACTTGACACATTTTTGTACAGGATTCTCTTCTGTAGCCTTAAAGAAACCCCAAACGTTCACCACAGTCCATCCATATTTGTTCTTGAGAACATCTTGTTAGTTTTGATCATAAAATTATATTGCATATGATGTGGCATTCTATGAACTCAACAATTAAAACAAGTGTCCCTTTAATTTTATGTGCCAGTCATCTGCTAGAGGATATCGATAACAATAGGATGATAATAAGTATTACTTATGAGTCAGAAGTCTGCTCATTGATAATCTCACTAATAATCTCACAGTAAAATCTTACTATTAATATAGCAAATGTAATGCTGGCTTCCCAAGAATGACATGAAAATTACCCTCATGGAAAGCTTTTTTTTAATTGTATAGTTAGAGCAATCTAACCTAAGCTAACCAAAAACATATTTTTTCTTTATTGCTAGTAAAATGAATACTTGTTCAAAACTGTTTAAATCTTTACTGATGAATTGTTTTATTCTGTATTACTTTCTAGTGTAATGAAACATGGAGGGTGAACTGTTCAATCTTTACCTGTATCAAAGGAGATAAGTACACAATCGACCGCGTTGCCTGTCAACACCCACAGAAGCCAAAATGTAGAAATGGGTCACAGCCAGTTAAAATCCATACTGAAGATGGCTGCTGTGTAAATTGGGATTGTGAATGTGAGCATCTCTTTAACCATTCAAATTCATATTTTCTCATTAAATTGCAAATAGGGACCATAATTACATTTATAAATGAATCCAAAAATCAATATTTGTTTTAAATTTTAGATACTTGTGATACATGGGGACAGGGACATTATCATACATTTGATGGAATATTCTACAACTTCTTTGAAAATTGTTCATATGTTCTTGTGGAAGAAGTGGATTTAAAATATGGATTTTCTGTGATCCTTGATAATTACTACTGCAGGACGTCAAAGCCTTATTCTTGTGGAAAAGCATTAATTATTAAGTATAATGCAAACACCTTACATGTAAATACTAAACAAGAAGTTGAAGTAAGTATTGATATCCCCTCGTACAGGTACATTAGATCATCAAAAATATTTTTTTGTTGATAATCTTCTTTGTACAACTGTTCATATTGTGCTGAACAATAACAAAATATATTATACAATTACTATACTTCCACATGATTTGTCCTCACCTATTTAATACTTCTGAAAATATAAATGCCAAGAAATTCTATCACAAAAGCTCAGAACAAAGTTTTCATAAGCTGTATGGCATGCAATACTTTAATATTGATATTTTATTTACTTCATCCCCTATCAACATAGGTAGGAAAAGAAAGGAGGTCCTGAAAACAGACTACAGGGAGTTAGAAAAGAAGCTGAGAAGCAGGAACAAAGGGTAGTGATCTCAGGATTACTGCCTGTGCCACGCAACAGTGGGTATAGGAATAGAGTGAGGTGGAGGATAAAAGCATGGCTGTGGGATTGGAGCAGGGGACAGGGATTCAGATTTCTGAATCATTGGGACCTTTTATGGGGCAGGTGTGACCTCAGAATCAGAATCAGAATCAGGTTTATTATCACCAGCATGGGACGTGAAATTTGTTAACTTAGTACAATAAGGATATGTTGCACTTGAATCCGAGGGGGATCAATATCTTGGCAGGGAGGTTTGCTAAAGATATTGGAGAGAGTTTAAATTAGAATTGCTAGGTGGTGGGAACCGAACTGAAGAGACAGAGGAAGGGGCGGTTGGCTCACAAATAGAGAAACCTTGTAGGCAGTGTTAGAGGGAGGATAGGCAGGTGATAGAGAAGGAATGGTTTGAGATGTGTCTATTTTAATGCAAGGAGTATCATGAACAAAGCGGATGAGCTTAGAGAATGGATCAGTACTTGGAGCTATGATTTTATGGCCATTACAGAGACTTGGATGGCTCAGGGGCAGAAATGGCGACTTGGAGTGCCAGGCTTTAGAGGTTTCAGAACGGACAGGGAGGGAGGCAAAAGCGGTGGGGGCATGGTACTGCTGATCAGAGATAGTGTTACGGCTGCAGAAAAGGAGGATGTCAGAGAGAGATTGTCTACTGAGTCTCTGTGCGTGGAAGTTAGAAACAGGACGGGGTCAATAACTCTAATAGGTGTTTTTCACAGACCACTCAATAGTAACAGGGACATTGAGGAGCTGATAGGGAGACAGATTCTGGAAAGGTGTAATAGTAACAGGGTTGTCGTGGTGGGAGATTTTAATTTCCCAAATACCGTTTGGCATCTCCCTAGAGTAAGGGGTTTAGATGGGGTGGAGTTTGTTAGGTGTGTTCATGAAGGTTTTCTGATACAATATGTAGGTAAGCCTACAAGAGGAGAGGCTGTACTTGATCTGGTACTGGGAAATGAACCTGGTCAGGTGTCAGGTCTCTCAGTGGGAGAGCATTTTCAAGATAGTGATCACAATTCTATCTCCTTTACCATAGCATTGGAGAAAGGACAGGAGCAGTCAAGTCAGGAAAACACTTAATTGGTGTAAGGGAAAATAGGAAGCTATCAGGCAGGAAGTGTAAATTGGGAGCACATGTTCTCAGGAAAATCTACGGCAGAAATGTGGCAAAAGTTCAGGGATATTTGCATGGCGTTCTGCATAGGTACGTTCCAATGAAACAAGGAAAGGATAGTAGGGTACAGGAACCATGGTGTACAAAGGATGTAGAAAATCAAGTCAAGAATTAAAGAAAAGCTTACGAAAGGTTCAAAAAGCTAGGTAATGATACAGATCTAGAAAATTACAAGGCTAGCAGGAAGAAGCTTAAGAATGAAATTAGGAGAGCCAGAAGGGGCCATGAGAAGGCCTTGTCAAGCAGGATTAATCAAAACCCCAAGGCATCCTACAAGTATATGAAGAGTAAGAGGGTAAGATGTGAGAGAATAGGACCAATCAAGTCTGACAGTGGAAAAGTGTGTATGGAACCAGAGGAGGTGGCGGAGGTACTTAATGAATAACTTGCTTCAGTATTCACTACGGAAAAGGACCTTGGTAGGGATGACTTACAAAGGATTGAAAAGCTTGAACATATAGACATTAAGAAAGAGGATGTGCTGGAGCTTTTGGAAAGGATCAAGTTGGACGACATGTACCCCAGGCTACTGTGAGAGGCGAGGGAGGAGATTGCTGAGCCTCTGGCAATGATCTTTGCATCATCAATGGGGACGGGAGAAGTTCCAGAGGATTGGAGCATTACAGATTCTGTTCCCTTATTCAAGAAAGGGAGTAGAGATAGCTCAGGAAATTATAGACCAGTGAGTCTTACTTCAATGGTTGGTAAGTTGGAGAAGATTCTTAGGGGCAGAATTTAAGAGAATTTGGAGAGGTATAATATGATTTGGAATAGTCAGCATGGCTTTGTCAAAGGCAGGTCGTGCCTTACGAGCCTGATTGAATTTTTTGAGGATGTGACTAAACACATTGATGAAGGTACAGCAGTAGATGTATTGTATATGAATTTCAGCAAGGCATTTGATAAGGTACCCCATGCAAGGCTTATTGAGAAAATAAGAGGACCTTGTTTTGTGGATCCAGAACTGGCTTGCCAACAGAAGGCTGTAGATGGGTCATATTCTGCATGGACGTCAGAGACCAGTGATGTGCCTCAAGGATCTGTTCTGGGACCTTTACTCTTTGTGATTTTTTATAAATGACCTGGATGAGGAAGTGGAGGGATGGGTTAGTAAATTTGCTGATAACACAAAGGTTGGGGGTGTTGTGGATAGTGTGGAGAGCTGTCACAGGTAACAGCGGGACATCGATAGGATGCAAAACTGGGCTGAGAAGTGGCTGATGGAGTTCAACCCAGATAAGTGTGAGGTGGTTCATTTTGGTAGGTCAAATATGATGGCAGAATATAGTATTAATATTAGGACTCTTGGCAGTGTGGAGGACTAGAGTGATCTTGAGGTCCGAGTCCATAGGATACTCAAAGCTGCTGCACATGTTGACCCTGTGGATAAGAAGGCACATGGTGCATTGGCCTTCATCAACCGTGGGATTGAGTTTAAGAGCCGTGAGGTAATGTTACAGCTATATAGGACCCTGGTCAAACCCCACTTGGAGTACTGTGCTCAGTTCTGGTCACCTCACTACAGCAAGGATGTGGAAACTATAGAAAGGGTGCAGAGAAGATTTACAAAGATGTTGCCTGGATTGGGGAGGTTGAGTGAACTTGGTCTTTTCTCCTTGGAGCGACGGAGAATGAGAGGAGGCCTGATAGAGGTGTATAAGATGATGAGAGGCATTGATTGTGTGGATAGTCAGAGGCTTTTTCCCAGGACTGAAATGGCTCACATGAGAGGGCACAGCTTTAAGGTGCTTGGAAGTAGGCAGAGAGGAGATGTCAGGGGTAAGTTTCTTACGCAGAGAGTGGTGAGTATGTGGAATGGGCTACTGGCGATGGTGGTGGAGGTGGATACAATAGGGTCTTTTAAGAGACTCTTGGATAGGTACGTGGTGCTTAGAAAAATAGAGGGCTATGTGTAACCCTAAGCAATTTCTAAAGTAAGTACATGTTCAGCACAGCATTGTTGTCCAAAGAGCCTGTATTATGCTGAAGGTTTTCTATGTTCTATGTTCTATATAATCTTTCAATCTCTTCTGTGCAATCTTTTCCAGTACCCTTAATCTTGTCTAAACATCAAACGTCAAATAATTTCCCTGAACTTCTGTCCCCATACTTTTCAGTCTTTTCAGCCAGCCAGTATTTCCTAATCATTGTCTGGGTCCATTCCTGTCTTCTGTGTCCTTCAACCAGATCTTCTCTCCTCCACCACGCCCACTTCAAGCACGCAAATGTAATTATCTTTTTCAACTGCCCATCAAAGGATAAACTGAGTCACTTTTTGTTACTTTCATCACCAGTAAAACAGAGTGAGTGAAACTGTCCCTCCTCAGATTCTCCATTGCCAAAAATGTTAATCTGCTGATTGGAACAATTTCTCTGTAATTATGTTGTCAAAATAATTCATGAACTTTTATATCAACCTGACTGAACTATCTTATTACTTAAGAGTTTGACAATCCAATTATGCTCTGGATGCAGGGCTATCATGCAGCCTGTCATATCCCCCCAAAGTTTTCATTAGTCAGACTACAATGCCTGCACAATTTATCTATTAATGGTCATGGATCTGCTAAACTGTACCTAACAGAAAAAGAAACAGGATCTGAGGAAAACAACCTTAAGTTCCTTATTGTAATATTAAATCTGATTTACTAGATTACTAGAAACATTCTAAATATCTCAGTGCATGTTCTTCAAGAGGTGGCATGATCAGAATTGAACAGTAAACTCTAATTCAGGCCTAAACTATGTCCTGCACACAACTTCTCTTCTTCTGTACTTGTTATTATTTATGAATTCCAAGATCCTAAATGCACTATTGTCAATTTCAAGCTTTTATGCACATGCACACCTAAGACTGCATTCCTGCAGACCACATATTGTACAAATTATCTCAATTGTCTCACCTTATTCTTTCTGCCCTCTACATCATATCATACTTCTATTAAAGAAATTTCATCTGGCATTTGTCCACTTATTTTGCCAGCCTAACAATGTCTTTTGGCAATCCATTGTTATCCTCCTCATTGTTTACCATATCACCAAGAATTGTCATCCTCAAATTTGGAAATCTTAACCTGTGCAACCATTTCTAAATCATCAATAAAGATTAATGAAAGCAATGTATTACTTTTTAATCCAAAGACAACTAATTATCACCATGATTACTATGCTATTTGCTCTTAAGCCTATTGATCTATCCAAGTTGCTTATGACTCAAATTTCACATTTCTTAATTTGGCTGAAAAGCCTTTTGTGTGCAACTTTATGAATGTCTTCCGAAAGTTAATAAAGATTATATCTAGTCCATCCCTTTCATCAATTTTCTCCACTGCATCATCAAAAAAGACTCAGGTAGTCAAAAGCAATTTGCTTTTACTTCATCAGCACTGGCATATCTTAATTCAAGCACCTCAAATGCCTTTGTTATTTTCACTGCCTACTGGTACTAAAATGTACTCATAGCTGAGGTTAAACTGAATGGCCTCCTGTATCTTGCATACTCTTACATCCTTTAAGCAACATGTGAAGAGCTGATCTTCATAACATTAATTCATATTCCTTTAGTGTGTGTTGAGTTTTGTAAGAGGGAGCAGTTGTAAGGAAGGGAAAGCTAACAGACAATTTCACTGTTCTGGATGAATTATTACAATAGCTTTGCTCTAAAAGCCCAAAGCTCAACAGCTAGCAAATGCAGAGCAAACAAACTGATCCTCTGTATGTGAATGGTATTATGTGAGACAGAGACACTCCAAGCAGCTTCTCAAAAAAGATGGAAATGTAAATTTCATTAAAACCTTAAAATATTAACAAATAATTAAATACATTAAAGTAATATAAAATAGCTCTAACACTGTACTGCATTTATCTTTTTCCTCAGGTAAGAGTCGCTATTTAAATAAATGAGGCTATCATACAGCAGCCTGCCCTGATAGTAGATTGAATAACTGGACACAAAGTGCACCTGACCCTCTTTTCAGCATACTCAGCTAGTTATGGAGTTCAGTCGGATCTGCTGGCACCTGACCTTGCCTTGATATACGCTTAAAAGTTGGTCAAATATGTGTAAAGGTCTGAGTCAAGATGACTTACAGATGGTTAAGAGCCACCCAATCCTTTTTTCAGTCCACTTCTTTTGAGTCCCTGCTGGATGAGGTGTCTGCTTGCAACTAGAAAATCAAAACCAGACATTAAATTCACAGGGCCTTTATTTTTACTGTTGCAAAGGAGTCTTAAACTGTTTATAAAATTACCTTCAATCAAATCTGATCCCCTTTACAATTGAGACTATCATATTCTCTTCAGAAATGCTATAGATCACTAGCCATAAAGTTTTAATTATTGTTTTTTGACATAATCTTGTAATAATTTTCTTTTGCAGAGCTCCATTTACTTTTTGCAGGAAATGCTCAATGGAGAAGCCTTGCGCTTACCATATAATGCCAAAGGATTTAGCATTTCAAAACAGGGAAGCAGAGTAAACATTGATATTCCAGATATTCGAACCACTATTATAGTCAAGAAAAACTATATCTCGATTAAAGTATCAGAAGAACTCTTCCTCCACAAACTACAAGGGCAATGTGGTATGTACTATAATGTTGCTAATAACAATATGAACTTAAACAATTGTAGTACCCTTTTAATTGGTTAGTAGAGAAGTTATACAACAGCCATAAGTTCCTTTAGTGTCATAAAACTTTATGAGCCGGATTTGTTGATCTACTTAAGGTGTTATGTTTATGATACATAGATGACAATAGCAATTATTATGATTCTACATTATTTTAAAAAAATTACCTTCAATATAGATTTATAGATTTTAATTTATTTCGTATACTTCATCCTCTATAGACATTGTGAAAGAAAATACAGATTTAAAATATGTGCTAATACTTTGCTTAGTGAGGACCAACACCCTCAAAAAAGCGATGCCTCAGGAAATCAGTTTCCATCATTACTTACCGCACCATTCAGGACAGGCCCTATTCTCATTACTACCATTGTGAGGAAGTACAGTAGCCTGAAGATCTACATTCAACATCATTGGAACAGCTTCTTTCCCTCTGCTGTCAGATTTCTGAACAAATCATGAACTTTGGGTCTGCTAAGGGTGCCAGGGCCAAGTCCTCAGCATTCTTAAGTGGAAGGGTGAACAACTATGTAGGTACCAATGACATAGGTAGGAATGGTGACAAGGTTCTGCAAAGTAAGTTCAGGGAGCTAGGTAATACAGACAAAATGCTGGAGAGGCTCAGCAGGCCAGGCAGCATCTATTGAAAAGAGTAAACAGTCGATGCATCGGGACTGAAAAAAAGAGATGAGAATTTAGAGTAAGAAAGTGGAGCAGAGGGGAGGAAGAAGTACAAGGTAGTAGATGATAGGTGAAACCGGGAGAGGAAGAGGGGGTGAAGTAAAGAGCTGGGAAATCAATTGATGAAAGAGATAAAGGGCTGGAGAAGGGGGAATCTGACTGGAGAGGACAGAGGACCATGGAAGAAAGGGAAGGGGGAGGAGCAACAGAGACAGATGATGGGCAGGTTAGGAGATAAGGTGAGAGAGGGGAAGGAGAATGGGGAATGATGAAGGGGCAGCAATTACCGGAAGTTCAAGAAATCAAGGTTCATGCTGTCAGGTTGGAGGCAACCCAGAAATATGAGGAGTTGCTCCTCCAACCTGAATATGCTCTCATCACGATAGTAGAAGAGGCTGTGGACTGACACGTCGGAATAGGAATGGGAAGTAAAACTGGAATGGGTGGCCAATCTGAGAGATACAACTTTTTCTGGTAGTCAGAGCGTAGGTGCTCAGTGAAGCAGTCTCCCAACCAATGCTGGATCTCAACGATATATATGAGGCCACTCCAGAAGCACCAGATACAGTGTTTGACCCAAAAAAAGCTCACATGAGTAGTGTTGCCTCACCAGGAAGGACTTTTTGCAGCCCTGAATGGTAGTGAGGGAGAAGGAGTAGGGGCAGGTGTGATACCTAAAAGGATAAGTATCAGGAGGAAGATCAGTGGGGAGGGGCAAATGGACAAGGCAGTCACAAAAGGAGCGATTCCTGCAGAAAGCAAAAAGTTGGGGGAAAGATGTGCTTGGTGCATCCTTTGGGGATGGCAGGAATTACGAGAATTATGTGCTGGATTCGGAAGTTGGTGGGGTGGTAGGTGAGGAGAAGAGAAATTCTGTCACTGTTGGGGTGGTGGATGGATGAGGTAAGGGCTGCCATGTGTGAAATAGAAGAATGCAGGTGAGGCAGTGTTGATGGTGGAAGAAGGAAAGCCCCATTCTTTGATGAAGGAGGACATCACATTAGTTCTGGAGTGAAAAAGCCTTATCCTGAGAGCAGATGTGGTAGAGACAAAGTGCAGCAGGTTAGTACAAACTGATATATTTCTATCATGAACTTGTCGGGAAGAGTGGAACTTTCACTTCTAGATTTACATGCAGTTTTCAAACTTTTTCATGGTTTGAAAATGACAAAAGTTCACTAAAGACTTGCCCAAATTTGCCAACAAGTTTGTTCCTTAACTGTTTTGTTATTAAGTCATAGAATTTGCTGATTAAAACAAACTATTTCCATTTCATAGGTACTGTTTCTAAATATAAAACTGATGACTGTATAAGGCGGAATGGAAAGGTGGAGCCCAATTACTGTTGTTCTGAAACAGCATATGAATGGAAAGTCAGTTCTAGAAATAAGCAACACTGTAAAGATGTACCTACATATAAGCCTTGTATTCCACCAACTACTCCTCCAATATGTGAATATGGGACAAAAGTGTGTAATGTCATTATGGAAGAGTATGTAACATTCTTTCACTTCTTAAAAACAAGCATAGCTTTAGTTAACGTAATTATACATAAATGCTTTCACTTTTTAAAAAAATATATCACATTATTTTTAATTGAATCCAACTCTTTATTAAATTCAATTGTGATGGTTATATGTTAATTCTTTCTACTTGCCTTGGTTTCTGATTAGCTGCGTAACTCATTTAACAATCTTCATTGCAGCTCTGAAGTGTAGACAGAATTTGCCAACTGCAAAATGTTTTCATTGGCATGGTATTCTATAAGAAAGGTATCTAGAACTGCTGAGTATTCCTTAAAAAAGAGAACTTGAAGATTTTAATCTGATATCTAGAAGTACATAGTTAATCTGTGAATCATTTATTTAAATTTTACTGATACAAACCACAACAATAAAATTTAAGTAAATGTTGTGACACTAATTAATCCTAAATCGAGCACCAGTCAGTATATACTTGAAAGAAAAAGCTTAATCAAAACCTTGAACTAATATCACCTCAGTCTGGTCTACCATCAGCAAATGAAGTTGATGTTCATACAAGACCATTGACAAATGATCTTTAGGCCAATGTGTTTAGAAAATTTCAAATATAATCTAGTTATTAAAATTCAGAAATCCCTTGAGACATATGTAAGATGCAGTGTCAATAAGAAATTGTAAGTTAGTTTAAAAATTCCATTTGTCAATATACACTAAGTTCTCACTAATAATGATATCCAGAAAACATCTTCCTTTATCATTCTGGCTGAAGGAAAATATGAGGATAAGGGATAATTTCACTGCTTTCTTTGAAAGTATTATCATTCCATTCTTTTTTTTCTATTTGAAAGATCAAATAAAGCATAACTTTACCATCTCATTCAAAAAGTACCATCTTCAACAGCCCAGTATTCCACAGTAATAAACTATAACTTAAACCTTCATTTTTGTGCTCAAGTCTCTGGGGTTTAAATTGAGCATTCCCCTTTTGGCTTTGAGTCAAGAATGTCAGCAAGTAAGCTATGACAGAAACTCATGAAATGTTGCTTGTGATTTCGCATCATAGATGTGTTCAGAGTTCCTATTTATTAATTCTTTTATAGTCCAATGTTTGAAAACCAGCAGAAAAAGTATGCCTTTAACACCAGTCCCTTGCACCGTATTTTTTTTCACTGCTGAATTTTGAAGATTTATTGGAAATAAAATGACTTTGGTTTTCTGTGCATATCTTTTTGCACAACCTGTCTTATATCTGAATTTCGCAGGTCATTCTCAACTTGCCGAAGTCATGATAGTCTTTCTTCTTATGTCGGCGCATGTCAGTATGATAACTGCGAAAAGAATAAAACAGATTGCTCCAGCCTGGAGGCAGCTGCCATGAGATGTAATGCAGCTGGATCATGTGTTGACTGGAGACAATCTACAAATGGATTATGCAGTGAGTAATGTGAAGCTATAGAGTTATGATTAAGGAATAAACTATGGTTATAGACTAAATTATAAAAGTAAAAATAATTTTAGATTAAATACAAAACTAGTGGATTTAAATAATTTTGTTCCTTAGTTAAGATCAGAATTATTTCAGTAGCCAGAAATATGTGGTGGTAATGATTTACTGTGATTTAAAAATGAGAGAACTTGATTTAATTAGTAGACAATGATCCTATTTTCCTTTTGCTCATTCTCTTCTAAGATTGTACCCAATTTAACCACAAAACGTGTGCTTTCCCTGTTGAGATCTAAATTTGGCAAACTCATGAATTCAACTCAATGAATCCATAAATTTGGTTCACACTACCAGTAAGATCTTGTAAGATCTTACAGCCCTGTCCAAAAACAGATGGTGGAAATCCTTATGCTCATGGTATTTTCTTACTGACCTTACCAATTAAAAATAAAACGGTGAGGAGATTTTAGGAACAAACTAGCAGGTCCTTGAGTCACCAGAAAATGCGGGAAGTAATTTACACAATTCCTACTTCATTACTTATTGCCATCACTTCCATCTTTCACCTTTCCTCTGCTACACAAATATGGAATCAATTTCCTCTAGTAAGGAAGAAAAAAATCTGAATGAAGTTGTGCAAATAGGAATAAAATTATTGTTATTTGTGAATAGTTACATTAAATCTTTGGGAAAAAAAATACTGGTGTTAATGAAGAAGTATATGTTGTCATTTTCAGGAATTAATTCCTATACATGGTATCTGTCACAAGCAACATTAAATAGCAATTATAAGCTGAAAATCACAAAATGAATTTTAATGACAGTTTTTCTTGTCATTAAATCATGAGAAAAGTTGGAATTAACTTTGAATCTAGTGAATGGAGGAAAGTATGCTTTTGATCACCAGTGATAAATGCGAATCCAGTCATTGGTCACCAATTGTCCTCTTATATGCCTCCTAATTTTAATGGCACTGGATGTCCAGAAATGAAAACAAAGCCCATTTTCCCCCACAAAGTATTTTCAGTTGCAACTAATATTCTGTGCAAACAGTAAATTTATTACCCACAGAGTTTTTATGAAACCACCCAGGCTAGCTTGAATGATAAGTGGATAATTTGAATGATTCTGTGCCTAACATTATTCCTTTCCTTTAAGACTACACCTGTCCACCTGGTTTTGTCTATAAAGCCTGTGCCAACTTTAGTCACAATTATTGTCGAGACAAGTAAGTATTTTCTAATATATTACCCATTACCCGGATCCACTTCATAGTACTTGTTTGACATGTTTGTAATATTTATGTTTGTTTTAATGCATTCTTCCCTATAACATTGAATAATGCAACAGATATCCATATTTATTTTTAGCAAGATGGTAACTGGAAAGGAGTTTAATAAGCCTGTTGAAGGTTGCTTCTGTCCAGAGGGAATGATGCTGTCTGAAAACAAGCGCCGCTGTGTTTCCTCATGTACTGGAAGTGAGTTAACTTCCCACACAGAGAGACTTATAATATACATAAACTGGGAAAGGTAACATATATTTAATAAACTGCATATTTTTTTCTCTCTAGCGTGCAAAGACTCCTCAGGGAATATAAGAAATGTGAGTATATGAAAAACCTTTTATATTTTACTGAAACCCTTATCTTAAGTAAAATCATTCCACATAGTAACAATATCTTGTTAGTATCATGAGCAGAATTTCACAAGGGAATGGTGTATTTTGATTCAGATTGTTGAAACTCATTACATGTCTACTGTATATCTTTAATTTTCTGGATTTATTGTTTTGAAGCCATGGTATATTTTTAGACCCTCAAAAATGTACTTTGGTGTAATGATGTTATTTAGTAATAGTGCAGTACTATAATTGTGCAACATAACTTTGAATTCTATAGCATAAAGATTTCTATTTGCTTCATTGTGCTCCCACTGGCTTTTCGAAATTACTGAATACCCTATTTTTCAAATTATCTCTGAAAATCATGCCCTGATTTGCAGCTTGGTGCTGATAATGCAGGCATTTTTGTTTCTCATGCACATGATCATATATTTAATAAGTGCTAGTACCTGGATCAGGGAATTTTCATAAGCTTTTGTACTTCTCTTTTTGTCAAAAGGCAAGAGAGTGCCACAAACATTTGTCAAGAAGAGGACACAGTCAGTATTTTCAGCTCCCCTACCAATCAAATTATCAAAGGATTGTTTATTTCATAGCCCTGGCACTAAGGCTACCAGAGCATCAGTTTGTTGACAATGGGATGCAGACCAGATTTTTCCAAGGCCACAGTAAAAGTTCTCTTTGACCTCCTCTGTAGCTCTTGCACTGCGACATTAGTTTGCCAAAGGGCATGAGATGTTTGCTAATCACAGAGGAAAATAATCCTTGAGACAACAGACAAACTAATTTTTCCTCATAGTAAATTTCACCCCATTAACAGTATTAATTTTCCAGTTTGATGCTCCACCCCTCATTCTTCAGTTTGTCCATACCTGTTAAATCTTCCACAGCTTAGTGATGTCAATAATGTTTCTGTATTCTTGGGCAATTAGACCATAAGACCCTAAGACTACAAGACAGAGGAGCAGAATTAGGCCATTCAGCCCATCGAGTCTGCTTCACCATTCCATCAAGGCTGATTCCGGATCCACTCAACCTCATACACCTGCTTTCTCACCATATCCTTTGATGCCCTGACTGATTAGGAAACGATGAACTTCTGCCTTAAATATACACACAGACTTGGCCTCCACCGCAGTCTGTGGTTGGGCATTCCACGGACTTACTACTCTCTGGCTAAAAAAAAAAAATTCCTCCTTACCTCTTTTCTAAAGGGTCACCCCTCAATTTTGAGGCTGTGCCCTCTAGTTCTGGATACCCCCACCAAAGGTAACATTCTCTCCACATCCACCCTATCTAATTCTTTCAACATTCAGTAGGTTTCACTGAGATCCCCACACATTCTATTAAATTTCAGTGAGTACAGGCCCAAAGCTACCAAATGTTCCTCATATGTTAACCCCTTCATTCACGGAATCATCCTCGTGAACCTCCTCTGGATTCTCTCCAATGCTAACACATCTTCCCAGAGATATAGGAGGCAAAACTGTTAATAATACTCCAAGTGCGGCCTGACTAGTGTCTTATAAAGACTCAGCATTATCTCCTTGCTTTTATATTCTATTCGCCTTGAAATAAATGACAGCATTGCATTTGTGTTCTTTACAAAAGACAACCTGTAAAATAACCTTCTGGGAGTCTGGCAAAAGGATTCCTAAGTCCCTCTGCACCACTGATGTTTGACCCTTCTCCCCATTTAGATAATAATCCACACTGTTGTTCTTTTTACCGTAATGTATTATCATACATTTCCCAACACTATATACCTACCCCTCCACCTATCTTCGTATCATCCACAAACTTTGCCACAGAGCCATCAATTCCACTATCTAAATCATTGACAAACAATTTCAAAAGCTGCAGTCCCAATACTGACACTTGAGGAACATCACCAGTCATCAGCAGCCAACCAGAAAAGGCCCCTTTTATTCCCACTCATTGCCTCCTGCCTGTCAGCCATTCCTCTGTACATGCCAGTATCTTTCCTGTAATGCCAAAGAACTTTACCTCGTTAAGCAGCCTCATGTGTGTATCAAACACCTTCTGAAAGTCCAAGTAAGTGATATCCACTGCCTTGTCCACCCTGCTTGTTACTTCCCTGAAGAATTCTAACAGATTTGTCAGGCAAGATTTCCTTTTAAAGAAACCATGCTGACTTGGACTTATTTTATCATTAGTCTCCAAGTACCTCAAAATCTTATCCTTAATAATAGACTCCAATGCTTTCCCAGCCACTGAGGTTAGGCTAACTAGCCTATAATTTCCTTTCTTTTGCCTTCCTCTTCCTCCCTTCTTAAAGAGTGGAGTAACATTTGCAATCTTCCAGTCCTCCAGAACCATGCCAGAATCAAGTGATTCTTGAAAAATCATGACCAATGCATCCGTTATCTCTTCAGCAACCTCTCTCAGGACTCTATCTGGTCCAGGTGACTTATCCACCTTAAGACTTTTGAGTTTGCCTAGCACATTTTCCTTTGTAATAGCAACTGCACTCACTCCTGCTCCCTGACACTCACGGATCTCTAGCACACTGCTAGTGTCTTCTACAATGAAGACAAATGCAAAGTTCCCATTAAACTCATCTGCCATTTCTTTGTCCCCCATTGTAGCCTCACCAGCATCACTTTCCAGTGGTCGAATATCAACTTGCTCCTCGCTTTTAGTCTTTATATTTAAACTGAAAAAACCTTTGGTATCCTGCTTTATATTATTGGCTAGTCTGCCTTCAGATGTCATCTTTTCCCCTCTTATAGCTTTTTTAGTTGCTTCTTGTTGGATTTTAGAAGCTTTCCAATCATCCCACTTCCCACTCACTTTTGCTACCTCATATGCCCTTTCCTTGGCTTTTATGCAGTCCTTCACTTCCCATCAGCTATGGTTGGCTACCCCTGCCATTTGAGAACTTCTCTTCTGGGGGACATATCTATCATGTGCCTTGTAAACTATTTCCAGAAACTTCAGCCACCTCTGCTCTGCTGTCATCCCCGCCAGTATGCTCCTCCAATCCACCTGGGCAAGCTCCTTGCTCATGCCTCTGTAATTCCCTTTATTCCATTGCGATACAGATACATGTGAGTTATGCTTCACCCTCTCAAGTTGCAGTATGAATTCAATCATATTATGATTACTGCCTCCTAAAGGTTCCTTTACGCTAAACTCTTTAATAAGATCTGGGTTATTACGCAACACCCATTACATCCCATCTGGGTGATTACATTACACAAGATAGCCTTTCCCCGAGTGGGCTCAAGCACAAGCTGCTCTAAAAAGCCATCTCGTAGACATTCAACAAATTCCCTCTCTTGCAATCCAACACCAGCCTAGATTTTCCCAATCCTCTTGCATACTGAAGTCCCAATACAATTGTATCATTACCCATATTACACGCCTTTTCCAACTCCCTTTGCAAACTTAACCCCATATCCTGGCTACTATTTGGAGGCCTATATATGATTCCCATAATGATTTTTTACCCTTGCAATTTCTTAATTCCACTCACAAAGATTCAGCATTCTCTGGCCCGACGTCACCTCTTTCTAAAGATGTAATTCCACCTCTTACCAACAGAGCCACACCACGGTCTATGCCTTCCTGCTTGACCTTTCAATACGAAGTATACACTTTGTTATTAAGCTTACAACCGTGGCCTTTTAGCTACAAACCAGTGATGCCCACAATGTCAAACCAACCAATCTCTAATCGCGCAACGAGTATGACCACCTTATTCTGAAAGCTACACGCATTCAAGTACAGCACCTTCAGGCCTGCATTCTTTGCCCTTTTGAATTTTGCCTCTGTGATACAATTTAACTCTTTGCTCTGTCTGCATTGAGCTTAATCATTGGCTTGTCCTTCCTTATATTCATGTTACATCCATCATCTACTAGTAAACCTGCTGGCTCATCCTCAACTCTATCATCCCGGTTCCCATCCCCCGCCATATTAGTTTAAACTACACCCAATAGCAAATCTAGTAAATCTGCCCACAAGAATACTGGTCCCCTCAGATTACAGTGCAACCCATCCCTTTTGTACAGGTCCTACCTATCCCAGAAGAGGTCCCAATTATCCAGAAATCTGAATCCCTGATCCCTGCTCCAATTCTTCAGCCACACATTTATCTGCCACCTCATTCTTCTCCTATCTTCACTGTCGCGCGGCACAGACAGCAATCCCAAAATTGCTACCCTTGAGGTCCAGCTTCTCAACTTCCTTCTTAACTCCCTATATTCCTTTTTCAAGGCCTCCTCCCTTTTTCTTCCTATGTCTTTGGTACCAATATGTAGCACAAATTCTGGCTGCTCACCCTTCTTTTTAAGGATATTGTGGATGCGTCCAGAAACATCTTGGACCCTGGCACCTGGGTGGCTAACTACTATACATGTTTCCTTTTCGCCTCCGCAGAATCGTCTATCTGTTCCCCTGACTATAGAGTCCCCTATTACTGATGCCATCCTGTTCAGTTCCATCCCCTTCTGGGCCACCGGGCCAGAGTCAGTGCCAGAGGCACGGTCGCTGTTACTTCCCTCAGGTAGCTCATTCCCTTCCCCTCAACAGTACTCAAAATGGAGTATTTATTTTTGAGAGGGATGGCCACAGGGGTGCTCTCCACTATCTGATATTCCCCATTCCCTCCCCTAACAATCACCCATTTATTGGTCTCCTGTAGGTTTGGGGTGACTACCTCCCTGTACTTCCTATCCATCACCGCCTTACTTTCCCTAACAAGCTGAAGGTCATCAATCTGCAGCTCCAGTTCCCTAACACAGTCTCTAAGGAGCTGTATCTTGATGTACCTGATGCAGGTGTGGCCATCAGGGAGGCTGGGAGTCTCCTGGAAATCCCACATCTGACACCTAGAGCACTGGCTCAGTAGACATACCCCTATTCTCTCAAGATTTAAATAAGAAATAAGGCATGAACTCACCTGCTTACTCTGCCTCCATCTGTTCTCAGCGAGGCCTTATTGACCCAAAGCCTTACTAAACTGCCTCAGACTACTCCAAGAACTGCTCCCACAATGAGGCAATACCTCTGTTTTATAGCGACTGCCAAAAATCTTTGATGGACCTGCGTGGGGATGCTCCTGTGCATCTGCGCAGTACTCCAATCAATGACTCCCATAGAAAAACTTGCTAATTTTTCAAGCTCTTTGTCAGACCTGTGCAGGAATGCTCCTGTTGCATCTGCACAGTATTCCAATCAATGACCTGTGAGGTCTCCTGAAAAAGACTAAGATTAGCATTTGAAACATTATAAAACGTCAAATTTCACCTAAAATGTACAAATATCAATCAGGAACAGAAGACTAATTTTGTCTTTCCTTCTCAGGGCAAAATTAATTTATTGATCTGACTTAATAAATTAGCTGAAGTTGGCTTCCTTGGCAAATAATATTGCCACATGTAACATATATTTACAGCCATAATACACTCTGATATTCTTTGGGAAGAGCTTCTATCCATTTGACTTGACAAGTACTTTTGCGCTGATACTTGTGCTTTTTGTTACCAGGATGGAGAAAAATGGTCTGAATCCAATAATACATGTGAATACTACGTATGTTCAAAAGGCATAATAATAAACAGAAAAATATCATGCTCTTCTTATCCCAAATGCGATGAGGTATGTACAAATTTTAATTGTAACAGATTCCCTGCATCGCAATATACATTCACACTAAATACTGATTTGCTTTTTTTATGTCAACTTAATTCACCAACGGATGATCAGCTTCTTAAAATAATTCAGAACATTGAGTTTTGGGTGCTGGGACATTAACTATTAGAAGAAGCGCCATATTCTTTTCCACTACACAATGCAACTTATAATTTAGGGCTTCTCTTCAATCTTCCTCCAATGCTTCAGATGTGCATTCTATGACTTCATTCCTACAGAACTGGACTTTCAAAGTCCTGCTTCTACATGATTTAAAGAAGGACCTCTGATCCTAGGAACCTCATTTACCTACTCTCCTTCAAGTATATTCCTTCCTCATCAACCCTTCCCCCACCACCCAGTGATCAAAGAAAAAGTTCTTACTTATTCTGGTGGAAACTTCAATTCAGTGGCACTTTATTTATAATTATTGCTTGTTTGGATTTTCTATGTAATTCACATATTAAAACATATCCTAATGAAATAACATATTACAATTGATATTTAAATATAATGTATACCACAATAACAATTCAATATTTCTTGTACTTAGTCTGAGAAAACATGGGATCACCTTCACTGCTGCTATAATTGTCCTTCAGTATGTAAGTAGTTATATTTTGAGTGCTGGAGTTTATTTTCAAACTATATAATCTTTCCGGAGAATTTGTAACTTCCATCTTTTCCTGATCTGAATGTGTCCTTTCTCATATATGCACTTCCTATGTGACCCAATCTGTAATGTAGCATTTACTTAGAGGAGCCGAGATAATGATTGATATTTTTAACATCCTGTGATCCACCTGAGGGTAATGGTGCCTGCTCTGGAAAGCAATACGCTGGAACACTCAGTTCCTTGATATGTAGTGTTCTTAAGAAAGGAATAAATACTTTGCAGAGTACTCAGTACAGTTTTTCATACTGATTTAAAGAAAATTTGAATGTTGAATTTTTGACATTAATCTTACATAGGACTGATGCATTTGGCCCCCATTCCATTTCACTGTGGAACAATCAAATAAATTGCAACACGCTCATGATATACACATTGCTGGTTGTAAGTCCTGTACGAGTACAGAATGACATTTCCATATTCCTACTGATTCCTTAACCAAGGTTTGTAATCTAAGAATATACAAAATTGTATTGCATATCAGTTTAAGATGAACAGATCTTTCATTATTTAACTATCCTCTGTGCACATTTGTTAACATCTGCTGAATCTGATGACAATAACAATCATATTTGTTCTTTTAAAAAAAGGACACCCTGTCTCACATCCAACTTTTCTGTCATTTCATAACATTGAATGATAGTGAAAATCTCTGTTCTCCTAATTTCCATGTTTTTCAACAGTGCACAGATGTAAAGTTCAACCCAAAACGATTACAATCAACAAGAATAATTGTACAGCAACAGTTGAATTGAATTTATGTGAAGGAAACTGCAGTTCATATTCCATGTAAGTAATTGTAATAATCTTGTGATGGCTTAAACACAATGATGTCTCTAACAAAGAGCAAGAACTGTTGAGATAGTAAACTCTGGAATGGTGCTCACTAGAAGGTGTGTGCTCCTCTTTTAACATTATTGCATCTTCCCACTTTCCTAACAAACCAACCAACTCATTCCTGACTGAGGTAGGAAAAAGGATGATCCAGGAAAATGGACAGACAATGGCAAAGAAGATATGGAAGGCCACTAATCTTGCCTTTTATATCACCTACGCCAGTGACTGGCAAGCTGGAAAACAAGTGGTGATATCTCTTGGGCAGTGCCAGAACATCTGCAAAAATTCTTGTATGAAATGTGAGCCAAGTAATCGCTACTTAATGATGATGAGAATACATAAAATTTTATTAATGGATAGGATGCTAACTTTATACAGATGAAATTCTTTGCAGTCTTTTTCTTTGAGTATTTGCAATTGTTTTGTTTAAATAATCATTAATTAGTTAAAATAACATTGTTGTTACGTCTGTAATCCCATGACAGCTTTCTGCCATTGTTACAATTGTACATGTAATCAAAATAGGTATAATAGTGTATGAAAATATATCACACTAATTGAATTATTCCATTGTGATCTTCTTATATTTTAGGTTTGATTATACACTAAATAACATGAAGCATAAGTGTGAGTGCTGCCGAGAACAAACAATTGAAGAAAAAGAAGTAAAATTGGATTGTAATGATGGATCGACTAAACCATACACCTACATTTCCACAAAGACATGCAGATGCTCTATCTGTGAAGACAGTACAAATTGAAATGAAATTTTAAGCTCTTTTCTCATTTTTACTTTCTAACTTTTGATGCTTTTTAGGCAAATAATACTTGGTGATGATTGAAAAATGTTTGCTAACATCTATTCCTAACCACGAGTTTCTTCACATCATTCTTTTGTTTTATTCAATGGAAAACTGAAATAAAATACTTTCTGCATGTGATTCACTGCTATTTGTCTTGAAAGTTTCTTTTTCAAAACTACATCAAAAACAGAATGCAATTTGCTTCCAATTTAAACTTACCTACTTTACATCCTAATGACAGTGCAATAACTCCAGACTACTGCATTCAAATAGAGCAATCCATTAAATGTAACATGTCACAAGGTTTACTCAAGATTTTCAAATGCTGTACTTCAGTTTCCCTTCATACCCTTATACAGCAAATTGAAAAATGTTCATTCACTGGCAGGGAAGAACTCCTCTGAGAAACTCAGGAAGTTTCTTGAATCTAAAACTTGCTCGATATACACATCAGTTTCTTCAAATGCACCTATTTGTTTTCAGTAGTAGATATTGTACTCCTTCGCAGATTTGAACATCAAATTCATGGCTTTTCCAGATAACAGCTAATTCTGCATGCAATATAGACAGGTTAAGTTCACTTAATAGGGGTGGCTATTGCATATCATCTGACTGGCAGAGGTGATGCTTGCCACATTTCAGGCCATGTTTCATAAATACTTCTTTTTCTGAGATAGATAGATAGATAGATACTTTATTGATCCCAAAAGAAATTACAGTGTCACAGTGATATTACAAGTACACAGATATACACATATTAGAAGAAAAAAAACAAAAACAAGTTACCTTAAAAACAAGATGTACAAGATTTACAAATCAAATATTTCAAGATCTACAAGTTCATACTGATAAGATGGTAATACAAGAATTACCATAATATTTTACAGTAATGCATGCACTGAGGACTTGTAACTAAAATTCAATGTTCTGTAATGCCCACACTCATCACTTATGATTGAACGACTGATAAAATAGTTGAACATAAATGTTTCCAGGGCATGGCCCTGAGGATTTCATGCAGTGCCATCCTTACCATCAATTATTGTGCTTGATGGCTGTTATAATTCTTGCCAGTGAGAGATTTCCTTTTGATTCTCATTGACCAGTTCCTTTACTGATCTTAGTTTGATGGTGTTCTGAGTGATTGTCAGTCACTCTTGGCTCACCTCTGAAATTTGAATTTGTCTTTCTTTTTGTTCTTCTTTGAATCAATACTGCTTGCCAATAGGAGCAGAGTGGCTTAGGTGAATATCAAACATAAAACTATTGAGTAAATGTGGCTTGACAGTACAATATTTGACACCTTCCATCAATCTACTCATGACTGAAAGTAAACAGAAGAACTGGTATTTTGACAACTTGTTTCTTTTACCTGCCCTTATGTTGGGCATAACTGTGAAGGTTTCTACCTTGTGGATAGATAGAAATAAAGGAGATGGAAGAGGAAACAGAGGATAGTAGGGAAAGAGAAGCAAAATACATTGGGATGGACAAATAAAAATAGAAGGGATAAGGGGTAAAGAAGGATAGAAAAGTCAAGGACTATGCTGTATATCAGTGAGGCTGAGAGCACACAAGAAACAACAAGGACAGCATAGACTGAGAGAAGGGAAAGACATCAGAAGACAGAAAGGACTAAAATTAAGTTCAGGAGAGGAAGTTTTTGTGGAGAGAAAATGAAACATTAAGATTATGTTGTAAATTGTAAATTAAGTGGTTCTCAAATATTTCAGATTGATCTTTTTCTACCTCCCCAAGCAAACACAAAGTTAGGGAGCTCTGATCAAAGGTGCTTCTACAACCTCTCTCCTCATGCTTGATTGTTGTCTCCCATCAGAAGCCCTTCAAATCTGCCATCCTCTTTCTTCCAAAACCAACCCTTAAACTATTTGTATAGTATTGTCTCATCATCAACTTCCCTTTCCTCTCATGTCTGTGAATTGCTGTCACCTTTCAGATAAATAAAGTATCATTCTTGGAGTAGTACCTGTCAATCTCTGCAACTGGATTTTCATCAAGTTATCTCAGGGTGAATTTGACAGTCATGAAATTACAAATGACAGTGGTAATTCATGTCCCTGCATCTCTATCAGCTTATTTTTTTCACAAAGGTAATCAGAGTCCTATTTGTCAAATATCTTTGATAGTCAGAAGCTTTCTAAATCATTTCCAAACAACAAAATTGCTATTGGTAGTGGTTTATTATTGCCATATACCAAGATGCAGTGAAAAGCTTGTCTTGCATACTGTTCATACGGATCAAATCATTACACATTGCATTGAGGTAGAACAAGGTAAACAATAACAATGCAGAATAAATTGTAAAAGCAGTGGTTGGCATCTGTCTGTCTCAAAGGATAATCGGTGATGATAATCATCATCACAAGCCTGGGCAAAAGGTGTGGAGATCCTGAGATGCCCAATTGTCAAGATCCCGCTCTTAGCCTCACCAGTGTCCAAAGGAAAGCTTATAAAGCAATACGTTTGGTACCAGCTTGGCTGCAGGAACTGCTGGAAGGAAGTTCAATGATGTCCAACTGCCTTAGGGGCTCCACAGCCTTCGTCTTTCCCAAAGCTGCCCACAAGGCAGTACGGTTATTTACCTGTGGCTGGGGATCTGGTTCAAAGCACCAGGGCATATCCACACACTGGTGGGCCTGCAAGCTACATGTGCAGGGGCCAGGTTTCCTCCCTATCCTCTATAGTTCAGCCTGACTCCGAAAGGAGTTCAGTTTCCGTGTGTCGCCAGCGAGAAGGCACCATGTGAGGCTTGCTGTTGAACAGGTTATGTACTGGCAGGGAGGGACTTACAAAACCAGCTCTCCTTTTCGCAAGGCTACTAGACAGTGGTGAAGCTGAAAGTGAGAGCAAAAAGCACTGACCGCTACTCTAGCGCACCAGACGCCTAACAACAACAATTTTGACACCACAGAGAAAGTGCAGTACAGACAAACAATGCAATGCAGGAACATAACAAGGTAGATTGTGAGGCCAAGAGTCCATCTTACTGTACAAGAGGTCCCTTCAAAAGTCTGGTAACAGCAAGATAGAGCTGTTCTTGAGCCTGGAGGTATGTTTTGCTGACATTGAGGAAAAGGTTGTGTCATGACACCATGTTACTAATCTATCTCCTTCCCGTATTCCAACTCATTATTTGAGATATGGCCCACTAAGTGGTATCATGTGCAAATTTGTAGACAGGGTTACAGCAGTCACAAGCGTACAGGAAATAGAGCAGGAGGCTGAGGACACAACCTTGTGGAGCACCAGTGTTCAGAATAATTGTAGTGCAGCTGTTGCTGACTACCTTTACTGATTGCGAACTGTTGGTCAGGAAGGAAGGACCCAGTTGCAGAAGGAAGCATTGTCTTCCGGGATCCAGAGTTTGGTGATGAGAAGCGAGCAGCTGTTCACTTACACAGCTTAAACATCATTAAGCCATGGTGCCCTCTAGAGGTAATCTGAATTCTATACTAACAAGGAAGGAAAGTATGATGGAGCAACCAACAGGAATTCTGCAGATGCTGGAAATTCAAGCAACACACATCAAAGCAGCTGGTAAACTCAGCAGGCCAGGCAGCATCTCTAGGAAGAGGTACAGTCGACGTTTCAGGCCAAGACCCTTCGTCGACTGTACCTCTTCCTAGAGATGCTGCCTGGCCTGCTGCGTTCACCAGCAACTTTGATGAAAGTATGATGGAGACACATTTTCTGCGTATCCGCCTATTTCCTTTGCCTTGTTTGAACACTCAAGTCAAGTTCATTGTTATTTAAATATATACAAGTTACTGTCAAAAGAGACAATGTTTCTCCAAACCAGGGTGTTAAGCATTATAGTATATGTAACACATAATAACTTAGGAAAGTAAGGATTAAATCTACAGATAGATTACACACAAATAAACAAACTAAAGTGCATAAATTAAATATTGCATAGTACAGAACATAGTAACCCTTTGAATGCAATCGGCAGGAGTTCAGAAGTCTAATGAACTGAGGGAAGAAACTGTTTCCCATCCTGACTGGTCTTGTTTTTAATACATTGGACTCTGCTGCTGATAGTGAATGGGTGGGATCCTCAGTAATACTAGGGGGCCTGTGTACGTTTGACCTTTATCAATGGAGATGAATCAGTGATTCACAACCACTACTTCATATTCAGCCCACTGCATTCAATGTTTGTCATGCCATCTCTTCCAAATGGAGAAGATAGAGATTGCTTTGCAGGACACGATGTTCAGTTCTCGACAATGACTGAGCTTCCAGTTACAAATAGAAAGATACAGCAGTTATCTAAAGTTGGATAATTCAGTAATGAGTCTTGCAGATGGCAATAAGTCCCAAAGATGAGGTGTCTTCAAGTTTATACTTAGCCTCAATGTTGCAGTGCAGGAGGACAGAGACTGAGAGGTCAGGGTGAAATGGTGATGGTAGACAACCAGAAGCCTAGGGTAATTTCCTAATACATGTTCCACTACCTTTTGACACCACTTTTATAGCTGGAGAGCCACTCTCAGTGAAGGTAGATATTGCTGATGAATTACATCACCAAATTCTAATTACCTCACAGTCTTTGGTTGATTGAGGAAGAAATTATTTGAAAATCAGGACATCAGGTCTGACACAATGCCCATGTCTACCTTGCATCGGTGACTCTTGCCTTCCTGTATGCTTCTGAGGCCTGAACTTAAATAGGTCTGTATTATTAACCTTAATAACTTTAGAGACTTCAATTGAACCTCATTCTTGGTCTCAATTGTTCCAAGAAATTACGACACAAGCAAGCCCTTCAGCCCTTCTAAATTATGTTGGCCTGGTCTTCTTGCTAGTCCCATCTACCTACCTACACCTAAACCATAACCTTCCATACCTATCTCATCCATGTACCTATCCAAATATATCTTAAGTGGTACAACTGAATACACAGTTACCACTTCTCCTGACAGCTTATTCCACACTTGCACCACTCTCTGATGGAACAAGTTCCCTCAGACTCTCTTCAAATCTTTTAGCTTTCAACCTAAACTTTTGACCCACATCAGGGAGTTGACTTCTCAAGAGATATCGTTTGTAAAGTGACGCAACTGTGAGATATTCCCTAATGCATCTGACAAAGAGAATTTGTGAATTGGCTGACATCAAACCGGAAACACTGGCTAGATTATTTTGCACGACTGTGACCCAGTTCAAAGAAGCTTGCAAACTAAACTGCCATTGCCATTCAGCACATCAAACATGCACACAGGGGTATTTGTTTGGTTAACAGTTGAGATAATTGTATACTCAGAGTTAGCTCTCACAAAATTAACTTTGATTGTCTGAAAATTAATTTTGATTGTCTCTAACACATAAAGCAGCACAGCATTAAAAAGGCCTTTCAGCTCACAATATTGTGCAAAATTGAATATGTTATTAATCAAATGCCAAACTAAACCCTTCCACCTGCATAAGGTCCAAACATTTCCACTTCTTGTACATTCCTGTGCCTGTCTTAAGAGTCTCCTCCAGAGTTGTCATATGTCTCTTGATGGCCTCCCTCACTAGTCCCTTTCTTGCACGGTCACTCAGTTTTTGAGGATGGCCTTCTCTAGGCAGATTTACAGCTGCACCATACTCTTTCCATTTCGTAATGATTGACTTAACTGTACTCCAAGGGATATTGGGTGACTTGGAAATTTTCTTGTATCCTCTCCTGATTTGTGCTTTTCAATACTCTTTTCATGGTGTTCTGACTCACCAGCAGTTGGACCTTCCAGATACAGATGTATTTTTACTACAATCAATTTAAATGCCTTGACTGCACACAGATTTCCAAAATCAGATCTCTATTTAACTAATTATGCAACTTCTAAAACCAGCTGGCTGCACCAGTGATAATTTTGTGCGTCATATTAAAGGAGGGGTTGAATACTTATGCAATCAATTATTTTGTGTTTTATATTTGTAATTAATTTAGATCAGTTGGTAAAGATCTGTTTTATTTTTGACACAAAAGAGTCTTTTTTCTTTTGATCAGTGTCAAAAAAATCCAAATTAAATCCACTGTGATTCAGTGTCGTAAAACAATAAACCATGTAATCTTCTGGGGGGGGGAATACTTTTTATAGGCACTGTATGTGAAAAAACACTTTTGGTATCATCTTGACTAGCTTACCTTCATATTTCATCTTTTCTCTTCATATGGTTTTTTAATTGCCTCCTGGTGGTTTTCAAAACCTTCCCAACCCTCTAACTTCCCATATAACGTTTGCAATATAATAGGCCCTCTCTTTTGATTTTATGCTGTCTTTCAATACTCTTGTTAGCCACAGTTTTATTATTCTCCCCTTAGAATGCTTCTTCATCTTTACAATGTACCAATACTGCTCATTCTGAATTGCTTTTGGAAACTCTACCCATTGCTGTTCTGTAGCCATACCTGACGGCCTGCTCGTGTCCCCTTCCAATCAACTTTGGCAGCTCCTCTCTCTTGCCTCTGTAATTCCTTTTATTCCACTGAGATACTGATACATCTGACTTTAGCTTCTCCCTCTCAAACTGCATGGTGAATTCTATCATATTGTGATTCCTTTACCTTAAATTCCTTTATCAAATCTGGTTCATTACACACCACCAATCCAGAATTGCCCTCCCCCTAGTGGGCTCAACCACGAGCTGCTCTGAAAAGCCATCTTGTAGGCATTCTACAAATTCCATCTCTAACCTGTTCCAACAAGTTCCATTCAGCACCAACTTAATTTTCCCAATCTACCTACATATCAAGATCGCCCATTGCCCTTTTTACATGCAATTTCTATCTCCCATTGTAATTTGTACCTCATATCCTGGCTACCGTTCAGAGGTCTGTACACAAGTCCTATCAGGATCCTTTTACCCTTCCAGTTTTTTACCTCTACCCACAAAGATTCAAAAGCTTCCAATCCTATGTCACCTTTCTATGGATTTGATTTTATTTTAGCAACAGAGCCACCCACCCCCTCTCCCCACCTGCCTGTCCTTTCAATACAATGTGTATCCTTGGATCATTGGCATACTGTTTGTCATAAGTTTGTTGTTTTAAAGCAGTAGTACAGTACAACACATAATTCAATAAACTATAAACTACAAAAATATGTATTTACTTATTGAGTTAAGTAGTGCAAGAGAGAAAGTGGTAGTGAGATACATGGGTTCACTGTCCATTCAGAAATCATAAGTCAGAAGGGAAGAGGCTATTCCTAAAATGTTGAGTATGTGCCTTCAGGCTTCTATATCTTCTCCTTGATGGTACCAATAACAAGAGGCATGTCCTGGGTAATGGGGCAGTTAATGATGGACATTGCGTTTTTGAGGCATGGCCTTTTGAAGGTATCCTTGATGCTGGGGAGACTAGTGCCCATGATGGAGCTGTCAGAGTTTACAACTTTATCCAATCCTGTGTAGTGGCTCCTCCATATTAGTTAGAACACTCTCCACAGTGCATCTGTAGAAATTTGCTGGAGCCTTTGGTGACAAACCAAATCTCCTCAAACTCCTAAGGAAATACAGCTGCTGTAATGCCTTCTTTATGCTGTGCCCAGGTTAGATCTCCAGAGATGTAGACACTGAGCAACCTGAAAGTGCTCATCCATCAATGAAGACTAGTGGGAGTACCTTCAACTTCCCCTTCCTGAGCCTACGATCAATTCCTTGGTCTTACTGACATCGAGTGCAAGGTTGTTGCTGCAAGACCACTCAACCAGCTGATCGATCTCACTCCATACGTCTCCTGTAACTCTGCCACCAATAGTTGTGTCATCACCAAACTTATAGTCGGTATAAGAGCTGTACCTAGCCAGAAAATCAAGGTTGGAGAAAACAGAGCAGTGAGCTAAGCACACATCCTTAAGGTGCTCCGGTGTTGAGTGTCAGTGAGGAGGAGATATTATTTCTGATCCGCACTGACTATGATCTCCTGATGAGGAAATCAAGGATCCAATTGTAGAGAGAGGTATAGTGGTACAGAGGTTCAATGCTAAGCTATAATCAATCAATAGCAATACTTAAGTATTCCTAATGTCCGGGTGGCCCAAGGCTGAGTGGAGAGGCAGTGAGAGTCAATCCACTGAAGAGCTATGTGGCGAAAGGCCCTTCCTTAGGGCAGAGTTAATTCTGGTCATGACCAACCTCTCAAAGAACTTCATCACAACAGATATGAGTACAATTGGGTGACAGCCGTTGAGGCAGCTCCCCCTGTTCTTCTTGCGCACGGGTATGATTGTCACTTTTTAGAAACAAGTGAGAACCTCCAATTCCAGAAGTGAGAGATTGAAGATGTCCTCAAACACTCCCTCCAACTGGTTGATACAGTATCTTACCAGGTATACTATCAAGACTTAATGCCTTGAAAATGCTTCCACTCTTGCGAGATGTTCTCCCATCGGCCTCTGGGACAGGGATCACAGGATCACCAGATGACACAGGGATTCGCACAAGTGCAGTTTTATTCTCCCTTTCAAAGTGCGCATGAATTTTGTTGATCTCATATGGGAGTAAAGCATTACAGCCATTTCATGATGTTAGGTTTCAGCTCGTAGAAAGTAATGGCCTTCAAAACCTGCTGGAGTCAAGTGTATCCAAATCTATCTTGAACTTCAATCTGTATTGTTTCCATCACACTTAAAATAGCCTTCTGGATGACTAGTCGCCACTAATCTAACCCTCAGCAGACTATAAATCTCATGTTTCATTCATGGCTTTTAGCTTGGATATGTCCTATATATTCTTGAAGGCACACTTATCCACATAGCTTTTGATGAAGACAGTGACAACTGTGGCATGTTCATTCAGATTTGAATGTGAATCCCTGAATATTGTCAAATTCACTGACTCAAAGAGTCTTGAAAGCGCTGCTCCGCCTCCCTTGTTTGTACCTTTGTGGTCCTCAACACTGGTTCTGTGGTCCTCAGTCTCTGTCTGTATAGTGGGAATAGGAATGCAGCCAGGTGATCAGACTTTTCAAAGTGCAGGCATAGAATAACACAATATTCATTCTTATAACCTATGCACTGCTTTAACTATATAGTTACAATTAATGGTTAAAAAAGTGACAGATACATAAAATCTTCAGTAATTTCAGATGCATATTTATTTGAGCATGTGTACTTATTCTATCTATGACATTTGCTTGGTCTTAATAAACTCCTCAGAGAGTTTTGTTGTTCTGTCAGCCTTGACGTTTTTTTTTAACCTGATCCAAATTGGTTCAGGCTGGACAAAAAGTGCAGGCAGAGGTAAAAACCTACACCAACCTGCATGCTTCAAAAGGAAGGATAAGCATTAAAGTGGACTGAAAGCATAAAACTCTTCCAATCCTACTCACGTAGAGATTGCTGAGCCTCCGGCAATGATCTTTGCATCATCAACGGGATGGGAGAGGTTCTAATGGATTGGAGGGTTGCAGATGTTGTTCTCTTATTCAAGAAAGGGAGTAGAGATAGACCAGGAAATTATAGACCAGTGAGTCTTACTTCAGTGGTTGGTAAGCTGAAGGAGAAGATCCTGAGAGGCAGGATTTATGAACATTTGGAGAGGTATAATATGATAAGGAGTAGTCAGCATGACTTTGTCAAAGGCAAGTTGTGCCTTACAAGCATGATTGAACTTTTTGAGGATGAGACTAAACACATTGATGAAGGTAGAGCAGTACATGTAGTGTATATGGATTTCAGCAAGGCATTTGATAAGGTACCCCATACAAGCCTTATTAAGAAAGTAAGGAGGCATGGGATCCAAGGGGACATTGTTTTGTGGATCCAAAACTGGTTTGCCTACAGAAGGCAAAGACTGGTTGTAGATGGGTCATATTCTGCATGGAGGTGGTGACCAGTAGTGTGCCTCAGGGATCTGTTCTAGGACTCCTTCTCTTCATGATTTTTATAAATGACCTGGATGAGGAAGTAGAGGGATGGGTTAGTAAATTTGTTGATGACACAAAGGTTGAGGGGTGTCGTGGATAGTGTGGAGGTCTGTCAGAGGTTACATCGGGACATCAATAAGATGCAAAACTGGACTGGGAAGTGGATGATGGAGTTCAACACAGTTAACAGGGAGGTGGTTCGTTTTGGTAGGTCAAATATGAGGGCAGAATATGGTAGTAATGGTAAGACTCTTGGCAGTATAGAAGATCAGAGGGACCTTGGGTTCTGTGTCCATAGCACACTCAAAGCTGCTGCGCAGGTTGACTCTGTGGTTAAGAAGGTACACAGTGCATTGGCCTTCATCATCCATGGGTTTGAGTTCAAGAGCTGAGAGGTAATATTACAGCTATATAGGACCCTGGTCAGACCCCACTTGGAGTACTGTGCTCAGTTCTGGTCACCTCACTACAGGAAGGATGTGGAAACTATAGAATGGGTGGAGAGGAGATTTACAAGGATGTTGCCTGGATTTAGCAGCATGCCTTACGAGAACAGGTTGAGTGAATTTGGCCTTTTCTCCTTGGAGTGACGGAGGATGAGCGGTGACCTGATAGAGGTGTATAAGATGATGAGAGGCATTGATAGTGTGCTTAGTCAGAGGCTTTTTCCCAGGGCTGAAATGGCTAACATGAGGGGGCATAGTCTTAAGTTGCTTGGAAGTAGGTATAGAGGAAATGTCAGGGGTAAGTTTTTTTACGCAGAGAGTGGTGAGTGCGTGGAATGGGCTGCCGGTGACTGTGCTGGAGGGGGATATAATAGGGTCTTTTAAGAGACTCCTGGATAGGTACATGGAGTTTAGAGGGCTATGGGTAACCCTAGGTAATTTCTAAAGTAAGTACATATTCGGCACAGCATTGTGGGCTGATGGGCCTGTACAGTGCTATAGGTTTTCTATGTTTCACTATGTTTCTAAGTAAGTATCTAATATATAAAGTAGATTCCTATGATTTGAAAGACAGAGGATACATCATTCTCCAACCTACAGGGATGGTAGCAATATAGAAATCACATCAACAATATCTGTGCATAAGAAAACAGATGAATAAATTCAGACCACATCGATTTTAATGAATGGTGTATCTACAGCACCATCTCTTCTCCCCACCTGCCCATCACTTTGTGTGGTGCTCCTCCTCCTTCTCTTTCTTCCACGGTCCAGTGCTATAAATTTTCTTTTTCTTCGGCCCTTTACCTTTTCCATTTATCACCTATCAGCTCCTTACTTTGTCCCGCCTCCTGCTCCACCCACGCACTTTCCCTCTCACTTGCCCGTTTGTACTCTTTCCCATCTTCCCCCTCCCACACCTCACTTTTTTATTCTGGCTTCTTCCCCCTTCCTTTCCAATCCTGATGAAGGATCCCAGCCCAAAACTTACTGTTTCTTCCCCTCAATAGATGCCAACTGACGTACTAAGTTCCTTCAGTATTTTGTGTGTGTGACTCAAAATTTCAAGAACTTCTTTTGTTTGCTAATCATATCTCTTAAGGAGCATCCTGCTGTAAACCAATAATTTCAGACAGTGGTGCTAACTCATGCAGCTGTATTCTGATTACTGTTTGCAGTTTATATTTTGAAATAGTTTATGAAGACTGTCTTTATTTGTGTTAATGTCTGTTACCTCCTTTACTCCAGAAAGTTGTCATATGCCTAACAATCCCTCACAGTAGTTTAAGTATAGTGAATTAACAGATGATTTGGCAAAACGTCAGAAAAATATTTTGTGAAACTTTGAGAGACTAAGGGTTGGGACAGGTTACAGTTCATAGATAAGCAGTCCTTGTTTGACCAAGATGTCTTGAAGTTAATTTTCAAAAACAGTGGGACATTCCATCATAAATGTGAATGTAATTCTACCTACATGCTGATTTACCAGCAATTTGCCAAATGCAGCATAAACTCTAACTTCTATTCTTTCTATTTCACATAAAGTTAACACTAACCATTCTCTTAAAATGAAACTATCAAAGGAGGTAGTATTTCAACTTGATCATTCTCTGCTAATAGCTGGATACTTACAGAACATCCAGGAGATACAATACAATAATTTAGAACTCCTGGCACAGAAATGAGGAAGTATCTCAGTATTTACCCACCGTCTCTTTACACAAAATCTGTTGATAAATCATGCAATGATGCAGAATCAAGAAATCAAAATATAATTAGGCTTAAAACATGCAGAAAAAATGATCAGCTCCTGCAGGCAAATTCACAAGGAAACAGATTCTGGAGATTATTTTGAGAAAAGGATGAAAATAGGTGTTCAGCAGATACTACCTTTGAAAAAATTTGATTAAGATTGATTTGCACTAATTGCTGGTTTCATGATTTAACAATGCATTCATATGTTAAACAAAAGATTATGCACAGGTAAGCACTGACAAGCAATAACTTCCATGTAGTGGCGAGTGAACCCACTGCAGTGTGATACGGAACTGGATAGTGGTCTTCTGGTGCAGCAATAGAGTTTTTGGTGGAAGAGTTATTCAAGAGAGAACTTACTATACTGGTGAGCAGAAAGAAGGACACACAACTAAGGGCTACAACTGGCTTGGTATGAGATGGCAGCCAGAAGTACTTCTTCCTGTGCTCAATTTCATAAGGTTTGTCATGACCAGACACAAATTTTAAAGTAAAATGCAATGAAAACAAGAGCACCAATGACTGCATCATAACTTAATCTCTACCAAATCGATACCAGAGGCATTGATGCTGGGGAAGCTAGTGCCCATGATGAAGCTGGCTGAGTTAGCATCTTCCTACAGCTTTTTCCAGTCTTGTGCAGTGACTCTCCATATGAGACGTTGATACAATTTGTTAGAATGGTCTCCTATGCTAGTCTTTGGTGGCATATCAAATCTACTCAAATTCTGAATTAAATATAGCTGCTATTATGTCTTCTTTGTTGCACCCAGAATAGATTTTCAGATGGTGTCACCCAGCAACATGAAGCTGCTCACCGGTTCCACTGTTGATCCCTGAATGAGGACTGGTGTTTGTTCCTTCAACTTCCTTTTTCTGAGGTCCATAATTAATTCTTTTGTCTTACAAATGCTGATTGCAAGGTTTTTGTTGTGATGCCAGTCAACCAGCCAAACTATCTTGCTCCTGTATAACTCCCTGCCAACATATGAAATTCTGCCAACAGTAGTTGTGCCACTGCTAAGTTTATGAACATCATTTGAGCTGTGCCTAGTCACACTTTCATAGAAACATAGAAAACCTACAGCACAATACAGGCCCTTCAGCTCACAATGCTGTGACAAACATGTACTTACTTTAGAAATTACCTAGGGTTACCCATAGCCCTCTAAGCTCCATGTACCTATCCAGGAATCCCTTAAATTACCCTATCATATCCGCCTCCACCATCGTCACTGGCAGCCTATTCCACGCACTCACCACTCTCTGCGTAAAAAACTTACCCCTGACATCTCCTCTGTACCTACTTCCAAGCATTTTAAAACTATGTCCTCTCATGTTAGCTATTTCAGCCCTGGGAAAAAGCCTCTGACTATCCACACAATCAATGCCTCACACCCTTTCATGGGGGTGGAGAGTGTAGAGTGTTGAGTTCTGTTCATTTGGACTATGTAAGTACTTAGTATGCATGCACAGTCTCCCTGTTATGCATGTGCGCACTTGTGAAGGGAGAGGAATTATGGGATATAAAGGAGGCGACACTCAGCTATTGGAGGGAGACATTGAAAGTAAAGTTGTTTAAACAAACGAAAAATGTGTCCTTGTTGTTTGGGTATTACCAGTGGTAGCAGAGGATGGCTTCCAATTATAGGATCCTGCCAGCATTTGATGAGAGCAAAGCTTACGAAAGCTGGAAAAATGAAACTGGAATATGGGCTCATGCTACGGGACTGGTGAAGACAAAGCAAGCCCTTGACTGTTGCCTTGTGACTTTCAAGAAGAGCAAGAGAGACTGCGATGGGAATTTTGGTGGAAGGCTTGAACAAAGATGACAGTATGAGTACGCTAATAAATACATTTGACTCTTTTTTTTGAAGGAAGAAATGGATTGAATTTATGAGACATAGTTAGACTTTGACAAAATATATAGAGATAATTCTAAAATTATTACTTGATTACATTACTGATTTTGAACAAAGGTACATTCGTATGTGTAAATACAAAATGGAACTCCCTGAATTGTTGGATACCGCATGGCTAGACATAAAGGGCAGACAGCTAGTTAACTGCATGCACAAACCTAAATTTGCATCTATGAAATCAACACAGATGAGGATTTTTGGAGAAAAGGCCACTAAAACAACAGTCTGAATTAGTATGAGTTAGGAAACAGCATACTTCACTGAGCAGAAACATGAGTATAGCAAGCGTAGATGCCAGAGGGGTATCTGGCACAAATCCAATAAACAAATACGGTAGGAGATCGAAATGTGCGGTATGTCAAAGTATTTACCACTGGGCAAGAAACCGTTCACATAGAACTGAATAAGTTAGGCTAACTAAAGAAAATAACAAATCTGAAGATGTAGAAGAGTGTCATATCACATTGTTTGGAAATGAACCACTTACTAATGCAGAGATTTTGATGATAGAATCTCTGGGATCTGCTGTTATTGATACAGCATGCACACGCACAGTGTGTGATGAAAAATGGCTTAAAAGCTATGCAATTGAACTAAACCAGAATGAAGTGCAGAAACTAGTGCACACAGATACAGCTAGTAACCGAACATTCAAATTTGGAGATGGAAAGATTGTACATTCCATCAAGAGTGAAAATACCAACAAAAATAGGGCAGACAAAATGCTACATTGACATGGAGGTGGTACCAGTGAATCTTCCTTTACTCTTGAGTAAATCTTCCCTAAAGAAAACAGGAACAGTACTGGATATGGAATACGACCAAGCAACGATGTTTCAACAGCCAGTGTCTCTTGAGCTCACCAGTTTTGGATATTACTCTGAGAACATTCTAGGTAAAGACACAACTGAGAAACCAATGTGAGAATGAAGTATTAACTGTCACACAAAACATGACCATAGATGAGAAATGCAAAGTATTGCTCAAACTTCACAAGCACTTTGGACACGCTTCAATTGATAGACTTGAGAAACTGCTCAGAAGTTCAGGAAACAAATATGCAGATTATTTTTTTCTATTCTAAAGCGGATAATTGACAGCTGTGAGATGTGCCAAAAGTTTGGAAAGTGTAAGCCTGAGCCTGCAGTGGGGTTGCCACTACCATCTGAATACAATGAAACAGAAGCCGTAAGCCGACATAAACTGGAGCAAGGAGTGTGGTATCTCCAATTCATTGAGTTCACACATTTCAGTGCTGGTAGCATCGTAAATACAACGAGACCCTCAGAGATAGAGAAAAACTTCATTCATTCCTGGATAAGTGTGCATGGCCCACTTAGTAAAGTACTCAGTGATAATGGCAGTGAACTTAATAATAATGAATTCAGAGTACCTTAACATTGAAACAAAAACAATAGTTGTATATAGTCCTTGGAGTAATGGACTTCTGGAGTGACACAACCAAACGTTTACAGAAATAATGCTGAAGGTAAAGGAAAGCAATGGCTGTGATTGGAACAAAGCCCTGGACTGGGCCCTTATGACGAAGAATACCATGCACAATGTACATATAGTCCGTATTAATTGGTGTTGGGAAGAATCCAAACCTTCCGTCTGTACTGATTGTCAGACCATCTACTCTAGAGGGCACTACACGGAGTGAATGGGTTGGGAAACAGATTTCAGCACTGCATGCATCAAGGAAGGCTCTCACTAAAGTAGAGTGTTCAGAGAGAATTCGAAGAGCACTGAGGGCACAGGTCTGTCCTACAAATGACAAATATGAATCAGAGGAAAAAGTGTATTACAAAAGAGCAGACTGTACAGAATGGAAAGGTCATGGAGCTGTAATTGTTCAGGACGGAGTTGTGTTATTCATGAGACATGGGGGTACATATGTGAGAATACATTATTTCAGACTACATAAAGCAGAAACTGAAGACCATCAGAACTCGGTGAAGAATGACACAAAAAATAAAAAGCACTTAACTGACACACAGTCACATAGCAGAGTTAGAGATGAGGAGAATGCAGCTAATTACCCAACAGAGCTGCTCAACAGTGGCACAGACTGTACTGAAAAGAGCGCAGTTGACGAGGACCGCCCCTGTCTGCAAATGGAGTAACAGTAATTTTGTGCAGCTCTTAGTTTTCTTTCTCTCCCCCAGTATAAGCTTTGAATTTAAAATTTTTATTTGCTGATTCTTGAGGGGAAACAATACGTCTATGTCTACGAGAAGTGGGAAGAATTTACCTGAACCTAGTGATGAAGGTAATGGGAAAGGAAAGGTGCAAAAAGAAAGATCTGATGAAATGCCATCGTGGGCTGAAGATATCGTTCGGATACTGAATTCAATTAAGGATCAGAATGGATCAATTAAAGACCAACTGGAAAAGAATAGTAATGAAATGAAGTCATTTCTGGGAATACTGGAAACTCAAGTTATTACACATGAAGAGGAATTGAAGATAACTAAGCAAAAGTTGTCTGAAGCTACAACTTGTTTGGAAAGATATCAAAATAAGATTATAGACCTGGAAACTAGGTCTCGCCGAAAGATCATACGAATTGTTGGGCTTCAAGAAGGAGCCAAAGGTGGAGATTTAACTGCTTACTTTGGTAAGCTTTTCCACACTTTATTTCCTACCATTTTATCAAAGCAGTCTGCTATAGAAAGGGCACACAGGGTGTTTACTTTGAAATTGAAGGATTCTAGTAAACCAAGATCTGTTCTGGCTTGCTTTCATCACTTTAAAATTAAAGATCAAATAATGCGACAGGCAAGAAAACAGATAGTTTTTAGGTTTATGGAGTCTGAGCTCTGTTTTTACAAAGATTATCCAAGAGCGATAATGGAACAAAGATCAAAATTTGCCCTCTGGTAATGAAACAGGCATATGATTAAAAAAAAACTCTTTCCCTCTCTGAGGTATCCAACAAGATTTAAAGTTTTTCCTGCTAATTCTACTCCTCGTACTTTTTTTGATCCAGAAGCTGCACTGGACTTTGTTAAGGCTATACCCACTGCTGTTACTGATGCTGCTGTTGAATGAACTATCTGAAAGGTTGTTTGGCTATCTGTATATTATTCGCATTTTGAAAAGAAGATTTATGAAGGTCATTTGTATATTTCATTGAGAGACTAATTAAAGAAGACAAGGAGAGTTGTTCATTATTGCATATTGTTGGTTTTCCTTTGGAAAGGAGATTTACGGCTCAAGGACAACTGTCTAAATGATCATCTGAACATTCCACTGAGAGAAGAAGGGGATTTGTTCCTTTAATTTATTACTTGGTTTGAGGTTTTTTTGGTTTCTTTTTTTAATCAGCTAATTGGTAGTTTTTTCTTACTAATAGGGCTCTATATATATATATATATAAAATTGGGTTTAATTACTCATAATATTATTAATTAATATTTTGAAAATTCAGCTAGGTCAAATATACTATTAATTTTTTCTGTTTTATTATAACATTTTATAATTGAATTTAAACTTTTTTTAGGGAATTAATATTAAACTTAAAGATGGTGCTGGTTTTTCACTCTAAGAGATAACATTATTTTGGTTCTTTCTTGTTTATTAGATGATGGAATGTGAATACCTTTCTTTGCTGAGACTTTATTGTCTTTTTTACAAGGTCATTCTACTTCTTTACTAACTGGGGCGAGGAAAAGAAAATACAGACAGAGCGGTCAGTAGCTTTGAACTCTATCATAGATCGCTTGCCTTTTTCAGGCTTCCGGGTGTGGGTGGGTGGGTTTAGAGTTGGGAGTTTTTTCCCATTGGGTGGTTCCGGAGCATGTGTGTTTTTTAATGTGGTTGTACTCGTCATTAACGCCATTTTTGATGATCCCGTATTGGTATGTGCTCTGCGCATGTATAAAGTAGAATAAAATTATAGTATGGTATTTAAATGGATTAATATAATAAATTGGAATTACGTGGTTGGAATCATCCTATTAAATGAAAAAAGACTTTTAAAATTATTAACCGATTCCAACCTGATACAATTTTTGCTCAAGGGACACATATCAGGGCGGGAGATCAAAATAGATTTTTTGGATGGTGGAATGGTTTGCAATTCCACTCTATTTCTCAGAGTAAGACAAAAGGCGTGTCTATTTTTATTAAATCTAATATATTTATTCAAGAGGATATTGAATCAGGTTCCAATGGTAGATTTTTAATTGTTAAAGGAACGATCTGTAACAGAAAAGTTGTTTTGGTTAATTTGTATGGTCCTAACTTAGATCATCCTTCTTTTTTCAAAAAGGCATTTGCTTTACTGCCTGATTTAAATAAGTATATGCTGATAATGCACGGGGATTTTAACTGCTGCTTAAATCCTATGATTGTTAAGAGCTCAACCAATCAGCGACTTCCAAATCGATCCGCATCATTTACTTAGGGAAGTAGCCCAAGAAATAGTGGATGCATTAGTGATAATTTTTCAAAACTCGTTAGATTCTGGACTAGTTCCTGAGGATTGGAGGGTGGCTAATGTAACCCCACTTTTTAAAAAAGGAGGGAGAGAGAAACCGGGGAATTATAGACCAGTTAGCCTAACGTCGGTGGTGGGGAAACTGCTGGAGTCAGTTATCAAAGATGTGATAACAGCACATTTGGAAAGCGGTGAAATCATCGGACAAAGTCAGCATAGATTTGTGAAAGGAAAATCATGTCTGATGAATCTCATAGAATTTTTTGAGGATGTAACTAGTAGAGTGGATAGGGGAGAACCAGTGGATGTGGTATATTTGGATTTTCAAAAGGCTTTTGACAAGGTCCCACACAGGAGATTAGTGTGCAAACTTAAAGCACACGGTATTGGGGGTAAGATATTGATGTGGATGGAGAATTGGTTAGCAGACAGGAAGCAAAGAGTGGGAATAAACGGGACCTTTTCAGAATGGCAGGCGGTGACTAGTGGGGTAACGCAAGGCTCAGTGCTGGGACCCCAGTTGTTTACAATATATAATAATGACTTGGGTAAGGGAATTAAATGCAGCATCCCCAAGTTTGCGGATGACACGAAGCTGGGTGGCAGTGTTAGCTGTGAGGAGGATGCTAAGAAGATGCAGAGTGACTTGGATAGGTTGGGTGAGTGGGAAAATTCATGGCAGATGCAATTTAATGTGGATAAATGTGAAGTTATCCACTTTGGTGGCAAAAATAGGAAAACAGATTATTATCTGAATGGTGGCCGATTAGGAAAAGGGAAGGTGCAACGAGACCTGGGTGTCGTTATACACCAGTCATTGAAAGTGGGCATGCAGGTACAGCAGGCAGTGAAAAAAGCGAATGGTATGCTGGCATTTATAGCGAGAGGATTCGAGTACAGGAGCAGGGAGGTACTACTGCAGTTGTACAAGGCCTTGGTGAGACCACACCTGGAGTATTGTGTGCAGTTTTGGTTCCCTAATCTGAGGAAAGACATCCTTGCCATAGAGGGAGTGCAAAGAAGGTTCACCAGATTGATTCCTGGGATGGCAGGACTTTCATATGAAGAAAGACTGGATGAACTGGGCTTGTATTCGTTGGAATTTAGAAGATTGAGGTGAGATCTGATTGAAACGTATAAAATCCTAAAGGGATTGGACAGGCTAGATGCAGGAAGATTGTTCCCGATGTTGGGGAAGTCCAGAACAAGGGGCCACAGTTTTAGGATAAAGGGGAAGCCTTTTAGGACCGAGATTAGGAAAAACTTCTTCACACAGAGAGTGGTGAATCTGTGGAATTCTCTGCCACAGGAAACAGTTGAGGCCAGTTCATTGGCTATATTTAAGAGGGAGTTAGATATGGCCCTTGTGGCTACGGGGATCAGGGGGTATGGAGGGAAGGCTGGGGCGGGGTTCTGAGTTGGATGATCAGCCATGATCATAATAAATGGCGGTGCAGGCTCGAAGGGCCGAATGGCCTACTCCCGCACCTATTTTCTATGTTTCTATGTTTCTATTTATTAATTCCTTTTTGATTGATTTTGGGTTGATTGATTTGTGGAGGTATCTCCATCCCATTAACAAAGAATATTCCTTCTTCTCACATTTATAAAAAAATAATGGATCTCCGCTTCTTGCCTAGTGTTAAAAATTGTGAATATAACGCTATTGCTATATGTGATCATGCGCCTCAGAGTTTGTCTTTTCAATTTGATGATGTCATTCTTGCCCGCCCATCATGGTGCATGTCTCAGACATCATTGCAAAACTCTGACTTTGTCAGTTTCATTGAAACCCAGGTAAAAGATTTTTTTCTTTTTAGTGATATAGGGGGTAGGTCTAAATTAATTATATGAGATACATTTAAAGCATTTTTACGTGGTCGGATTATTTCTTATTCAGCTAAACTTAAAAAACAGACTAAAGCAGAATTGGACAGAATTTCAAAACAAATTAAAGATTCAGATAATATCTATGCAATTTCCTCCAATATTGATTTACTTAAACAAAGGGTGGAACTTCAATCACAATTTAACCTGTTATTAACTCATCCCATTGAAGGATATTTTCTTAAGTTAAAAAGCCAATTTTATATGTTTGGAAATAAAAATAATAAACTGCTCACATCTCAATTAAAAATGGTTGCAGCCAAAAGGAAAATCATGAAAATTCGTAGGAAAGATGGTACCTTGGCTCAGGAATATGAAGAAATTAATAAGATTTTTCAAGATTTTTATGCTGAACTTTATAAATCTCAATGTCCGTTAGGTTCCTCTGAAATGAATGCCTTTTTACGAAAGATTGTTTTTTCTAAAATCTCGGCTGAGGATCAAAAAACTCTTGATGCTCAAATCACTGAAGCCGAAATTCATAAAGCTATATTTTTCAATGCAATCTGGTAAGTCCCCAGGACTTGATGGCTATCCTGTAGAACTTTATGAAAAATTTGAGAAGTTGCTTTCTCCGTATATGTTGGAAATGTTTAAGGATTCTTTTGTGAAAGGTGACTTACTCTCTACTTTTTGAGGCTTCTATTTCTTTAATTCTTAAAAAAGATAAAGATCCCACTGACTGTGCTTCATATAGACCTATTTCATTACTGAATGTCTACGCTAAGATTGGTGTTGGACGCCTGTCGTTTTCACTCGAAACCGGCGTTTTCAAATTTATCTGGTCTAGTGTGGACATAGCCTAATTCCCATATCCTAATGGACATTTGAATAGTTTGGACATTTGAAATGTCTTTAAATTTTTTTTTCAGATTTAATGTTTCAGTATATACATAAAAAGGATGGGATATTGTTGAGTTCTGTCATTTGGGCTATGTACGTATTTAATACGTATGTGCACCCTCCGTTATGTGCATGCGCGCATGTGGAGAGAGAGGAATTATGGGTGTAAATGTGACAGCCCTCAGGCACTGAAGGAGGATGTTGAAAGTATAGTTGTTTAAAACAAAAGAAAAAGGTGTCCTTGCTATTTGGATGTTAACATAGAGCAGTGGATGAGGCAAGTATCCTTAAGGTGCAGTAGTGTTGATTGTCTGTGAAGAGGAGATGTTATTTCTGATCTGCACTAACTGTGGTCTCCTGATGAGGAAGTCAAGGGTTCAGTTGCAGAAACAGGTACAGAGGCCCAGGACTATGAGTTGCAGTTCCGGGAGAGGAGCTTGGCTGCTCGGGGCGCGCACTGCCTTTTATCGTGCGCTACCTTTTATCGCGCACTGCCTTTTTTCGTAACTGTGAAAACACCTTCTGTTAGCGAATGTAGGTCTTTGGTAACAGCGAGGTTTCGTAAAGCGAACGTTCGAAAAGCTGGGGACACCTATACATAAGTATTTCTGTTGTCCAGCTGGTTCAAGGCCAAGTAGAGAGCCAGTGAGAGTCCATTTGCTGTAGACCTATTACAGCAATAGGCAAATGGCAGTGGCTACAGATCCTCGCCTAGCCAGGAGTTGACTTTGGCTGTGATCAACATTTAATCAAAGCACTTAATCACAAAAGGTGTGGGTGCAACTGAATGATAGGCATCGAGGCAGGTCACCCTGCTCTTCTTGTGCACTGGTATGATTATCACCCTTTTGAAAAGTAGGAACATCTGATTGCAGCAGTGAGAGATTGAAGATGTTCTTGAACACCTTCTCCAAATGGTTGGCACAGGTTCAGGGTATCTTACTAGGTATATCATCAGGGCCTGATGCCTTGTGTGTGTTTACTCTCTTGCAAGATATCCTGCCATTGGCCTCTGGGGCAGAGCTCACTGGATGCTGCAGCAATTTGCACAGGGATTTATTCTTCTTTTCAAAGCATACTTAAAAGTTGCTGAGCTAATCTGGGAGTGAAGCATTACAGTCGACTCACAGGAAGCAATGGCCTGCAAACCCTGCCAGAACTGACATGCATCCGATTCCATCTCCAACTTCAATTGTTATTGATTTTTCAGCCTTAAAGTTGCTCTCCATACATTGTATCTGGACTTCTTGAAAGTTCTAGATCAGCGGTCTTGAATGTCACAGATCTAGCCCTCATCAGACTACGAATCTCATGGTTCATCCATGGCTTTTGGTATGTGTCTGTCCAGTATGTTTTCGAAGGCACATTCATCCACAGAGGTCTTGACGAAGTCACAACAGTGGCATATTTATTCAGATTTTAATGTGAACGCCTGAATACTGTCCCATCCGCTGGCATAAAGCATTCCTGCAAGCGCTCCTCTGCCTATCCAGGCTGTACCTGCATGGTCCTCAACAATGGCGCTGCAGTTCTCAGTCTCTGCCTGTATGCTGGAGATAGAAGTACTGCTAAGTACTCAGGCTTTTCAGAGTGTAAGCATGGGATGACACGTGTTGTGGTGGAAATGAGACAGATTCTTTGGATCTCAAAGGCAAGGATTCTGGACACACAGTTTTAACAATAAGTAGTTTATTTACAAGGGGAGAAGAGCTTGGGGACAACACAAGCGGCTACAATATTCGCACAAACGCGCTTAGAGTAGTCAAGTGTGGGAAAAGTCCGGTCGGCAGTACAATACACGGGAAAACGGTGTGGGGACAGAGTACAGGTACATATACAAGCACGGGAAAGGTAATTACGATACCTGCCACCCCTTGACTATGGGCAGGCTCAGCTCTCTGCTACAGGGACAACAATAAACGCTCCCAAAACCCTATTCAATGCACAACTCACCAACAGCAGGGGGTCAGGGGGCTGGAGGGTCCAGCCCAGATGATTCACCAGGGGGGCCAACTGCTTGGTGTTAGATGGGTTAATCCAATTAAGGTGGTCAATGGTTAAGTGTGCATTGATTAGTTGGGAGGGGTGAAATGTTGACTGGCATGTGGTGTGCCTTCTGACCAGGTAGAGGGCAGTGCTGAGCCGTGACAAGCACGGCTCTCTGGATACACACGGTAAGCATTCTTACAGCATTTGCCATTGCTTAAACTATTAATTTCAAAAGCATACCTGTGTAGTATATGTACTTATTTTAATTGTTATATTTATTTGGTGTAAATAAACTTTTAAGAGAGTTCTGGATTTTGCTGTTCTGTAAATGATGAACCATCAATAATGGTTCAGACTGGGCTCAAAACCGGCAGAGGTAAAAATCTATACAGCCTGCATGTTTCAAAAGGATGGATAAGCTTTAAAACAGACTGTAAGCATAAAACTCTTATAACCCCGACTGAAGTAAGTATGTAAAATATACATTTTTGTTGTTCAGTCATTTAGTCGTATCTGACTCTTCGTTCAGATACTGCTGGGTTTGAACTCAGGACATCCACCTTGAAGTCCAGTGCTGAGGCCACTAGACCACCAGTTGGCCCAAATATACATTACAGTCCTACAATTTGAAACACAGAGAATACGTCATACTCCAAACAATCTACAGAGATGGTAGCAATGCAGAAATCATGTTAACAATATCAGCGCATAGCAAAATAGCTGAGAAAATTCAGACCACATTGATTCCAATGAATGTTGTATCTACAGCACCATCTCTTCTCCCCACCTGCCCATCATTTCTCTCAAGTACTGTTCTCCTTCCCTTTCTTCCATGGTCCACTCTCCTGTCTTAGCAAATTCCTCCTTCTTCAGCCCTTTGCTTTTTCCATCTATCACCTGCAAGGTTCTAACTGCATCCCCTCCTCCTCCACCCACCCACCTTCCCCCTCAACCACTTTCACCTATCACCTGCAATTTGTACTCTTTCCCCCCCATCCGCCCCCCACTTTTTCATTCTGGCTTCTTCCCCTTTCTTTTCCGGTCTTGATAAAGGACCTCACAGAAACATAGACTGTTTATTCCCCCTCCATAGATTCTAACTGAGTAAGTCAGTTAGAATCTATGGAGGGGGGATTCCTTCAATATTTGATGTGCATTGCTCTGACTTTTTAGAGTCTCTTGTGTTTGCAAACCATACCTCATAGGTAGCTTCCTGCTGGTAACCAATAACCAACTAATTCATACAGCTATGTTCTAATTCCTACTTACAGTTTATATTTTGAAATAGTTCATGAAGACTGTCACCCATGGCATGGTAATGTGGTGGTTAGCACAACAATTTACAGTTCTAGCAACCTGGGTTCAATTCCAGCAGATGCCTGTAAGGAGTTTGTACATTCTCCCCATGATGGCGTAGGTTTCCTCTGGGTACTCCAGTTTCCTCCCACAGTCCAAAGATGTACCAGTTGGTAGGTTAACAGGTCATTGTAAATTGTCTTGTATTAGGCTAGGATTAAATTGGGGTTATAGGGTGCCGTGGCTCAAAGGGCCGGATGGGCCTATTCTGCACTGCATGTCAATAAATAAAGCTGTCCTTGTTTGTATTAATAGCTGGTACCTCTACGGCTCCCATAGGATATTACATGCTTAGCAAACTTCCCTGGTGGTTTTGCAACGTACAACATAAATGTTATTCATTAAAAGGCATATTGAATTAACAGATGATTTGGCAACTTGTTAGAATAATATTTTGTGAGACTTTGAAAGACTAAGGGTTGGAACAGGTTACAGTTCATAGATAAGGGGTCCTTGTTTGACAAAAATGTCATAAAGTTAAGTTTCAAGAACAGTGGGACATTTCACCATTAATACAAATGTCACTCTATCAATTAGGCATAAAACAATACAATACAATTAGGCATAAAACATGCAGAATGTCACTCTTTCTGCTGGCAGTTCGACGAAAGTATCATAAACTCCAACTTCTTTTCCTCCTATTTCACATAAAAGTAACTCCAACTATTTTCTTAAGATGAAACTATCAAAGAAGGTTGTCATTCAACTTGTTCATTCTCTGCTAATAGCTGGAAACTTGGTGAACATTGAGGAGATATGATACAATAATTTAGAACTCCTGGCACAGAAACGAGGAAACAGTACCTCAACATTTACCCTGTGTTTCTTTACACAAGATCTGTGGAAAAGACACACAATGATGCATGACCATGTAATCAAAATACAATTAGGCATAAATCATGCAGAAAATTGGTTGGCTCCTGCAGGCAAATTCACAAGGAAACAGATTGTGGAGATTAATATGAGAAAAGGATGAAACTTTGTGTCCAACAGATGCTCTACTAAGAAAGACCCCCTTGAATAAACTTAATGAAGGTTGATTTGCACTAATTCGTTGGTGGCAGCAACATCGATACGTCTCGAAAGACGATGGTGTGTGCATTTTTCTGATGCTTCTTGGAGCTGTAGACTTGGGGCTAATTGCACTTTCTAGAGTGGCTGTACAGCCCCACTCCAGAATGACAATCTCTTTCACAGCAGCTGCAGGTGAAGGAGGAAGGTGCTCTGGCTTTTCTTCTGACTCTCTTATTGATGAGCATGTTGGTCCTTGCTATCTCAGCACACTGTACATGCTTTTGACTGTGGCCCTCCGTGCTATCCGGTCTTCAACTCTTTCCTCCAATGTGTTGAGGTGGATGCCTCCCAGCTTCATGTCGTGCTTGCAGACAGACATCCCTGTAGCGGAGGCATGGTCTTCCTTGTGGGCGGTGACCCTCACTCAACTCACCGTGCAGCATCTCCTTGGGAATGCATCCCTTGTGCATCCATTTAATGTGGCCCAACCATCTGAGGCATCTGTGGGTAGTGCATCGATGCTGGAGGTGTTAGCCCACTGCTGAACCTCTGTGTTGGTGTTTCTGTCCTGCCAGAAGTGCAAGATGTGCCAAAGGCAGCATACATGGAATGGGTTTAGCCTCTTCTCTTGGCTGATGTATGGCATCCAAACCTCACTGGTGTAGAGGAGTATGTTGAGCACGCATGCCTGGCACACATGCAGCCTGGTCTTCATCAGCTGTCTGTTGTTGCACACTCTGTTGTTCAGTATGGCCATGACAACTGCAGTTTTGGCAAAGCTGCTGTTCAGCTCCGCTTCGAGGGACAGGAGGGACAGGGAGCTGGTGATGATCGACCCAAGGTAGGTGGAGGAATCAACTACATCAAGACAGCAACCATCAATGGTGATGTTTGGGGGAGATTCTGCATCCTGGGCCATGATGTTTGTCTTCTTCAGACTGATAATTAACATCCAATCTCCTTGCAGGCATGGGCGAAGCAGTTAATCAGTTGTTGGAGTCTGCCTTTAGCGTGTAACGTCAATGCTGCATCATCTGCAAACAGCATTTCGTGGATGAGGGCTGTCCTAACTTTGGTTTTGGAATGCAAGCAAGCGATGTTGAACAGCTTGCCATCAACTCTTCTGTGAAGGTAGGCGTCTTCAGTGCCGTCTACAAAAGCATAGTGAAGGAGCCTGGAGGGGAAGATTCCAAGGAGGGTTGGTGCCCGGACACAACCTTGTTTCACCCTACTGTTCACTGGGGAGGCATCAGAAGTTGCTCCACTGAAGCAGACAGTGCTGTGTCTGTCCTTATGGAAGGATGATGTGATGCTGTGCAGTTTTGAGGACAGCCAATCTTTAGCGGGAGTTTGAAGAGTCCACTTCTGCTGACGAGGTTGAATGCCTTGGTCAGATCAACGAAGACTTTGTACAGTGGCTTCTGCTGCTCCCAACACTTCTCCTGCACCTGCCTGCTCTGAACCCACACTGGGACTCTGGACAGACTTTGGATGCAAGGTCCTGAAGTCGTGCCAAGATGACGCAACTGAATACTTTCCCCACAATACTGAGGATCAAGATGCCACAGAAGTTGTTACAATCACTACGGTCATCCTTGTGTTTGTACAGCAAGATGCACTAATTGCTGATTACATAATTAAACAATACATTCATGTGTTAAAGCAAAGACTGTGCAGTAAACACTAGCAGGCAATCATTTCCTGGAGTGGCAAAAGTAGCTTTTATGCACCCACTTGCACTGTGATAGTGAATTGGTTAGCAAGAGTTTGGGTTTTGAAGAGAAGTCACTGGTCCTCTGGGGCAGTAACAGAGTTTCTAGAGGAACAGTTACAGTGGAGAGAGGATGTACTACACTGATGAGGAGAAAGGGGGATAATGGCTAAGGAATACAACTGGCTTGGTATAAGATAGCTGCCAGAAGTACTTCTTCCTTTTCTCAATTTCATAAAATGTCATGACTGACACAAATTGTAAGGTAAAATTTGATAAATACAACAGCACTAATAACTGCATTATAAATTAGTCTCTACCAAAAGCACGCTCTCTGTACACTGACACCCTTCCAGTCACACTACTTCACCTTTTGCAGGAAGTACTTCTGCCTCAGACATGTAACAGCTCATCAACCATGTGGAGTATCACATTTATATAAAAGCACGTTATAACAATCCTTTTTCTTGTCCAGCAAATAGCAGTCAATTACAGTTATCCAGGAGAAGATAGCTGTGTCTAAACAAATGCAGAGGATACAGCACACACTGGCCAAGCAGAAAATACATGGAGGTACATGGCCATCTTAATTTTTAATTGAATCCACTATAATTCTATTTTTCTAGTCAACCGAAGTCAAATTCTTCCCCAAGTTCATCAACTTCTTATCATACATACATGCTGTCCTTTGGTGACCACACACATTACACATTAAGCCTTTCAGAATTTTTACAACACGTTTACAGGAGCATAACCCATGATATGCCCATGGACAATCTGAAAAAAAAGGTCGGGGTGGAAAGAGTGACAAAGATTTTATGCTTCACGAATCATTAACAGAGCTGTGTAAAATTTAGGGATGGATGTGAAAGTTGAAGAATAAACACTTCCCTCGCCAATAGTTACCTAAAAAGTGTAACATGAGAATAAGGAGAATTTGCTCTTATCACTCCACTATCCAGGCCTCAGAAAACTAGGCAGCCAGTGTGAAGTATATCATAGGCCCTACTTTCTGAGAAGCAAGTTCTCTTACCTTTTCTCTTATGAAGATTGTAGATGAGAATCTCCAAATTTTACACTTCAAAACAAAATTGAAACATCTGACAAACCAAATGCAAGGCTCTTTTTACAGCCTATCTGAACGATTACCTGCTGTGGTCCAGAGGACTGAGAAGCATTCTTCCTGCTTAACCTGTGGCTTGTTAGAGACAGAAGCTTACTTCTCCATGTCCAATTTGTTTCCAAGTTCCATGAGGTGTCCAACATTAATCCTGGTGGAGGCTTGAAGTAAATTCTACTGTTATTAACTTCCAAACTAATAGTTATCTACAGTGGTCCTAGAAAGTTTGTGAATTCTGGAGAATTTCCTCTATTTCTGCATAAATATGACTTAAAATGTGATTAGATCTTCCTGCAAGTCCTCAAATAAAGGAAGTCCTTAAATAAATAACACAAAAACATTATACTTGTTCATTTATTTACTGAGAAAAATAGTCCAATATTACATATATTTTTTGGAAAAAGTACGTGAACTTTTGCTTTCAGTAACTGGTATGACCCCCTTGTACTGTCACCTGGTTCGGACATGGCCCAAGTGCGGAGTGAGAGACACTGAAGCGGGTCGATACTTCACAAACTTTAATGCAAACAGGGTTAAAGAATGAAGAAAACAATAAACTCTAGGCCAAACAGGACCATTAACTAAAACTCTCAAATGCTGAACAAAGCCTACACTGCGGCTGGAAAGGACAATTAAGAATAAAACGAATACTGCTAGTCTTCAGAGTCAGTTGACCTGATTGTCCAATTTCTCAGGCAAGGCGGAATGTAGGCAGCAAAGCGCTGCTGTGTCTGTATCCAAGTCTCAACAAATACTACGACGGAATGAATGGAGTTAAATACTATCACAATTAAATAATAGTTAGCTGACACATGCATATTCACAAGCGCAATTGTTGTATCTATTGCACTGCCGAATTCGTGGTTAAGACATGTACAGTAACAACTTCAACCAAATGTTTCTGGTAACCGTTGATCAGTCCTGCACATCGACTTGGAAGAATTTTAAGCCATTCCTCCTTACAAAACTACTTCAACTCTGGGATGTTGGTGGGCTTCCTTGCATGAACTGCTTGCTTCAGGTCCTTCCAGAACATTTCTATAAGTCAGGACTTTGACTCGGCCATTCCAAGACACATTTTCTTCTTTTTAAACTATTCTTCTGATTTACTCTTGTCTTTTGGATCAGTGTTTTGTTGCACTATTCAACTTCTATAAAGCTTCAGGTGTCAAACTGCTACCCTGACATTCTCCTGTAAAATATCTTGATACAATTTTGAATTCATCATTCCCTCAATGCTTGTAAGCTGTCCAGGCCCCGAGGCAGAAAAGCAGCCCCAAACCATGATGTTCCTTCCACCATGCTTCACAGTTGGGATGAGGTTTGGTGTTGGTATGCAGTGCCCTTTTCCTCCAAACATAGCAATGTGCATTTCTGCCAAAAAGTTTAACTTTTGTCTCATCTCTCTGCAGAATATTGTTGCAGAAGTGTTGTAGAACATCCAGGTGGTCTTTTGCAATGTTTTTTGCAGCAATATTTTTTTGGAGAGCAGTGGTTTCCTCCATGGTGTCCTTCTATGAACACCATTCTTGTTCAGTGTTTTTCTTATAATGGACACATGAACAGAGACTTCAGCTAATTCTAGAGATTTTTGCAGGTCTTTTGCTGTTACCCTTGAGTTCTTTTTCACTTCCTTCAGCATTGCACATTCTGCTCTTGCTGTGATTTTTGCAGGACACCCACTCCTAGGGAGAGTAGCAACAGTACTGAATTTCCTCCATTTGTAGATAATTCCTCTTACTGTGGACTAATGAACACTCAAATATTTAGAAATGCTTTTGTAGCCCTTCCCAGCTTCCTGCATCTCTACAATTCTCCTTCTAAGGTCTTTTGAAAGTTGTTTTGATCAAGGCATGGTGCACATAAACAGATCTTTCTTGAGAAGAGCAGGCTCTGTCAGTAACCTGACTTTCTGTATCTATTTTATAGGGCAGGGCATCTCTACAACCCACACCTCCAGTCTCATCTCATTCACTGGAACACCTGACTCCAAATAGCTTTTGTAGAAGTTATTACCCCAGAGGTCCACATACTTTTTCCAACAAATAAAGTAATATTGGACCATTTTTCTCAATAAATAAATAAACAAGTATGTTTTTGTTTTGTTCATTTAATTGGGTTCTCTTTATCTAGTTTGAGGATTTAGATGAAGATCTGATCACATTTTTGGTTGTATTTATGCAGAAGCAGAGAAAATTCTACAGCGTTCATAAACTTTCTAACAACTGTATATGTCAAGTTTCATTATCCTTATTGGTGTCATTCTATTCTTTTAAATTATAATAGTATGACAGATGCTTATAAAATAGATTATAGACTGGCATAATTTCAGATATAAATTACCTACACATTGATTACTGGCCACACTTTTTGCTATAAAATCAATGACATTTAGAGAGAATGTTCACATCAAAATCTTTATATTTATTGAAATTTAAGTACCAGCATTTATTACCCATTGGTAATTGTCCTTGCTACCCTTCAAGCAAAGGTATACTCACTATGCTATTGAGTAAAGGTTTCAGGACTTAGACCCAGGAACTGTGAAGACATGGCGATATATTCTTCAAATAAGAATGAGATAATACTTGAAGGGGAAACTTCAAGTGGTGATGGTCGCTTGGATCTGCTGCCTTTGTAGAGGGCTATGTAGCAGGGAAATTTAAGGCAGTTTCTCGAGTAGGTTACATGGTCGGCACAACATTGTGGGCTAAACCCTTTCTATGTTTCCATGTTTTCTTCCCAGTTGTTGACAGAGCATGCCATTTTCTATTAATAAAATGGCTAGCCGTGGAGGCTTGCAAAGCAGCAAAAGTGTCATCTTTAATCCTAAATAAGCCAAAAAGCTGAAGTGCTCTTAGCCGCGATTCCTTCTGAACTAAAATTCTCCGGAAACAATATCTCCTACTTCACTTTACAATTTCCTCAATGGCAGCCTCTAGCCATCTGAGATTTTGCTCTCTTTTCTAAGATTCTGCAACATTCTGCATAGAGGGGTTTCTCCCCAACCCTGACTCCAACGGGCTAATCCCAATCAGCACCTGTGATACCCCAGGGTATGATACCCCGGCTTGCAATGGTTCATTGGCTCACATTACTGTACTTGGAGTCTACTCTTAGAACGTAGAACATAGAAAACCTACAGCACAATACAGACCCTTCGGCCCACAATGCGGTGCCAAACATGAAATTACCTAGGCTTTCCCATAGCCCTCTATTTTTCTAAGCTCCATGTACCTATCCAGGAGTCTCTTAAAAGACCCTATTGTATCTGCCTCCACCACCATTGCTGGCAGCCTATTCCACGCACTCACCACTCTCTGCGTAAAAAACTTACCCCTGGTATCTCCTCTGTACCTACTTCCAAGCACCTTAAAACTGTACCCTCTCATGTTAGCCATTTCAGCACTGGGAAAAAGCCTCTGATTATCCAAACGATCAATGCCTCTCATAATCTTATACACCTCTATCAGGCCACCTCTCATCTTCCGCCACTCCAAGGAGAAAAGACCGAGTTCACTCAACCTATTCTCATAAGGCATGCTCCCCAATCCAGGCAACATCCTTGTAAATCTCCTCTGCACTCTTTCCATAGTTTCCACATCCTTCCTGTAGTGAGGTGACCAGAACTGAGCACAGTACTCCAAGTGGGGTCTGACCAGGGTCCTTTATACCTGTAACATTACCTCTTGGCTCTTAAACTCAATCCCACATTTGTTAAAGGTCAATGCACCATATGTTCTCTTAACCACAGAGTCAACCTGCGCAGCAGCTTTGAGTGTCCTATGGACTCGGACCCCAAGATCCCTCTGATCCTCCACATTGCCAAGAGTCTTACCATTAATACTATAAAATAATACTATTAAAGTGTGGAAATTATATTAATTGAAATTAATAAACAGTTCTGACTTATATTCAGTTATAAAAAGGAATGAAAATATATCGTGGCCAGCATTTGGCCCATAATGACAGACGAAGAAGCTCTTAAAACTCTTTAACACCACAAGTTTTATTATGATAGACACAAAACAGACCGGGTACCATGACCCGGAGAGTGAACCCAACCAGCCTCACACAGACTGGGGAGGTGACCATCACACACCCCGATTACAGTCAGGGTGACCCACAAATACACAAGCAAATAACTGGACAACCCAAGCTAAAATCCCATCATAATCCCACAAAAGCATTTTAACACAAGCACCGTAAACAGTACTGATCGTTAGAAATGCAGGGGCGGGCTGTTGACCTCGCCCCCGCCCAGAACGTCACGCAGCCCCCACCCAAGGGGTCAGCTGCCCCCGGCAACCCCAGAGCCCATAGCAAGGTCCAAAAGTTCCGGTGGGCGTGGACACTGCCACCTGTTTGTGTGAGGCAAAAGGCAGGGCACTCGGAGTGTCACTCCCTTCCTTCACCTCGCTGGGTTAGTGGTGGCCAAGGGCGAACACGGTGCCAGCCGGTCCCGGTGCAGCACGACTGCCTTCCGCCGCTCAGGTAACCGCACCCGATATACCATATCGGAGGTAAGGTCCAGCACCTCTCCCGGCCCCTTCCAGTGGCTTCCAAGCCTGGGGATAGTCCTTTCTTCCGGGAAGGGCAGTAGACACTTACTGGGATCCCCAGCATGTGCTGCTGCATTGGCACCCCAGACTAGCGGCCCAGTCCCTTCTGGAACTTGCAGACATCCCAGCCGTGCACGAACAGCCCCACTTCCTACCTGTACCCAGGCCAATAGAAGCGTTCACGCAGCCTGCCCAACGTCTTTGCAACTCCGACATGACCGGACGCCACTAGCCCGTGCACCGATCGCAGCACCATGGCGCGGAGCCCCCGGGGGACCGCCAGCTGCAAAAGTCTGTCACCATCGGACAACTGCTACCGCCTAAACTGCAACCCGTCATGGACCTCCAGCGTTCCCCACTGCGAGTATAGAGCCTTGGTCTCTGGGTCCAGGTCGGAGACCTCTGCCCACTCCGGCCGTTGTTCCACATTCAGCCATCCCTCACCCGGGCCAGCACAGAACCGCTCACCTGTTCGCTGCGCAGCTGCTGGTCCACGGTGGGGAGGTCGTCGCCGGCTGTCACCTGAAGCGCCGTCACTGTCACTGTTGCACTGGGCCGCTGCCGGGTGTGCTGCACTGCTGCGGGCCGCTGTGAAACCGGCGGAGGCTGCTGCCCCCGCTGGGACTGCATCCTGCGAGCTGCCCTGCCGGAGAGCCACGCCTTCAGCACCGAGGTAGAGTGTTGCCCCCGACATATCCACGTGGGCCCCCCAGCGGGACAGCAGGTCCAGCCCGAGGGTGCAGGACTCTCGGATGTCGGCGAGCCACACCTCGTGTTCCGCTGCGTTTCTCCCCACTGCGATGCGCATCGCCGCAGTCACCGGTGACCGTCGCCAGTTGAACTGCCGCCGTTGTCCACTCTTTTTATACAAAATATCTTTATTACAAATTCAGTGTTATATATACAAGCCAGTGACCATCACAATTACTTCACTACAAATAGACAATACACATTAAACCAAAATGTTTCCATCTCTGTCAGTGATGGCAATTACCCCCCCCCCCCCCGCGGACCCCAACGGTCCCCGAACGCCTCTAAGGTCGCCGTGGAGAGCACGTGTTCCTTCTCAATATTTACCCGGGCATGAACATACCTCCTAAACATTGCCAGGCAGTCTACCCGGGCAGATCCTCCCGCCACCCTTTTCCAAGACTGCCCGCCCCAGGAGCAAGTTGACAAGGGCAGCCTCATCCCTCCATGCCCCCCTCCTTACTAGATGACCGTATATAAATAGGGTGGGGCTACAATGCAACCAGAATGCGAGAAGCAGCTCATGCAGATACACAAAGAAGGGCTGCAGCCGCATACACTCCAGGTACATATGGTACACGGTCTCCTCCAGCCCACAGAAGTGACATGCGGCTGGGAGTTTCCTGTACAAACTAAAGAATTTATTACAAGGCACCGTTCTGTGCCCCAGCCTCCACCCCAGATCCCCAAGGTGCAGGGGAAGAACTCCCTTGTAAAGGGACTTCCATTGGGGACCCCCTCACCTCCAGGTGGAAAGACCGACTGCGATGGCGTGTCCGGACGGTGGACAAGGGCGAGGAAATGGAGGGTGTGGAGCAGCAGCCCATAGAGGTACCACCTAATTGCATGCCTGAATGGGATTGTGGGTGTCGAGGAGAGATGACTCAAGTTGTGTGGACTCGGCTCTCGGATAAGATTGCGGGACCTGGGTCTGACAAGCAGCTCAGCCTGAGTCGTTCCACACACCTGAGCCGCACCGTCATCCGTTGAGGTAGGGCAAGGGTTGGCCAGGACTCCGCCCTCTGCCAGTGGAGGGGATTCCCAGCCTGAGGCAACCATGTTCCAGACTCTCAGTAGGTCCTGAGAAGCCGGGCAGACTCCGCAAAGCAGCACGGCTGACACCCGCCGGTGGTAGCTGCATATCTTCGTAAAGACAGTTGTCCACCCAGGCTGGGATGGCTGGTCCGTGTTTGAGAGAACACCAGGGCGGATGATAGTGATGGTCGACCCCGTATCCACCAAATCAAGGCATCACGCGGTCCACGTATAAAGAGTGATATATACTTGTGCGTACTAGCTTATCCCGCAGCCTACGTAAGTGGGCTACGCCGTTGTGAGCATTTATATTTGTGAGTTGGTGTGTCTGCGTCTCTCTGCAATTCACCACCAAAACGCTAGTTGGCGGTGGGGTTTCTATGCCACTGTGTTGAGTTTCTTCGTATTGAAACTCAACACGAAGAAACTCAAACTTCAAACAGTGGCGACGGAAACTGAAGAACGGTGAATTTTCTGTGCTCGTCCGGCCACTGAGAGATATGGACGAGGAAATGCATCTGAAATATTTTCAGATGTCGGCATGTAGATTTGGCAATTTAGTTCATCGTCTCCAACCATTTATTTCGCATCAGTGTACACACAGTATACTCAGAGACTGGCAATCACCTTTTGAGTTTTAGCTTCAGGTGGAAGTCAACAGGCTGTAGCAGCTAGATACAAACTGGCGTCAAGCACGGAGTCCTCCATAATTTCGGAAGTCTGTGCAGCTTTATGGAAAGCATTGCAGCCAGAGTTCCTTCCCTGCCCTTCAGTTGCCCAGTGGGAAGCTATTGCAGCGTAGGAGGAAATACGATGCTACCAAGCGACCAATTACAGTTGTTGCGGTCTGCGACGCCGCGACACATAGTTACATTTTGCGAGAGGTGCGTGTTAGGCTACAGCGGAGGGTTCGCGGTTACGCCGTACGTACGGCGTACATTTAACGCACAAGTATAAATCAGCCTTAAGCCTTGCTTTTCCCCAAAACAGCCCACCTGGAAGGGCGACAACGGAGGAGTTGTGCTGGAGGATTCGGGCGGCACTGCCTGCTCGGCGTTTCCTGATGGCTGCACTGGGCTATGGCGTGGTGCCGGTGCGGGGCATTCCACGGCGGTGGGGTCGGCGCGGCGCTAGTCAAGCATCGTCAGTTTCCTCCTCCGCCTCAGTGACACAAGCCCGGGTTCACTGCATGCAGGGCGATCCTGGAACACTTTGGGGGGCTGAGATCGTTTCCGCTCTCTCCGCCTCGGCCAGCGATGATGGCGACGCCAGGCGAACATGCTGCCGAAGGCGCTCCGGCGTCAGCGCCTTTACAAAGGCGTGGAAGGCAAGCTCTTCCTGGGCCGCGGGAGGGAACTCGGGGTAGCCACGCCGAGCACAGTGGCGAAGATCTGCTGCAAGGGCCCCAAGTTTTCTCCCATACGGCACCATCTGCTGCACAGTTCTTCCCACATTGCTGCCGCCCACGGCCTCTGCGCGAAACACCGCTCAAGCGCCACCACGAGCGCCCTGTAGTCACGCTGCTCGCTGGCGTGAGGTTGAGGACATTTCCTTCCAGTGACAAGGCAAGGTGTACCGCTGTCTCGGTGGGGCTTCACCTGTTCTGTCATGCAGCAAGTTCGACTTGCGCCAGGTACGGCTCCAGGCGGCTGGTACCGTCGTACCTGGGGAGGTTCAGGGGTATACCTTGAGACGCAAATCGTCGAGGACGTCTGATCTTCTTGTTGCTCCGGCAGCGTCTGCCGTGGTGCTCATCCCATGGCTGCGGCGTCTTGGGTTCTCTGGTGCGGGTCGTTACGGAGACGAGTGATGCGCTCCGCTCTGTCCCCCAGGTTGGGGAGCCTGGGTACGCTCGCTCCATCGGGGCTCTCTGGGAAGGCACAATGCTCGGTGCCCAGGTACTCCCTCCGGGTCCCGTCTTCATGAGCCCTGCCCGTGACCCGTGGGCGCGGGGCAGGCATGCTGCTCGTTCCCTCGTCTTATTCCCCGTGTCTTAAGGCACTTTATCTGACATTGTAGCTCTTCAATCTTGTCGATCTCGCATCCCATTCCTGACACCAATGTGGCGAGCATTTGGTGCATAATGACAGACGAGGAAGCTCTTTAACTCAACAACAGTTTTGTTGTGATAGACACAAAACAGACCGAGCACCATGACCCGGAGAGTGAACCCAACCAGTCTCATACAGATGGGGGAGGTGACCATCACACCCCCCGGTTAGAGTTAGGGTGACCCACAAATATACAAGCAAATAACTGTATAACCCAAGCTAAAATGTAACAATAAACAAACTGGAACTTCCCATCATAATCCCACAAAAGCATTTTAACACGAGCACAGTAAACAGTACGGGTCGTTAGAAATGCAGGGGCGGGCTGTCGACCACGCCCCCGCCTCCGCCCAGAATGTCAGGATATTTTCCTTAAAAGTAAGTGAAATGTATTCCCAAACCAAACTTCTGAACTAATGGATGCTAGGAACATTTCATCTTTCAGAGTGTTTGGAATTATCTTTAGCAGGCAAGAGGAGAGGTTTTGTGGAAAATTCTAGCAGAGGTGAATTGGATGCTACAAAAACTGTCACATAATTAGATTCAATTCAATGCAGAAAAAATAAAAATTCATGCATGACGTAATTCATGAATTGCATACCAGGTAAAATGAATCAAATTATAGTAACTATTACTTAATATTAAAAATTTTGAGGGAAATTTACTGGCTGAAAGTATGATTCAGTACCCAAAGAATGGTCAGCAAACACTGCAGTACTTATAAATATGAAACACCGTGGGTTTCTTGGCTGCGTAAGTCTAGGAAAGACAACATCTGGCCCTGCCAAACTCGTGAGATTGAGGTGCACTCCCACCCCAAACCCCGGTTTGTGTGGATGCTGTGTAATTCGCTACCCTGTTTCAAATTTAATTTCATTAAAGGCATCCGTTAGTCTTGCGAGACCATGGATCTGTGCCTGGAAAGTCTTCAATCTCCAGGGCGCAGGCCTGGGCAAGGTTGTATGGAAGACCGGCAGTTGCCCATGCTGCAAGTCTCCCCTCTCCACGACACCGGTGTTATCCAAGGGAAGGGCAAGGGCCGAAACAGCTTGACACCAGTGTTGTCGCAGAGCACTGTGTGGTTAAGTGCCTTGCTCAAGGACACAACACGCTGCCTCGGCTGGGGCTCGAACTCAAGACCTTTAGGTTGCTAGTCAAATGTCTTAACCACTTGGCCACGTGCCCACACTCTGTTACAAATTAGTGCCATGAAATAACAGACAGCACACTGCATACGCCTAAAGGAATTATATTTATCAATCTTAACTGAAGGGTTGGTAAAGAATAACAAAAAGAAAAGGGCCTATTCTAATTAAACAGTCAAATGTGCTGGAGCTCATCTTGAACTTCTCTGTCACTCATGAGCTGGGCCTTCGTCAGCAAGAACGCCCACACCACCCTCCGAACATCGCTGGCAAAAACAAAAGCCCAAGACCAACCTTATTGTCCCTCACCAAGAAAAACTCCCACTAATTGGATGGCACACGTTCCACATCATCCCTTATCTTCAACAATAACCCAAACAAGCTGAAAACGGAGCAGCTGAAAACAAACTGCCGAAATGAAATACACACAGTAGAACAGTGAAAATATGAACCAGGGCATTACATATAGAAAAATTAATTAAGTAGTGCAAAAAGCAGTGACACAGTGTTCATGAGTTCAATGTCCATTCAGAAATTGGATGGCAGAGGGGAAGAAGCTGTTCCTAAATCACTGAGTGTGTGCCTTCAGGTCCTGTACCTCTCCCTGATGGTAGCAAAGAGAAGAGGACATGTCCTAGTGATGGAGGTCCTTAATGATGAATGCCAACTTTTTGAGGTCCTTGAAGATGTCCTGGATGCTGGGGAGGCTTGTGCCCATGATGGAATAGGATGGCGAGGCTCCCAAATCCCACACTATTGTCAGTCCATCCTGAGATCCAGCACTCCTCACATGGCTGGAATCACTCTCTTATTTTTCCTTCTAAAGATATTCATCTTCTGTGCAATCATTGAACCCTGTTTGCAACACAAGTTATTATGTGAAATCAGGTTTGCAGGTTCAGTGAAAGGGAACAGAAGAGACCCACTATCGGTAAGTAGGTTAACTATTTATTTACAGGACAAGACACACTGAATGTTTGGTAACCCCTTCAAGCTATGCCTGATTACAAATACATATCTAAATTGAATGCATGAAGTGACAGGACAAAACAGACACTAAACATGCACACAGTGGCAAATATTTATCTAAAGTGTGTGTCTGGGTCCCTTTTACTGCCATACATCTCTACTGTTTATCATTTCCATGGCACCACCTACTTCCTGGTTCATGGTGGCCCATACAGCAAAAGAGGCCGCGTGCTAGATTTAAACTCTACCAGTGCCGTGATGTCATCAGCCTCCCATAGGAGGGGGGGAGTGGCTTTCAATGAGCGGGTAAGTTTGACACTTACTGCAATATTAATCGGCATCATAAACCATTCTTTTTAGCTTTTATTACTTTTCACACTACCCTGAAATCCTCGTCAATAACTTGCATTTTTGATAAAAAATATATCCATTGGCTTTTGCAGCTTGAAGCTCTTTCTCCGCTCTGGCTTTATTTGACAAAGATTTATAAACTTGTGTTGGCATCACAAGTAATAAATTATTATTCAGTCATTTAATAAACTTGTAAATCCAGAAACTTGGTTAATGTCAGTGGGTGGCATGGGGGCATAGCAGTTAGCACAACGCTTAACATCTATAAGATCTGGATTCGATTCCTGCCACTGTCTGTAAGGCGTTTGTACATCCTTTCCATAACTGTGTGGTTTCCTTCCTTATTCCAAAGATATACAGTAGGATTTGTGAGATGCAGGCATGTTATATTAGCACCAGAAATTTGACGACACTAATGAACTGCCCAGCACATTCTTCACTGACCTGATTTGACACAAACAATGCATTTAAATTTATGCTTTGATGTGTATGTGATAAATGAAGCTACTCTCTTAAGACATAGTGCATCTTCTCTCTCTCTCTTCAAAGTTATTTGAAAATTTCCAGCAGAAGGGTAATGGGCTAGATTTTGTTAGCTCACTGCCCAGAAGGATTAGCTGTCCAGTGTTCTCAGAAGTACTTTTGCCAGATATGGAGGCCTGATGTTATAGCCCTTAATACTAGTGAGTCAGGCAATGAATTCTAGATGCTCCATCCTGGAATATCTCTGACAGTTAACTAGAGACAAAGCTTTTAATCCACTTGTAATTTTTAATAGTTTTTAAAACTGTTAACAGAAATTAAGAATGCCCTTTGTCTCTTGTGGGACAGGTAGTGTCTGTTAGACCAGTATAGTTATGGATGTTAACCTTAATCTTTCTACTGATTGCATGTAGATCCTGTGTGCTCAGAGACTTCCTGGGTTGCCTTTCTCCATTTACAGCTGTCAGGAGCCAGGAAGTCCTATGAATTGGTGAGGTTGCCGCACCAGTTCAAGAATGTCCTTGAAATATCTTCTCATGAGGTGCTTATTTTAGGAATCTGGTATATGCAGTGGATGTGAGTGAAGCTGGCTGGGTATGATGCGTGCCTTGATGCAGGGAACAACATTAATAACAGCCAACCTCAAGGCAGACTCGGCACAGTGGACATTTTAATGTTCTTATTGTTTAGGAGTTGTCAGTTTTGTTTGGATTTGCTGATTTGAGAAGAACTTTCCTTGCAGAGCCGATGTAATGCATGACATTGGTTACCTTGCAGCGATATTTACATTGCTAGTGCTGTTTTGCGGCCAGGTTGATGGAGATGATAGAGAGGTTTAGGCAGTGATTGGCATAGGTGGTCCAGACATTCTTGCATTTCTTCACATGGACAATGATATTACCATAAGGCTTTATAACTGTTTATTTACATTAACAGCTTCGTGAATACAGGTGTTCCCCGCTTTTCGAACGTTCGCTTTACGAAACCTCACTGTTACAAAAGACCTACATTAGTTACCTGTTTTCACCAGCAGAAGGTGTTTCAACTGTTACGAAAAAGGCAGCGCACACCCCGAGCAGCCAAGCTCCTCCCCCCGGATTCGGAACTGCATTCTAGCCGGCATTGCTTAAACACGTGCCTGTGAGCATCCGTTAGCAAGATGAGTTCTAAGGTATCGGAAAAGCTTAACAGAGCTCGTAAGGGTATTGCACTTAGCGTAAAAGTAGACATAATTAAGCTTTTCAATCGTGGTGACTGAAGCAAGGACAAAGTGAGCTTGGCTTGTGGAAGTTGACGAAGATGATGTTGAAGAGGTTTTGGCATCCCATGACCAAAGACTGATAGATGAAGAGCTGATGCAATTGGAAGAGGAAAGGATAACAATCGAAACCGAATGCAGTAGCAAACGGACCGAAAGTGAAGTCATCCAGGAACTGAACGTGAGGCAACTGCATGAGATTTTCACTGCAATGATAAAGTACGACTTTAATTTTGAAAGGGTATGTCGGTTTAGGGCATATTTACAAGATGGTTTGAGTGCTTACGAAGAACTATATGATAAAAAAAATGCGCGAGGCTAAGCAGTCAAGCAAGTCTTCCACATCAGCCACCGCAGATGACGAACTTCGACCTTCGACATCGAGGCAGGCAGACATAGAAGAAGATGACCTGCCTGCCCTGATGGAAACAGACGACGATGAAATGACACCCCAGTGTCCCACCACCCCAACCCCTGGGCCAAGGACCGATACACTGCCGCGGAGTATGCAGCGGTAGCCAGGACGCACCCAGCACATCTTTAAGAAAAAAGCTGAAATAAACAAGCTAATTAATTAGCTGCCGTCTGGCACGTGAATGTCGGCCCAGATCAGAGGCGATTGCCGGTTGCATATCGGTCGGCGGCCTGGAGGGTGGGGGCCACTGCACCACCCCAACCTCCGACGACTCAGCTTAACACACCATCATCAGTGTGCTCGGTGCTGTCTTCCCGATTCCAGTAAGTGATACTACACTGTACATACATTATTTCTACTTTATATAGGCTGTGTATTTTTATGCATTATTTGGTATGATTTGGCAGCTTCATAGCTTAAAAGTTACTGGAGAGAGTGTTTCTGCTGAGAGCGCTTGCGTGAGATTTTCGTTACGGAGAACAGTGCAGGCAATGATTGTACAGAAGTATTTCTACTTTATATAGGCTGTGTATTTATCATATCATTCCTGCTTTTTACTATATGTTACTGTTATTTTAGGTTTTATGTGTTATTTGGCATGATTTGGTAAGTTATTTTTGGGTCTGCAAATGCTCCCAAATTTTTCCCATATAAATAAACAGTAATTGCTTCTTCGCTTTACGACATTCCGGCTTACGAACTGTTTCATAGGAACGCCCTACCTTCGGATGGCGGGGAAAACCTGGTATTTCGATATTGTGTTCAAAACTTTATGCTTAGAGAACTCTGGAGATAGCTTTTCCTATATCTTCCTACCTACATATCTTTTAAGACAACTACTGCACGCCTTTTCTGAATCTGGCATTTCCAAAGAATACAAGATTATTTGCCCTTTGGGACTTTGGCTTTGGAACATATTTGATTACTCTGGCATTAACCAGGACTATCTCATAAATACTAAGCATAGTGGCACGGCATTTCCACATTAGACTGAGCAAGAGGATCACAACACATTTACTTATCCCATAAAGTGCTCAAATAAACCCATTCACAATTGTGAAACCAACTCCATGAAGGCAGAGTTTGTTTCTGGTTTACCTTTCCAGACATGGGTGCACCCACCAAGTTGAGTTTTTGAGCTAATCATCGATAGCCTATTGTATTTCATTCTGGATAGCACTGTCAACATTTGAGTACCTGAATTCTTAGGCTGTGATAGTGGAGCATGTTCAGGACTCTTTTTGCTGTGGCTGTCCATGAGATCACATAGCTGAAATTAATTTGGAGGATTGTTAAATGCCTGCATATGATTTCTCGTGAGGTGCTACTACCATTGTCCTGTTTAACATGTCAAGATTTTACTTCAAAGGCAGGGAAGTCCAAGATAATTGGGAACCAGCTTTAGCAGCAGAGATGCATGCATGCGTGTGCGCACGCACACACACACACACACACACACACACTCACTCACACACACCCTCTTCCTCAGTTTGTTTCCTAAACTCCCTTACCTCAACTCCTTTCTTTAGTTTTGTTTTCTCAATCCACTTCCTTTGCCTCTCGGCTCCATTCCCACCTCTCTCTCATCCTTCGTTTTCCCATCTAAAATCCTGCTTCCAATTTTCTCCCACCTTCAGCACCTGGCCATCTCCTAGAGCAGGGGTTCCTAATTTCATTTTATGCCCTGGACTCCTACCATTAACTGAGGGGTCCGTGTAGCCCAAGTTAGAAATCCTATCCTAGACTGAGGTTATTACTGATTTTTCACAGCTTTGTTCCAGAATTGTTCCTTCACTCTCTCCAATTGTCCATGTTTTGCACAGACCCCTGTGCCACCCAAGAAAATCTTCAGCCTCCCATCCAAAGCTTTACAAGTGGGTTGGAGCATCCCTGTGTGTTTTTTGGCACCCACTGGAGCAGAATTCATCCTTTAGTATCATTGAGACCCAATGCAGATTATGGTGTGCCCAGATGTACAAGTGCAATCTGTTGTCCCTCCCTAACATTTCCCCTCACTGCAGGGAACCTTTCATGCTACCTCAAGATTTTTTTTTCGCTTAGACCTGCCTCCCATGATTCTTTACAACAAAAACAGAGTCAGTGGACACTACCACCAGGAACCACACAATTAGTGTTTAAACTCAGAAAGACTCAATGACTTATTTTTAAATGGTGAACTTCCTTAATTTTGCAGTGCTTTTAGATTCCTTGGCTGGCTGTTAGTGCTATTTGCAGCACTTATTTAGTCCACCAAATTATGGTGAAAAACAGTTTCTAGACAATGACCCCTGTCTCTCAAATGTTCCATAAATAGAAGGGAAAAAAATATAAGAACAGCATAGATTGATGGTGAATTAAGAATTTCATTCTTGATGAGTTAAAATGCCTCAAATCTTTATGCACCCATATGTTGGGTGTTGTAACAGCAGACTATTGACAACTTCACTTTTCTCATTGAATTTTGAATGACTGTTCCCCTTTAGTGGACTGGAAAACTCACTGACCGGAAGAGAGGTAAGGGGTTTTATTGTGAGTGCTGGAGATAGTGGGAAGAGAGAACTAAGTGAGGCATGGACTTATGTAGACATGTTAAAAGAAGGTTGGGGGTCACATTGATGGAGTTTGGGAAAGAATAGACTGGCAGAGAGGCATGATTTAGAAAAGCCAGGAGGGGTGGCAATTATTAAAATATCTGAGATTACATCTGATGAAAAGTAATTGAACTAATGTCTTCACCTTGGTTTTTTCCCCTCCACATTCCAAGAATTTTGTTTTATTTCAGATTTCCAGCATCTGTAGATTTTGGCATTCAGTACTAAATTTCTTGGCTTTTGTTTCCCCTTCAGGCAGCTTGCTTGCTTTGTTGCCTTTCCAATAGCGATATCTGCATTATCAGTGCCTGCTTGCTGGCTTGTAGCCAAATTTGAGATTTATAATGTTCCACAAGAATTGCTTTTAAAATTGCATGAGTAATCTATTAACAAAACACAACTTCTTTGTCAATACATAATTTCATTTCACATGTAATATGATATTGTTAAAGACTTAATGCAATGACCTCACTTTAGTTGTATTTATGTTTAATTTATATACTTACTATTTCTCTTATTTCAAAACTATACATGTCAGAACAATTTAGTTTATAAAGTATGACCAAAAAGGACAGATGATTGTGGTATATTCCCAAGTATTATATATTGGCAATTCTTTTTAGAGTTTAAACTTACTGCTTTATTAAAAATGTTGCATTCTTTTCAGCACAGTGATAATTGATTATCCTACTTTACTGGAAGGTGCTATTGTCAGATGGAATGATGATGACGGGAAATAATACTGAATGTGGTTCCTTATGTGACAATAAGTTGTCTTTCAATTGGAATAATAATATTTCTATTTTAATTGTTTTTCATGACAACAATAAATATGTGAAGCATCTTTAACATGGATGAACAGGCTAAAGTACTTCACAGAAGCATCAAACAAAATTGACATAAAGTCACATGAAGAAATATTGGACCAGATGCTGCAACTATAGTACTGTGCAAAAGTCTTAGGTACAATCAGTAGCTAGGGTGTCTAAGACTTTGGCACAGTACTGTATTTGTCATTATGGAGTGGAGAGTGAGTTTATAAACATGGCAGGAGCAAATCTTTGGGAATGGTGAGGATGGAGTGCCACAGGATGGGAGTAGGTATGGGGGGGGAGAGAGGTGGAAGGGTGGAATGGGTACAGACACACCCCAGTCCTGAAACATAAAATCAAGGTTATTTGAGTCCAAACAATTAGTTTATTGATCACTACAGAATGTCTCTCTGGTGTTTCCTACTCCCTCCTCTCTCCCTTTTTCCAAACAATTATTCCCCTCTACTTGCTCTCATCCCACTTTCAGTCCACAAAGACACCCATATCAGAATCAGGTTTATCATTGCTGTGCCTGTGCACAACTATGTATCAATTAAGTAAAAGCACGCACGTGGGAGATGGTTTTAACAGGTGTATTCACATTGCAGCGAGCGAGAAAAAGAGCAATGTGCGTGTTTAGAGAGCAGTACATGTGTAAACAACAGATCCGGGGGGGGGGGGGCATTATTGCCCTAAAAGAAATAGATCCGTACATTACACTTCCTCCCCCTTTAGAGTAATGGAGCATAAAACTGAGTATGTACAAAACATTCAATTTCCCTTTCATAAATCCATATTCTAAATAAGCATGCTTTCACAATAACAGTGCATAACAAACTTCACAGTTCTAAAGGTTCAGTCTTTTGGATGGCACTCTGTTTCTCTCAGGATAGTACCTCTGGACCCGAGGAGTGGCATCAAGTTTGGTCAATGTCTTGTCTAAGACAACGTTCCCAGTTTCCGGTGTCATGTTGCTGTCTGCTTCGGACAGTGTCCCCTTTTGAGTGTTTTGATATGCATGCCACATACAAGCCTATCCCTTAATGCATCAGAAAGTCCATCCCTAACGTCACAGTACTGGGAAAATTTGCACAGTTCTGCAATGTATTCACAAGTGCTTTCATCTTTTGACTAGATCCTTTTGTAAAATCTAAATCTCTCAGCTATTACTAGCAGTTCAGGGCTTGGGTGGTTTTCTAAATTTGTAACAATTTCATCAAACATCTTGCTTGCTGGCTTTCAGAGGTTACTAGATTGGGGCCCATTAAGCTAAAAAGTGTAGGGGCTTTCTTTTGCTCTTCCACATTGACCGCGTTACAGTACGGTTCAACCCTCTCAATACACAACTCCCAGCCTTCAATAGTGCTATAAAATCTGTCAACTTTCCCGAATGAAGCCATCACCATATTATTTTCACTTTAAATTCAGCTTGGCTTTCATTGTTACTATGCACTATACTCACGCCTTTGTTAGCGCCTGTGACAGCCTTTCCACGCTGTTTAACTCTCGTTGTTTCAACCTGTAACTGTCAGTGCAGTCTGTGATATTTTCTGACATTCAGATTTGAACTCATTGCCAATTTGTTGTGTCTGTGCACAACTACGTATCAATTAAGTAAAAGCACTCACACAGGAGATGGCTTTAACAGGTTTATTCACATTGCAGTGAGTGAGAAAGAATAATGTTCATGATGTTCATGTGTAGATAAAAGCACATGGGCTGACAACAGATCGATACGTAGCACTTGGTGGGAGGGGCATCATGGCTCTAAAAGAAGTAGATCTATTCATTACAATCATCACCCACATATGTCATGAAATTTGTCTTTCTAGCAGCAACTGCAGTGCAGTGCATACATAAAATTACTACACTACTGTGCAAATGTCTTAGGCACCCAAGCTACAGTACAGAATGTATATGTGCCTAAGACTTTTGCACAGGAATGTACATAGCGGTGATTTTAAATTGTTAAATGCCTGTGAGCTGGGCTTCCAGCAGTCCAACTCCAAATGATGTAACACTCCAATAGCCTCTCCTTATATCCAGCAATGAAATTCAATGTTGCTTGGATTCCACTGCATTTAGATTGAGGAAATCCGCATCAAGTACAGGATCCGTGACCTTTCCCATTCCCCAACACTCCCATTGATTTCAGTGGAGATGGTACTGCTAATGAGAGCCATGAGAGAATGTACTTTTGATTAAAAATGGTATTGATTTTATTTTTGATATTTTAATTATTTGCTCAATTTGCTGTTTCTGAAGGTGAGATATATTTACCAATGCAAGAAGAGTAAACTTATTTAAGAGTACCAGCAATAAGAAGAAATCTTAAATCCTGCTCAACAACGATTGATAATGTTGCTTTGTTATAAGTTTCGCACATGTAAGTGATTGCTAATATTTCTTCCGTTGCAGATTGTAGACCTACAGTTATTACAAAAGGATTATAAATGACAATTGCAAAACAAATATTGAAATTAAACAATATGAAAGGAATTGCTTTTCAAGTACTAAATGGATTTTTTCTTGAATGGTGTAACATCTCATGTGTCTGATTCCTTTCAAACTACATTTGTTACAGCACAGCAATGTGCTCCACAGAAGTTTTCTCATCTCGCCTATTAAACGTTTATTAGCCTATAACTTTTTCCTTCATGCTTGCTAAGCATTCACCTCAATTACTCCATGTGATAATAAGTTGTACTTTCTAAACATCAAATTTATAACTATTGCTACAGTCAGGGATTTGAAGTTCTGAATAGATAGTAAATTTGTCACCAACCTTGTAGTGCTTTTTTTCAAATCCCATGTGTGAATTTTCAGCTTTCCCTAATATAATTTCAGTTCATTGAAGCATAATACAGGTGAGATATTTGACTGAAATAATTCCATCCTAAATCACAACAATTAAGTACGATCATAATCCCCTTACCAAGCCTTTAAAATGTTTAGAATTATATACCTAACTACACAGTTGAAATCATTGACCAAGTTTCCTAAATCATATGCATTGCCAAAAATGCAAAATACAGCAGAAACGCTACTGCAGTAACATAATTGGTGAATAAACTCTTCTTGGGTACAGGTATCAATTATAACTGACATTTCAATTAGCAACTCTGCAAAATGGCAGAGTTGGTCATCGAAACATTGGTTATAATTGATACCTGTAACCGGATGGAAGACCCGAGAAAAGTTTATTTGTCTAATACACTGGGAAAGCACCAGATCCCCTTTTTCAACATAATTAGTATTCACATCACAAACTACATTTCAGAAAGACAACTGTAGCAAGTAAATAATTCATTCAGGTTTTCAAGGAAGACACCATAGTTCAACTAAAACTGAGATAGGTTTTTTGACTTGAATTTTTTCATTCTCTAAAGTGGCATATCTTGCTTCTTTTAAAATAAAATATGTTATTACACAAAGTTCTGTCAATGTGCTTTTAAACAGTACGTAACCAGTATAAAAATGCAGCTATTTATATTACAGCTCCAGCTCTTATTATCAAACCACATTCCTGTTTTAAAAGATTAGACAGATCAACTGTAGCAGTAAACTATCTTAATGAGAAGGGTTCCTTTTTGCTGGGTTTGTGTCAAAATAATTGAATCTTAGCTAAACTGGCTATATAATTACCCCTTAATGCATACGGTTGAGGAATGAATAGAGAAAGAAAGCATTGTGCCAACTTAGCAGTAAGATCTTTGTTAATTTTAGATCTTACTGAGAGAATAGGCTAGCACAGCAGAGTACAGGCGCTTCTTCAGCCAGCAATGTTGTGCCAATCTTTTGACCTACTCTAACCCTTTCCTCCTACATAGCAGATAACTCTCTACTTTTCTTTGATCCATGTGCCTATCTAAGAGTCTCTTAAATGTCTCTGATGTATCTCCTTCTGCCACCATCACCAGCAGTGCACTCCTGCCACCCAAATCAACCAAGCTCGACTTCCTTTAATCACTGGTTTGCACCAAGATGAAAAATATCATTCAGATATATGTTCTAAGTTAATATAAATATCACAACTTATACCATGGTTATAAAATCTTTAGCATGTAATTCTAAAGGTGTACATATCATAGATGAGCATTTTCTTGCCTGATCTTCAAATATTTAACTACTTGCCCTTTAACATCTGTTTTGGTCTGCTTACGAAATATCTGCTTAATTCAACCAGTTAATCAATGTTACATCCCTTCAAAGATTATTTGTACCCAAAAAACATTGCATTACCCATATTTCTACAGTTTTCCAAAACCATCACCTCTCACTGCAATTCTAGGAACACACCTATAGCTATGGAAACACATCCCTGGCCCACCTCTGCCTTAGAAAACATCCTGTTCAGAGGCAGCAGATCAATTAGGTCCTGATTCTAAATCTCCATCTGTTTGTTCTTGTTTGGCACATCCTAATGATGACCTCCCTGCCCATAACAGTAAGGACGGTTACTTACCTCATTCCAATCAGATATTTGTTCTCCCAAGCTTGCTTTTTCAATTACCGAAACCTTGCTGACTTGCTAAATAGGCAAGTCTTCCATTACAAATTAGCTTACACCAGCTGGACCAAGGTCTCAAGTGCCATAAAAATGTACTATCATATTTCAACCAAGGTTTTTGAAAAACCTACACAACCATTTACATGTAATCTCATTTTCTCACTCACTTAGCGTGGTACACACCTTGCTATGTTCTCACTGTGATTTCATTTCCCTGAAAAATGCTAATGTGTCAGTAAAGTTAACCCTGACTGTAGAAAAGCTATCCCAAGCAATGTTTTCAGAAAACTGAGGCAGTTGTAAACTGATGTAAAGGAAATTGCATTCCAGGATTTAAACCCAGCATCAATGAAGGGCCCACAAAATAGTTGATGGTATGGAACTTAGAGGGGAACCTTGCTGGTGTCCCCATGTACCAGCTGCCTTTGTCCGTGATGTTCGAGCTTGCGGTTTTAGAGGGCACTGTTAGAGTGATCTAAATGGTCATGCTTCAGCTGTTGTGTGCCATTAGTGGAGGGAAAATTAATGTTTGATAAGGTATATAGGGAGCCGATCATGCCGTCTGCTTTGGCCTGGACAGTGTCAAACTTTTTGGGAATTGTTGGACCTCTACCTATACAGCAAAGTGAAGTGTGTGCTGTCACCCATTTGTATTGTGCTATGTAGTCTAGATTTTGGGCCTGTACTTGCTGGAGTTCAGAAGAATGAGGGGGGATCTCATTGAAACCTATTGAATATCCTAAGGTCTAAGTAGAGTGGGTGTGGAGTGGATGTTTCCTATAGTGGGGGAGTCTAGGATAGCCTCAGAATAGAAGGACATCCCATTAGATCAGAGATAAGGAGGAACTTTTTTAGGGAGAGGATGGTGAATTGTTGCAATTCATTGCCACAGACAGCTGTGGGAGCCAAACCATTGGGTATATTCAAAGTGGAGGTTGATAAGTTCTTGACCAGTCAGGCTTCCAAGACGGGGAGAAGACAAGAGAATGGGGTTGAGAGAAGTAATAAAACAGCCATGATAAAATGGCAGTGCAGACAGAATAGGCTGAACAGCTTAATTCTCCTTCCATAACTTATGTGATCCCAACAGCTTCATTTGCTGTGGAGTTGTAAATTGGTGATTACAGAATGAACACCCCTATCTTTAGCCTTATTAAGGAAGGAAAGTCATTGCTGAAACAGTTGAAGATGAATTGACCCAAAACACTGCACCAATAAACTTCTGCAATGAAATTCGAGGGATGGGATAAATGACAATCATCATCATCTTCTCTTCCAGGTGTGACTCCAACCATTGCATTCTTTTTCTCTTGACCCTCATCCACTGATTTATTACCGGGCCCCTCAAACCCATATTCAGTTAAATGATATCAACAGCAACAAATGCTTTGGTACTGCATCCAATTCTGGTCATAGCACTCTAAGAAGCTTGTGAAGGACTCAGAGATAAGTTTACTAGAATGCAAAATAAGTTTACTAGAATGTTTCCAAGACTGACAGATTCCAACTTTAGAAGTCAGCTGTAGAAACTTGGATTGTTTTCCTTGGGGCAAAGAAAGGAGAGAAGTGAACATGATTATGACTGATTTAGACATGGTGCATCAGGATGATCTATTCTCATTCAAGAATGTCCCAAGGACCAAGTTACAGGCTTCAACATCTGAGTGAAAGATTTAGGAGGAAGTAAATATAAGCCTTTTAACACACAGAGAAGTTACGACTGGGAATTCTTGTAAGGGTGGTGGGAAAGGGAACATTTTTTGTGCTTTCATAAGTAAATTAGAAAGAATATAGGAGGAAATAATTCTCAGGGCAATAAGGAGTAGGGCCCTGACAGGGTTTCGCAATGAGGAACTGTCATTGACTTGATTATACTCAGTCAATCAAATACCGTAATACAGTGATGTCGTCAGTTGCAAAATATGTCCAATTTCTTCATCAGTAGATGAACCAATGGCGATATATTTTTGTCTACTTAATTTTTTTGTAACTTTAGTTACTGAACCTTGTTAACCTTAAATACAAATTAGTTCTGTGTTCAGTATTTATTTTGGGCTCATCTTTAACATTAACAGGTGAAATGAAGTTAATCCCATCATTTGTGGAGAAATAATTTCTGGAGCAGTTTTCATATCGTCAAGCATATTCAGATATCTTTGGCAAGCTATTACAACATCATTACGTTACAATTTGAAAACTTGCCTGGGTACAGTATTTCCTGAAGTACAAATCCAGTTTATCCAGGTCATTACAGTGCAAGTGAGTGAGCAGCTAGTTAAGGTGCACAGACCTTCTGCACTACAATTGTGTGGTTGTCAGGGTCCACAACACTTGTATCCACTGCCATCACACGTCGCTCAGTTTAGTTATAAAGTATTCTCGTGTTACATGAATATAGCAGGTGTTAATTCAAGTAAGAACCAGTCTTTATTTTTTGAATGTACATTGTAGATTGCAAGAAGTAATCAGTTAAGAGTACAGCTTTACAAACATATTGTCTACAGAGCACAAGCTGCTCGTCCATAGTGGGGGACTGGTTGCTCAAGAGTTATGGTTTGCAAAGTAAAATAACCATGAGACATGCTCATACAGTATGCAGCAACCAAGTGAAAGAAAATGATGTTATGTTAATGGCCTTCATCAAACCAGACAAAAGTGGCTAAATCAAGGAAATCTGCAGATGCTGGAATTTCAAACAACACACATAAAAATTGCTGGTGAACGCAGCAGGCCAGGCAGCATCTATAGGAAGAGGTACCATTGACGTTTCGGACAGAAACCCTTCGTCAGGACTAACTGAAGGAAGAGATAGTAAGAGATTTGAAAGTGGGAGGGGGAGGGGAAGTGGCTAAGTAATTTGAACCATTGTGTCTTGAGATTTATCTAGTAGACCAGAATGATGTTGTCAAACAGCATATCAAACAAAGTCTGGGATATGGGCAATCAATAGTTGAGGTATTTGGATTCTCTGGATATTTGTGTACTCAGAGACAGCCCTAACAACATTAATTTTGGGTGTCTGGGAACTCTGCCCCCAGAAGCTTTTAAACCAACCATGCAAATTATTTTGTCCCAACAAAGGTGTTTGAAAATTCAGAGGTGGCTCCCACTGTGGATGTATAATTCAGAGGAAGCATTGTCAACTCAAAATATTGAACTAAACAATGTCGTTGTAACTATTTATATTGGATCACTTACTGTTACCTTTGATCTTGAGGGTATAAAAATGTGATGTAATTTTTGTTTGAGAGACTCTACCAAGAAAATTTCTAGAAGAACACTTGCTTGTTGTGATGAATAGAGGCTTCAGTATCACAGCTTCAGTGTCTCTTCAGAGACTTCAATCACAGTCACAGTACAATCACAGGTTCCATTGTGTGAATCTTTGGAAATACAGTGGATTCCAGTTAATTGGGCCATCAGTTAATCAGGTTAGCTGCTTTTTTGGGACAACTCTTAAAGAACAAAAACTAATCAAGAAAATAGCCAGGATGCTCTTTACTTATTTGAGGCTCTGTGCTGCTTAATTGGGACCGAAGACTCTTACCGAACAGTTGCTAACAAGTTTCAATCACCTGCACTTATGTGGCTGTTAGACACCACAACATGCTTAGAGCGAACAGGTTTCAAATAGCATCAGTTGTGTGTGTGTTTGTGTTCAAAAACCAGTGATTTTTGGAACTGATAGTTGGCAACTAATAAGCAGTAAGAAAATTCAGAATGTTTTGCTGGATTTCAAGCATCAAGAAAAAGCCAGGAGTGAAAATAAAACAATTGCATTACTTTGACAAGTTAGGAAATGTGCCAAATTTGAAGTTATCAACAATCATCTTGAATGTTACAAAGAAAATGAAGATTTGAAAGATGCAATCATTGGAAGAATTGTATGAAGGCAGTCCATTATCTGCACTGGGTGTCTGAACTGAGTTTGTTCATTTGCAGTCAAAAAGAACATGGCAGCATTCACTGAATTAACTCCTCCACTGATAACTTAGGAATGAATACACAGGTTTATGATATTTAGTACTATTTGTTCTGTGTTTCATTTAAATGCATAAGTCGTAACTCAGTTAAAATTGGTTTGTCATTTTTAGACCTTTTTAATTATTTCCATGATATTCAGCTAATTGGGGCTGCCACTTAATTGGAGCTGCCACTTAATTGGACCAAAATATACTGGTCCCAGTGTGCCCCAATTAAATAGAATGCACTATATATAGAAAAATCAAACGGAGTACTTTTGGCTGGAGAGATGTGCACATAGTTCATCCAGTACTCTGCCATGCATTTATTGAGTTTAAATCACTTGCAAAATTGTTGAATTGTTCTTTCTGAGTTAATTATTTAGCTTGTGTGATTCAATCAAATTTCTTGAAAGGAACACATTTAAGTAATATTCTGAAATACTGATATATGTTCATTATTTACTAAATTGTGCAGGCTACACAGAGCAAACAATGATAAGAAAAAGGAAGCAGGGCTAAATTCCTCCTTTCATTGAGTTGGCGGTGTCAGGATATTATTATTCTAGAAACAGATAAAAAGAAGTCATTAACATAGCATGTATGCCTACTAAATTATCATAAAGAAACAAGGAAGCATTTGGGATCTATGCAGTTCTCATTACATTGCTTAGCAGATACAGTCTTGCTTTGTTTATATTTGGGTGTAGGATCCTTGGGGTCGACGAGTTTCTCATTTAAGTGTGTTTGTAGGTTTGCAAAACACAGGGATTTGGTGTTTATTGAAAATCCTTTTGAGTTTCTCTGAAACTCCAGCTACATATGAAATGACTGTGATTTCCCATCTGCTTTGCTCTTTACCTCTGACTGTTGGGCTGATGTCCCTGATGGTTTTTGTTACTGTCTTGATGAAGGCCCAGTCAGTGTAGCTGTGAGCTTTCAAGGCTTCTCTCAAAAACTTGCACTCCTTGTCTTCAGTTGTAATGCTTAGCTGCACAGATCTGTACATTGGCGAGACAAAGCAATCACTTCACAAATGGATGGCCCAACATAGGAGGCTTAACACCTCAGGTCAGGACTTAGCTGTACATTTACACTTAAAGAACAAGGGACACTACTCCTTTGATGACAACAATGTGCACATTTTGAGCAGGGAGGACATTTTGGTTTGAAAGAGTGGTTAAAGAAGACACCTTTGTCAAACTGCAAAGCCCACCCTAAATAGAGGGGATGGGGTACGACACCACCTAATGGCCACTTATGATGCAGTCCTAACATCTCCACCCTGACATCTCCACAACAGTTCACACCTCCATTCATGAAAAGATAAGTCCCTAACCCTCTCAATTACCTCTACAACTCTTGACAGCCCTCATGTGATTGTTATACCTTTAAACAACTCACAGAGTTTATAAGCCGGAAAACTACCCTCCATGGATCAGAACTGAAGAAGCCTCTCGGATGAGTGGCTTCTAGACAACACAGTAAGTCTAGTTGCCTTGATTTACTACTGTTTGATATACAATGACCTGGGTGACTGAGAACCTTCACTGAGATATCTGCCTGCCTATATTTGCACCGATCAGTTTCCTGCCGTATCTTTTGACTGCTTTTCTCTGACAATTTTTGTGTTGGTTGGAAACTTATTAATCAGCCCTCCTATATTTTTGCCCAAATCTTTGTTATCAAAAGGAACTGATTCATGTGGAATGCCATTAACACAGTCCTCCAGTCAGAATAACACCCCTCCCCACCCCACTACTTTCCCCTGTCTTCTATGGCCAAGCCAGTTTTGAATCCGACCTACCAAGTCATTAGATATCACATGTGCCTTGAATCAGAATTAGCCTACGATGAGGGACCTTGTCAAATGCTTCACTAAAACCTAATATAGACAACATCATCTGCCCTATCCTCATCAATCTGTCATGGTCCAGTCCATGAAGTCCGGATTCCAGTTCACATTCTGGTCCATCGTTCCCTATTCCAGGTTTTCTGGTTTTCTCTTTTTCCGTTGGGTGCTTTAATTGAGGCAGCTGATTCACATTTTGGTCTGGCTACATAACTAGCTCCTTGGATCAACTTCAGTTGTGGGGCTGGCTAGCTGGCTGGCTGGCGGAGGTTCCTGGCTGCAAAGGAGTTGGAAATATTGTACCCAGATTCAGCCTAGTAGTTTGGAAAGCATTAGGTTGTAGCCTATGGCTGCAAAAAGGAGAGGGGGGTTGAGATTGAAGGAGCAGGGTGGGAGACTGTGGAATACTCCAGAAGTAAGGGTAGCCAAAAAAGGGGGTGCATCAAGTGAAAGACCTGAAGTAATGGGGGACAACAAATTGAAGAAAATTTGTGAACTTGAGGAATTTATAGTTCTGTATAAAATTATAGGTCAGAAGGAAGGGGAAGGAGGATTTAGAGCCCTTAATCCTTTGAAAGTGGCAGAAGCATTAGAGAACCAAATAGGTAAAGGATTCCAGGCCAAGATTTTGTCTAACGGGTTGCTGAAAATTTGTTGCAAAGATATTGACCAATATAACAGTGCTAAGATGGTGGGAAAGTTGATTGTGAAAGTGGAGTGTATTACTCTGAAAGAAAGGAAGAGGGTTAGGGGGTATTGTAAGGTATTTGGTCTGGCATGACTGAAAAGGAAACTTTGGACAATATTAAAGGTGGTCGAGTGATTGAAGCCAAATGATTAAAATTGAGAGAATGTGGTGATCGGGATTCTCCTGTTCTTCTGGTTTTTGCAGGTGATGTTCTTCCAACTATAGTCTATCGTGGGTGCATGTCATATCAAGTTAGAGAATACATCAGACCTCCCCTGTGCTGTTATAATTGTCAGAGATTTGGACACGTTGCTGGTTCATGTTGAGGTAAAAGATGTATGAAATGTGGAGAGGATCATGATATTAAAGTATGTAAGGCAGCGGTGCCTAAATGCAGTAACTGTGGAGGGGACCATATGGTGGTGTTCAGAGGATGTGAGTATTTTACTAAGGCAAAGCAGATTCAGGATGTTAGTATCCAATAAAAAATATCATGTGCTGAGGCAGTAAAGGAAGTTGATAGAGCAAAGGATAAGTTAAAAAAAGATTGGAATCATGGAGAGTCAGTACATTGAGTTCTCCAACTATGGTTCCTTCAGGCACGTTGTTGATGACTAAAGAGTATTTTTTGGCGTTTGTTCTTGATGTACTGGTCGGGACTAAAACTACAACCAAGTGTAGTTGAAAGTAGTTGTTGGAGCTGCAGAGAGATTCCTTGATATAAAGCAGATTTTGCCGGAAAAATTACATGAGTATATGACAGACAAACAATCACTGAATACTTCCCAGTTGTCGGGATCAGAGAGTACGGAGGAGCTTTATGTGGATGAAGAGGCCAATAATTAGTATTTGGATGTTTTTAATATTACAATGGAATGCAAGAAGTTTATCTGCAAATGGTCAAGAATTAAAAAGATTTGTTGGAACTTTTAAAGACAAGCCTGATTTGATCTGTATACAGGAGACATGGTTAAAGCCTCATAGATTTTGTGATCCCTGGATGGGATAGTTTGAGAGCTGACAGAACGGGTAGATCTGGTGTAGGGTATGCAATTTTCATAAGAACAGGATTCCAGTTTCGAAGATTAAATTTTAAATCTAACCTTGAAATTGTGGCTGTGGAGGTTTGGAGCTCTCATGGTCAAGTAACTTTGATAAAATTTTATAATCCAGGTAATATGATGTTATCAGATTTGGATGAAATTATGAATAAGGTAAGATCCCCAGTAATCTGGGTTGGAGATTTCAATGCCCATAATCCTATATGGAGTAGTGAAAGTAAAGATAGTAATGGAGCAGTAGTAGAGGAGTTTCTAGATAAATACAACATGGTACTGCTAAATGACGGAAGGCCTACAAGATTTAATATTGTAAAGAATACTTGTAGTCACTTAGACTTATCTACCACTTCCTCAAACTTAGCTAGGGTTGGGGAATGGGATGTTATGGACAGATACACGCTAGGAAGTGATCACTAACCTATATTATGTAGATTTGGTAGAAATTTGGTCGTAGAAGTTGAGGAGAGGTCTGCTAGGTGTAATTTTTCTTTGGCCCATTGGGATGAGTACCAGGAGAAAGCTGTGGATATAATAGAAGAGATTAATAGCGAGGGCTCCATAGACGATTGGAATGAATCCCTCTGTTCTATAATTCATAAAGTTGCTCAGTTGACTATTCCGCTGCAAAATGTATCTAAGGCTCGAGCATTAGTTTTGTGATGGAATAAAAGTTGTGATATAGCAGTAAGAAACAGAAATAGAGCTTACAGGAAATTAAGAAAGTTCCCAGTGTTAGATAATGTTATGGAGTATAAAAAAGAGAGAGTAGTAGCAAGGTGAGTAATTAAAAATGCAAAGAGGGATAGCTGGAGAAGATTTTGTGGAGCCCTAAGCCCTGAGACACCTATAAAGCAGCTATGGACGATCATTCACAGAATGTCAGGGATATATAGGAAACCATCTATCCCGGCTGATATGTTTGTAGAGGTGTTCCAAGCATTACACAGTTCTGGAGAGTTAGGTGATTTGAGAAAAGAAATTATGTTAAAGGGAAGTTGGAAATTGGACAGGAGTTTGGATGATGATAACTCCATAAGTTTGTTTTTCTCCCTTCAGAAATTGCAGGAAGCTGTCCAATCAGGTTCCAACACTTCTCCTGGTAGGGATGGACTGTGTTATGAATTGCTTAAGCATTTAGATGACTCTGTATTAATAGAAATACTAGCATTGTTTAATTCAGTGTGGAAAGAAGGAAAATTACCAGTAGAATGGAAGCATGTGGTGTAGTTCCAGTTTTAAAGCCAGGTAAGGACGCGTGTAGTCCTAGTTCGTAATGGCTTATAGCTTTAAGACCATAAGACCATAAGACAAAGGAGCAGAAGTAGGCCATTCGGCCCATCGAGTCTGCTCCGCCATTTTATCATGAGCTGATCCATTTTATCCTATTTAGTCCCACTGCCCCGCCTTCTCACCATAACCTTTGATGCCCTGGCTACTCAGATACCTATCAATCTCTGCCTTAAATACACCCAATGACTTGGCCTCCACTGCTGCCCGTGGCAACAAATTCCATAGATTCACCACCCTCTGACTAAAAAAATTTTTTCGCATTTCTGTTCTGAAAGGGCGCCCTTCAATCCTGAAGTCATGCCCTCTCTTACTAGACTCCCCCATCATGGGAAATAACTTTGCCACATCCAATCTGTCCATGCCTTTTAACATTTGAAATGTTTCTATGAGGTCTCCCCTCATTCTTCTAAACTCCAAGGAATACAATCCAAGAGTGGACAAACGTTCCTCATATGTTAACCCTCTCATTCCCAGAATCATTCTAGTGAATCTTCTCTGTACCCTCTCCCAACGTCAGCACATCCTTTCTTAAATAAGGAGACCAAAACTGCCCACAGTACTCCAAGTGAGGTCTCACCAGCGCCTTATAGAGCCTCAACATCACATCCCTGCTCCTATACTCTATTCCTCTAGAAATGAATGCCAACATTGCATTCGCCTTCTTCACTACTGACTCAACCTGGAGGTTAACCTTAAGGGTATCCTGTATGAGGACTCCCAAGTCCCGTTGCATCTCAGAACTTTGAATTCTTTCCCCATTTAAATAATAGTCTGCCCGTTTATTTTTTCTGCCAAAGTGCATAACCATATACTTTCCAACATTGTACTTCATTTGCCACGTCTCTGCCCATTCTTCCAATCTATCCAAGTCTCTCTGCAGACTCTCCATTTCCTCAGCACTACCGGCCCCTCCACCTATCTTCGTATCGTCAGCAAACTTAGCCACAAAGCCATCTATTCCATAATCCAAATCGTTGATGAACAATGTAAAAAGAAGCGGCCCCAACACTGATCCCTGTGGAACACCACTGGTAACCGGCAGCCAACCAGAATAGGATCCCTTTATTCCCACTCTCTGTTTCCTGCCAATCAGCCAACGCTCTATCCACGTATGTAACTTTCCTGTAATTCCATGGGCTCCTATCTTGTTAAGCAGCCTCATGTGTGGCACCTTGTCAAAGGCCTTCTGAAAATCCAAATATACAACATCCACTGCATCTCCCTTGTCTAGCCTACTGGTAATTTCCTCAAAAAATTGTAATAGGTTTGTCAAGCAGGATTTTCCTTTAAGGAATCCATGCTGAGTTCTGCCTATCTTGTCATATGCCTACAGGTACTCTGTAACCTCATCCTTGACAATCGACTCCAACAACTTCCCAACCACCGACGTCAAGCTAACAGGTCTATAATTTCCTTTTTGCTTCCTTGCCCCCTTCTTAAATAGCGGAGTGACATTTGCAATCTTCCAGTCTTCCGGAACCATGCCAGAATCTATCGACTTTTGAAAGATCATCGCTAATGCCTTTGCAATCTCCACAGCTACTTCCTTCAGAACACGAGGGTGCATTCCATCTGGTCCAGGGGATTTATCGACCTTTAGCCTATTCAGCTTCCTGAGTACTTTCTCTGTCGTAAGTGTGACTGTGCACACTTCTCTTCCCTGCCACCCTTGAGTGTCTGGTATCCTGCTGTCTTCCTCAGTGAAGACTGATGCAAAATACTTGTTCAGTTCCTCTGCCATCTCCTCATCTCCCATTACAATTTCTCCAGTATCATTTTCTATCAGTCCTATATCTACTCTCACCTGTCTTTTACTCTTTATATACTTGAAAAAGCTTTTAGTATTCTCTTTGATATTATTTGCCAGTTTCCTTTCATAGTTAATCTTTTCTCTCTTAATGACCTTCTTGGTTTCCATTTGTAAGGTTTTAAAGACTTCCCAATCCTCTGTCTTCCCACTAATTTTTGCTTCCTTGTATGCCCTCTCCTTAGCTTTAACTTTGGCTTTGACTTCTCTTGTCAACCATGGTTGCATCCTTTTTCCACTCGAAAATTTCTTCTTTTTTGGAATATACCTGTCTTGCACATCCTCATTTCTCGCATGAACTCCAGCCACTGCTGCTCTGCCGTCTTTCCCGCCAGTGTCCCTTTCCAGTCAAATTTGGCCAGTTCCCCTCTCATGCCACTGTAGTTTCCTTTACTCCACTGAATCACCGACACATCAGATTTCGGCTTCTCTTTTTCTAATTTCACAGTGAACTCAATCATGTTATGATCACTGCCTCCTAAGGGTTCCTTCACCTCAATCTCTCTAATCACCTCCGGTTCATTACACAATACCCAATCCAGTACAGCCGATCCCCTAGTGGGCTCAACAACAAGCTGTTCTAAAAATCCATCTTGCAGACATTCTACAAATTCTCTCTCTTGAGATCCAGTGCCGACCTGATTTTTCCAATCTACTCGCATGTTAAAATCCCCCACAATTATCATAACACTGCCCTTCTGACAAGCCTTTTCTATTTCCAGTTGTAACTTGTAGTCCACATCCCCTCAGCTGTTTGAAGGCCTATAAATAACTGCCATCAGGGTCCTTTTACATCTGCTATTCCTTAGCTCATCCCATAAAGATTCTGCGCCTTCCGATCCTATATCACCTCTTTCTAATGATTTAATATCATTTCTTACCAATAAAGCCATGCCTCCCCCTCTGCCTACCTTCCTATCCTTCCGATACACTGTGTATCCTTGGACGTTCAGCTCCCAGAGACATGCATCCTTTAGCCAGGTCTCAGTGATGGCCACAATATCATATCTGCCAATCTGTAGCTGTACAACAAGATCATCCACCTTATTTCTTATGCTGCGTGCATTTAAGTACAACACCTTAAGACCAGTATTTGATACTTTTTGCTTTGATTTCACTGCAACTTTATTGCACTGCAACTCATCCCAATGGCTACACATTTGCCCCATCACCTGCCTGTCTTTCCTGACATCTTTACTGCTCACTATCTTAGATCTATTTCTGTTTTCCCCTTCCTCCGCTCTATCATTCCGGTTCCCATCCCCCTGCCAAATTAGTTTAAACTCTCCCTAACAGCTCTATTAAACTTTCCCGCCAGGATATTGGTCCCCTTCGGGTTCAGGTGTAACCTGTCCTTTTTGAACAGGTCATACTTCCCCCAGAAGAGATCCCATTTATCCAAGTATCTGAAGCCCTGCCCCCTACACCAGTCTCTCAGCCAGGCATTCATCTGCCTGATCCGACTACTCTTGCCCTCGCTAGAACGTAAGTGCTTTGTAAAATTATGGAACGAATGGTCACCAACAGACTTCCTTATTTTTTTTGGAAAATAAGGGACATTTTGCTGCTTATCAAAATGGTTTAGAACTGGAAGGTCAACAATGGAATCCGTTGCCTTTTTAGATCATGATATTAAAAAAGCGTTTCAAAATAGAGAAGTAATGGTAAGTGTAATTCTAGATATTGAAAGAGCATATGACTCACTATGGAAAGATGGCTTATTAATTAAACTCTATGATGTAGAAATTAGAGGTAGAATATTTAATTGGATCAAAGATTTCCTTAAGGAAAGGACAATTCAAGTAAGAATAGGTGGAACAAGCTCCAAATCAGTTAAAATAGGTAATGATACCCTTCAAGGAAGTGTCATTAGTCCAGTTCTTTTTAATGGCTTGATAAATGATATCTTTGATCAGGTAGGGACAGGATTTGGCAAATCATTGTTTGCAGACGATGGTGCAATCTGGAAAAGAGGAAGAAACATTGAGTATATATTAAGGCAGGTACAAAAGGCTTTAAGATCAGTTGAAAACTGGGCTAATAAATGGGGTTTCAGGATTGCTGCTTCCAAGTCCAAATATATGATTTTTGGCTTTAGAAGAAAGATTTCTGATTGTGAATTGTGTCTATATGATTATCCACTAGAAAAAGTCAAGGTATTTAAGTTGTTAGGTGTCTGGTTTGATGAAAAACCTACTTGGAGGGTTCATATAGATAAAACAGTTGGAAAGTGTGAGAAAGTTTTAAATGTTATGAGAAGTATTGCTGGATGTGACTGGGGAGTAGGGTGGGAAACTATGTACATAATATATCTAGCTATGATTAGACCAGTTATTAATTATGGTTGTATTGCTTATGGTTTCACTCCTACGGCATTGCTTGGAAAACTAGACACTGTGCAGTCCAAAGCACTTGGACTCTGTTGTGGAGCTTTTAGAACAACATCAGTCCCGGCATTATGTGTGGAGATGGGAGAAGTGCCTCTTCATTTAAGATGAATACAGTTGGGCCTGCAGTATTGGGCAAAAGTAAATGCATTCAATCACAGGTGACCACTAAAGTGTCTTTTGCAGGGGAAGTTGGAGCGCCAAAGTAAAATTAAAAGATATCTATGTTTAGATTTGGTTAATAACTGGGCTGTGAAATTGAAACTGACTGAAGAGGACATAGTTGACCAAATTTGCTGGCCACGCTTCTCTTTTTGACTCATGCTGGAACCAGAAGTAGACCTATTCCTCCTTTTTCAGCTTCAAGGAAGCAGTGCAATTTCATCAGCGTTGATCACAAAAGAATATTTAAATAATAAATGGGGATCTTATCTGAAGATTTTTACTGATGGCTCAGTGAACCCAGAGAGCAGTAGGGCAGGATTTGGGATGTATGTGTCTCAACTTGGAGTTAAGATCGGTCACCAGGTTTCAGATGGTGTTTCTGTCTTTGCAACAGAATTATTAGCATTCCTCTGGGCCTTCTGGTGGATAGAAGACGCTCGACCATGCAGGGTTATCATCTGTTCGGATTTTGCTGCTGCCTTAGAGGCTATGAAAGGGAATAAATCAAAAGCTCGTCCTGACATAGTTATTGATATTCTTTTTGGTGTTGGTTAGTGTAGGGAAGATAGGTTGTGCAGTTAGATTTTCATGGATACCTGGGCATGCTGGGGTGGAGGGAAATGAAATTATGGATGGCATTGCAAAGTCTTCCTTACAGAGCGGGCAAGTAGAAATTAGAGTTCCCCTGGACAGAGCAGAATTGAGAAGTAAGATGAAAAAAGGTATAGAGAAGAAGTGGCAGGATGATTGGAAAAATGAATTGAAGGACAGGCATTATTTTCCTAGTCAGCCACTAGTTAAAAAGGGAAGGGGAAGGAGGAGGAATCTTGTCTATGAACAATGATTGATGCTAGGTCTAGTAAGTTTAAATCTGATTTTGATAGATCATTAATGGCTTTGTGCAGGGGAGGTCATGTCTAATGAATTTGAGTGAGTTATTTGAGGACATAGCAAAGATGATTGTGTCATATGGGGGGGGGGCGCTGGGAGCGGACCCAAATGCAAGACACAGACACTGAAGTACTAGGAACAGGACAGGACTAGAGACTAGAGTTAGGGATGTGACTGGATGCAGACTAGGAGCTGGGACAAGAACACAGACTTGGGCTAGGATATTGGCTTGTTGCTGCTACCTTGAGTGGAGATCTGATCCTCAGTATTCTGTGTATGAGTCCCGGCCCTAATTCCTGTTTCCAAGGAGGGGTGCCGTGGTTCCATGTTCCCGTCTCCCTCGTCCACCAAGGCTCTGCGTTCCCGTCTCCCTCGTCCACCACTCAAATTCATTAGACATGATCTCCCCTGCACAAAGCCATTAATGATCTATCAAAATCAGATTTAAACTACTAGACCTAGCATCAATCATTGTTCATGGACAACAGTGCTAAATTTATGCTATCTTCTGCAAGCGGAAGTAATTCTTAACTTCCTCCTGATAGTGCCTCCTCATATTGGCCATAAAAAATTTTCTCTTCAGGCAAGTTATCATTTTGGTATATCTAACCTTTGTGTTCTCAAAAGTGAGAAGATCTTTTTACTTTGCAATGCAAGCATTCCAGAAGTCCTTTAACCATGATCAGGTATAGCTGTAGCATTGTCTCACTTCCTTTAAACTTGAATTCTCAAACTAACAAGACCATCATTGTTTAGGGTTTTTGATCATTTTCTCCATCTGACCATGACATTTTAAAAACTAATTACAGTTGATTCCAGTTAATTGCACTGTTGGTTAATCGCAAAGCCAGTTATTTGGGCCAACTCTAAAAGAACAAAAACTAATTGAGATAATAGCTGGGATTCATTTGTTTATTTGGAACACTATGGTGTTTAATTGGGACAGGTGACTGCTGCCATATAGTTTCTAACTAGTGTCAGTCGCACACACATTAAACGGTACACCAAGCCTGGAGCAAACAGTTTTTAAATAGCGTCAATTGTGTGTGTTTGTGTTCAAAAAGCAGTGATTTTTGTCACTGGCAGTTGGCGAGAAATAAGCAGTAAGATAATTCAGAACTGTTTTGCTCACTGCATTTTCAAGCATTCAGGCTTGGAGAAGCCAAAAATGTCCAGAAGTGAAGCCAATTTCACTATTTCAACCAGTTAGGAACTATAATATATTTGAAGGTATTGCCAAACGGAAGTTATAGGGCTGAGGAAGGGGAAAACAAATAAATCAGAGATAGCGTGCAACAGATGATAGAAAGGATAGGCAGGAAATGAGGCATAATCACAGCGAGTGAGATGAGTTACAAGGCAATAGAAGCATGGTGCAGTTAAACCAGAAAGCAACAATTACTGGATTGAAAGTGTCATATTTGAATGCATGCTGTATAAGAAATAAAATGGACGATCTTGAAATTCAGCTACAGATTGGCAAGTATGACATTGTGGCCATCTCTGAAACTCGGCTAAAGGATGGCTGCCATTGGAAGCTGAATATCCAATGATATATGGTGTATCAGAAAGATAGGCTAGTAGGCAGAGGTTCTGGTGTGACCCTGTAATCAGAAATAATATTATATCATTAGAAAAGGATGACATAGGGTTGGAAGGTGCAGAGTCTCTGTGGGTTGTGTTAAGAAATGGCAGGGGTAAAATGACCCTAATGGCAGTTGCATACAGGCCTCCAAACAGCAGCCGGGATGTGGATTACAAAAGAACAGCAAGAGATAAAAGGGGTGTGTCAGAAAGGCAATGTCATGATAATCATTGGGGATTTTAACATGAAACTGGATTGGGAAAACCAGGCCAGTACTGGACCTCAAGAGAGAATTTGTAGAATGCCTAAGGGTTGGCTTTTTAGAACAGCTTGTTGTTGAGCCCACTAGGGGATCGGCTGTGCTGTGCAATGATCCGGAGATGATAAGAGAGCTTAAGGTTAAGGAACCCTTAGGGAACAGTGATCACAATATGTTCGAGTTCACTTTGAAATTTGAGATGGAGAAACGAAAATCCAATGTGCCAATATTTCAGTGGAATAAAGGAAATTACAATGGCATGAAAGGGGAACTGGTCAAAATTGATTAGAAAGGGACTCTAGCAGGAAGGCAGCAAAGCAGCAATGGCTAGAGTTTCTGTAAAAAAAAAATGAGAGAAGTGCAAGATAAACACATTCCAAATAGAAGAAATTTCCAAATGGAAGAAGGACACTACCATAGCTGACAAGTGAAGTCAGAACCAAAGTAAAAGCAAAAGAGAGCATGCAGGGAAGCGTGCAGTGAAAATTATTGACTGGGAAGGTGCTCAGGAAGCTTAATGGTCTGAGGGTGAATAAATCTCCTGGACCTGATGGAATGCACCCTCAGGTTCTAAAGGAAGAAGCTGGAGAGATTGCAGAAGCATTAACAATGATCTTTCAAGAATCGATAGCTTCTGGCATTGTACCGGATGACTGGAAAATTACAAATGTTAAAAGAAGGGTCAGAGGCAGCAGAAAGGAAACTATAGACCTGTTAGTCTGTCATCAGTGGTTGGGAAGCTGCTGGAATCGATTGTTAGGGATAAGATTATGGAGTACCTGCAAGCACATGACAAGATAGGCCAAAGCCAGTATGATTTCCTGAAAGAAGAAACCTGTCTGGCTAACCTACTGCAATTTTTTGATGAAATTACAAGCAGGGTAGACAAAGGAGATACAGTAGATGTGGTGTACTTGGATTTTCAGAAGGCCTTTGACAAGGTGCTGCACATGAGGCTGCTTAAAAGGATAATAGCCCATGGAATTACAGGGAAGTTACTAGCTTGGGTGGAGCATTGGCTGACTGGCAGAAAACGGAGTGGAAATAAAGGGATCCTATTCTGGCTAGCTGCCAGTTACCAGTGGAATTCCACAGGGGTTGGTGTTGGACCAGCTGCTTTTTATGTTGTCTGTTAATAATTTGAACTATGGGATTAATGGATTTGTGGCTAAGTTTGCCAATGATACAAAGATAGGTGGAGGAGCGTGTAATGTTGAGGAAACAGAGCCTGCAGAGAGACTTAGATAGTTTAGGGGAATGGGCAGAGAAGTGGCAAATGAAATACAATGTTGGAAAATGTATAGTCATGCACTTTGGTGGAAGAAATAAACGGGCAGACTATTATTTAGATACATCAAAATGGAGGGATGCAAAGGGACTTGGGAGTCCTTGTGCAGGATACCCTAAAGATAAACCTCCAGGTTGAGTTGGTTATGAAGAAGGTGAATGCTATGTTGGCATTCATTTCTAGAGGTATAGAATATAAGATCAGGGAAGTGATGTTGAGGCTCTATAAGGCACTTGCGAGACCACAATTGGGAGTATTGTGTGCAGTTTTGGGCTTCTTATTTTAGAAAGGATATACTGACATTGGAGAGGGTTCAGAGAAGATTCATGAGAATGATTCCAGGAATAAAAGGGTTACCGTATGAGGAATGTCTGGCAGCTCTTGGGCAGTTATCCCTGGAGTTCAGGAGAATTAGGAGGGGATCTCAGAGACATTCCGAATGCTAAATAGCCTGAACAGATTAGATATGGAAAAGTTATTTTCCATGATAGGGGAGTCTAGGATAAGAGGGCATGACTTCAAGATTGAAGGATGTCCAGTTAGAACAGGTGCAGAGAAATTACTTTAGTCAGAGGGTAGTAAATCTGTGGAATTTGTTGCCACAGTTGTAGAGACAAAGTCATTGGATGATTTAAGGCAAAAATAGATAGGTTCTTGATCAATGGATATGGCGAGAAGCCAGCGAAGTGGGGATGACTAGAAGAATTGGATCAGCCGATGATTGAATGGCGGAGCAGACTCAATGGGTCGAACAGCCTACTTCTACTCCTATGTCTTATGGTCTTGTGGTCTAATTCCCCAAGCTGCAACTCATGCAAACAATATCTTGTGAGGCACTTTATTAGATAGCTACTGAAAATAAAACTAAATAATATCCACTCCCTGTGTACAAAGGGCATTATCAATCTCCATCATAACTATATTAGGCTTTCATTCCACCTCTCCCATCTCACATCCTTTGTTGCCAAGATGATAGTATAATTTTGGTGTTTTCATAATAGCCTTATTCTCATCAGTAGCACATACTGCACTTTGTAACAGCTCCATAGTCATCACTTCAAAAAGTCTATTCAGCCATGACTTACCTTTCACAAGTCCATGGCACTCTATCTGATCAACGAAAAATTAGCAAGGAATTTATTTTGTCTATCCAAAATGTATGACTGCTGAATTTTGCTGACAGAATGTATTAAACTAACCAAGTCTGTAACTTCCTGCATTATCTTTCTTAACTTTCTTATATACTGTTGCAATATATAGAATTTGTCAATCTATTCAGATGATTCTTGAATTGACAGAGCTTGGAAATAATGGGCAAATCGAGCTGGATTCAGTCAGGAGAGTAACCATCAGCCCACCTCCTACCCATACTTACCTAGATTAGACAAGTTGTCTCTCTACCTCAGGGAGGTGAGTGGCTAAGTCACTGGTTGCAAGCTGAGCACTGTGCTCTCACAAACATCCTAACAACACTTCAAAAAGGAAATCAACGCAGGGACTCCCTCAAAGCTTGTCAAGTTTTGCAAGTTTATAAATATCTCCAATATTAAGAACATTAACAGTTATCATATGTATTTTAAAATATTTCAGTTATAAAAATAAAAGCAACTTAAACCACATAAATAATTAAAATATTTCATTGAAGTAAGGTACATAAAAGTTTATTTTTTTCCCTCTTGATTTTCTGACTTGGTATCTTCAAATAAATGTGGACTCCAATCCCATTACTGATCTGACTAGTATTAGGTCACAGAAGTAGATTCACCAGCTTAACATCACTCAGTTCATCTTGGATCCAAAGGGCAGCTCCTTACTATTCAGGGACAATTCATCTCTAAGCAGCTGAAAGCCACGGTTCCCTTCAAGCCTTCAAAATCATCACCCACCTGTTAATACAATGCGCACCACTTTCTGCAAAGTTCCACCGATGTTGTTGCAGCTTAATTTGTGACTGTAAATTGCCCCTTGCCTAGGGAGATGGGAGAATCAAGGAGGTCAAAGCTAAGTTTATTGTCATGTAGGGCATAAGTGCAATAACAATCTTACTTGCAGGAGCATCACCAGCATATAGCAGGTAATTTCTAAAAGATGAGAGAGTGAGTTGGAAAGTAGGATTCAAAGTTCAAAGTAAATTTATTATCAGTGTATGAATATGTAACCATATGTTACCTTGAGATTTATTTTCTTGCAGGCATTTACAGGAAAAATAAAGAAATACTATAGAACTTATGAAAAGTACACATAAACAAATACTGGCAAACAACTAAGGAGCCAAAGAAGACAAATTATGCAATAAAACATACTGAAAATGTGAACGTAGAACAGGACAGCACAGTATAGGCCCTTCATCCATGATGTTGTATCAACTTTTTAACCAAGTCCACTGTCAATATAACCCTTCCCTCCTGCATAGCCCACCATGAACCTATTATAAATTCCCTAATATATCTGCCTCTCCCATCACCCAGCAGTGCGTTCCACATACCTATCACTCTCTGTGGAAAAAGCCTATCTTTGACATCCCCCTCCGATATTTTCCTTCAAACACCTTGAAGTTATGCCCTCTGGTGTTAGCCATTTTTGACCTGAGAAAAGTCTGTGGCTGTCCACTCTAACTATGACTCTTATCATTTTATACACCTCTATTAAATTACTTCTCATTCAAAGAGAAAACCCAAAGCTCGCTCAACCTTTCCTCATAAGGCATGCTCTATATTCTGCTAATTCCTCTCTGCACCCTTTCTAAAGCTTCCACATTCTTCCTGTAATGAAACAACCAGAAAAGGAAACAATACTCCAAGAATGGTCTAACCAGACCTTTAGGCAGCAAAAGCATTGCTCTATAGCTCTTGAACTTAATCCCCTAAATCATGAAGAACCAACACAACATACACCTTCTTAACCACACTATCAATTTCACTGCAACCCTAAGGGATCTATGAATAAAAGCCCCAAGTTCCCTCTGTTCTTCCACATTGTTAAGAATCCTGCTATGAACCTCTATGCTGCCATCAAGTTCAATCTTCCAAAGTAAATCACTTCACACTTTTCCAGGTTGAACTCAGTCTGCCACTTCTCAGCCTAGCTCTGCATCCCATCAACATCCTTTTGTAACCTACTGTATGACAACCTTCTCATTATTCACAACACCACCAACCTCTGTGCCATCTGCAACTTCCTAATCCACCCTTCCATTTCCACAAAAAAATCACCAAGTTCAGGTCTCCTACAACAAGTCTCTGTGGAACTCTCTGGAGCCCTGTCTGATCCCTACTTCTTAAACCTTAAGTTTACTTCTTTCTCCCTCTTGACTAGATGTTTCACATCTCTTGTTAACCATGGATTCTTCCCACTATGATCCTTTCCCTGCCTCAATGGGACAAACAGAACTCCATGCAAGTGCTCCCTAAGCTACCTCCACATCTCTGCTGTGCATTTCCTTGAGTATATCTATTCCCAGTTTAATCACTGAAGTTACTACTCAATACCATCATAATTCACCCTACCCCAATTAAATATTTTCCGTTTCTTTCTGCTCCTCTTCCTCTCCAAGGTTATGGTAAAGGCCAGGGAGTTGTGGTCACTGTTTCTGAAATACTCACCCACTGAGAAATCTGTCATCTAATCAGGTTCCTTGCCTAGTTGCAGATCTAGTATGTAGACAGGCCTCCCCTCTAGTCAGCTTGTCTACATATAGTGTGAGGAATCCTTCCTGGACAAACTCCATCCCATCTAAACCTTTTGCACTAAGGAATTGTCAAGAGTCCTTGTAAGTGAAACTGTAGGTCATAGAATTAGTACAGAGCTGTGGCGAGTAAAGTTATCCAGTCGAGTTCAGGAGCCTGATGGTTGTAGGGTAATAACAATTCCTGAATCTGGTGGTGTGGGACCTAAGGCTTCTGTACCTCTTGCCCGATGGAAGAAGTATGAAGAGAGTATGACCTGGATGGTGGGGGTCTTTGATGATTGATGCTGCTTTCCTGTAGTAGAGCTCCGTGTATATGTGCTCAGTGGTGGTGAAGGCTATACCAATGATGAACTGGGCTGCCTGCATCACCTTAGATTACGAGAGCGCTCTGTCCTCTTTTATTGTTATTTAGAAATGCATACATGCATTAAGAAATGATACAATGTTTCTCCGGAGTGATATCACAGAAAACAGGACAAACCAAAGACTAACACTGACAGAACCACATAATTATAACATACAGTTACAGCAGTGCAAAGCAATACTGTAATTTGATGAAGAACAGACCATGGGCGTAGTAAAAAAAAGTCTCAAAGTCCCGAGTCGATCGACTCCCGAGTCCCCAATAGCAGGCGGCAAAAGGGAGAAACTCACTGCCATAAACTTCCAGGCACCATCAACTTGCCGATGCCTTGGAAGCAGCTGACCACAGCCAACACTGAGTCCATCCATCAGAAAATTTTGAGCTTCCGACCAGCCTTTCCGATACAGCCTTCCGAGCGCCATCCTCTGCCGAGCGCCTTCGACCTCTCCCCGGCCACTGAAACACGCAAAGCCGAGGATTTCAGGGCCTTCAGCTCCGGAGATTCCCGTTACCACACAGCAGCAGCAGCAGCGAAGCAGGCACTTCAGAAGTTTTCCAGATGTTTCTCCGTGCTCTCACGTCTGTCTCCATCAAATCAGAATTGTGCACGGTCCCCTATTTGACAGATAACAGATATCATCACTGAAGTGGCCGCACGCACACCTTCTCTTGATCCTTCCATTCCTGGGCATTTTATATTTCCATACCAAGCCACGATGCAACCAGTTAGATACACATACTGTATTAATAGAAGTTTGTCAAAGTTTTTGGCGACATGCCAAATCTACGCAAACTTCTAAGAAAGTAGAGGTACTGTCATGCTTTCTTTATGATGGCATTTACATGCTGATCCTAGGATAGGTCCTGATATGATAATGGTGAGAAATTTAAAGCTGCTGACCCCTTCCACCTCTGATACCCTATTGATGACTGGTTTATGGTCTTCTTCCTCCTGTAATCATAATCAGCTCTTTGGTTTTACTGACATTGAATGAGAATTTGTAGTTGTGTCACCACTGAACCAGATTTTCAGTCTCCCTCGTGATTTGTCACGACCTTTGATTGAGCCAACGACAGTGATGTCATCGGCAAAACTTAAATACAGCATTGGAGCTGTACTTAGCCACGCAATCATTGGTAGAGCAAGAATAAAACATGTGGTTAAGCACACAGCCTTGTGGTGCACCTGTGCTGATGGTAATTGTTGCCAATCCGTACTAACTCAGGTCCACCAGTGAGGAACTGGAGGATCTAGTTGCCCAGGTCTGGGAGCTTAGTGATGACTTTCTAAGGGATGATAGTGTTGAATGCTGAGCTGTAGTCAATGAGGAGCATCTTAATGTATAATATGTATCATTGTCACCTGCTCCAGAGCTGAGAGAAAAGAGAATGAAATGGCATCTATTGTTGATCTGTTGTGACGGTAGGAAAATTGGTGCAGATCAGTCACTCCTCAAGGCAGAAGTTGATATGATTCATGACCAACCTCTCAAAGCACTTCATCACAGTGGATGTTAGTGCTACATTCATCTTGATCACTGGTATTATTGAAGCCTGTTTGTATTAGGTGGATACCTCAGACTGCAGACACAAGAGGTTGAAGATATCTCTCAACACTTCAGCCAATTGAATAGTACAGGGCTTCAGCACTCAGCCAGGTACACTGTCTGGGCCAGATGCTTTCCATGGATTCACCCTCCTGAAGGACGCTGTCACATTGGCTTCAGGGCCTGAAATCACAAGGTCATCGGGGGCTGTGGATGTTCATGAAAGTGACTCCACATTCTGTCAGCCAAGGTGAGCATAAAAGGCACTGAGTTCATCTAGGAGCGAAAAATTATTGACGTTTATGTTGCTTGGTTTTGCTTTGTAGGAGGTGATGACATTCGAGCCTGCCACAGTTGTCAAGCATCCCTGTGTGATTCAAATTAAGTCTAAAACTGCCTCTTTGCATGTGTGATGGCTTTCCAGAAATCATACCTGGATCTCCTTTACTTTCCTGGGATGCCAAACATGAACACTACCAATATAGCTCTCAGCAGATTATGACTCTCTTGGTTCATCTAAGGCTAGTGTTTGGGAAAGACCCTGAATGATCTTGTGTGGACACGGTTATCCATGGGTACCTTTACAATGTCTGTGACAACTATGAGACTTTCAACATGGCCCAGTTCACCATCTTAAGGTAATACTGTAGCCACTTCTCTGCTTCCTGTAACCACTTCTTTGTTGTCCTTATCTCTAGTGCCTTGCTCTTTAGATGGGAGGTCAGATTTTACAAAATGTGGTCAAGGGCTGGAACAGTAGGCATTCTTGATGGTGGTTTAGCAATGATCAAGTGTGCAGGGTCCTCTGGTGCTGCTGGTGATGGTACAGATGGTAGAAATTTCTTCAAGCCAGCTTGACTGAAGTCCTCAGCAAGGGTGTGAAACGCATCAAGGGAATGCTATTTTTTGTTTGTTAACCATACACTTAACATATGGGATGCTTGCTTGACATCTTTCTTTGGGTGTACGTAAACTGCAATCAGGCTCACGGTAGAGAGCTCTCTTGGCAAGTAGAATTAATCATTAGATGTTCCAGGTGGAAGAGCAGGAGTGAGACAAGACTTCTATATCTGAGCACCACGATGGGTTTATAATGGAGCAGATGCTGCTGCCTCTGCCCTTTGCATCCTTTGGATTGGGAACCCCTCTGGCTGGAGCATGGTGTCTGGATTATGTGGATGATACATCTTAGTGAAACCGAGAAAATAGCAATTCCTCATTTTCCTGCATTACAGGAATCTTGCCCTTAGTATTCTCTATCACTTTCCAATGACTGTGCATTGGCCAGGAGGATGCTAGGGAGGAGTGGTCATGTTCTCCATTGCTCCAGTCTGCCCTGAATTTCCCCCTCTGACCAATGACCTTGTTTTCTGGAACCATGGTGGCCATCCAAAGGCTTCCAGGGGCTGCACGTGCTTTCCTAAGTGACAAGTTCACTGAGTTCTTCAAGCTCATCAAGAGATCGCAAGATCTTTAGTCCATTTAGATGATTCCAAAGTATGTTCTTCAATAGAAAATTACAGTCTGCAGATTGCAGCAATTACACTCAGACTTGGCAAAGACTCAGTGGGCAGAATTACCTCCCATATTACAGAGAATATATGAGAAAACACAATTGTCTACATTCTAGATTTATGCTTTATGATCTCACAGCTGCTAGGAATATCCATACAACACTCACTAGCTCTTCATTTCTTCTGACTTCCTAATTCTACACATTCTGCTTTCATCTCTCACCAAATTGCCAAAGTTCCATTTTTACGTTGTCTCTTCTGTTTTACTTTGGACGTTAAAACTTAGTTTCCAATTCCTAACCATCTTGCAGCCATGCCTACTGTTATTATCCTATAATTCATGGCATAGAAATGATATCATGCTGTGAACTGTTTCCATCCGCCAGTCCCAATACCCTTGAACTATTGTCCTAATCCAGTTTCACCATCCCTCCATCCTCCAACTCAGACCCAAATCTGGACCTGCTACTTAACTGTTTTATTTTGCATGTAGAGGAAAATAAACAAGGCTAACGTAACAGCTTGGACCTCATGAACTACAACATTTTGAAATAGTGAACTCTCGAACAAGACTTCAAATTAATGCACCTCAGTCATAATACAATTTCTCAACAGAAGTGTTAGAAAATGAAAATAAACTGAAAATGCTGGAAATCTAGAACAAAAGTCTAATACTGGAAAATCTCAACAAATCAAATGGCATCTGTGAAAAAAGAAAAAGTGGGTACCTTGTATCTGCAACTTTTCACCAGAAACCAGATCACAGACCAAAATTAACTACTGGTCTCTTTCTTTGGATGTTGCCAGAGTTGCTGAGCTTTTCCAGAATGTTCTGCTTTAGTGTCCATTGATTGTTTCAGCAGTTTTCTCAAATCTTTGCTCAGATGTTTTGCTTGTCTTCTTTTAACTACTTAGTATTGCCATATTGCCTCAATTCTGTCTCCTAGCCTTTAGACTATTTATGTTTTAAACCTTAATTTATCCCTACTTTTCCTCTGCACCCTGTCCCATCCTATCATTTTAAGATTATTCTATTTATTCTCTTCACTGGGACCATGCACTAATATAGTTCAGATGGAACAATCTCTTGTTCCTTCAATCATCCTAAATCCCCACCTCCATCCACCTTGTTACAAGAATCATCCTTTATAATAATGATCAGGGAGGCACAGAGAGAATCTACAATCACCAACAAGTACCTTTATTATCTCAATGGAAGAACACGTGAACTTACACAACTAAATACCTGTGTGCACACCTACTAAGTTTTCCCTGACCTTCCATGAACCGTCAAAAAACAGAAAATATAATAACTTTTAAAAATGAGCTTATGCTGCTGGCCACATGTTCCTTGTAGTCCCGTTTCAAATCTCCACATATCCATGGGACACCTCACATCCACGATAGTTAGTCCCCTACTTGAAGCATCTACTTTTATATTCATTCCTTAACAAATCATACGTTACATTCCAGTGTCACTGGCTATAGGTCACGCGCCTAACCTTTAACACCTCTTTATTGGCACCTCCGATCCAGGCGAGCATCCATTTATTGCTCTCTTCCCAGCAAGTGACAATCGAATCAGTAATTTATGACTCTTTGTTTTCAATCAGCAACCAGCTTGAATCACGCAGAACAGATATAGACCCCAACAGTCAAAAACCTGCATGTTACTTCCAATCAAATAACTTCTTATTTGGAAATGAACCCTAGTTCAATAGATTACCTGAGGCATCATTGTGTCTGCTTTAAAGCACTGATCAAGCCAAATGACTTTAACTAACAAAAGGGAAAACACAGTCTCTTCATAAAATAGCAACTTCCATCTCCTCTCTCATGGCAAGAACAAAGGCAATTGGTCTGTCAGCTCTCACTGTCCATAATTCATTCAAATTCACTGATTTGTAGACTGTAGTTCTTCCTGATCAATAACCTCCTCCACCCAGACCCCAGAATCCATTTCCTTGTCACCATGTCTCCGATTGTTGTTCAATCTGACTGACCTTGCAACAATATCTTTATCAGCATAATTAGAAGATACTCCACACTTCTTGCATCAGTTTCCATGAGTCCTTAGTCTCCATCTCAGTTTGTAAGTTACCAGTCATATAAATCCCATTCTGATCCCGCATCTCTTGTAGATAAAATTATTTAGGAACACTTGCTAAAACCCACCTCAGAATGAGCACAGGTCACATTTCTATTGATAGCTTTGCCAGAAGGATAGAAGAGTAGATCATCTATTACAGGTAATTTCATTCAGATCAGGTTCACTATTTAAAAACCCTTGCTTTCCCAACTGCATAACCTGTTGTCAAAACCTAGTCTATACAGTATAAGCTGTGCATGTCTTTTTAATTTGTGATTTGTCTTTTTAATTACACAAGATTTACATTAATGTCTGAAATGGTGGACAAAAGTTGAAATAGGGATGCATCTCACGCTAACCATGGACTTTTTACTCTCCTCCCATCTGGTAGGCGCTACAGGAGCCTCCGCTCCCGCACCAGCAAGCACAGGAAGAGCTTCTTTCCTGAGGCTGTGACACTGCTGAACCTCTCATCACAGCGCTAAGCAGTATTGCATCCATATTGTACCGTCTCAGTACTTTTATATTTGTGTGCTGTAGCACTTTTTTATTCACAGTTATTTTGTAAATAACACTATTCTTTGCATTTCTGGTCAGATGCTAAAGGCATTTCATTGGCTTTGTATCTGTACTCCGCACAATGACAATAAAGTTGAATCTAATCTAATCTAATCTAAAAAATACTTTGTTTCATGTTTTTGCAGATTAAGAATTAGAGGTGAGCATCATCTCCTGACTAAATTATCAAGTTTGCACTCTGCTTAAGAAATACCCTAACGTAAGACCCTGTAGCCACTCTGTTTAGTGAAAATGTGAGAATGGATTTGCAAGTTATTAAAGGTTAGGCTGATGGCACACAACTCAGGCAGCCCAGCTTCAGTCATGCCTGGAGTGCTTAAAAGTGAAGTTTTCCTCATTATCCTGTGTGCATTGTTCCCTGGTGCTCCAGTTTCACAAATAGGTATTAATAAGTAAATTGCCCCAGTATAGGGTGGGTGAAAAGAGAACTGGAGATCAGTAGGTTGGAGTGAGATGACAAACTAGGTTACAAGGAAATAAGTGGCAAGTTGTAACTAATAGGAATGCTCTAAGAGCAAAGACTTGAGTGGCTGAATGCCCTGCTTTTATATCACAAGGATGCTTAAGAAATATTTTAAAATGCATGTACTCCTGCCTATGCTATTCACTATTTCCTAATCAGTTTTGAGTTACTAAATGTAAATTCAAAAAGTTAATAGTTTAAAAGGTTCCACCTATAAAAGTAAATTCCTATCCTTACATTCTCCTTCAATGTAACAGCAAAGATTGTATCATTCCAAATCAGTCACCCTTCGCTACATCTAAACAGTTGGCATTGATATAAGTGATAGCGCAGGAAAACTCCACTGTGGGGAAAACAAAAAATAAGGAAATACTTGCTTATACATTCCTGTTCTAAACCCACAGTATCCACATTACAAAATCAAAATTTGTCATTAGTCGAGGACATGAACTTACTTTTATGGTTAATAATCTCCAGAAATCCAATTTAATTGAAATTGGTTTTTAATGCATGACTAGTTATAGAATAAATTCTTTGATTTCCTTTATTGAAAAACTTAATGTCAGCACTGATTAATGGGTGCAAAGGTATAAATAATACCAAACACACCACAAAATGGATCAAAAACATATCTCAATTCATATTATTCTTAAATGCAGCTTCATCATGGGCCAATCCTCCCCACCACTGAGGGCCTCTTCAAGAAGGCGAGATCCATCGCCATCTGGAATATGTCCTCTTCTCGTAACTACCATCAGGGAGGCAGAGATATAGGAGCATGAACACCCACACACAACAATTCAGGATCAACTTCCTCTCCTCTGCCATCAGAATTCTGCACTGTCCATGAACCCATAAACACAATCTTCTTTATTAAACTAGTTATTAGTTTTGCTTATTTACAGTGATTTTATGTTTGCCCACTACTGCTGTGCAAAATGACAAATTACACACCATGTAAAACGGTGATAATAAATTTGTTCTGATTCTAACTCTTTTGAAAGTCAGCATCTGTGGGGCCAAAGTAGTGGTTGATGTTTAGGTTTGTGGCACTGCACCTGTCCTGGACCTGATGGAATGCACCCTCAGGTTCTGAAGGAAGTAGCTGGAGAGATTGCGGCGGCGTTAACGATTGATCTTTCAAGAATCGATAGATTCTGGCATTGTACCGGATGACTGGAATAATGTAGATGTTACTCCGCTATTTAAGAGGGGTGGGAGGCAGCAGAAAGGAAATTATAGACCTGTTAGCCTGACATCAGTGTTTGGGAAGTTGTTGGAATCAATTGTTATGGTTGAAATTATGGAGTATCTGGAAGGCACATGACAAGATAGGCCAAAGCCAGCATGGTTTCCTGAAAGGAAAATCCTGCCCGGCAAACCTACTGCAATTCTTTGAGGAAATTACAAGCGGGGTAGACAAAGGAGATGCAGTAGACGTGGTGTACTTGGATTTTCAGAAGGCCTTTGACAAGGTGCCGCATATGACGCTGCTTAACAAGATAACAGCCCATGGAATTACAGAGAAGTTACTAGCTTGGGTGGAGCATTGGCTGGTCGGCAGAAAGCAGTGAGTGGGAGTAAAGGGATCCTATTCTGGCTGGCTGCCGGTTACCAATGGAGTTCCACAGGGGTCAGTGTTGGGACTGCTGCTTTTTACGATGTATGTCAATGATTTGGACAATGGGATTAATGGATTCGTGGCTAAATTTGCTGACGATACAAAGATAGGTGGAGGAGCGGGTAGTGTTGAGGAAATAGAGAGCCTACAGAGAGACCTAGATAGTTTAGGGGAATGGGCAGAGAAGTGGCAAATGAAATACAATGTTGGGAAGTTTATGGTCATGCACTTTGGTGGAAGAAGTAAACAGGTAGACTATTATTTAGATGGGGAGAGAATTCAAAATGCAGAGATGCAAAGGGCCTTGGGAGTCCTTGCACAAGATAACCTAAAGGTTAACCTCCAGGCTGAGTCGGTTATGAAGGTGAATGCTATGTATGTTGGCATTCATTTCTAGAGGTATAGAATATAAGAGCAGGGATGTGATGTTGAGGCTCTATAAGACACTCGTGAGACCACACTTGGAGTATTGTGTGCAGTTTTGGGCTCCTTTTTTTAGAAAGGATATTCTGACATTGGGGAGGTTTCAGAGAAGATTCAGGAGAATGATTCCAGGAATGAAAGGGTTACCATATGAGGAACGTTTGGCAGCTCTTGGGCTGTATTCCCTGGAGTTCAGGAGAATGAGAGGGTATCTCATAGAAACATTCCAAATGTTTAAAGGCCTGAAAAGATTAAATATGGCAAAGTTATTTCCCATGGTAGGGGATCCTAGAGCAATCTAGTAGCAATCCATGGTAGGGATTGGATAGGCTAGATGCAGGAAGATTGTTCCCGATGTTGGGGAAGTCCAGAACAAGGGGTCACAGTTTGAGGATAAAGGGGAAGCCTTTTAGGACTGAGATTAGGAAAAACTTCTTCACACAGAGAGTGATGAATCTGTGGAACTCTCTGCCACAGGAAACAGTTGAGGCCAGTTCATTGGCTATATTTAAGAGGGAGTTAGATATGGCCCTTGTGGCTAAAGGGATTGGGGGTATGGAGGGAAGGCTGGTACAGGGTTCTGAGTTGGATGATCAGCCATGATCATACTAAATGGCAGTGCAGGCTTGAAGGGCTGAATGGCCTACTCCTGCACCTATTTTCTATGTTTCTAAGAGGGCACGACTTCAGGATTGAAGGATGTCCTTTTAGAACTGAGATGTGGAGAAATTACTTTAGTCAGAGGGTGGTAAATCTGTGGAATTTGTTGCCACAAATGACTGTAGAGGCCAAGTCATTGGGTGTATTTAAAGCAGAGATAGACAGGTTCTTGATTAGTTAGTGCATCACAGGGGATGGGTGAAGGCAGGAGTGTGTGGATGACTGGAAGAATTCGATCAGCCCATGATTGAATGGTGGAGCAGACTCGACAGGCCGAATGGCCTACTTCTGCTCCTATATCTTATGGTCTTATGGACCTGAAGCATCAATAACACATGCGCTCTGACCCACTGAGTTCTTCCAGCTGTTTGTTCTTTAGTTTTAAAGTTAAATGTTTACATCTCCACTATTCTTAAATCCTGCCATTTTTTTCCTTAAAAATATATATAAATAAATATATTCAGTGTATGAGAGCTCAGGTGAAGCTTCAGTGAACTTATTCCTGAGAAGGGCACTGCTATAGAAAGATTTGAATCTTATGAGCATTCTTTCCTAAAGTTTCAAAATGTAAAGGGGAGCTCCACTGAAATGTGCAAAATGCTTGAGAAAGTGAGACTGTATGTACGAACTGGAAAACAAGGAACTGGGAGTGAATGCCTCTCAATCAAGGTTACCACTTAAGAGTGAGCCATAAAGAAATTTCTTCACTCAAGGTCTGTGAGTTTTCAAGGATGCACCAAACCCTGCTCGGCTATTACTATTGTGGCCGTTATACTAGATTGGTCCCAAGCCCGCTGATTCCTTTAGTTCAAGATGTAGATGTGTTTTTCAAAATGGTTCCTCTGATTTACCCTTTTCTAACATTCTATTCATTTCTAGATCTTTAAACTTTAAGCTCTGTGTACTTCTCCAATCCTAATGTCTTGATCATTTTCCACGTTTCAGCTGCCTTAACGCAGAAATTCCTCCCTAAAGTCCACTTTCTCTCTTCTGCTTTATGACCCTCCTTAAAAACCTAAGAATTGACTAAATCTTTGGACCCTTGTTCTATTATTTCGTCACTTGCCTCTTATATGGTAACTAGCAATGTTTTGCTATGTCAAAGGTTTAAAACAATACCTTTCTGCAGCAGGGGTGCAATTGTAGAACTGTAAAACGGCTGTCTCACAACTGCAGTGACACAGGTTTCATTCTGACCTCCAGTGATGTCATATAGAGACTGTACATTCTCCCTGCAATGGCATGATTTCCTCTCTGTGTTCTAGTTTCTTCCCAAATGGATGCAGGTTGGTAGGCTAAGTTTTAGGTGGATGATCCTCCAGAAGGACCCTATCCTTGTCATGGTTTGAAGGCTTGCTTGCCTCAATGACCTGAAGAGCTATGTTGGCTTGAGTCAGGGCCTTGTGCTTTGGCTCTTGGTAGTGTCACCCAAGCCAAACATATCAAAGGGGAGAGACCAGACTAAGAGTGGCTCACCATCCCTCCAGGTTCAGGTGTTCAGCTCTGGGCTAACAACCCTGACTGTTCAAAACAAATTGTAATGGCAACAGTAATGAAACAAACTTCCATTGTATCACTAAGCACAGTGGCATAATAGGCTTCTTCGGCACAGAAATCTAGGCCTGGAGAGATTTGCTGCAGTGGAACCCGGGTCCTAATGCAAGCTACTGTCCACTGTTCAGACAATTTAAATGCTGGCCCATATAGACTGGGGGTGGGGGGGTGCGGGCAGGGCGGTGGTGTCCTCTCTCTGCGACATTAAGGCTGTGAGTCTGCCCTCGGCTGCTGTGTTTTATGTCTGTGAACTTTGTGAGGAATTGCCCCACTAATATGAATAACTGAATACTGAGGCTTTGGGCGTACTCTGGGCTGATCTGGGGATTGTGGATCTATAAACCCATTTTGGTTTGGAATGTTGTTGTTGCTTGCTTCTGTTGTTTAGATGATTTGCGTTTTTATTCTCTTCCTCTGTGTGCAGAGGGGGATAGGGTATTTTTTTTATTGGGTTCTTTCAGGTTTCTTGCTTTGAGGCTACCTATAAGCAAACAAGTCTCAAGGTTGTGTAATTTGTTCATTCTTCGATAATACTTACTTCAAAGGTTCAAAGTACATGTAAGTAGGTGAGTGATAGAATCAGAGTTGGAGGGAATGAAGATCAGCATAGGCTTGCCATGTATAGTGGCTGATGGAAGGCCCAAAGGTGTTATTTCCGTGTTGTGTAACTCTATCACTTGTTGCTGGGTGACCCAATGAGGATTTTTTTAGATTATGAGAACACTCAGTCCTTGTTCATTGTCATTTTGAAATGCATACATGCATTAAGAAATGACATAATGTTCCTCCAGAGTGATATCACAAAAAAACAGGACAAACCAAAGACTAACACTGACAGAACCACATAATTATAACATAGTTATAGCAGTGCAAAACAATACCATAATTTGATAAAGAACAGACCATGGGCACAGTCTAAAAAACTCTCAAAGTCCCGAGTCGATCAACTGCTGAGTCCCCGATAGCAGGCGGCAAAGGGAGAAACTGCCTGCCATAAACCTCCAGGCACCGACAACTGCCGATGCATTGGAAGCACCGGACCACAGCCGACACTGAGTCCGTCCATCCGGAAACTTCGAGCCTCCGACCAGCCCCTCCGATACAGCCTCCCAAGCGCCATCGACCTCACCTGGCCGCCAAAACAAGCAAAGCCGAGGATTCGGGGCCTTCTCCTCCGGAGATTCCGGACCGCACAGTACCAGCGGCAGCGAAGCGGGCATTTCAGAAGTTTCTCCAGATGTTCCTCCATACTCTCACATCTGTCTCCATCAAATCAGAATTGTGCACAGTCCCCTACTTGACAAATAACAGACATCACCACCGAAGAGGCCGCGCGCGCTGGGTCGCACCGCCATCTCCTCCTCCTCTAAGATTTTTTTAAATGAGAATAAAATGGTAAAGTTTCCCAAGCAGCTTACAGCTGCCAGGAAAGCTAAACTTACCAGTTGATCACATGTCCATCAAGTAAATGCTCTCAAACTTTGAAATGTAAGCTTTTAATGGTGAATTTCAGTCTTTGAAATGCTCCAGTCCCCAACATCAGCATTAAGAAGAGGAAAGTAGACGTAGTGAGAAGCTTAGGAAGACAAAAATGGGCTATGAAACACCTTCGGAGAAGAATCCCAAGGCATATCAAACTTATATTAAGCCGAAGTGAATAATTAAGGAGAGGTAGATTCACTCAATTACAAATGAGAGAATTTGTGCTTTGAGTCAGAGCAAGTGGCTGAGGTGCTGAATGAGTACTTTGTGTCTGTATTTAGAGGATTTGGAGGATAGTGAAAACAGAGTGCACTGTGCTAATGTCCCAGCACATTTTGAGATTAGGAAGGAGGTAGTGCAGGGTCTTTTGAAAAGCATTAAGATGGATAAGTCCTGTGTAACGCTTGGAAAACCTCTACAAAAAAAAAAAAAATGGCCTTTCCCTTATTGGTTACAGCTTCAATATCTCCTTCCAGCAAAGCTGGGATAGGTGGTTTCCTATATATCCCTGACATTCTGTGAATGATCGTCCATAGCTGCTTTATAGGTGTCTCAGGGCTCAGGGTTCCACAAAATCTTCTCCAACTATCCCTCTTTGCATTTTAATTACTCTCCTTGCTACTGTTCTTTCCTTTTTATATTCCATAACATTATCTAACACTGGGTACTTTCTTAATTTCCTGTAAGCTCTATTTCTGTTTCTGACTGCTATATCACAATTTTATTCCACCACGGAACTAATGCTCAAGGCTTAGGAACATTCCGTAGTGGAATAGTCAACTGAGCAACTTTATGAATTATAGAACAGAGGGGTTCATTCCAATTGTCTATGGAGCCCTCACTATTAATCTCTTCTATTATATCCACAGCTTTCTCCTGGTACTCATCCCAATGGGCCAAAGAAAAATTATACCTAGCAGACCTCTCCTCAACTTCTACTACCAAATTTTGACCAAATCTAAATATAGGGTAGTGATCACATCCCATTCCCCAACCCTAGCTAAGTTTGAGGAAGTGGTAGATAAGTCTAAGTGACTACAAGTATTCTTTACAATATTAAATCTTGTAGGCCTTCCATCATTTAGCAGTACCATGCTATATTTATCTAGAAACTCCTCTACTACCGCTCCATTACTATCTTTACTTTCACTACCCCATATAGGATTATGGGCATTGAAATCTCCAACCCAGATTACTGGGGATTTTACCTTATTCATAATTTCATCCAAATCTGATATCATGTAGGGGGGTTTCGACTTTTATGTTACTGCGGAGGCTAATTAAAATGGCGCCTTTGTTATGTTAATCTGGGGAATGCGGCTTTGTTGTGTTAAACATTGAGAAAGTTTGCGCTAGTAGCTTGTTTTTGCTTTAGAGTATGATAAGAGAGTGCTATTAACCAATTGGGATAGTTGTTATGGTTTTGGTGTATTTGAAGATACTGTATGCGCGGGGTTTTGGGGCAGAAGGCGGGAGAGCGAGACAGAGGATGGACCAGGTGCTGTGATATCCGCTAACGGGGTCGGACCCCGATGAGGGTGTTCGGCGAGGAGACGGAGACGGACTCGTGTGGAGCGTCTGGTCGACCACCGTTGTTGGTCCCAGGCGGCTGGTCGAAGTGGTCCGAGGGGGTCGCAGGGTGAAGAAGGAGGTCCTTGAGCTCCAATGGTTTTTGTGCACGAAGAGATTGAACTTTGATAAGTGTGGCGCCTTTTATTTTCCTTTTATATTTTATTCTCTCTTAAATATATAGTTCCAGTAATATCTATAAACTGTCTATCATTTAATTGCATCTGGTGTATTGTCTGTTATTTGGGCGGGGTGGGGTACCTCACACAGCATCCACACAAACGAATTACCCAGTTTGCCGGGGCCGAGGCTGTTTCCCTAGACGACAGCGAGCCGAGCGACGCTGAGGGTGGCCGGGGGGGGGGGGGCTACAATCATATTACCTGGATTATAAAAGTTAATCAAAGTTATTTGACCACAAGAGCGCCAAACCTCCACAGCCACAATTTCAAGGTTAGATTTAAAATTTAGTCTTCGAAACTGGAGTCCTGTTTTTATGAAAGTTGCATACCCTACACCAGATTTACCCATTCTGTCAGCTCTCAAACTATCATATCCAGGGATCACAAAATCTAAATGAGGCTTTAACCATGTCTCCTGTATACAGATCAAATCAGGCTTGTCTTTGAAAGTTCCAACAAATCTTTTTAATTCTTGACTATTTGCAGATAAACTTCTTGCATTCCATTGCAAAATTAAAAACATCCAGATACTAATTATTGGCCTCTTCATCCACATAAAGCTCCTCTGTACTCTCTGATGCCAAGAACTGGGAAGTATTCAGTGATTGTTTGTCTGTCACATACGTGTGTAATTTTTCCAGCGAAATCTGTTTTATATCAAAGAATCTCTCTGCAGCTCCAACAACTACTTTAATCATATCCGACCTCTTGGCTGTAGTTTTAGCCCCGACCAGCACATCAACAACAAACGCCAAAAAATACTCTTTAGTCATCAACAACATGCCTGAAGGAACCATATTCCAAGAACACAGAATGTGCTGACTCCCCATCGTTCCAATCTTTTCTTTACTTATCCTTTTCTCTCTATCAACTTTCTTTACTGCCTCAGCATATGATATTTTTTGTTGGATACTAACATCCTGAATCTGCTTTGCCTTAATAAAACACTCACATCCTCTGAATGCCACTATATGGTCCCCTCCACAGTTACTGCATTTAGGCACCACTGCCTTACATGCTTTTATATCATGATCCTCTCCACATTTCATATATCTTCTTTTACCTCGACATGAACCAGCAACATGTCCAAATCTCTGGCAATTATAACAGCACAAAGGAGGTCTAATATATTAACTTGATGTGACATGCACCCAAGATAGACTATAGTTGGAAGAACATCACCTGCAAAAACCAGAAGAACAGGAGAATCCCAATCACCACCTTCTCTCAATTTTAGTCGTTTGGCTTCAATCACTCGACCACCTATAATATTGTCCAAAATTTCCTTTTCAGTCATGCCAGACCAAATACCATACACTACTCCCCTAACTCCCTTCCTCTCTTTCAGAGTAATACACCCCACTTTCACAACCAATTTTCCCACCATTTTAGCACTGTTATATTGGTAAATATCTTTGCAACGAATTTTCAGCAACCCATTAGACAAAATCTTGACCTGGAATTCTTTACCTATTTGGCTCTCTAATGCTGCTGTCACTTTCAAAAGATTAAGGGCTCTAAATCCTCCTTCCCCTTCCTTTTGACCTTTAATTTTATACAGAACTATAAATTCCTCCAACTCACCCATTTTCCTCAATTTGTTGTCCCCCATTACTTCAGGTCTTTCACTTGATGCACCCCTTTTTTGGCTACCCTTACTTCTGGAGTATTCCACAGTCTCCCACCCTCCTCCTTCAATCGCAATCCCCCCCCCCCCGGCTTTTGCAGCCATAAGTTACAAACTAACCCTTTCCAAACTACTAGGCTGAATCTGGGTAAGATACTTCCAACCTCCTGATCCTTTAGTCAGCCTCAAGTCCCAGCCCTTCACCATTGGACCTTCTTCTTCTTCGCTTTATGGCAGTTGGCAACCAGTTTTCAGTGCATTACCGCCACCTGCTAGACTTGCGTTCCAACCAAATATGTCCTGTAGTTCTCTACTTTATACAATCTAGTTCAGCCTGCAGTTCTGTATGAACATCACTCAATTCCTTGTGAATGCTTAATGCGCTCATTAGATAATGCCGCAAACTGCTATTCTTCCCTAATTTTGTCACGTTTTCATGTAGTTGCATTACCTCAATTACATTGATTTCATCTACATCACCTGTAAGACTAAAATCATTTTGTTAAAGAATAGTAATTATCGCACGTTATACTTCTAAAATTGCTGTCTTTCCAAGTCTATCTGCTTTTTCAGGTTTTCCTTTTCTTGGATCGTAGCCTGCTGTTGTTTACTGAGACCTCGGAGTTCTTCTTCATTTGCTTCGATATTTTCATTTTATAATCTGAATATAGATAATTCATTTTGCAACAAATTCCTTTTCCTTTTGTATCCTTGTAATAATTTCCTCCATTTTCCAATCTCTTTCCAACTCACCGTTGTTCTTGTCGGGTACTTCTATTTGTTGTTGGAGTTCTGCACATTTACCCTGGGCTTCAACCATAAAATCTGAGGATTTTCCTTAAGTTCTGAAATATTTCTTAAATTCTTGGCCATTTGCGATAAATATACTGCCTGTGAACTGTTGGATCCTCTATTCAGTGTTTCTTGACTTCTTCCCACCTAATCCCTTTAATACCAAGATACTTCTCTGCAGACTTGACGATAATTTTAACTTTCTCAGTTCTTTTGCTTGTTTGCACTGAATAATTAATTGCATCCACCATAAAAAGCATGAAATCCTTTCTACTCATTAATAGTGTATCCTTAATTTTCATATTACAGCTCTCACAATTCACCAGTTTATTATTCCCTGTATTTGTTTGCTTGACATCCTTTTTTTTCATCAAATTCTTTCACTGCCTCTGCATGACTGATTCCTTGAGTTACTTTTACATATTGTATCTCAGCCGCCTTCTTGCTATAAATACACCCTCGATAAGCTGGACTGTGTTCCTCGCCACAATTGCAGCATTTCAGCCTAGCTCCCGCTTCACATTTCCCATATTCATGTTCTCCAGTGCATCTCCCACATCTTTGTTCGCCTCTGCAGACCACCACAATGTGCCCAAATTTCTGACATTTATAGCATCTTAAAGGCGGTGGTGTATATAGTCTAACCGCATAACACATATACCCCAAGTAAACGTTAGTCGGCAATCTCTCTTCATCAAAGTTAATCATTACCGATAAACTATCAGATTTTTCCCTGTTTCTTGTAACTTTCAAACGTTTGGCCTCAATAATTTTTGCTCCTTGTATGTTCTGTTTAATCTTATCCATAAAAACTTTTGTTGGTATCCCCAAAATAACCCCTCCAGTCCACTTTCTATTGTTGGGTATTGAGCATTGTACTTCTTTGCCATCTACGTTACATAATCTTATCTAATCTAATCTAATTTGCCTTGCTGAGCACTATCCTGACAAATCACTAATAGCAATCCATTTTGTAAAATCTTTGCTCCTTTAATCTCGCCTATAATTCTGTTGAGCATCTTCATCAAATGAATCGGGTTCCAATCACCAAAAGACACCCCATCTTCACTTAGTTTTATAATTCCATTAATCTCATCTTCTTTCCATTGTTTTACTGTTCTTTTTTGATCATCCACTGACTCCTCAGAGCTTGATATCCCGTACCTCTGCTTTCTTTTCTTCCTCTTTCCATTCCATTCCTCTTTCTCACTGGCCTCCACCTCTAGTTCACTTCCACTCTCGCTGAAAACTTCCTTCAACAGCTTGGCTCTTTCCTTGATGTTCGCTCTCTCCACTATTTTCCAGTCACAACTCAGAATCCAACTCTTATCACTCCACACACATCAAAGTTGCTGGTGAACGCAGCAGGCCAGGCAGCATCTCTAGGAAGAGGTACAGTCGACGTTTCAGGCCGAGACCCTTCGTCAGGACTACCTGATGAAGGGTCTCGGCCTGAAACGTCGACTGTACCTCTTCGTAGAGATGCTGCCTGGCCTGCTGCGTTCACCAGCAACTTTGATGTGTGTTACTTGAATTTCCAGCATCTGCAGAATTCCTGTTGTTTGCGTTTCCTATCACTCCAGTTCTCTCTCCACTATTGGACCTTCTGTCTGTCTGTGTCTTGTTTTACGGCGGTTGGCACCCAGCTTAATGATGCATTACCGCCACCTTCTGCTCCAGAGTGTGCAATAGACGTACATTCTAAATCCCTTCACCCAATCATACACACATACATACCCTAACCTATACTTTATCCTCCCATCTTTGGCCATCCTAGTACCCTATTCCTGTTTATCCGTCATATCCTATGAAACACCCCTGTACCCCTTAAGAAAGCAAAAAATACCCTAACCTGTGCTCTCTCACCCATGCCCAGCAACTCTTTTAATGTGAACTCCTGCATCCCCAATTCCCTTAGTTTAATTCTCATCATCTCTCTCTGTATCCCATACTTGCTGCAACTCAGGACTACATGTTCTACTGACTCCTCTTCCTGACATTCCTCACACAATCCTGTCTGGTGTTTCCCTATCATTTTCAATGTTTTGTTTAATGCACAGTGTCCCAGCCTTAACCTAGTCCACACAATCTCCTCTCTTCTGTATCCACTACCTCGCCTAGTACCTGCAACACTTTTTTGTATTTGATATAAATGCCTCCCTTTCCCCTCCCTGTCCCATCTTTCTTGCCACATTTGGTTGATTTTTTCCCAGATTACACACTTAACGTCTGCTTTACTGATACTAATGTGCATTTCTATGTTTTCGTTCTTTAACACCCTCTTTGCCCGCTCATCCACCCTCTCATTCCCCTTCACCCCTACATGTGCTGGAACCCATAGAAATGTTACCTGACCTCCCTGATTTGCAATTCTTGCAACTAACTGAAAGACTTCATAAAATACATCTTGCCAACTGTTTGTGTGAAAAGACCTTAAACTTGCTAGAACTGAGGATGAATCTGAGCATATCAATGCTTTGACTTGTCTGGCTTTCTGTACCCATTGCAACGCAACCAACACTGCCAGCATCTCCACCGTAAACACCCCTAACTTATTAGATGTTCTTCTGCTGATTCCAATTTCTTTTGGTGGTATAACCACCCCAAACCCTGTCACTCCTGTTTCAGGTTCCTTTGCACCATCCATATAAATGTGAGTGTAATCACTATACTTTTCCATCACGTGATAGTTAAATGCATTTACTAAATCAGTTTTATATCTTCCTTTCCTTTTTACCTCTAACAAATGCCAGTCCATGTCAGGCCATACAAGCTTCCATGGAGCTACAACCTGATACACTACTGAAGGACTTATCCTTAGATCAAACACTCCACATTCTTTAGCAGTATCATTCCCTACCTGACTAAAGGGATCCCTCTGAAACCTCCCATTTTCCTAGCACTCCTGCAACACCCCTTAAACAGGCACTATTGGACCTTACAGAAGGAGGGGGTATTTATCCTTAGGAATTCATTGAAAACAGGTGATCCTCCAAATTTCTACATCAGCAAATTGGGTGATTTGTTAAAGTACTACAATATATTGCACCTGAGAAAAGTTGGCACAAAGAGGACGAATGCTTTTTAAGCCTCACAATCCTGTTTTTTTTAATATTTAGTAAATTATTGACAGGTTTTGCCATTGTTCTTTTGACTTGACATGATGCACAATGTTTTATAGATTAGCTTGAAAAATCTTACTTCAATATATTATAAATTTAGTAAATGAGACAGGAAAATGTGAAAGTTGATGTGGAGCTGAATATTTTTTCAAGGCACTGTATAACCTGTAATAAATTATGCAAACAATCAAAGAATGTTTAACTCAAATACTAGTGAAATATTAAATATTTTCTACTCCTCCCAGCTTATCTATACATCCAATTTAGAACGCATCTTAACTCAAATATGTAATCTTATTCCTAATTTGTATGTTGTAATGTTGTAATAACCCATGTATTGCAAAGTTCACTCAAGCTCCAGAAGTCCACTCACCAGACATCCAGATATTAAACCCTTTCACAGATCCTCATTGCTCAGCAGCAATTCGTGCCTTATCATTCAATACCTGTAAACTCACTAAGCACAAAGCACAGTGATTAAATTTTTCAGTCCTGATGAAAGGTCTCAGCTCAAAACGTTGACTGTACTCTTTTCCATAGATGCTGCCTTGCCTGCTGATTTCCTCCAGCATTTTGTGTGTGCAGCTTGGATTTCCAGCATCTGCAGATTCTTTCTTTTGTAACATAGGATATTACCTTGTTCCTTTCAACTTTAATTGATTGGGAAAAAAATGCCAATTTTATCAGAAAATGTAATCAGTGACTGAACTGTAGTGATATGAATTGTCTCCAGATCAATAGCTGAAATTTCCATCGAGGATAGTAATTTTTATATGCATTCATGACAGCATTGAGCCAAAATCAAGCCTGTGTCTTTATTCATTAAAATGTTTCCTTAATTCTTTTGGTATACAAGGATTCTTATGAAGAAAAGTGTTGATTTAGGTATATGATTAATTGACCTACAGTTAAAATATCACTAAAGTTGCCCAGTTTTAAAGCTTCCTCATTCTATTCAAATCAGATGAATACATGTAGGAATATAAATCACAGCAATAAGGAAACCCTCAGTGAGAACATAGGAACGTTACCACAATGAAATACTTTTACTTCCTTGCTGTTCTGACTCTTCTCCTGTTCATGGGTAAGAAATGCTTTCCATGCAAGTCATTGGATTGCAATTAAAAAAAAAATACTGTCAGAAAAAAATTATGCTTGTGATTTTTTATGAAATATAGAAATAATTTTTGAAGTGTATGATATTCTTGTTAAAGTGCAGATATCTTGTTTAAACATTAAATTATTCAAGCAATGCTGATCTTGAACTGAGTTGCACTCAAAAGCTGAAAAAACTTAAGTTTTATTTAAATATCAATAGTATTCTGCCTTGTTTGTTTGCCTATTGTGCTTATCTTTCCCTGTCTGATATATTCAGCAGCCTGTGCTAATTATATTGTGAAATATGTGCCTGTGTATAGTGAGACTAAAGGAGTTTGCATATTGCCAAACCTGGTTAAAGTGTGCATCAAGACATTACACAAGACCTTTGCAGAGTAATTGGGATATTTTAATTGAAGATACTTTTATATACTATTATAGGGAATTTTCATTATGGATTAGTAATCAGATTATTATTTTCATGCTGGTTCCATATAATAAAATGTAAAGCTTAATATATATTTCATTTTTAAGAATATTTATGTTTCCAAAAGATTTTAAATGCTGTTAATAGTATGCAAAATTTCAGCAAATAAGTTGTAATGAAGTTTCTTATTCTCCATATATGTTGCAGAAATATAATAAGCATTTTGTAAATTAGGATGCAAAAGTTTGAATGAAAAAGAGATTCTGTGAGGTGTGCTGATTGATTTTATTTGATCAGGGAAGCTCCAGATGTATGAATTTTAAAACATACTGTTACATACCCCGTAACTGGGTTGCCAAACCAGCAGAAATGGACCACTTAGTTGGAGTCTGGATTACTGGAACTAAGAAAGTTTTATTAAAGAAATAAGCAACACAGTACTCTAATCATAAGGATATAAATGCAACAGGTTAGCAATGATAAAACACACATGTACACAGAACTAGGATAATAGGATCAATCAAGCTCTATCGCAGTCTAGGGTAAAATGATCAGTCTCAAGTGACACAGAGTTCAGTTCAATTTAGTTCAGTTCGCAGTAATCACTGTTGTGCCGTTGGGGAGGGAGAGAGAGCGAATGAATATGCAAATTGGATTCCAAACAGACCTTTGATATTCCTCGTAGTTAGCTTTCGGGTGAGCCCTTTGTAATGTCTTCTGAGGTCACCAACTGTGACCCCTCCATTCCAGATACGATCGTCCTTCTGCGGTGAACCCAGCACCCAGGCAAGGGAGGACACACACACCAGGTTCCCGCCGACCATATCTTTCCACCCTGTGCGTCTATGGCTGGTCCCGTGGACAGACCTCCAAAACTCCCACCACCTTGTGGGGGCACACCACTTCCAGGGTCTCGTTACCTCGTGGTGTCGTGGCGTCTGTTGCCTTAGCAAATCTGTCCCTTTTATCCCCCTGCTGGGGTATCGCCTCTCCATCAAACTTCAAACAGTTCAGGTTCAAAGCAACCGGTCTTGACAATACTCGGAACTGTGTCTCCCTTTCATTAATCTCTCTCATCCCCCATTAACATTTCTGAATGTTCCCCCATTGTCCTCTTATCGGCATCAATCTTCTGATAATTTGGTCTGTTGTCACAATACAAAGCCCAGTAAAGTGCATGTAAATTCAAAGTTTGACTCAATTCATCAAGCCCTTTGAAATAAAGTACGTGAAAAGAAATACTTCATATTTTCCCTCCACCTTTCCATGGCAGCAATTCTCCTTCATTTGAACGGGATCTCCAATTTTGGGGCAACTCTGACCAGCGTGGCATTAGGGAGGCTGTGTCCTCAGTATAATGCCAGAGAATTCCAGAAAGATTGGGGTTAGAGACTCAGTACATCCTGAACTTACAGCTGGTGACCGGGAGCAGCTGAATGCTGAGAGTTTCCTTTAGAACCACCATCCACTGCCTGTTATGTTTCCAACCAACATCCTTATTTCCAACCGCAGTCCAATAATATTTTAATTATCTATTTATACCAAAAATTGGGTCATCGATGAATTCGCTCTTGGATTTTCACATGCTCAAGTGTGGGATCATTCCAAGATTTTCGCTGAAATAAATAACTCTACACCCTACGTTATTAATGGACAGGTCGGCACACAATTTATATCTCTTTAAGCTGTGAGGTTCAAATAAAGTAAATCAGAATGTCCACCACCAGAGCAGATTTATAGCTCTTGTTTCCTGCTATCAGCACTAGAAAATATTTCCAATGTGCTTGTAAAGAATGCTCACAGTTAAATGCACTGATTCATATATTTCATGCCTAGGTGGGGTTAAATTAATGTTACAGTTTAGATAACGAAGAGACTAGGCATTATCATTAAGTGTCAGAGCTCCAAGGCAGAATGCTTTTACAGGCCTCTGAAGCACCAGTTGCTTCACCTGTTGATCTAGAGCCAGCTCAGTGTAATCCCCCACTATGCACCATTCTCTCACTATTCACCCAAACCTCCCACACCAAAAGAGTTAAGTATTAATGCAAGAAAAATTTAAGCAGATTTGCATAGTGAGCACAACCAGTGGAAAGAAGGTTTGGAGAACTAAAAAACTTCTTCATAGCCTTAGCTACAGACCGGATACATAAAAATAGTGAAGTGCCAGCCCTGTGAATCCGCAGCACAGGTATGCACTGCCATCAACAGAGCTAAGTGATCACACAAACAACAGAAAAGATGCAAGATCTGCAATCCTCTGCATCTAGTTGAGTGGTGGACAGTCATATGGCAAATGAATCTGTTATTATTCTCAACAATATCAGAATCCAGCAGATAAGTGCTAAGATCAAGACTGAAGCGCTTGAAATCTTCTTCAGCCACCATGTCATGTGAACAGAATATCCACCATTATAGCAGTCTGTAGTGTTCTCGTGCAGTGTGTTGAAACTCTGACTAAACACCAAGTTAAACGGGAGCCAATGAAGACAAAGTCGTAGTAAGGTTAACCATTTACTGTTCACTCTTGCACATTAACATCATATGGTGAAAACTGTTGATAAAAAAATACAAACATATACAGCGTCTGTTTCGTTCTGGAGACCACACTCACTCTCTTCTCTTAGCGAGTGTCTCCAGCTGCCCTGAGTAGGGAGCGAGGGGGTCGCGTCAAACCGCCGCCGGGCCCAAGCCCACCCCGCGTTTGAAATTGAAAAGCCGACACGCACGCTGCTTCCTTTAACAGAAACCGTGTTAATATTTTTACTTCAAATACTTCCATAGGAACTTATGGCGTTGCTTCTATAATGTTCCTTTGTGGGTAGAAACAGAGCTCTTCACAATCATGCTGCACGCATGGCACCCACCTTCTCACCTTCTCCGAACCAGAAGTTACACACAAGACATGGCGAAACCATAGGTGACGTCATCACATGCCGTGATATACCATAGACAATGAATTTACTTTTGTTAAACTGTAACATAGTTATCAACCTTTAACTTTAACTAGAGCATAGTTACAAGCAAATTATTTAAAGCGTAGACCCAACAAAGTCAAATAAATGCCTTAAGAGCAACACACAGTCTGTTACAAACCAATTTGATTCATGTGATATTGAGAAAAAAGTCAAATCAACATCACAGCAGTAGTGCTGAAGGCCTGTGCTGCAAAATAGCTACACCTCCAGACAAGTTGCTCCAGTACAGTTAAAACTTTGTGTTCACCCATCAATGTTTAAAGTTATCCAGGCAAGTCATATTCACAAAAAGCAAAGCAAATCCAAACTAGCTAACCAGCATCCAATAAGCCTACTTTAGCGAGATGATGGAAGTATTGTCAGATGCACTCAGCTCCAGGTCTTATCACAACCTTAGTCTCATAGAATTTTGAAGTAAATTTATTATCAAAGTACATATATGTGTCAGCATATACAACCCTGAGATTCATTTTCTTATGGGCATGCACATTAAATCCATAACAGAATAATAACCATTATAGAATCAATGAAAGACCACACCAACTTGAGTGTTCAACCAGTTTGCAAAAGACAACAAATTGCAAGTACAAAATGAAAGGAATAATAAAGAAAGAAAGAAAGAAATAGATTAATTGATTAATTAATTAATTAACATTGAGAACATGAGATGAAGAGTCCTTGAAAGTAAGTCCATAGGTTGAGAGAACATTTCAATGATGGGACAAGTGAAGTTCAGTGAAATTATTCCCTTTGGTTCAAGAGCCTGATGGTTGAGGGGTGATAACTGTTCCTGAACCTAATGGCATGAGCCTTGAGGCTTCTGTACCTTCTTCCTGATGGCAGCAGTGAGAAGAGAACATGTCCTGGGTGGTGGTGAGGGGGTGGGGGTCCCTGACGATGGATGCTGCTTTCTTGTGACAATGCTTCATGTAGATGTGCTCAATGGTGGGGAAGGCTTTACCCATTATGAACTAGACCATATCCTCTACTTATTGTAGGATTTTTCATTTACAGTATTGGGCTTCCATACTAGGTTGTGATGCAGACAGTCAATATACTCTCCTTCACTTTATAGAAGTTTGTCAAAGTTTTAGATGTCATGCCGAATCTTCGCAAACTGCTAAGGGACTTGAGCTGCTGCCATGCTTTCTCTGTAATTGCACTTACGTGCTGGGCCCAGGACAGGTCCTTTGAAATAACAACACCAAGGAATTTAAAACTGCTGACCCTTTCCACCTCTGATCCTCCAATGAGAATCATGGACCTCTGGCTTCCTCCTCCTGAAGTCAACAATCAGCTCCTTGGTCTTGCAGACATTGAGTAAGAGGTTGTTTTTATGGCACCACTCAGCCAGACTTTCAACCTGCCTCCTATATATTGATTCAGCCTATGACAGTAGTGCCGCCAGCAAACTTGAATGTGGCATTGGAGCTGTGCTTAGCCACAGAGTAATAAGTATAAAGTGAGTAGAGCAGGGGCTAGGCACACAGCCTTGCGGTGCACCTGTGCTGATAGAGATTATGGAGGAGATGGTGTTGCAAATCCAAACTGACTGGTGTCTGCAGTTGAGAAGATCAAGGATCCAGTTGCACAAGAAGATAGTAGGATCAAGGTCTCGAAGCTTTTGATTAGTTTTGAGGGGAGAATCGTATTGAATGCCAAGCTGTCGTCAATAAAGAGCAGCCAGATGTATGCATCTTTGCTGTCCAGATGTTCCAGTGTTGAGCAAAGAACCAATGAAATGGCATCTGCTGTGGACCTGTTGTGCTGGTAGGCAAATTGGAGCAGATCCAAGTCGATCCTCAGGCAGAAATTGATATGTTTCATCACCAACCTGTCAAAACACTTCATCAGAGTGGATATAAGTGCTTCTGGACGATAGTCATTGAGGTAGATTACCATATTCTTCACAGGCACCAGTACAATTGAAGCCTTCTTGAAGCAGGTGGGTACCTCAGACTGCCAAAGCAAGATGTTAAAGATCTCAATAAATATTCCAGCCAGTTGATTAGCACAAGACCGCAGTACTTGGCTACTTCGTCTGGGCCAGTACTTGGCTAGGAAACTCATCTAGGCCAGTACTTGGCTCGGTACCTCATCTGGGCCAAATGCTTTTCATGTGTTCACCCACCTGAAGGCATGACATCCTTAGAGATTGAAATCTCAGATCATTGGAGGCTGTGGGAGTTCATGATGGTTCCTCCACGTTTTGACGGTGAAAGTCAGCTGTAAATGAAGCCCAGTTGTCACCTATGCCGCTTAATTTAACTCAATAAAAGATGGTAGTATTCAAGTCCTGCCACACTGTTGACCATCCTTCATTGATTCATTTTGTCCAGAATTGCCACTTTATCTGAAGTTCCAGAGATCGTACCTGGACCTCTTGACTTGAATATCTTCGATCTGGCCCTCAGCAGATTGTGATCTTGTGGTTTATCCAGGGCTTCTGTTTCGGAACGACTGAATGATTTTGTGGGACACACGTTTTCATAAAGTCTGGAGTATTCATTCAAATCCACAGATGAGTCCTTGAACACGGTCCAGTTCACTGACTTGAAGCAATCCCATAGCTGCTCCTCTGCCTCCCACGACCTCTTCTTTGTTGTCTTTATCTCTGGAGCTTTGCTCTTTTGCCAATGCCTGTATGCAGGTAGGAGGAGGGTAGCCAAGTGTTCAGGTTTCTCAAAATGCAATCTGGGCATGGAATGATAGGCACTCCATATCTTTGTATAACAGTGGTCTAGTGTGTTGGGACCTCTGGTGCTACAGGTAATGTGCTGATAGTATTTGGGCAGGCTTTTCTTCAAACAAAGCTGGTTGAAGTCCACAACTATGAGTTGAAACACTTCTGGCCATGATGATAAACCTTCATTTGCTTAAAAGTGCCGTAGCTGTTTGGTCTACTGAGTCCTTCAGAAGATTGTGAAGTCTGTAGACTGTTAAGTTGATTTAAAAGTACATTGTTTGAAGAGAAACTACATGCTGCAGATTTCAGTGGGAGTAATTCAAAAGAGATATATTTAGAAGTATTGTATGTAGCCTGTACAATGTCACAGTGGTTCAGCACCGCCATCTTGGAGGAGAACGGATGAGGCCTCCGTCAGTCAGGGTCAGCCATGGATATTGCATCACAGTGGTGTAGATACCTAGATATGCAAGCCAGGGCAGTACAATATGAACAGCAAGCTGTTACACATGAAGCAAGCTCCTCCTCTACACGCATCAGATGAATCCAAAGTAACAACAAAGACTGGTACAGTTTCACACAAGCAGCATCGCAGGAGTTGCCAGTCAGTGCTGAACTCAATGCAGGACTGCCTTAGGGACTCCAGCTCTGGATTTTTCCCTCAGTATTTACTCCCGAAGCCTTCTCCATGAGTGGGTATAGCCACAAGGCAGCTTTTCTTCTCCAAGATGAGCTGCCAATCACTGCCGTTGAGCCCTGTCTGCCCGAAGTGACTGGTTTTAAGGTGCCAGGAGCCCAATTTTGCCCTTTTTCCTGTCAGTAGAAATGGTTCTGCCAGGCTTCGTAGCTAAGCCATCTTTCTAAGATGGCACTGCATACAGCGGCCGTGTTGCCTGCTCTATTCCAAATCTACAGTATACTACTAATTTCTACAATTTTCTTAGCATTTTCCATTCAAGCAGCTGACAGTCACATCAGATACAATAGACTGACCCTTCTGAAGATCAGAAAGATGACATTTACCCAACATGTTCCACCTTTTCTATCCTGGGCACCCCTGCTTGCGTGATCCATGGGAGACTTATCTCTTACATCGCCACTACCTCAGAAGAAGCACTGGAGGTGAGGGAGAAGGGCTGGCGTCCTGGTGAGACTGAGAGAGCCTGCAAATCGGCCGCTGCACCCTTGCATACCCCTGGCTAATATTCAGTCCCTGGACAACAAGCTGTGCGAACTGAGAGCCAGAATCTTCTACCATGCTTCGTGGAGACCTGGCTGACAGAGAAGAGACTGGACCATGCTATCGAACCCTCTGGGTTCTCCCTGCTCCTGACGGACAGGTTAAAAAACCTCTCTGAGAAGAGTAACAGAGGAGGGGTATGCTTCATGGTCAACAATGCTTGGAGTGACCCCCAGAATGTGCATGCACTCAAATCCCTGTGTTCCCCAGACCTGCTCTGCAGACCCTACTGGCTGCCTAGGGAGTTCACGGCTGTTATCATCACAGTGGTGTACATTCCACCACAGGCTGATACTGACCTAGCTCTCAAGGAACTGTATGAGACCATCAACACGCTGGAGACTGCACACCCAGAGGCTACCTTCACCGTCGCTGGTGACTTGAATGGAGCATTGCTGACAAAAGTTGCTCTGAAGTTTTGTCATCACACCCAGGTGAGCATTCGTGGAGGTAAGTCACTTGACTACTGCTACACTCCCTTCCGCAATGCTTACAAAGCTCTCCTTCGCCCAGCTTTTGAAAAATCAGATCACTCTTCGATCCTGCTTTTGCTGACGTACAGGCAGAACCTGAAATAAGAGGAGGCCATAGTTAAAACCATCCGCTGTTGGTCCCACCAATCGGCCTCCATGCTGCAGGACTGCTTCAATGACGTCGACTGGTATGTCCTCCATGATGATGATGTCTGCAAATTCACGGACAGAGTCACATGTTTCATATAGAAGTGCAACGACGGTGTTGTCCCCCAGAAGTCGGTCAGGGTCTTCCGGAACCAGAAACCCTGGATCAATAGTTCCGTGTGAGCAGCACTTACCACGCAACATAGAGCTTACATTGCCAGTAATCAGCTGGAACTCAAGAAAACCATCTACGATCTGCACAAAGCTATCAAGTCTGCGAAACAACAATACAGGGACAAGACTGAGTCAAGATTCACAACGTCACTTGTGACTTGTGGCGAGGGCTGCATACCATCGCAGATTTCAAAGCCAAACATAGTGGTGCCGCCAACATCGTAGCCTCTCTCCCAGTTGAGCTCAATCACTTTTACGCTTGGTTCAATGCCGCTAGCTCTGAGCCTCTGAGGACAGTCACCACAACAACCTGCAACCTGGTCATCTCTGAGGCTGAGGTAGGCAGATGTTTCCAACGAGTGGACAGTCACAAGGCTGCAGGACCGGACGGCATCCCAGGGTGAGTACTCAGAATGTGCACAGCACAACTGGCAGGTATGTTTACAAACATTTTAATCTCTCCCTCTCCCAGTGTAGAGTACCTTCCTGCTTCAAATTATCCACCATTGTCCCTGTACCAAAAAAGACCAATGTAACATACATGAACAACTGGTGTCCTGTCACACTCACCTCAATAATAAGCAAATGTCTTGAGAGGCTGGTCAAGGATTACATCTGCAGCTTGCTACCACCCAAACTGGACCCCTACAATTCGCTTACCAACACAACCGATCGACAGATGACGCAATAGCCACTGCTCTACACACCGTCCTTACACACCTGGAGAAGAAGGATGCTTATGTGAGAATGCTGATCTTGCACTACAGTTCAGCATCCAACACCATAATTTCATCCAGTCTCAACAGGAAGATCAGAGACCTTGGCCTTGACCCTGCCCTGTGCAGCTGGATGCTGGACTTCCTGTCAGATCGCCAGCAGGTGGTAAGAGCGGGCTCCCTCACCTCCAACCCTCTGACTCTCAACACAGGAGCCCCTCAGGGTTGCGTTCTAAGTCCCCTCCTTTACTCCCTGGATACCCATGACTGTGTCGCCACACACATTCCAAACTGCTAATTAAATTTGCCAACAACACTACATTGATTGGCCTAATCTCAAACAATAACGAGGTGGCCTACTGGGAAGAAGTCATCTCTCTGACACAGTGGTGTCAAGAAAACAACCTCTCCCTCAATGTTGCAAAAACAAAGGAGCTGGTTGTGGATTACAGGAGGAATGGAGATGGGCTAACTCCTATTGACATCAATGGATCAGGGGTTGAGAGGGTAAGCAGCTTCAAGTTTCTCAGCATCCACATCACCGAGGACCTCACGTGGTCTGTACACACCAGCTGTGTGGTGAAAAAGACACAACAGCACCTCTTTCACCTCAGACGGTTGAAGAAGTTTGGTATGGGCCCCCAAATCCTAAGAACTTTCTACAAGGGCACAATTGAGAGCATCCTGACTGGCTGCATTACTGCCTGGTATGGGAACTGTACTTCTCTCAACTGCAGGACTCTGCAGAGAGTGGTGCAGACAGCCCAGCTCATCTGTAAATGTGAACTTCCCACTATTCGGGACACTTACAAAGAATGTGTGTAAAAAGGGCCTGAAGGATCTTTGGGGACCTGAGTCACCCCAATCACAAATTGTTCCAGCTGTTACCATTCGGGAAATGGCACTGCAGCATAAAAGCCAGGACCAACAGGCTCCAGGACAGCTTCTTCCACCAGGCCATCAGACTGATTAACTCACTCTGATTTGAGTGTATTTCTGTGTTCTATTTATTATAAATCATTATAAATTACTATGATTGCATATTGCACATTTAGATGGAGACATAATGTAAAGATTTTTACTCCTCATATATGTGAAGGATGTAAGAAGTAAAGTCAATTCAATTCAAAGTCCAGGAACTGAACTTGGTTGTCAGAGGTTATTTGATTCACATGCCATTGGGAGCATTTAATAGGTAGCAGGAGCTTGTCCCCAGTACCACTCCTGGCTACAACAACCTTAAGGAATCTGGAAGAGAACTATCTGTGGGTTAAATGAAGTAAGTGTGACTGTCATTGGCAACCAGGTAGTATTCGATGGGTATCATGGGAAAATATGCCAATTGCTGAAGTGATATCTGGAACAAAGGAAGATGACTGAAATTCCTGTCAATTATCCAACCCCAAGATATCAGTGCTGTAATACCTCAGGGCGATGTTCTAGGCCCCATCATCTTCAGTTGCTCCTTTAATGTTCTCTCGTCCTTCACAGGGTCAAAGGTGGAGACGTTCATTGAGACTGGACAATGGTGAATTCTATTTCTAGCTCTGAAACAAAATTGTGAAGGGTATAGATAGGGTAAATGCAAGCAGGCGTTTTCTATTGAGATTGGGTGAGACTAGAATGGGTGAAGGGTGAAAGGTGAAATGTTTAAGGGGAACTTCTTCACTTAGAGTATGGTGAGAATGTGGAATGTGCTGCCAGCAGAAATGGTGGATGAGTGTTTGATTTCAACACTTAAGAGAAATTTGGATAGGTATATGGATGGGAGGGGCATGGAGGGCTAAGGGCCAGCTGCGTGTCTATGGGCCTAGACAGAATAATAGTTCAGCATGGACGAGGTAGTCCTCAAGGTCTGTTTCTGTGCTGTGGTGATACATGTCTCTATATCTTGAAGAGAATGATCAAACAAGAATCTAAGTTAAAAATGGAGCATTAAGATAATGATAATAGTAAAGTAATTTAGGTCCAGTCAGGCAATCGCTACATGTAACTTTAAACAGTATATAAAAAAATTTACATCTGCAATCCATTCACTTCTGCAGAATCATGCACATTGCTAGATTTGACTTTGCTGTCACATTAACTCTATAATTGCTGATGATTTTCTGTGGGTGATCTGTAGTTTTTTTGTATGAGGGAGGGGGTTTGGGGTTTGAGTTTGCGAGTTCTGTTTTTCCTTTTTGCGTGGAAAGGGGGATTTGACATCTTTTCTTTCAACAACTTCTGTGGTTTTTCTGTACTTAATGGTGATCTGGAGAAGACGAATATCAGAGTTGTATTGTAAAGCATACTTAGATAATAAAATGGATCTTTGTAAAGATGATTTAGTATAGAGAAACCCATCCTGTGTTTTTCATATCAAGAGATTCTAAAAATTTGACTGCAAGAAAATTTGTATTGAAATACAAGCACTGAGATTACATGGGTTAATATTTGTGGCACTTCTAATAAAATGCATTTATGTATTGTATATCCTCAAATCTCAATGTCTCATTTTAAATCAGGTCCAGATGACTCTGTACATTTACTGACCTCCGGCAGTTTGGAGGACACATCACACAAAAGCATTGGTAAGTAGCTCTTACTCTTCTGGATAAATTTTCTGCATTTTTTTTCTTTGAAGGATCTTTGAAGAATTGCTACCACTGTATCATCAAATATTGTTTCTTCCCCTTTACCATCAGGGACATGTTACACCTGGGGGAAAGGAGCATTCCGGACTTTTCAGAATGATTTTTTCTACTTCACATCAAAGTGCAACTTTGTTCTGAGTCGTCAGTGCAAGGGCCCTGGAGAGGACTTTAACATTCAGATTCGCAGAGGCTCTAATGGCAATCTGGAGGATGTACATATGAAAATTGAAGGTGTTTCTGTTATTATAAAAAATAAAACAATTACAGTGAAAGACATGATGTAAGTTATATTCAGATCACCCTCTGTAGATCTATTTACCAAATTTTAATTCAAATACCTTGATTCTTTAATGGGTCATGCTAGAATTTCACATGAACAACAATGTCTTCAGAATTCCTGTCATCAAAGTTGGGTGAGATCTAATTTGCCATTGAATTACTTGAAAGCTATTCGAATGACGCTAAGCCAGAAACATAAAAAGCATACCCAGTCATCCATGGTTATTGTTGAGAATGCCAAGAAATATATTTACTGTTTCTCAGATTCTCTTGCAGATCCAGATTAGAAAATAACTGCACACTATTGCTTTGTAGAATACAATTGCCCTATGATGACAAAATCATCATTGTGCAGAAACATGGAGTTTACACCCGCTTTTCAAACAGAAAGCATACAATTGCTCTGATCTGGAATCAGCGTGATTCATTGTCGGTAAGACAAAAATTGGAATTTTCACTGTGGATAATATTATATCTCTATTTTTTTCTACTTCTGAAGTATTAACCTGCAACATTCAACAAGAATTGTGTACATTATAGCATCCAATTGTCAATTCTTCACACTAAAAATACACAGGTTGAGTTCTAATTTATTTGAGAATGAAAGTTCGGCGTTTATTTTCAATACAGAATAGCTGTATTGCAGAGACAACACTAGCAAACCGCAGAAGAGGTGGTTATTGGGTGATCCACTGTCAATCAGTATCAATGACCACACAACATTAAGCAACTAAGATTGATTTCAGGCAAATAACTTTCATGTAACTATCCTTTGATGACTTTGATGACTACATTTCACCTGAAGAAATTATTATTTTATTAGGAAAAATGGCACCAATTTCTATTCTCAATTCGAGTGGATGCTTTTGTATAAAAAAGTTGATTTTATTTACAATATGATAGATATTTTCTGAGTCACATCCCCATCTTCATCCCCATGTCATGAGTTGATGCAGTCTTGGTGGAGTATTAACTTCCAAAGAATCTCACAATAATGCATCAACAGCCTATATTATGCAGCATCACTAACACAGTAACATTTGACACCAAGCTTCAGAAGGAATTATTATGAATTAATGACTTTAGTTTTCAAAGAAGTAGGTTTAATCGGGGACTTGTAGAGGAGCAGGTAAAGGTACAGAGGAAGATGGCTTATAAAGGAAATTCCAGAAAAGAGGGACTTTGCAGGTGAAGCATCTGGAATTGGTAATGAAAATTACCAATTAAAGTAATTAAAATAAAGAATACATGTCCTTTGTTTCAATAATTCCAGTGTCTGTCATTATTATAATGGTACAATTAATACAGTGATACCTTTTAACCGAATGATAGTTAATTCTGCTCGGTTTCGCTTGCGTCATACTCCAGGGTGCTCTCCTCAGTTACTTGATGAAGTAACTATAGCCTTTGGCCGGAAGTAGATGTCAGGTGGTACCCAACCTTCATAGAGCATTTCAGCCCTTAACCAGTACACTGTCCAGTTGGTGGGTCAGCAGTGGTGGTCAAGTCACTGCCCATCTGCTCCTGACTTCCAACTCAACTCCTCTTGCCTGCTCCACATCCAGCAAGAGGCTCTTTCGGCTTCCTCCCCCATCCTGCGAGCTGCTTGGTTCTTGCTTGCTCTTTTCATCAAGACCCAGTTCAGACAGCTGACCTCTAAGCTGACCTAGCTGGGAACCCTCTACAACCAAAGGGGAGTAGCCACATCTGCCTTCCTTTGTCCCTGCACTCCTGGATGAAGAACTGGTCTAAAACCTTCCACCCATGGTACTGTGAGCTCCACCAGGATGCTTTCTTTTCTTCGGTAGGCCACAGTCTGATGTCTGGTCGGTGTGGTTTGCACCACCTTCAGGAGTTGCAGCTTCCTCCCCACATCAACCCTCATCTCCCGTGGCAACTTGCAGCAGATTGGATTGAGACCTCGCTGATATGAGTGGCATGGTCCTCTCCTTGATGAAAATGACTGGCCTTTTGCCTCTCTGGCAACTGGTCTCTTTGTACACCTCTCCCATTCCAGTGTGTCAGCAAGAGACAGCAGGACCTTGTCATGACACCACCTATACTGTCCTTGTGTTAAAGCTGTTTTGCATCCTGACAGTATGTGTGCCAGGGAACCCCACTGACCACAAAGCTTGCAGTTGGGATCCTCTCTCAGCACCCTTGTGTGCTGCTGTGATGGTGTAGGGAGAGTGTCATAGATGAACCGCAGGAGGAAAGAAATGCAGAAGGGCTCCAGTCTCCAAAAATCTGCCCAAGTGATCTTGCGCTTGGGAAGATCCCATTTTGTCTAGGCGCCCTGTGACCCCAACTCCACTGCCTTCAATAACCGCCTTTCATCCTCCCGGTTCTGTATCTCTACCTGGGCCACGTCACACCTATCCCTTGCACTTGCACTCCCCCATCGTTGGAAGTGTGCAGAGCTGAGGCTTTGGCGTCCCTGGCATGGGTTGCTGAAGATGTCTCTCAGCAGCAGGGAGCTCACTGCCTGGTCTATGGCAGAGTTGGTGGCCCACTCTTGATCCCATCTTGTTGTGACTCCTACTTGATTTATTAGCTCTTCGGTGTTAACCACCTTGAACTCCTCCACTACCGATGACAATGGGAGTTGTAGCTGGCTTGATTTTATGTACAGCCCCACAGAGGAAAAATTCGGGATCCCCAGCCACTTCCATAGGTCTTGTTGACTTTCCTCTTGATGCTTTCTACAGCAGTCATGGGGAACTTGTACACCGTGAAAATCCAGAGCACCTTTGGTAGAAGATCATGTTGGTACAACCATGTCTTAAATTTACCAGGGAGTCCAGTTTTGTCAATCTTTCTTCTTCAGCCACTCTTCAGTCTGCTTTACAGTGTCAGTGATGTTGGTGCTGTCCGTCATTGCTACATTGAACCACTTTCCAGGACACTTTACTGGGTTGTCCTCTGTGGATGGGATGACTGTTCCCTGTACTTCAAGACTGCAATTGCTAGTAACCTTGCCCTTTTTGATCACCATGCATCAGAACTTCCTGGCCTTGAAGGTCATCCTAGCCCATGAAGCTACATTGTCCAGGGCTAGGATGACCCATCTTGCTTGGACACAGGTTACAGTGACCATGAACCCCCATATTACAGGTTGTCAGATCCCAGGCTCCAACGCTGGGCCTCAGGTTACGTCTGCTGCTGCTGATATGAGGAGGTTCATACCCATGACAAACAAGATCAGGGAGATGGTATAAGCAATTGGAATTTCTTTTTGGAGGTCTTGCCACCTGGTTGTAAAGTGGGCTGACGTGAGGCATAGCTTGAATCCTCCTAGGTAGCTGGTGATCATGTCTCACGATACTGGTGGGATATTCAATTATTTAAGTAAAGTCTTTAATTTTCAAATCGTTATTCATGCCCTCAGGACATCCCAAAGCATCTTACAGTTGCTTTACATGAAATGTTTTTGAAATGTTGTCATACAAGAAATGAGAATGTCAATTTGTGCTCTGCCAGCTTTTGCATATGGTAAGCAGTTAATTGTCTTTTCTGAGGGAAAGATATTCCCCACGGAAAATGTATTTGCTCTTCTTAAAAGAAGTGCAGTCACATATTTGACATTACATGAGAGAGAAAAGAGGTTTACTGTGTTACTGAAAGAACCACTAAGAGTGCAGGTATGGCTAGGTAGCTTATTGGAGTATCAGCCTGGAATCTGAGCTTATGTCTGTCAGATCTGGAGATGACCTTGTCCCAAAGGTTCTTCAGATGTCAAGAATGAGATGAAAGTCTTATGGTAATGTCCATTTTATTTGATATTCATCAAAGTAAAGATCAGACCATGTCAGCAAACAAGGCAAAAGACGTGCTCTTGTCCTCTCCCTTTATACTGTACTGCAAATCAGCCTAAACTGCTCTAACAACACACATCAAAGTGCTGGTGGACGCAGCAGGCCAGGCAGCATCTCTATGAAGAGGTACAGTCGACGTTTCAGGCCGAGACCCTTCATCAGGATTAACTGAAGGAAGAGTTAGTAAGAGATTTGAAAGTGGGAGGGGGAGGGGGAGATCCAAAATGATAGGAGAAGACAGGAGGGGGAGGGATGGAGCCAAGAGCTGGACAGGTGATTGGCAAAGGGGATATGAGAGGATCATGAGACAGGAGGTCTGGGGAGAAAGACAAGACAAGCGGGGGGGGGGGTGGAACCAGAGGATGGGCAAGGGGTATAGTCAAAGGGACAGAGGGAGAAAAAGGAGAGTGAGAGAAAGAATGTGTGTATAAAAATAAATAACAGATGGGGTACAAGGGAGAGGTGGGGCATTAGTGGAAGTTAGAGAAGTTGATGTCCATGCCATCAGGTTGGAGGCTACCCAGACGGAATATAAGGTGTTGTTCCTCCAACCTGAGTGTGGCTTCATCTTTACAGTAGAGGAGGCCGTGGACAGACATGTCAGAATGGGAATGGGATGTGGAATTAAAATGTGTGGCCACTGGGAGATCCTGCTTTCTCTGGCGGACAGAACGTAGGTGTTCAGCAAAGCGGTCTCCCAGTCTGCGTCGGGTCTCGCCAATATATAGAAGGCCACATCGGGAGCACTGGACACAGTATATCACCCCAGCCAACTCACAGGTAAAGTGAACATCGACTTCTCTAACTTCTGCTAATGCCCCACCTCCCCCTCATACCCCATCCGTTATTTATTTTTATACACACATTCTTTCTCTCACACTCCTTTTTCTCCCTCCGTCCCTCTGACTATACCCCTTGCCCATCCTCTGGTCCCCCCCCCTTGTCTTTCTCCCCGGACATCCTGTCCCATGATCCTCTCATATCCCTTTTGCCAATCACCTGTCCAGCTCTTGGCTCCATCCCTCCCCCTCCTGTCTTCTCCTATCATTATGGATCTCCCCCTCCCCCTCCCACTTTCAAACCTCTTACTAACTCTTCCTTCAGTTAGTCCTGACGAAGGGTCTCAGCCTGAAACGTCGACTGTACCTCCTCCTAGGGATACTGCCTGGCCTGCTGTGTTCACCAGCAACTTTGATGTGTGTTGCTTGAAATTCCAGCATCTGCAGAATTCCTGTTGTTTGCATTTTTAAACTGCCCTAATAAGGGCATCTTCTGCTAGCAACCTGGGAAAAGGACTATCTGAGTTACACTTCAGTTTTACAGACAAATGTACTGCAGTAACACACAGCCATATATACCACAAACAGCTAAAAGTTTACAGACAGCAAATGATCGTACAAACTTGTTAGCTAGTATGCAGACAGCTAAATCTCAAAACAAAAAGTAACAACAATCTGTATCCTAATCTAACACATCATTAGAGTATGAATGGAACTCACAATCTGATGATTCAATATAAAATACTATTGATGAAGGATAGCTGTCATTTTTCATTTGAGTCCCATAATTATCTAGTTTTATCATTAAATTTATCATCAAGAAATTATTCAAATTTAAACGAACCACCAGTGGCTTATTTTAGTGAATACTGATAATAGCTTATTAGCATATTCCTAGAAGGCTATCAATTACCATAACATATTCATGATATATTAAGAAGTTCAACTTTTATCTACAGGTAATCCTGGATACCAAGTATAAAAACAAAACATGTGGCCTATGTGGAAATTTTCAAGAACAAATGGGAATCTATTCTGGTAATTAAAGCTGCTAAGATATTAAAGAGTTAAAGCATACTTTGGCACAACACTCAAACCTCTTGTGATAGTATCATGATGGGCAGTGGGATAAGCTTACTCAAGGACAAAGCTATTACAGAATGTAATGCAGAATGTGATATTCTGATAAAGTATTATAGGTGCTAAATAATTATAAGCAATTAATTAAATTTTTGTGGGGGGGGGGGAAGAAATAGACAATTTAAAGAGCCATAGAGCACCACAACATAGAACTTCAGTCCATCTAGTCCATGCTAGCCTGGTCTTCTGCCTACTCCCATCTGTCTGCATCCGGTCCATATCCCTCCCATCCATGCATTTATCCAATTTGTTTTAATGTTACAATTGAACTCACATCTACCATTTCTACTGGGAGCTCTTTCTACACTCACATTACCCTATGAATGAAGAAGCTCCCCGTCAGATATTTCACCTTCCACCCTAAATCTATGACCCCCAGTTCGAGTCTCACTCAGCTTGAGGGGAAAGAGTCTGCAAGCATTCATACTATCTCTACCCCTCTTCTACTCTCTGCAGTAAATGCAGTCCTAACCTTTCCTTATAACTCTGGTCCTCATGTCTCAATAACATTGACATAAATTTTCTCTGCACTGTTTTAAGTTAGTGTAACTAACATTTGCCTTAAGAACACGATAAAATAAAACAAGGCAGCATTGAAAACTTTCAGGAGTAGAACTTACTTTTGCACTTTGAAAAAACATGCATGAGATATTCAGTACAATTACAATGTGAATTATTATCCTGGACAGAACCCTGTATGAGCTTGGATATAGAACTGAAAAGGGCCACAAGTCAATACTGTAATTTAACATACTGACACAATGCTCCAATGGGAAATGTGTGGTCATACAGCACAGAAATAAGCCCCTTTACCCATCTCCATCCATGCTGACTATGATGCCGCCAAATAAATCCCATTTGCCCACATTTGGCCCATAGCCCATCAACCCTTCCAATCCACGTACTCATCAAAATGCTTTTTGAATGTCGTACATGTACCTGCCCCAAATACTTTCTCTGGAAAACTCATTCCGTATGCATACCACCCACTGCAAGAAGAAGCTGCCCCTCAGTTTCTATTTTTCACCTATCACCTTAATCCTACGGTATGTCCTCTAGCTTTTAGTTTCCCTTCCCTCAGGACAAAGATTATGATCATTCACCTTACTTATGACCCTCATGATTTTATACACATCTTTAGAGTCATCCTCAATCTCCTACACTCCAAGGGTTGAAGTCCAAGCCTGCCCCAAACTCTCCCTATAACTCAAACCCTCAAGTCCTGGCAGCATCCTTGTAAATCCTCCATGCACTCTTTCTAGTTTAATGATGCCTTGTCCTATAATAAAGCAACCAGAATTGTACACATAGTCCATGCAGTCTCATCAACATCCTGAACAGCTCCTGTATTCAGTGATAAAGGCCAGCATGGTGAATCCCTTCTTTATCACCCTGTCTACCTATGGGACTGCATTCGGTAAACTCTGCAGGCCCGCCCATTCACCGTACAAGTCCTACCCTTGTTCGGTTTCCCAAAATGCAACACCTAACTCATATCTGAATGTTTCATATATTATAAATGACTGAAGGAACTCGTTAAAATTTCCTAATAAAAAAAGTGCTGTTAGCATTTTAGAGGTTTCCAGAGCCTAGCATCTCATAGTATATTAAAATATAAGAAAATCTGCAGATGCTGGAAATCCAAAGCAACACATACAAAATGGTGGAGGAACTCAGTAGACCAGGTAGCATGTGTGGAAAAGAGTATACAGTTGACATTTTAGGCTGAGACCCTTCATCAGGACTGGGAAAAAGGATGAGAATTCAGAGTAAGAAGGTGGGAGGGGAGGAAGAAGTACAATTTGGCAGGTGATGGGTGAAACTAAGAGATGAGGAAGGAATAAAGTAAAGAGCTGGGAAGTTGATTGGTGAAAGAGATCCCGGGCTGGAGAAGGGGGAATCTGATAGGAGAAGGTAGAAGAAAATGGAAGAAAGGGAAGGAGATGGAGCACCAGAGGGAGATGATGGGCAAGTAAGGAGATAAGGTGAGAGAGGGAAACAGGAATGGGTTTTGATGAAGCGGGGGCAATTACTAGAAGTTTGAGAAATCAATGTTCATGCAATTAGGTTGTAGGTTACCCAGATGTAATACAAGCTATTGCTCCTCCAACCTGAGTGTGACCTCATTGCGGCAATAGAGGAGGCCATGGACTGATGCGTTGGAATGGGAAGTAGAATTGAAGCAGGTGGTCACCTGGAAATCTCATAGTGTATTTCCCTTTTCGCTCTGTGCAGATTCTACTGATGCCTTATATAACACTATCAATGCCAATCAGCTGGATGTTCTCGGCCAAGTCTGTGTTAGTGATGAGCCAACACCTTCAACATGCTCAGCAGCTAAGGTAAGGTTTGATAATCAACTAAATGCTGCTTAACAATTGCTTACTGAAATGATAAACACTCTCTTCATTTCTGATTCTGTTTCTAACTATGAATGTGGTAGATTGACTGGTCAGTACATTAAAGCAGATAAGAGATGTCTGGACATGAATGATTCAAATGGAAATAAATAACAATCTGGCAACTTTCACAGAAATTCTGCCTGATGCCTGTTAGCCTTTAAAGAGCCAATGAATATTTTATAGGAGAGGCTATTGCTGTAATATTCAATAGTTCACAAGGACCAAGGCATTATGCTTTGAATGGGCAATACACACAATGTGGTGGAGGAGCTCAGCAGGTCAGGCAGCAACTGTGGATGGGAATAAACAGACAACGTGTCATGGTCCAGTCCATGAAGTCCGCATTCCGGTTCACAGTCCGGTCCGTGGACTCAGGACTCTGGGTCTTCCAGCTGTCCCTTGTTTTGATTGAGTTAAGCATAGGCACTTGATTCCTATTTTGGGGCTTGGAATATAAGTAGCCTTGGGGTTGAGTGTGGGCTGCTGGTTTGTCTTGTCAGTCCCCCTTGGAGCAACCTGCTGATGGAAGGCTGGTGAAACCATTTGTGATCTCTAGGCCTGGTTGGAGGACCATTGCTTCATGGAGCCTTGTTGCCACTTGTCGGAGCAGTCATCGTGGTATGGATTTGGCCATTTCTGTAGCCAGCCAAGGTTGCTGGCTGCCCTGAGACTCAGAGCCACCCTGGATTGAGCTCTTTTCCTGGCCTTGCCTCTGTTGGGTAAGCCAGGCTGTAATTACTGTTACCCTGCAGTTGGTTCTGTCCCTTCCCATCCCTTGCCTCTGTCAGGTAAGCAGGCCGTTTGCTGATACCCTGTGGTTGGGTCCGTTCCTCCCTGTCCTGCCCAGGAGTTCTGCGTCCTGCCCAGAAGAAGTTCCAAGAACCCAAGCCTCGAAGATCCCAAACCAAGCTCCAAACACCCAAGCCCCGAAGATCCCAAGCCAAGCTCCAAGCACCCAAGCTCCGAAGATCCCAAGCCAAGCTCCAAGCACCCAAGCTCCGAAGATCCCAAGCCAAGCTCCAAGCACCCAATCCTCGTCTTGTCCTCTCTTAGTTCTGGAGTCCGAGCCTGAGTCAAGTCCCAGGTTCTGGGTCCTAGCCCAGTCCATACCCAAGCCTCGAAGTACCCTAGACCCAAGACCCGAGACCCCATCCTGCAGGCCTCAGGACCAAGACCCCAAGCCTATCTCCAAGCACAAGCCTCAAGACCAAGACCCTAGCCTGTCTCCAAGCTCAAGCCTCAAAACCAAGATCCCAGCCTGTCTCCAAGCTCAGGCCTCAAGACCCCAGCCACATCCTGTCCAGAAGCCATACCATGTCCTTGCCTGGTTCTGGGGTCCAAGCCTGAGGCAAGACCCTGGTTCTGGGTCCTTGTCCAGTCTCAGGCTCGGAGTTGAAGCCTTGTCTCCTAGTCCATGGTTTCTAGTCCTGGTCCCGCTTTCCCTAGCCCAAGTCTGCGTTCTTGTCCCTGCTCCTTGCCTGTGATCCTGTCACGTCCCTACTCTAGTCAAGTCCTGTTCCTTGTACTTCAGTGTCTGCGTCTCGCATTTGGGTCCATTCAACGCCCCCCCCCCCCCCCCATTGTGACAGAACGTTTCAGGCTGAGACCCTTCATCAGGACTGGGGAGAAAAGATGAGAAGTCAGGTTAAGAAGGTGGGGAGAGGGAAGGAAGAATTACAAGTTGGTAGGTGATATGTAAACCGGGAGAAGGGAATGGGGTGAAGTAAAGATCTGGGAAGCTGATAAGTGAAGGAGATAAAGGGCTGGTGAAGGGGGAATCTGACTGGTGAGCACCATGGAAGAGCGTGAATGGTGAGGAGCACCAGAGGGAGGTGATGGGCAGGTAGGGAATAAAGGTGTGAGAGGGAAACAAGAATGGGGAATGGTGAAGGAGGGTGGGGGGAAATTAACGGAAGTTCGAGAAGTCAATATTCAAGCCCTTAGGTTGGTGGCTACCCAGACAGAATATAAGATGTTGTTCCTCCAACCTGAATATGGCCTTATCGTGGCAGTAAGAGGGCCGTAGACTGACATGTCAGAATGGGAATGGGAAGTAGGATTGAAATGGGTGGCCACCAGCAATGTGTCCTCTGGAAATGGTGTTCCTTGCAGACTCACATGCTTTCCTTTATACATGTAATCAGAGTCAGGGATTAGAGCAAATCAATGTGCCGGGGAATTGCGTGTCATGGCCTTTGTAGCCCAGGGTGGGGTGTGGAGTTAAAGATCACTACATAGAGTTTGCAGTTGGTAGTGATGAAAATGTGGGGTCTGTGACCTTTGGGTACGTTGTGTGGGGAGCAGGAAGCAAGAAGGCTGTACGGTGTTGGGGTTCAATCAAACAGCAGATTGCTGACTCAGGGTCATTATGTAAGGACTGCTAGCTTTGGGCTGAGGTGGGAAATGGCTGCTTTCCTGGGTAGTTAGATAAATAAACTTCTTTAAGGGAACTAACTGAGCTGGGTTTCCAGCATCAGCTTTGGACCTGCTTCAAAGAGACAGAGAAGTGGGCAAGACAGGCGCAGTTAAAACTACTATCTGCATGCATGGACCATGGACAGCACAGGCCATGAATGTGCTGTTGAAAAACAGTGAGTGTCAGACAAACATTACATATTGTTGGTTTACCACTGCTCAAAACCAGGCTCTTGTGTGCTAGATGTCGCACATACACAGGACCTAGTGTAAGAAAAAGCACACATCATGATCCAGATGCAAGTCTTCAGTTCTCTAATACGTCATATTTTTACTGAAACTGAATTATACAGTGCACAAAAAGAGTTGCTATTCAAAGTTCATAGTAAATTTGTTATCAGAGTACGTACATGTCACCATAAACTACCCTGAGATTCATTTATTTGCAGGTGCTTACAGGGAAAAAGGAAATACAATAGAATTTACTAAACACTATACATGAACAAAGACTGACAGACGACCAACATGTAAAAAAAGACACACTGTGCAAATTAAATAAACAATATTGTGAACATGAATTCTAAAGAGTCCATGAAAGTGAGCCTGCAGCTTGTAGAGTCAGTTCAGCTCATAGGAATTATTCAGTCATCTATAGAAGATTGAAGTCATCCACACCAGTTTAGCATGGTTGTAGGGTTATAACTGTTCCTGAACCTGGTGGTATGGGAACTAGGGCCTCTGTACCTCCTGCCCAATGTAGAAGGAGAAGAGGGCATTGCCTGGATGATGGAGGCCTTTGATGATATATGCTCATTTCGATTGACAGTGTTCCATGTAAATATGCACAATGGTGGGGAAGGCTTTGTCTGGGATGAACTGGTTTGTATCAATCACCTTGTGTTGCCTTTTCCATTCCTGGGCATTGGTGTTCCCATACCAGATCATGATTCAACCAGATAGGATGTTCTCCACTTCACATCTACTGATGTTTGTCAAAGTTCTTGGTGACGTGCCGAATCTACACAAACTTGTAAGGAAGTAGAGGAGCTTCTGTGCCAAGAAAGTTAAAGCTACTGACACACCCCACCTCTGTTCCCCTAATGAGGACTGGCTCATGGACCATCAACTTCTTCCACCTAAACATAAAATAATCTGCAGGTGCTGGGGTCAAAGCAACACTCTCAACATGCTAGAGGAGGAACTCAGCAGGTCGGGCAGCATCCGTGGAAAAGATCAGTCGATGTTTCAGGCTGGAACCCTTCGTCAGGACTGTAGAGGGAAGGGACAGAGGCCCTATCCGTGGAAAAGATCTTCCACCCGTAGCTGATAATCAGCTCTTTGGTTTTGCTAACATTGAGGGAGAGGTAGTTATTGTGACAGTACCCAACCAGATTTTCAATCTGTCAATTCATCACCTCTTTTGAGTTGGCACCAACAGTGGTGTTACCAGCAAACTTATGTAAGAACGGCATAAGTATAAATGTGGTAGAGCTGGGGACTAAGTGCACATCCCTTTGGTGCACTTTTCCTGATGGTGAATGTGGAGGAGATGTTGTTGCCAAAGTGTATTAATTGCAGTCTGCACATGAGGAAATTGAGGATACAGTTGTGCTGGGACTAACTGAGGCCCAAGAGCTTGGAGCTTAGTGATGAATTTCAAGAGCATGATAGTATTGAATGCTGAGCTGTTGTCAATGAACAGCATCTTGTCATTCTACATCTTTGTTGTCAAAATATTCTGAAGCTGAGTGAAATGCCAGTTAACTAGCATCTGCTGTTGCTCTGTTGAGACAGTAGGCAAATTGGAGTAGATTCAAGTCATTCCTCAAGTAGAAGTTGATATGCCTCATGACCAACTTTATAGTGGGTACAAGGGCTACTGGATGATACTCATTGAGGCCGGTTACCACATTGTTTTGGGCACCTGCCTTAATGCCTGATTGAAGCCTGCTTAAAGTGGTTGAGTACCTCAGCCGCCAAAGCGAAAGGTTGAAGATGTCTATAAACGGTCCAGCCAGTTGATTAGCAAATATCTTCAATTCTCAGCCAGGTACACCGACTGGGCCAGATGCTTTCCATGGATTCACCCTCTTGAAGGATGCACTCACATTAGCTTTGGAAACGTGAAAGTGCCTCCATGTTCCGGCTTAAGATGCTGCTGCTGAAGACGGGTGACAACTTACTGATGGTTCACAAAGCAAGAAATACAACTATATACTTTATTAATAATGCTTTTTCTGTAAAAAAAAAATTATGGTAAATGATCACCGCAAATAATGAAGAGGTGAGCAAAGGCATGGCTGACTCGAGAGTCGAAGTGTGCAGGTGCGGTGCAAAGTCAGAGCAAAATCAATGCATGTTCGAGGAAAAGTCATAGTGAGATCAAGGCATGGTCAAGATGCAATCAAGGTTAGCAGAGAGGAGAAAAGTCAGAGCAGAGGACCTTTGGAGCTCATCCACCTAAACCAAGAGCGAGGTTTAATCGATCTAAGTTCCAGCCGATTTCGAAAGATAGGGTATGGTCATGAAAGTGGCAGCGGGGGTCCAGGCCCGGAGCGTATCGATGCGGTGAGGCCCAGATCTTATAGCAAGGACCGACCTGTTGTTGGACGATTTAAACGCCGGGCCGGACGGATTAGAAAGGCAGGATGACAGGACCAGAGGCAAGGGTTGGGCATGTTCTACACGCTGCTCTGCAATGTTTGCTCTGCTCTTTTCTGCACTGAGGCTGAGGCTGTGGGCCTGTTCCGGCTGCTCTGGGCTTCATATCAGTGGACTCACTTTCCTTCTGAATGGTGTTTGCTTGCTTCTATTGTTTCCACGGTTCATTGCTTTTTATCTCTCTCTGCACATTTGGTGTTAGATGTGTATTGAATAGTGTGACGGGGTTCTGAATTACCCCTATGAACTGTGCTTTTGAAAAGAGAGAGAGAGTTACTTAACACTGATATCTTGTTTTGAAAAGAGAGAGAAAGAGACGAAGACTAACTTTTGGACTGTCACTTTAAGGGACAAGGAATAACTTTTGGATTTCTGCTGGGTTAGAGACAGAGAGGGCACTGAGCAGCTCATAAGTCACTATGGTGACTGAGGGCAGTGTTATTTGATGGACAATTGATGTTATAATTTTTTGGCAGCGTGTTTCTACTTCCAAGGACATTTGCCTGCTTGTACATTTCTTACACAGTCAAAGGAAGGAGGAGTTATTTGAATGACAGTTGGTACTCAGTATGGTGAGATAAATAGGAGGTCAGATGATATAGACCTCAGGCACATGTTTTGGACACTGAATGAGCTTTGTTGTGCCCACAGAAAGAGTGTTTTTTTTGGAGGATCGATTGGGCGGATCAATCAGTGGCTCTTGCAGTGAGAAAAGGGATTGACCGGTGGGGAGTTGTCCATGTGTCCACCCTTGCCTGGGTTGATAGATCCACCACAGAAAAATGGTCCCCTTTGTTGTGGTCACAGTCAGTGACTTTTAAAGGATTTCGGAGGACAACAAGAAGATTGACAGGGTCAGCTCAACTGAAGGCTCAAATCTCTCCCTCTCTCTCTGTCTCTTTCTCTCTCCATCACTACTCAACTCAACACCACGAACTGAACTGAACTTTACTCATCATCGTAAGACTGTAACTATTTACCCCTAGACCCCTAGAAGAAGCTTGACTTTCATATATATTTCCACACTTACTGATATACTTATATATACATATAATCATTGCTAACCTGTTTGATTTATCTACATTTATATTACTGTATTGCATAGTTACTAATAAATATTATTAGTTAATAGCAATACTGGACTCCAAAGTGTTTTCCATCTCTGTTGGTTGGTTCTTTAACCCGTCACGGGGTACGTGACAATAGGTTCTTTTGGGTTTCTTGTTTTGTGGTTTTCTGTAAGCAGGCGAATCTCAAGGATGTATAATGTATATATATTCTGATGATAAATGTACTTTGAATTTTGAACTTTGTCGGTCAAAATGAGCATAAAAGGCATACTGGAATCATTGCATCATGGTATAATAATCCGTTATATATTACTTTTAAAGATATGTATCGGTGAATTCTTCATTGAAAGGGACCACTTCAGTGTCAATAGAAACCACAGAATGAAGGACAAGGTCGTGGTTTCTCATTCTCCCTTCTGCTTTTCCACTTTCAGAGTTGCATACCTCCCATATCAATGTACTTTTCCACGTGTCTTGAGAAGATTTCCTTAACTCAAGGATACCTAGAATTATGTGGAAAGGATGTTTGTGCTCGTGGAAATAAGCAAGAGTATGCATGTGACACTTTCGAAGAGCTATCCAGGCAATGTACAAATCAACCTGTAACAAGGTAATTATTTCGTTAAGTTATCAATTGTTATTACAGTATGTCAAAGTTGAGAATGTAATCCTGTTACAATGTACTGTGCATTGAGAAATTTTACTATTATTACAAACTTTGATGGCATTGTCATGGCAAAGTTAATAATTCTGTCCCAAAGTATTTTTACCCTTCTCCTATCTAAAGGTCGTGACTTTTGCGCTGTTAACCCCACCTTCAGAGGGTTAGGATGTCATAGAGTCAGAGAATAATACAACACAGAAACGGGACTTTTGGCCCAATGTCATGTTAACCAAGATGCCCAACTAAGCTAGTCCCAAGTCATATCTGTGTCCTGCTGTACCTTTTAACAACCTTTTTCATGCCTACAACTCCACAATCATTGTGTGATTTGTAAATCCACCCATTGTGCCAATCGACATTTTCATCCATGTCATATATATATATAACACAAATCCTGCATAGATCCCTACAGAACACCACTGGTCACAAAGCTCCAGCCAGAATAATACCCTTCAAACGTTTGCTCTTGGGGTTTCACGACTGGCTGTTATTCGATATGCCAAGGATGCAGCCTAGGAGATTAGCTCATCTTCTGAGTTCTGGGATTCCGTGGCTCTGGAGACAGGTGAACCGAAAGTCAGTGCCTCTCAGGAATTCAGGGTGTCATGGGAAACAGAAAATCGAAAGCAGCAAGCTGGTGCTGGCTGTCTGCCCAGAGACCTCAGTTCTTTGGGCACAGAGCTCGGAAAAAGCGACGCAACAGGCTCTTAACATCATAAATCAGTGAGTTGTTTGTTATGTCTCCCCTCTCACTGTGAAACGGAGACACCTCTTTTTCCCTTATTAGGGAGAGAGAGAGAGAGAGAGCCTATGGTATGTTGAGTACCTGGTGAACAAGTAGTCTTTGGGGTCCTGCAAGTCTGTGTCTTTGCTGTTGCCTTGCTCACGCTTGAGTGCTTGGTGGGGAACACCGATGCTTTTTTTTTTGCTGGTGGGGGAGGGAGAATTGTTGCTTTGCTTCTGCTTACCAGTGGGAGGGAGGGGAGCTGGGCAGGGGGCTTTGGGGTTCTAACTTTTAATTGTCATTCATTCTTTGGGGCACTCCTCTGTTTTTGTGGATGGTTGCGAAGAAAAAGTATTTCAGGATATAGATTGTATACATTTCTCTGACATTAAATGTACCTTTGAAACCTTTGAAGCTGTGTAAACATCCTGCACTTTGCATCATGATATTTGGGACACGGAATAGTCAGGAGCTTATATTGATATTGATCTTGCTGCATTGAATGAAACGTAAAGGGCCATGGTATCCAGTATAAAGGACTAGGTGGTCAGTATGCCTTCTTTTGGAGGGTCAGATCTGAAAAGAGGCACCGATTTTTACTAATGAAAGTTACCTAGACTAGGATTCAACAACTATCCTTGAAGGATAGGTGAACTTTTCTTGTGCTCTGGTTCATTTTAGGATGGAATTGGCACATTGGGTTCATCAGTGTATATGCTGCATGTGACAAGAGAACCTCTACACCAATGCTGGTGAGGAGAGAGATTCCCTGGCCCTTATCCCAAAATGAGATAAAATTATCCCAGATAACTTCCTAGCGAAAGTCAGAAAGGACACAAAGCTCTAGAAAGGTGTAAGTATTAAAGAGGGAGTAGAAAAACAAGCTGCAACTCCTTAGGGACCGTGTTAGGGAACTGGAGATGCAGCTCGATGACTTTTGGTTGCAAGGAGCGAAGGAAGTAAACCCAAGTGCAGGACACAGACACAGAGACTGAGTTTGGATGCTTACACCGGCATAAACGCCGAACAGCAAACAGGAGGGATCGTGACACAGAGCCCTGACACGGAGTCTTGACTCAGAGAAACGGAGTCTCACAGGTAAACCTTGAAACTGGAGCTAAACTTAGAACAAACAGTTCTAAGCAGTCGGGAAACATAGTTATCTCACAGGAAAAAGACCAACGATCTGGCAACTAATGGCTGTAATATCAGGGTTCTTATGCTGCAGGTCTTGGTAGACCAGGTGTGCCGTCATCAAGGACAATTAGCAGTAAATGGGAAATTAACGGTCAGAATCAAGGCATAATCAAAGGAAATTAGGATCAAGATAGGGAATTAACGATTGGGACCATGACACCTTCGTCTGGTGAGGGAAAGTGAGGAGATGATAGATAGGAGCTATGTGCAGGTAGTCACACCGGGGCCTGGGGAAACAGAGAAGTGGGAAACAGTCAGGAGTCAGAGGCTAGAAAGTACCCCTGTGGCTGTACCCCTTGACAATAAGTACTCCTGCTTGAGTACTCTTGGGGGGAGGGACACCTAACTGGGGGAAGCAATGGTGGTCGTGCCTCTGGCACAGAGTCTGGCCATGTGGCTCAGAAGGGTAGGGAAAGGAAGAGGTTGGCAGCAGGTACTCTATAGTCAGGGGGTCAGACAGGCAATTCTGTGGATGCAGGAGAGAAGCACGGATGGTAGTTTGCCTCCCAGGTGCCAGGGTCAGAGATTGCATCCACGATATCGTGAAGTGGGAAGAACAGCCAGAGGTCGTGGTACATATTGGTAACAACGACATAGGCAGGAAATGGGAGGAGGTCCTGAAAGCAGACTATAGGCAGTTAGGAATGAAGTTGAAAAGCAGGTCCACAAAGGTAGTCAATTAGAGATTACTGCCTGTGCCACGTGACAGTGTGTACAGGAATAAAGTGAGGTGGAGGATAAATGCATGGCTGAGGGATGGAGCATTGGGCAGGGATTCAGATTTCTGGATCATTGGGACCTCTTTTGGGGCAGGAGTGACCTGTACAAAAAGAACTTGAATCCCAGGGGGACCAATATCCTGGCGGGGAGGTTTGCTAAGGCTATTGGCGAGAGTTTAAACTAGGATTGCTGGGGGGTGGGAACCGAACTGATGTGATGGAGGAAAAAGAGGTTGGCTCACAAATAGAGAAAGCTTGGAGACAGTGTGAGAGGGAGGATAGGCAGGTGATAGAGAAGGGACGCGCTTAGACCGATGGTTAGAGATGTGTCTATTTTAATGCAAGGAGTATACTCAACAAAGCAGATGAGCTTAGAGCATGGATCAGTACTTGGAGCTGTGATGTTGTGGCCATTACAGAGACTTGGATGGCTCACGGGCAGGAATGGTTATTTCGAGTGTCAGGCTTTAGATGTTTCAGAAGGGACAGGGAGGCAGGCAAAAGAGGCGGGGGCATGACACTGTTGATCAGAGATAGTGTCACAGCTGCAGAAAAGGAGGAAGACGTCAAGGGATTTTCTATGGAGTCTCTGTGGGTGGATGTTAGGAACAGGAAGGGGTCAATAACTCCACTGGGTGTTCTTTATAGACCACCCAATACTAACATTGATTTTGAGGAGCTGATAGGGAGACAGATTCTGGAAAGGTGTGGTAATAACAGGATTGTTGTGGTGGAAGATTTTAATTTCTCAAATATCCATTGGCATCTCCCTAGACCAAGGGGTTTAGATGAGGTAGAGTTTGTTAGGTGTGTTCAAGAAGGATTCTTGACACAATGTGTAGATAAGCCTACAAGTGGAGAGGCTGTACTTGATCTAGTATTGGGAAATGAACCTAGTCAGGTGTCAGATCTCTCAGTGGGAGAGCATTTTGGAGATAGTGATCACAATTCTATCTCCTTTACCATAGCATTGGAGAGGGATAGGAACAGATAAGTTAGGAAAGTGTTTAATTGGAATAAGAGGAAATATGAGGCTATCAGGCAGTAACTTGGAAGCATAAATTGGGAACAGATGTTCTGAGGGAAATGTACAGAAGGAATGTGGCAAATGTTCAGGGGATATTTGCATGGAGTTTTGCATAGGTACGTTCCAATGAGATAGGGAAAAGATGGTAGGATGCAGGAACCGAGGTGTACAAAGGCTGTTGTAAATCTAATCAAGAAGAAAAGAAGAGCTTACAAAAGGTTCAAAAAAACTAGGTGATGATAGAGATCTAGAAGATTATAAGGTTAGCAGTAAAGAGCTTAAGAAAGAAACTAGGAGAGCCAGAAGGGGCCATGAGAAGGCCTTGGTGGACATGATTGAGGAAAACCCCAAGGCATTCTACAGGTATGTGAAGAGTAAAAGGATAAGACAAGAGAATATGAGCAATCAAGTGTGACAGTGGGAAAGTGTGTATGGAACTGAAGGAGATAGCAGAGGTACTTAATGAATACTTTACTTCAGTATTCATTATGGAAAAGCATCTTGGTAATTGTAGAGATGACTTACAGTGGACTGAAAAGCTTAAGCATGTAGATATTAAGGAAAAGTATATGCTGGAGCTTTTGGAAAGCATCAAGTTGGATATGTCACTGGGACCGGATGAGATGTACCCCAGACTACTGTGGGAGGCAAAGGAGGACATTGCTGAGCCTCTGGCAATGATAGTTTTATCATCAATGGGGATGGGAGAGGTTCTGGAGGATTGGAAGCTTGCGGATGTTGTTCCATTATTCAAGAAAGGGAGTAGAAATAGCCCAGTAAATCATAGACAGTGAGTCTTACTTCAGTGGTTGGTAAGTTGATGGAGAAGATCCTGAGAGGCAGGATTTATGAACATTTGGAGAGGCATAATAAGATTAGGAATAATCAGCATGGTTTTGTCAAGGGCAGGTCGTTCGTGTCTTATGAGCCTGATTGAACTTTTTGAGGATGTGACTAAACACATTGACGAAGGTAGAGCACTGGATGTAGTGTATATGGATTTCAGCAAGGCATTTGACAAGGTACCTCATTCAAGGCTTATTGAGAAAGTAAGGAGGCATGGGATCCAAGGGGATATCGCTTTGTGCATCCAGAAGTGGCTTGCCCACAGAAGGCAAAGAGTGGTTGTAGATGGGTCATATTCTGCATGGAGATCAGTCACCAGTGGTGTGCCTCAGGGATCTGTTCTGGGATCCCTACTCATCATGATTTTTATAAGTGACCTGGATGTGGAAGTGGAGGGATGGGTTAGTAAATTTGCTGATGACACAAAGGTTGGAGGTGTTGTGGATAGTGTGGAGGGCTGTCAGAGGTTACAACGGGACATTGATAGGATGCAAAACTGGGCTGAGAAGAGGCAGATGGAGTTCAACCCAGATAAGTCTGTGGTGGATCATTTTGGTCTGTCAAATATGATGACAGAATATAGTATTGATGGCAAGACTCTTGGCAGTGTGGAGGATCAGAGGGATCTTGGGGTCCGGGTCCATAAGAGACTGAAAGCTACTATACAGGTTGACTCTGTGGTTAAGAAAGCATGCAGTGCATTGGCCTTTGTCAATCGTGGGTTGAGTTTAGAAGCTGAGAGGTTGCAGCTATATAGCATCCTGGTCAGACCCCACTTGGAATACTGTGTTCAGTTCTGGTCACCTCACTATAGGAAGGATGTGGAAACCATAGAAAGGGTGCAGAGGAGATTTACAGGGATGTTGCCTGGATTGGGGAGCATGCCTTATGAGAATAGGTCGAGTGAACTCAGCCTTTTTTCCTTGGAGCGACAGTGGATGAGAGGTGACCTGATAGAGGTGTATAAGTTGATGAGAGGCAATGATCATGTGGAAAGTCAGAGGCTTTTTCCCAGGGCTGAAATGGCTAGCATGAGAGGGCACAGTTTTCAGGTGCTTGGAAGTAAGTACAGAGGAGATGTTAGAGGTAAGTGTTTTTAAGCAGTGAGTGGTGAGTACGTGGAATGGGCTGCCAGTGGAGGTGGGTACGATGGGTCTTTTAAGAGACTCCTGGATGGCTACATGGAGCTCAGAAAAATAGAGGGCTACTGGTAACTCTGGGTAATTTCTAAGGTAAGGACATGTTCAGCATGTCCTGTATTGTGCTGTAGATTTCCTATGTGATAGAATACAAGAATGCCTGCAACACTGAAACTGAGTCAGGTATCAATAACTTGGATGGACTGCCTAATCCACTTTGCTATCTCTATCAGCCTGGCCTCAAAACAATGGAAGTGCTTGTGAAAAACAGCTCTCTCTTCAGAAAATATCTTACAGACTATCTGATGATTCCCCCAAACATTGGGAATTAAAGCTTAAAAGAGCCACCCTACCCTGAGTCCAGCATAATAAGTAACTGGGGCAGCATGGTAGAGAAGTGGTTAGCACAACATTTTACTGTACCTGTGACCCATGTTCAATTCTGGCCACTATCTGTTAGGAGTTTGTACATTCTCCCCGTGATTGTGTTGGTTTCTTCTGTTCCTCCAGTTTTCTCCCACAGTTCAAAGACCCAAGAGTTGGTACCTGTATATTAATTGGTCATTGATTTGACTCAGGTTAACTTGGGGCACGCTGAGTTCTGTGGTAAGATGAGTCCATGGCTAGATCAGCCATGATTTTATTGAATGATGGAGCAGGCTCAATGGGCCAAATGGCCAACTCCAGCTCCTATTTCATATGTTCTTATGAAGGACAAGAAGGGCCTGTTGCATGCTGTATCTAGATGGATAGATAGATAGATAGAAGGTGCCATCAACTTGATGGAATAACATGATGAAACCTTGCAAATGGTGGGACTGGTCCTGAATCCTGTGGAATGATCACTTCATTAAAACCATTGAGAAACAATGAAATTATATACAGTATAAATGATAGAAATAACAAATTTCAGATTAAAAAATACTCTAGTAATGTGACTCACTTATTAAAAGTCTTTATTGTTTATAGTGATCATGATATCACCTTGCAGAAAATTTGGAAACAATGGAGATCAAAGGTTGCATGTGGTAAGAGTTAAATCAATAAACATTTAATATTAATGCGAAATATATAACTCTATTCTTGAAGCATTCTGAGATTTACACAAATGTATAACTTGTTTAACCAGTAATCCCTGGTTGTCCTGGAAATCAACTCTACAAGGAATGTGGTGCTCTGTGTGTACCCTCTTGCTCCGACCCAGAAACGCAGCAACAATGTGACAAATGTGTGAATACTTGCGAATGCCCTGAAGGTAACTATTCCAAAAAATTCAACACCTACGCTCAGTCCGCCAGAAAAAACGGGTTCTCCCAGTGGCCAGCCATTTTAATTCCACTTCCTATTACCATTCTGACATGTCAGTCCATGACCTCCTGTACTGTCACGATGAGGCCACACTCAGGTTGGAGAGCAACATCTTGCATTCTGGCTGGTTAACCTCCAACCTGATGGCATGAACATCAATTTCTCAAGCTTCCAGTAATTGCAACTCGCTCCTCACCATTCCCCCCATTTCCTTTTCCCTCTATCACCTCATCGCCTCACCTGCCCATCACCTTCCTCTGGTGCTCCTCCCCCTTTTCTTTCTTCCATGGCCTTCAGTCCTCTCCCATCAGATTCCCCCTTCTCCAGCCCTGTATCTCTTTTATCAATCAGCTTCCCAGCTCTTTACTTCACCCCTCCCCACTCCCGGTTTCACCTATCAGCTTGTGATTCTTCCTCCCTTCCCCCACCTCCTAACCTGACTCCTCATATTTTTTCTCCAGTTCTGATGAAGTGTCTTGGCCTGAAACATCAACTGTAATCCTTTCTATTGATGCTGTCTTGCCTGTTGAGTTCCTCCAGCATTTTGTGTGTGTTGCTAAAAAAATAATAAATGTTCAGTCATTCATGATAATACACAAATCAGGCATCCTGTTGAGGAAATACTTTGCTTTTAGAGATGTAGACCTTTGGTTAAATTATATTCCATTTGTCTGTTTTGATGGTTAGTAAAGACTGACAGGCATTATCACTCAAGATAGATTACACTGTTGCTATAGATAAATATACACTGCATGTAATTGACGTACAGTCCATACCACTTATAGTGGGCCAATTGGTATCATTGCCACATTCTCTTTAAAGATAGCAAACAATCCAACTGGGAACATACCTGAAAGTTGATATAAGACCATAAGATATAGCAGCAGAAGTAGGCCATTCAGCCCATCGAGTCTGCTCCACCATTCAATTATGGGCTGATCCAATTCTTCCAGTCATCCCCACTCCCCTGCCTTCTCCCCATACCCTTTGATGCCCTGGCTAATCAAGCACCTACCTATCTCTGCCTTAAATGCACCCAATGACTTGGCCCCTACAGCCACTCATGACAACAAATTCCACAGATTTACCACCCTCTGACTAAAGTAATTTCTCAGCATTTCTCTAATAAATGGACATCCTTCAATCCTGAAGTCGAGCCCTCTTGTCCTGGCCTCCCATACCATGAGAAATAACTTTGCCATATCTAATCTGTTCAGGCATTTTAACATTCGGAATGTTTCTATGAGACTCCCCACTTATTCTCCTGAAGTCCAGGGAATACAGCCCAAGAGCTGCCGGACATTCCTCATACGGTAACCCTTTCTTTCCTGGAATCATTTTTGTGAATCTTCTCTGAACCCCCTCCAAAATCAGTATATCCTTTCTAAAATAAAGAGCACAAAACTGCACACAATACTCCATGTGTGGTCTCACGAGTGCCTTATAGAACCTCAACATCACATCCCTGTTCTTATATTCTATACCTCTAGAAATGAATGCCAACATTGCATTTGCCTTCTTCACCACCGACTCAACCTGGAGGTTAATCTTTAGGGTAACCTGCACAAGGACTCCCGAGTTCCTTTGCATCTCTGCATTTTGGATTCTCTCCCCATCTGAATCTTACTAACTCTTCCTTCAGTTAGTTCTGACGAAGGGTCTCGGCCTGAAACGTCGAATGTACCTCTTCCTAGAGATGCTGCCTGGCCTTCTGCGTTCACCAGCAACTTTGATGTGTGTTGCTTGAATAATAGTCTGCCCATTTATTTCTTCCACAAAAGTGCATGACCATATACTTTCCAACATTGTATTTCATTTGCCATTTCTTTGACCATTCCCCTAAATTATCTAAGTCTCTCTGCAGGCTCTCTGCTTCCTCAACGCTACCCGCTCCTCCACCTATCTTTGTATCATCAGCAAACTTGGCCACTAATATGGTGAGCAAAGTCAGAACGAGCAGAGACCATGGCTTCAAAAAGATCAGTCCCCACTCACAATAAGGTTTAAGTTCTACACAAAAACAGTGTTGTGTTGTAACTTATCAGCATTCACAAAATGCTGGAGGAACTCAACAAGCCAGGCAGTATCTATGGAAAAAAGCACTGTTGATGTTTTGGGCCGAGACTCTTTGGCAGGACGGATTTTCTCTTGTTTGTAACTTATCAAGAAAGTTATTACTGAATTTACTCTAAAATAGTCTAGAAGCTTTGATAAAATGCAAACCCTACTCTCTGTTGCAATAACAATGGTCACAATTATTCTCAATTGAGGTGAAAGCCACACTCTTTGTTGGACCAAGATGCCATTAATTACTTATTTTATCCAACTCAGGCACTGTCCTCGATGACATAAGAGGAGAGGGTCGGTGCATCAGCAAAAATACTTGTCCTTGTGAATATGGTGGAAAGATCTATGAACCTGGAGAAATAAGAAACACTTCTTGTCATACATGGTAATTGCATCAGATTTTTCATATAAAACACTGAACTATTTTGCTAACTTTCTAATGGTTACATTTTTCTTTGTTAGTTTTTGTCATAGTGGAATGTGGAACTGTTCAGACATCAGCTGCCCTGGAAGATGCAAAATTGAAGAAGGATCTCACATAACAACATTTGACAATAAATATTACACAATGAAAGGAGATTGCTCTTACTATGCTGTTGTTGTACGTAAGATCTCATTTCCCATGCTACTAGGGAGGGAGTAAAATAAATCAAGATGTGTGCAAAATTAGTCAAACTTCCATCTATATTTGCTCAATTTTGATTACTTAGGCAGCGGGGCATACCCTTAAAGAACAAAGGGGGTTACCTTTGTTATTTCTGAATTTCCAGTGCCTATGGGGAATGAAAATCACATGTCCAGTAGATGCATATTTAACAACTAAAAACTTAAAATATACATTAAATAGTTTTAATAATGTGTATAATTCTGGCATGCTTCAAGGATGCAGGCAACATATAGTATGCTTTCATGTATGCATATTGTTGTGCATGCACATTTGTGTATAAACAAACAGGTCAAACCTTAGAAAAGTAATCCTGACAGAAAATCCATGACTAATTCATAACTACGAGGGATAATTAATAAAACCAGGGAAATTGAGGAGAAACTTCTTTAACTCGAGGAAGTTAAACTGTAACAAGTTATGTCACCTTGAGTGGTTGTGGTGAGAGGCATGAATGTACTAATGGAAAGTATAAGCCGCATTGATGGGAATGAATGAATTAGGGTGAGAAATGTTTGAATTAAGTATTACCATTGAATTGTCTCTTTTAAAATAACTAACAATTTCACTAAATTCAAAATTTGTAATTATTTCCATATAGACAATTGCATTAAAATGCATTTTATAAATGTGCAGTAAAAATGATTTATAAGCTTTAAAATTCATACAAATTCAAATAAGATGCTGGAATTTGGATTAGTTCAGAGTTTGGAGTCAGTAATATATTAACTCACATATCAATTTGTCAGAATATATATTTTTATTTTTTTTGTAGTTTTACGCAGAGACAAATGCATGGAATGTAGTGATTGAAGTGAGGCCATGTCAAGCTGCACTTAAAGAGATGTGTTTACACCGTGTGGTACTCTCCAACCAGCAGGTGAGAATATATTAATCATATCATTTCTGTTAGTGGTGTGTTTCAGAAATTACAAAACAAATATTCCTTTTTTTCTCTCTCTTTTGTGTAGAGCCGTTATACTTTTACTAGTGATGGTAGTGTTTATTCTGATAGGAACAAAGTTGGTCTTCCCCTTAGAACAGGTAAAAGAAAATAATCCTGTTTTACTTACTAAATAAATAGCAACAAAACTAAAAAAACTTTTGTTTCTTTCTCTTTTTACAGCTGATATAATAATATTTCAACAGTCTTCCATGTTCCTTCAAGTGGCAACTGCATTTGGACTGAAAATGCAAGTGCAGACATCTCTCATCATGCAGCTTTACATCTCACTGCCTGAAGTTTTACAAGGTCGCACAAGAGGTAAAGTATTTAATTCTTCTAAACTGTACTTGACTGCTATCTCAATGCATAAAATTAAATCCCATCGAACACATGGAAAGAGCACTGGACTGTGCTCTAGAATAATGCTATTCATGTTTCCCTTTTGACTGTGCATGTATCAGTTCTGTCACATTCTCTCACCCTGGCTTTCCCCTCCCCAATACAATCAAGCACCTGTTAGTTTTCTTATCATTTAGATTAATTTGTGAACTGTCTGAAACATGAATTATTGGCCTTTATTTTGGGAATACAATTTATTTATTTAGAGATACCTTGCAGAATAGGCCCTTCCGGCTCTTCAAGCCCTGCCACCCAGCAACCCCCAGCAACCCCCGACAACCCCGATTTAACCCTAACCCAATCGCGGGGCAATTTACAATGTCCAAGTGACAAACTTGGACTGTGGGAGGAAACCGGAGCACCGGCGAAAAGCCACGCATTCCACGAGGAGGGTGTACAAACTCCTTACAGGGGGCACTGGGTCTGAGCTCCAAGCTGTGATAGTGTTGCACTAGCCGATATGCTACCATGATGCCCAATAATGTATTGATTTCTTTATGCATTCTGTATAAACAGTAAATTGCTATGTTTTCATGCATTGCATGTTCCAATTCCACATAAATTTTAATTATCAAAGATCTGGCAAAAACCAGATGGTACCAGAAGGCTAGCAAATATATATGCATAATCTCAGGCTACGTCCACACTAGACCGGTTAAATCCGTAACCAAAGCCTTTTCTTTTCATTTTGACCCTCCGTCCACACTGAAACAGCGTTTTCCTCCCCCAAAAATGGAGCTTTTCTAAAACACTCTTCAGAGTGTTTAAATCTGAAAACGCCGGTTGGCCGTTGTAGTGTGTACAGGGTAACCGGCTAATTCTAAAAACACTGTCATGACGTGCCAGAACAAATGGTGGTGGCAGAGCGACACTTCATTGTTTTCTTGAATGCAACCTCCAACACCAAAACAATATCTGACAATAGATGTGTAACAGCCTAATGTAACGTTGTATGGAAATACAAGATAACACTGATGCAGACATATTTTATACATTTAACAAGGTGTTTTATTAATGTATTGCTTGTGCAAACATTCAATAGATGCAATTGTCACTTTTGCCCAGAAACTCATTTTATTGCATGTTAAATACAGCAAAATAATACACAAAGACATGGCAAAGGTAAAGGCAAACAAATGAGGTAACAGCAAATTTCACTCTTGCCCAGTAACAAGCCTTATTGCATTTACTTTTAGCTGTCGTCTCTTTCATCGGTGAAGAGACTATGGCTGTAGGAAGTGTTTCTGGACAAACGCGCACCAAGTCTTTCGTTTGGCAATTTCCTTTTAAGTTTTTCTAGTCTGTAACTGGACAAACGCGCACCAAGTCCACCGTTTCCACTTCACTTGTTTTCTGTGTATCCTGCGCATGCCCAGTGGGAGGAGATTCACCCAAATATCCGTTTTAATGAGGATGGAGGTATTTTCAAAAACGCCTGGTGTGGACGCCTATTGGTTTTACATGAAACCAGCGTTTTCAAAATTATCCAGTCTAGTGTGGACATAGCCTCAGTATCTTTCACATATGTAATAAAGCAGGTGGAAAATTAAAATATATGTAGAATTGCGCAACCATCTCATAGATAATTACCAGGTTACTTCTTTTACTTTATTAAGTTGTTAGCTGAAGGATAAATATTGCATAGGATGCCTAAAAGTTTGTTCTTCTCCTCTTGGGAAAAGCACCTTGAAATTGCATGCTTTTACCCCAGAACCCTGGTTTTAATGTCTCAGTTAAAAATATTATAGTTGACGGAATGGTCCTGTAATGATATGGTAACACACTGGAATACATTTCAAAAGTGGCATTAGAATACATAACCTTTCAACCCAAGAGCAAGTGTCCCACCAACTAAGGTTTTGTTGAAAGCAGAGCCACTGCAGGTGGTAAAAATTACTGTTGTAATCACTTTAGCAATGAATCAGATTAAACGACATGTTAATGTATTATAATATTTTCTGTTTCACAGGTCTATGTGGCACCTTTAATGACAATGCAAATGACGACTTCTTATCTGCATATAACATTGTGGAAGATGCCCCCCTTACTTTTGCTAATTCTTGGGCCACTGAAAACAACTGCCCTCTGTCAAGCCCACCTGAGCCATGCATTAGTTCAGAAAACGGTAATACAGAAAACAATTGTGCTTTTTAATAATAAAAAAATAGTTTTATTCAGCTGCATTGTTTAAAAAATTCCTGGCCAATTTCTCTCCTGCACTGAAGTTAAAGCATCCGACTGACATCTTGCAGTCTCAAGGGGTAGTGACAAGCCTGATGTGTAACCTTAAATTTAGGTCACCCTTCAATATTCAGTTCATAAAATTCTCTCTCACACTGCCCCTTTTGTATAATACCTTACAGTCACATTATTTTCTGTGTGAATAATTTGCTTCAAAACATGAGATTAGTTATATCCCAGTTTTCTAGTTGTTCTCAACCAATATGTAACATACAAGTTAGCTGGTCAAACAAGCATCTTACAGCATCATTACTCTTCCTTCGCTCAAGAGGTTTCCCTGTTTTTCTTAAGCCAGTCCCAGTGTAGTAGCCTGAAGGCAGTTTTATTGTTCACTAACGTGTTATAGTACACAAGGAACTAAGTAAAAAGACAGTACCAGGAAAGATAGATTCAAATATTGATTGAATTTCCTTCGACTCATGAAAGTATTTCAGTTTCAAAAATAAATGAACCCAAAGCAGACATATTAATTTCAGCAAAAGCCTCACCATAAACGCGAGAGATTTTGCAGGTGATGGAAATCCAGAGCAACACACACAAAATGCTGGAGGAACTCAGCAGGTCAGGCAGCATCTATGGACATGAATGAAGAGCTGACATTTCAGGCCCAGACCATTCATCAGGACTCATTAAAAGTCTCACCATCTGCATTCAACCCATGAGGGTAATTTTGATGGCCTCGCCATCTATTAATACAGCATGGAAATATTCTGGCATCCCTGTCTTCTGGGCAGTACAAGGCCTGAGCGATTTCATCTCAGTGTTCTGCAAGTGACAGCAACAATGAAATATGGCCCAAGCTTTTCCATTTCTTCTGCTGCTGGAATGACCCCATTAAAATTTTAGACTCTGAGCTGCTGTTCATGATGTTGTTCAAAACAAAAAGAAAATAGAAAAAAAATGCCAAGGGCAGAAGTGGTACAGTAACCTCGGGACTTGGGGTATTTCTGCAATCACAAGATCACAAGACAAAGGAGCAGAAGTAGGCCATTTGGCCCATCGAGTCTGCTCCGCAGCTCCCCCATGAGCTAAACTATTCACCCATCTAGTTCCAATTTCCAGCTTTTTCCCCATACCCCTTGATACCCTGACTAATTAGATACCTGTCAATCTCCTCCTTAAACACCGTCAATGATTGGGCCTCCACAGCCATATGTGGCAACGAATTCCACAAATCCATGACCCTCTGGCTAAAAAAATTTCTCCTCATCTCTGTTTTTACTGGGTACCCTCAATAGTGCAATAGGTTTGTGAACAAGGGCTGAATTTGGTAGAATTTACCACTTAACAATACAGTTATCCTGGAAGAAATATTGTTGGTTTAGATTGGTAAGTTGCTGTTCTTTTATGTACCTTTTGCCTGCAACAGTATATAGAATGGGGAAGAAAATACTTGGGTATTCAGGGCAAAAGAAACAAGAAGTTAATTGGAGGTAATAGAAAGAAGATCATCGTGAGACATTACGGAAGTGAATGATGAAAGGTCTTGGAAATGAAATGAAACTCTAGTGGCAGTTATTAATGGGAAGAGAAAATAAGCATTAGACTTCAGAATGGAAGAGCAAATTGAGTGGAAAGAAGGTACTATTATGAACAAGGAGAAAAAAAGGAGAGCTCGAGAAGCTTTGATATGGGACCAGTATCAACACGTGGAAAATAGTAGTACATGGAATCGAATACTTGAGATGGTCTTAAGACGTGTGGGTAGCAGGGGGTAAACTGATATATGCCCAAACTCTCCATTCTTTGGGTTATGATTTTGAAAAGTCCATTTAAATCAAAATCTATCCCATCACAAACTTCAGTTAATAATCACAGAATTTACGATATGCAAGCAGATCTTTCCTCTCCACATCTCTGAGGTTTTTCTATGGAAAGAAAAAAATTCACAATATTATAACTTGCATTGTGAATGGGAGTTGGAACTAAACAGATCCTTTGAAAGGAAACTACTGTCCATTATGTTTATAGGCTTACTTCTATAGTAACTATTAACATGTACATTTAGAGGGCAAAGTAATAAATTCAGAATTGTACCAAAGGCACAAAACCAGGAAGTCAAATGATGCAGTGGAGATGTGCATGAATGTTGAGATTTTATTAGAATAAAATTAATTTGTTTTAGTTATTATATTTGAATTAATTCTTAAAATATGGTGATTTAAAACATCTGTTACTAAACTTGATTTGCAGAAAACTATGCCAAACAGCACTGTTCCCTTCTCAAAAGTCCAGCAGGTGCTTTCTCAGTATGTCACTCCACAGTGGATTACATGAATTACTATCAGGTAAGGATCCCGTGGAGGAGTTAATATTGGGAAAACAATACAAAGCATTTGGTTGTGAAGCCAGTAATCAGACTTCAACACCTTATTTACCAGCAATCCCATACTCATCCATCATCTATCACTGAGCATCACTGATCACAAAGGAAAAATGGAATCTATCAATAAAGAAAAATTTCAAAACAACTTACAATTTAAAACATGACAAAAGTCAATGACTGTATGTCTGTGCTTGGTGCTTGCCTTTCATGCACCTTGGCTTGTCCTTGTGTTCCTATATGATATTATCATCTATTATTTACTAAGCACAGTTTTTGACATGTTTATATGTGGATTAGACCACAAGACCACAAGATATAGGAGCAGAATTAGGCCATTTGTCCTATTGAGTCTATCCCATTTCTTCATGGTTGATCCATCTCCCTCTCAGCCTCAATCTCCTGCCTTTTCCCCATATCCCTCCATGTCCTGACTAATCAAGAATCTATCAACCTCTGCCTTAAACATACCCAATGACTTTGCCTCCACAGCCGTCTGTGGCAACAAATTCCACAGATTCACAACTGTCTAAAGAAATTCCTCCTCCTCTCTGTTCTAAATGTACATCCTTCTATTCTGGGACTGTGTCCTCTGGTCTTAGGTTCCCCACCATAGGACTCATCCTCTCTACAGCTACTCTATCAAGACGTTTCAACATTTGATAGGACTCGAGCACCTAGGCATGTTCCAGTGCTGTTATGTGATTAGACACCATTGCCATCATGCCCCATTAAGATAATCTGTTGGTACAACGAGAACAATGAGATTAATTAGGCTAATTTCCTTTTTTCCAGATGTGCGTGGCTACTACCTGTGCCTGTGAGAATATCAACGACTGCCTGTGTGTAGCATTGGGAGCCTATGCCCATGAATGTGCTGCAAATGGTGTCATTGTGAGAAACTGGAGAAGAGACATTTGCAGTATGTTGAGAAAATTGAGTTTTTTCAAGTTTTCACTAGTCTTAATGTCCCTAACCCTAAACTGGCTCAACTGAAATGTATTTATCAGCCTTTCACAAATGTATTTATTAGCCTGAGCTGTAAGAAGCTTTACAGGCATTCAGGCACCATTTACTTTCATGTCCGTGCTTGGTGCTTGCCTTTCAAGCACCTTGGCTTGGTCTAGTGCTTCCATGTGATGTAGACACCACAGCCATCGTACGCCATCTAGAAAATAGAATATAGAACATTACACCACAGTACAAACCCTTTGACTCATGATGTTGTGCCAACCTTTCAACCTGCACCATGATCAATCTAACCCTTCCCTCCCACACAGCCCACCATTTTTCTTACATCCATGTGTCTATCTAAGAGTCACTTAAATGTCGATAATGTATCTGCCTCTGCCACCACCCCAGGCAGTGCGTTCCATGCACCCACCCCTCTCTGTGTAAAAACATGACATGGCCATTGTTAACGCAGTCTTAGTTACTATTAGACATAATATAAAAATATTTGGAATTTGCTTACTTCTTTATGTATTCTCTGTTATGTCCTTTTGGTGGTGGTAATTTTTTTTACTCTGTAAATGGAGCTGCCATCTGGAGACAGGGGTTAAAGGTCAGTAGTTTAGCATGTTGTTTGACTATTGGACAATTTCTGGGCTTTTGGGGGAGGTGGGTGGGGCAAATAGGTTAGTTTTTCTTCGACTGGGCAGTCCTGAGGGGTATTTCTTTGTCAATCATCTTGCTGTTCTTTCTGATCGAGTCAAGCTTCGACCTTTCTTCCGATTTAGGTTGCGACTGTGCATTAGATTACTTCATAGAATTTTTAAATTAAATTTTAAATATGGATCTCAATAAAATCAATATATCTTGGAATTTAAATGGTATGAACCAACATATTAAATGTAGAAAAATTTTTAAGAAATTAAAAACACTTCATGCAAATATTATTTTTGCGCAGGAGACACATATTCGTAAACAAGGTGAAAGTCGTTTTTTTTCTTTCAATCTTTTTTTCGAAGTTTCAGATTTGATCAGAAAGTCTTTCTTTCTTTCTTTTTTGGTCATATCCTCAAAATGGACTGCCCAGTCCCTTTTTTTTTGTTTTATTATAGTGTAGTGAGGTTTTTTTTCTTTCTTTTCATTCAAAACCCATTTTTTTTCCTTTCCCTTCATAAACTGGTAAGAGGAGAGTTGTTATTTTCATTTTTTTATTATTATATATTTTATACTAGTTTAACAATGTCTATGATTTTGACAATGTTTGTCTTAATCTTGGTTTTTATTGTTACTGATATATATCTTTGAACTAATTCTCCTCTTGACTGTATTTATGTTTTTTTTAAATCAATAAAAAGATTTTTAAAAAACATGACTCTGACATACCCGCTATATTTTTCTCCAGTTACCTTAAAATTATACCCTCTCATATTAACCGTATCTGCCCTGGGATACATGCCCCTTATAATCTTGTACACTTCTATCAAGTCAAGTCTCATCCTCCTTCACTGCAAAGAGAAAAGCCCTAGCTCAGTCAACCCATCCTCATAAGACATGCTCTCTTATCCTGTCTGCATCCTGGTGAATCTCCTTTGTACCCTATCTAAAGCTTCCATATCCCTCCTATAATGAAGCAACCAGAACTGAACACAAACTCCAAATGAGGTCCAGCCAGGGTTTTATAGAACTGCAATATTACCTCACAGCTCCTGAACTCAATCCACCAACTAATGAAGGCCAACACACCACATGCCACCCTATCATGGATGTGGACCCAAAGATCCCTCTGTCCTACCCACTGCTAAGAAGCCTGCCATTGACCCTCTATTCTGCCTTCATGTTTGGCCTTCCAAAATGAATCACTTCAATCTGTTCTGGATTGAACTCTATCTGCCACTTCTCAGCCCAGCTCTGCATCCTGTCAATGATCCATTGTAACCTATGACAACCTGCTACACTATTGACAGCACCATCAACCTTCATTGCATCTACAACTGTGTTTACGCAAATTGTCAAATTCAACTATACTTGTAAAGCTTCATAAATGTCTTATTACAACTGTAAAAAACAACATAGTGGAGAATTCGAGTGCAATGGGATAATTTGGCATCAAAGGTCATAACCTTTTGAAGTCAAAGCATACAATATGCAAATACCATTGCTTCTTTTGAATGATATTTAGCTTGATGTTTGCTTAATTATTATCTGGTTCTAGATATATCATGCAGTAACTCTCAGGTCTACCAGGATGACATGAGAGCTTGTAACCGGACCTGCAGGTCTCTATCAGAGAATGATTATACCTGCAAAATTAAAGATGTTCCAGTTTATGGATGTGGTTGTTCTGAAAAGAAGTATTTGGATGAACATGGATTCTGTGTGGACCAGTCGAACTGCTTGTGCTATTATGAAGGACGGCTTATAGAAAGGGGTCAGAGTGTTAGGAAGAATGGGATCCTCTGGTAAGTATCTTCTAATTATTTAACATTATGGAAAAGAACTATTAAATACAGCTGAACCATAATTCAACTTTCATTTTATATGTAGCATTTGCCAAAATGGACGTCTTCATTGCTTGAAGATACCTGACCCAGAACCTCCAGGTAACTAATGTTACATCATCTATCTACTCCACTGGTGCACAAATTGTATAAAGTACTAAATTAATGGAAAACCATTTATCGGGTTCTTTTTGACCATTATTTTCTTTAGGATGCCAGGGTGGCAAAATAATGTTTGACTGTACAAATGGAACAGCTTCTTCATCTGAAAGCTTGTGTAAAAAGACATGTCGAACTCTAAGCATTCCATGCGTAAGTGACTTTCACATTTGTAGTTAAGAGAACTCTCGGAGACAGCCAAGCGAAGCAGTCACTGGTTATGGATGAAGAGGAGTGATGGCAGCCGGGCCCTAAAATGACCCACAGGTGGCCAGATATGAAGGGAGGGTGCACCTGGGACGCTGGGTCGCACTGTTGAGCCCCAAGGAGATGTAGTGAGCTTAAATTGACAAAACATCTAAGAAGGGGGGTGCCCACCTGATGACCCCTGGGAAGCATCTGCCACCCACCAAGCCGCACCTCAAGATCTCTATGCTATGACACGAGTTAAGATCTGTTTATCAAAGGGATAGTCCTGTGAGCTTGAACAGAACTGAACCTACTAAGCGTATGGAACAGTGAAATGAATGATTATGCAGAATGTTTCACATTCGTTATCACAATTACATAAATTACTATTGTAAAGCAAAATTATTGTCCTGATGCCTTGCAGCTTCTCGATTCAGAGGAGCTTATAGCTATTAGCCACTGTCTCGATGAAAATACCTCCAACCAATCACTCATTTTAATCTGTTATAACAGAAGAGTTCATGTGTCCCTGAGTGTGCCTGCCCCCATGGTCTTGTAGAGGATGATAGTGAAAACTGCATTCCACCTGAAAATTGCCCTTGTTTTTATCATGGTGAACCTTATACTACCGGAAAAATTATTCAAAAGGACTGCAATAAATGGTAAGATTACATAAACATCAGCAGAAATACTGAAAACCATGTGATCTTCTGAATGCACTCACCATGGCTCTGCACTCTTCATATTGCAGCACATGCCAGGGAGGCTTGTGGAGCTGTACCAATAAGATATGCCCAAAGACTTGCGAAGTTTATGGTGATGGCCACTATATAACCTTCGATGGGAAAAGATATGTCTACGATGGAAATTGTGAATATATTTTTGTTGAGGTACATTAGCTTCATATGCTATTTCCATAATTCATAACAGGTATGACTTAATACACATCAGTACCAAATGAGAGAACATCATCAAACTCAGTTCAGTTTCTATGATTTCCTTGATGGACTAATAATGGGGATGCAGAATAAATTAAAACTTTTGGAGCTCAGAGAGCAGAAAATACTCCTGGTGATCTGTGACCTACTCTAATGAGGTCACACTGCATATGACATGTGCACTTCATTTATTTATCCTTCACTAAAATTATCATACAAGCCAAGGTACAAAGTAGAAAATGTAAACTCACTGTGGCAAGGCAATATTCCTGTTGTATAAGGAAACATATGAAAAAAAATTAAGAGACAAGCTTCCTGGGGAAAGTAAAGCAATAGCTGTGCTAAGGTTGATTCGTTGCTAGTATAAACTTTGAACTGAATATTTATACAAAAAAAATAATTATTATTGGTGATAAGTAACTTATACTATATCCACTTCTGATGGCTGCACTTAGAGGCAGTTAATAGGCTCTTATGACCCATGAACATAGTTTCACAAGATGCTGTGTGTCACAGGACTTTATGCTGGAGATCCAAATGCAAACATTATTTGTCTTAGTGCAATCAAAGCCTTGCTTTATAATTCCTACCTACCTACTTACTGCCTGTGACGCTGCTGGTGTTTAAGGCAGAAATGAAGTTCCTCCACCTCTGGCATTGTTCAGGGCTTCCTTCAATATTTTCACTACTGTCAGTCATGCAAGTCCCGTGTGGAGACTCAGAATACTGTTGCGCCCAGATGTAGAAGGATTCTTCATTGCTGTTTGTGTAACAGTTTTGTTATCCAATTGGCGTTGTTAGCCCTGAGCTGAACCCCCGAACCTGGAGGACCGGTGGACAGCTCTTAATCTGAACTCTATTCTTTGACCTGCTTGGCATGGGTAGCCCTACCAAGAGCCAAAGCATGAAGCCCTGACTCCAGCCAGCATAACTCTTTGGGTCATCGAGGAAGACAAGTCACCAAACCACAACAAGGTTGTAGTCCTGTTGAAGGTTTATAATTCCTGTTCTGGATTTATTACTTTACTCTTAGGACCAATGTAATCGTCAAGAAGGCACTCTCCAAATTCTCACAGAGACTATTCCCTGCTGTGAAAGAGGAATGACATGCTCGAGAAACATCAGAATCTTACTTGAGGTGTTATTTCTTTTTAACTTCCATCATATATTTTCTGCATTGGAATGTTCTTACAATATTTTGGCAAGAAACATATATCCCTGGACTCCAATATTTTATTCTGTTTGTACAGGGTAAGGAAATTATTCTAACTGATAACCGAGTGGTGACAACTGAGAAATTTATGAATCAAACCCAGTGCACAGCGAATTCTTATTCACTTCATACTGTTGGACTCTATTTGATCCTTGCCTTTTCCAATGGGATCACAGTGATATGGGATAAAAGCACAAGACTTTCAATCACACTGGACTCGAGATGGAAAGTAAGTATGAATTGAAAACTAAAATATTCTTCTTTATTCTTGCGTATCGTAACAAGAAACACACTAAAAAAAAAATGAGTTGCTAAGCTACCAAAGGGTTTTATTATAAGTTTCTTGCTCGGGATTATACTTCAAAACAGCACAATGCTTTATAGTACCAGCAACCCAGGACCAATTCCCACTGCTGTCTAAAAGAGTTCATACATTCTCCTCGTGACCACAAGGGTTTACTCCAGGTGTTCTGGTTTCCTCCCACAGTCCAAAGACTACTGGTTAATAGGTTAATTTGGTCATTGTAAATTGTCCCGTGATTAGGCTAGGATTAAATCGGGGCAGCATGGCTTGAAAGGCCAGGAGGGCCTACTCCACCCCGTTTCTGAATGGATGAATCAATCAATTAATTAATTAATAGAAACATTCAAAAAATGTCTTTGAGAATTATGAAATACATTTTATATGCAGTACTATGAGAGGCAGGAAATTCCAATAATTTGATTCTGAAATAAAAATGCTATAATGCTCTGATCTTCAAGATCCTCAAAAGACTGTATTTCACTCAGGATATTTAACACAGCTACAATGATCAAGAACTTCCAACAATATACTTGCCAAGTCATTGTTGGTACAAACTTTCTCAATTACACTTGCCAAATGAACACTAGGTACAAACCATAAATAAATGCCTACAATGGATAATCTGTATTATTAAACAGATATAAATGTGAAAATGATAATTCACAGAATTTATTTTCTTAACTTCATATTTCTATTAAAGAATAGAGTGTGTGGTCTATGTGGGAACTTCAACGATGATGTCTCAGATGATATGACAACAAAGGGGAATTCCTTGGTGTCTAACGCGGTGGTTTTTGGAAACAGCTGGAAGTCCATGACATGCTCAGATACAGTCATTCAAACATCGCCATGTGAGAGAAATCCATATTGTTTAGCATGGTCATTAAGGAAGTGTGACATAATTAAATACAACATGTTTCAATCATGCCACAGCAAGGTACGTCTGCTGAAAAAATTTGCTTTATTTGAGATGGGGATCCGAAATGATCTCAAACATTAATTCAAATATGCTCACAAAGCTTGAAAGCTGGAACTTAAGAAGGGGAAGAAAAGAAGCATCACTATAAATCATTTCACAGTCTCAGAACATCTTTATTGTAATATCGTGAAGTACTCTTGTACTATAGATCATGTTTGAATATAGGGAAATAATTTTGTTATATATGCTTATGATTAAACAGGAACTGCGAAGAATTCCATTTTCTTTAATGATGTTGCTCGAAAGATAATTATTAGCTGGCATTACAAGACAATCTTCATTTTTCCCAAATAATGTCAGTGGGTGGTTTATCTCTCTCAAAACAGAAGAAAGAGTCTGAGCATCACCTCGGACTAGTTAGAGGGCTAGTTTTGCAGCAGTATAGTAGCACCACTTCACCACACATGCATATCTACCCACTACCCAATGCAAGCAAACATCTCTTCCCTCCCATGCCCCAATACATAATCCCCATACCTTCCCACCACACTGCACTGGAATTTCTGCCTAACTATGCACCCAAGAGACTGGATTAATTTCTAACTTTAACTCATTTAGAGTCAAGGCAACTACCAATGAAATCAAACTGGCACTACACAAATAATATTAGCCATGTTTACTTGTATCGTCCTCTAACAAAAAAGATCTTAAAAAGCATTGCTTTGAATTTTATCTCACAGTTGTGTTAAACTTTACAATTCTTTTGTTTATTTACCTTTTCAGGTTGACCCAGCTCCATATTACGAAGCTTGTGTTGAGGAGGCTTGTGCTTGTGATTTGGAAGGAAAATACCTGGGATTCTGTACTGCTGTAGCAGTATATGCAGAGGCTTGTAATAAGGCGGGTGTGTGTGTTGACTGGAGAACGCCTGATCGATGCCGTAAGTCAAAAGCGCTTCAATAATAGAAGGGACATCTTTTCACATTTCTTAATAACAATATTAACAGCAAGTGAATGCATCAGATGAGTTTTTTTATAAAATAGATTACCTTAAAGTAATCAATTATAATTGTCATCTGATTCAGTTTTAAAAAGCTGAATGGTTTTATTATACGACTTGATTAGATGGTTACTTTTATACTTGAATTAATTACTAGTAATAAAACATTAACCAGACACTACCTTATTTTGCAGCTGTGTACTGCGACTATTATAACACTCCTGGTGAATGCAGCTGGCACTATAGACCATGTGGAACTTTAACGGCAAGAACGTGCTCCGACCATGAAATTAGAAAGAAGTTTTCAGCAGTTCTTGAAGGTTGTATATAAATTCTAATTTATTTGTTGTTCATTGTTGAATCGTAAGTGTATTCCAGCTGAGAGGATGCATTTCTTAAAACACAGAGGATATGAGAGATTCAGGAAAGAATGCAGAGTTGAAGCCAGGATCAAACCAACTTTTTGAATGGTGGGACACATTCAAGGGATCATCAGGCTGCGTACACTCCTGAATACTAAGACAAATCTTGGCTTGTCTGCGGAGCAGTGCATCTTGCTTGGTGCAATTAACTACCTTGCAGAATAGAATCGTTCCAGCACATAGACAGCTGAATATTAAAACAACCACTCAACAAACGATTGTAGCTGCTTAAAGATCAGTGACAGTGAACTAAATTAAAAGCAGCAGAGTACATAGCTAAACAGCAGGATGTACAGATCTGATCATTTGAACAACTTACTTGGTTAGAAGTAGTGGTTTTTAAATTACAATGTGATAAATGTGTAAATGTAAATACAACGTAATGTGTAAAAATCTTAAGCACCTAAATTTAGCTAGGGTGCCTAAGAATTTTGCACAGTACTGTAATCAACTGTGATCTTTTCAAAGGGGGTTAGTCATATTTAATACCTGTCAATGGCACAGATTAAACAGTTCACATCATTGTGCATAGTATGAAATACTGTCTAAATACTGTATTGTAATGGTGCTACAAAAACAAAGTATGAAAATATTTCTGAAAGAATCAAACTTTAAAAATATCATTTATGGCATCCAGTAGGAGCATTTAACTTACATGTTTTACACTCTCAGGATGTGTATATGTACGTCACAGCCAAGAAGATACTTCTAAGCAAGAGTTATTTATGTAGCGTAGGAACAGCAGTATATTTAGATGGCAGGCTCCCATAGATAGCAGAGATAACAGGCAGAGAATTGATTTAGATTAGATTAAATTAGATTATGAGGACACACAGTCCTCTTTTATTGTCATTTAGTAATGCATGCATTAAGAAATGATACAATGTTTCTCCAGAATGGTATCACAGAAACACATGACAAACCGACTGAAAAACTGACAAAACCACATAATTATAACATATAGTTACAACTGTGCAAAGCAATACCGTAATTTGATAAAGAACAGACCATGGGCACGGGAAAAAGTCTCAAAGTCTCTCGAAAGTCCCATCATCTCACGCAGACGGTGAACCTCCAGCACCGCAAACTTGCCGATGCAGCATCCTGGAAGCATCCGACCACAGTCCGACTCCAAGTCCGTCCAAAAACTCTGAGCCTCCGACCAGCTCTCCGACACCAAGCACTGAGCACCATCTCTGCCGAGCGCTTCAACCCCGGCCCCGGCAACAGACAATAGGCAAAGCCGAGGATCTGGGGCCTTCTCCTCCGGAGATTCTCGATCACACAGTAGCAGCGGCAGCGAAGCGGGCATTTCAGAAGTTTCTCGAGGTGTTCCTCTGTGCTTCTCACGGCTGTCTCCATCAAATCAGGATTGTGCACGGCATCCTAGTTAACACATACGATATCATTCGGAACAGCTGCGCGCGCTACGTTTCGCCGCCATCTTCTCCTCCCTCCAGACTTATTTGATTTATTTACATGTTTGTATTTAATATGATTTAACACTATTTTCCATGTAATTGATAGTTATAATTAAAACATAAAAATATAAAGCAAAAAAGGTACAGGCAGGGGTTCCCAACCATTTTTTATGCCATAAACTAATACCATTAAGCAAGGGGTCCGTGGATCCTAAGTTAGGAACCCCTGGTACACCCAAGCAAGCTGAATCTGACAGAGAAAAGGCCTCACCGCTCATTTCCCACATTATTCTTAAATTTGTTTCAAGCTTCTTGGATTTGCAAGTTTTCATTTGCTTTCTAATAGAATTCATTTGGGAGAACGTAACATGGGAATTAGCGGATCATATAGATCTTGTTACTTTCTATTAAATATAGGGTGTTATGCACAATGCCCTGAGGCTCGTCCTTACCTGGATGAAAACAAGATGAAGTGTGTGAAGTTGTCTGATTGTACTTGTTATTATAATGGGGAAATATTGGAACCTGGTGAAGAAAGAAATGACTGCAGAAATTGGTAAGAATTCACTTTATGATATTTTTCAGGAATAAGTTAGTATTTATTTGTAGCATAATACAATTTTGGAACTGTAATAGAGACTTATCTAAATAGGAAGATGATGTTTGATACATTAAGATGCCAAACTTCATGAAGTGAAAAGTCAGGGAAGTAATCTACCAATTGCTCTTGCTAAGAGAAATAATTTATCATGTGCTTTTAATGTACTAACATGATTACATGAGGCACCTTTAAATAGAGGCTTCATACAGAAGTCTCATTTGTACTGATATATGTACTGTGTTTTGCAGCTTGCTCCCTGAAGAACGTTGCTTCTTTCAGCTGTATTCATGTGTATGGTTGAATCACAATAGACTTCAACTTGAAGTTAAAATGGCAGTATATAATGGTCTGGGTTGATCAGACCCAAAAGACCTAAACTAATTTCTGTGTCTAGGAGTTGTGAGAATAAGTTTACAAGCACAACAAAGTAACTTAAAAATATAGAGAGCACAAATAAGCCATACAAAGATTTAAGGGCTCATTATTCTTGGTCATCATTTGTCATTGATTGTCGCATTTATCAGGGGAACTCCAAATTCTGGGTCCATCTTAGACACTGTTCACAATCCCTCGGTCTAGGTGAAGCCCCAAGAACTGAATGAAAGGTTCCTCAATAAACAGGGGTTCAATCCACAAGCATAGCAAGACACACTGAGACAGGCAAACTATTTGGTCTTTTGTCCTCACGCCACTAACTCAGCACGGTTTCTTTCATTCAAACAACCCATATGTTCATCACCAGACATCTTTATGCCACTGTGCCTGATGCCAAGGAAGACTCCAAGAGCTATCAGCAAACGTTAGACATAAACAATCCTACTGTGTTTAAACGCAAACAACAGGAATTCTGCAGATGCTGGAAATTCAAGCAACACACATCAAAGTTGCTGGTGAACTGACGTCCTGATGAAGGGTCTCGGCCTGAAACGTCAACTGCACCTCTTCCTACAGATGCTGCCTGGCCTGCTGCGTTCACCAGCAACTTTGATGTGTGCTACTGTGTTTAACTTGTACAGACACCTTGACACCTTACATGCTGCCAGTTCACAAAGAATCAAAATGTCATTTGGAGCTTTTCAGACTTTATCCAATATTTGATCAAATTCACCACAACACATTCCGCCCCTTTGAATGTCTGAATAGACATTCTGCTTAAAACGAAGAATACATACTAATATCCCTTGGATGATTGAAAACTAATATTATCATAATTATCAATTATGTAGATCCAATTAATAACTGTAACATTCACATTAAAATATATGTCATCCTCAAGGGGTGTTAACAACTTCCTGTTGACAATTAAAACAGAATGAATAAGATTTACAAACACCACATTGTGATCAGGGATGCAAGAGTTAGCTTACAACTGTAGGCCCTCAATTAACACAATTAGTGCATAATCACATGATGTACATTTTTCATGAAACAATAATACTGTTTTCACAAATCACAGGGTTATCAGTGGCTTGTCAACTCCCCTCAACAGAAGCCTAATATCCAACAAAACACAAGACAAGCATTAAAACAGAACAAAGCAACATTCCAGCAGGAACCTTTAAAAACAGAAGCCGAGGGATAGTTAAAAATGTTTTCATTCTTTCTGAGTCAATTTGACCTTATCCACACACACTAGTTGGGTCTGTCCTCGTACCATCACCCACTAAGCATTTCCTTGTCTGTCAGCAATAACTTCACTCTCCACTGGAGCGGATGACGAGTCTGTCACAAACACTGTACGCCCTCCAGGAGAACTGAATCAGCTCTTTTATCAGCTCGTTCAGTTGTGCCATCAGGAACAAAAGGAATAAATTGTCCTGTCATTAACAAAAGGGGAGTACCTTCAAGGGGCGATTGTTCAAATTATACAAAGCACGGGGGAAGGACAGGTAACCATCCAGACCAGGTATGGGCAGGAGTAAGTAAACAAACTTGCTATTTTTAATAGGCCATTCATTCATTCATTCAATCAGACCACTGGCCTGAAGATAGTAGGGGACATGGAGGATCCAGATACACCATTAAAAACAGCCCTCTCTTGCACCCTGGAAGGCCTAAAGAGTGAACCAATATTTCAAGGGTGCAGAAATGAGATGTTCTAATCCCTGAAGGGTACCACACTGATTAGCTTTAACAGTAGGGATTGCCATAAAAAAAAAAATCAGAGTAAGACTCCACCATAGTGAGAATGTACTGGCATCGCTTCAGTAAAGGGAGGGGACCAATGTAATCTATCTGTCGAATCTGAACAGGAGCACGCCCACAGCAAATAGCAGCCAAGGGCCATTTTAAAAGCAGTTAGTCCTTAATTTCTAAACATAGTCCACAATTCCCGACCACAGTACAAGCTATATCAGTGGGAAGAATAATCCTTATGGCCTAGACCACTCCATAGCACCCTGTACCCCCAAATAACCAGAAGATTCACGGATCCACCAAGCAAGTGGGTTGCGATCAAAGTGTTAAAGGTTTCAGAAACCTCCTCTTCAGAGGATCCCCACAATAACACATCATCGATATAGCGAGCTACACACAGATCCTGTACCACCACACTATGGGAAGTAGTCGGACTATGAACATGTCCCTGTGGAAGCCATGTATAGGTGAACTGAAGGACATTCCATCTAAAAGCAAACTGATATTGCTCGGCAATAGAGATGGAGAAGGCAGCCTTAGCCAAATCAATAACAGCATAACTATCAGTCCCAATCCGATGTAGGGGCCACCGAAGGGTGACCAGTCCCTTTGTCTGGGCTATCAAATGCAACCCACAATGCTCACAGAATAAAACATAAAGAACGGCAGTAGGTACACCGTCATTTTTTTCCCTTTAGCAGAGACAGAACCATTTCCTTCCTACTAAAACGGGAAGAGGAACCATTGATACCCACTGCTGAGACACAGCCATCAGCTGCTTTGCAGCATTCCAGGATATAAAAGCAAACTTAACCTGATCTATATCTGACCCTTCAAATTGGGCCAATAGTCTGCAATAGTCCACCCTTCAGCTGGCCCTAAAAGATCCAACGAGATGCCTTTCCACCGTCCCCATTCCATCAATCGGGTGCACAGCCTCAGGGCGGTTATGATTATTGTAAATGGCAGATTGTATTGCTATATCTTGAAGGCGTGAAATAGCCTTGGGGGGGGGGGGGTCCAGGGACAAGGAGACGCGTCCTAATCCAAAGCAGCAAGATAGCGAGCAGGATCAGCCCATATTACTGTTGTCCACAGAAAGCGTTCAGCTCTGTCAACCTGATCAACCCACAATTCAGTCAAGACCAATGGGTCCATCATTAATAAATCGAATTGAAAAACAACAATTGAGAGGCGGGCGAATCAACTTTGTTCAGCCTGTAATTTGGTGGTAACGTAGTTACGGATAGTGTTCTCAGTGGCAGTAGAGGCAGCCGCAGCAGCTTTGATTTTGTTCATCAGCATTCCAGCGTTCCTCTAACTCTCATACATTTGATGGAGCGCGGCCTCAATTACATTGTTCTTGTCCCCACCCAAATCATCCTCATTCCAGATATCCTCATCCCAGGTATCCGGATCCTGCAGGAGCATAGATCGGACCTTTGCGGGATCCACTTTCATACAACTGCGCCACATGCAGTATCTGCATCACATTCGCCATAGCAACTTGTTTAACGCTCAGCACGTTCTTGCGCTGCAGGTGCCATTTCGTTTAAAATAGTGTTCTGAGGACTCAAAGAGTCCAACTTGCGCTGCAATCGCGAAATTTCCTCAGACTGCTGGGCTCTCTCAGTATTTGACTGTCACAACGCAGTTATAAAAAACCACCATACTTGAGGCACAGAATCCCTCTTAAAGGGAAAAGCTAAATGCTTAAAAGCATTGCAGGCGGAAACTTAACATCAGACAATTCAGCAAATGCCTTCTCCCAACATCAGGGAGGAACTCTTTACACAGATCATTAGAAAGTGACCCAAAGCCTTCAGAGTTATCTGTCCATCTGGGGTCCTGATAAGTCTAGGCTACACTATAGCTCGACTTGCTTGTTACCACCACATTTTTCTGGACCCTGCTCGCAGTGCCAAAGGTATATAGGCCTGGTTGATCCAAAAGACCCAAACTAATTTGAGTGTCCAAGAGATGTGGTTAAAAGCATGCAAGCACAACAAACTAACAAGCCTAATTTATTGTCATGAAACAGAAAGCACAAATAAACCGAACAAAATACTGCATAGCAAGTCAGAAAGATTTCCACAAAGGTTTCAGGGCTCACGATTCTTAGTCTCCACTCGACTGCTGATTGCCACTGTTGTCTGAATTCCAAGTTGTGAAATCACCCTGAGTACGTCCTAGGCACCAATTACGATCGCTCGGTCTGGGTGAAGTCCCAAGAACTGAGCGAAAAGTGCCTCAGTATGTAGGGGTTCAATCACAAGCATAGCAAGACACGCAGAGACAGACAAATTATTTGATCTTTTGTTCTCATGAGAATGGTTTCTTTCATTCAAACAACTCCTGTACATTGACAGACATTTTGATGCCACTGTGCCTGATGCCAAGGAAGACTCCAAGTGCTATCAGCAAATGTTAGACATAAGCAATCATACAGTGTTTAACTTGTATAGACACCTTGACATCTTACATACTGCAAGCTCACAAAGAGTTAAAGTGTCACTTGGAGCTTTTCAGGCTTTCATCTAATATGTATATAAAATATATATTGGACAAAATTTAATACTCCACAACACACAGTCATTCTAGAGTTTGCTGCATCTTCATACAGAAGTCCCATCAATGAACTCTGACCTTAAAGATTTAAGATTAGCTTTATTTGTTAAAACGCACATGGAAATGTTGAAACATACAGTGAAATCTATTGGTATCTGCACTGTTGTATGTGGTGACATTTATGTACTTTGAACTTTAAACTTAGCACTAAGTTATTCTGCAAAAATCTTCAAAAGAAGTTCCAGTCAAGGAATAGTCAAGTTTTTTTTTATTGTTACTTAGATTTGTCTGAAAGTACTTATCTTCTCGAATAAAACCCAGTTGTGAGACCTTGTACTTTCCTCCAAGAGACTTTCTCAATTGGAAACAATCAAAACAAACTCATCACTAAGGAAATATTTTAGCATCTAAGTAATTATTCTGATTATTTGTTGAGGCTGAAGTCATGACACTTATTTTTTTCTGTTCCAGTACCTGCATTAAAGGAAAGATGATCTGTACAGGTAATTTTAGAAAAATATGAATGAGTGATTGAATGATAGTATTATCTTTTGAGCTGTTAATTTAGTATAAGCCTTTTATGTACTTAATCCCTCTGCAATGTTAACAATCTGTGTATGGTTAAGATAAATGGCAATCTGTCAATCAACGCAGACTGTAAGGTGTAACCATTGCTGATTCAATAGATTTACACAAAGAATAAACAACTAATTGGTCACAAAAGAAGCCACGTTAGATTACTCAAATTGAAACATCATGGCATGCTCCAACTATGGGAAAGAAAATATTGCTGGACCTGCTTGCATGTGCTTATACCAAGAATCCTCAATTTTGATTGGGATTATTAGTGAGACAATTTCAGTTTTCTCAGATGAATTGTGTAGATTTGCCTTGGCATCAAAAAGTAGGAAAAGTCTAAGTTCAAAGTACATTTATTATTATGTACGTATAAATAATACAACCTTGAGATTCATCCACTTCCAAGCAGCCACAAAACAAGAAACTCAAAAGAACCTAATTTGAAACAAAAACTATGCCCAAAGCACAGAAAGAGAAAGGAAATATGTAAATCGTGCAAACGATAAAAACAAGCAGCATCACTCAGAACAAAAGTCAAGAATGTTCATACTATAAATATGGATGAAATTAGGTGTGGCAACAGTTTCAGCACTTAAGCTGCTTGGGTGAACCTGTCGCATTGATTAACCCTTCTGAGTTCATAAATACCTGCATTAGCCAATGTCCGGTATGTTTACCAACTTCATCATTATCATCTGGCAATCCACTACAGCTGCTCAGCATGACAGAGCATTTGCAAAAGAGATACAGAGTTGATGGTCTTAAATTGGTTAATGACATAACCCCATGACTGCATGGGTTTCCTCCCACATTCCAAAGGTGTTCGGGTTAGTAGGCTAATTGGTCACATTATAAGGCTAATAGGGCAGCACAGTCTCATTAGTCCAGAAGGGCCTGTTACTGTGCTGTATCTCTAAATAAATACATGAAAATAAATATAAAGAACTAAATAAAACACTCATTCTCAATCAAAATCTAGCACTATAGCTTTAATTAACAAATGCTATTTTATATCTCAAGATTCTGATGAAACATAGCCTGCCCTTGTCCTATTAGAATGTCAAATAATTTAAGATCAATATTTGTCCCTTATGTAATCCTATTTTAGGTAGTGTTCAGTCTTATCCACAATATTGTTGCTGATGTTCTTTAATACTTACCCTTAACATTTTCAAAATTTCAGTAATTCAATCCAAGTTTCTAAATGCAGGTTAACAACAGGAAATGTTGAAAATACTCATTGATCAGATAGCATCTGTGGAAAGAGAATAAGATGCTACTTGATCTACTAAACTTGCATAAGGACCAGGTAGAGTTAGAAACAAACAATTTTTAAGTAATGGATGGATAGAACAATGTCTCATGTAGACTAATGACTGAGAGAAACTGAACAAGATAAGTGGTGGTGATACTGGCCGGAGAATGGCAGAATGTAACAGATTAAACTCAGGATGTTTCCTTTTACTTATAAAACACTGTCATGTTGCTGTTTAGACTTTCCTACTACAACAACTGAAGTGTCAACAACCACGAGTCTTCCTACCACAACAACCAAGACGTCAACAGCCATGAGTCCTCCTACCACAACAACCAAGTCGTCAACAGTCACAAGTCTTCCCACAACAACTGAAGAGTCAACAGCCACAAGTCTTCCCACACCAACTGAAGTGTCAACAGGCACAAGTCCTCGTACCACAACAACCAAGACGTCAACAGCCATGAGTCTTCCTTCCATAACAACTGAAGTGTCAACAGGCACAAGTCCTCCTACCACAACAACCAAGACGTCAACAGCCACAAGTCCTCCTACCACAACAACCAAGACGTCAACAGGCACAAGTCCTCCTACCACAACAACCAAGACGTCAACAGCCACAAGTCCTCCTACCACAACAACCAAGTCGTCAACAGCCGCAAGTCTTCCCACAACTGAAGTGTCAACAGGCACAAGTCCTCCTACCACAACAACCAAGACATCAACAGCCACAAGTCCTCCTATTACAACAACCAAGATGTCAGCAGTCACAAGTCTTCCCACAACAACTGAAGAGTCAACAGCCACAAATCTTCCCACACCGACTGAAGTGTCAACAGGCACAAGCCCTCCTACCACAACAACCAAGATGTCAACAGCCACAAGTCTTCTCCCAACAACTGAAGCGTCAACAGCCACAAGTCTTCCCACAACAACTGAAGTGTCAACAGGCACAAGTCCTCCTACCACAACAACCAAGACATCAACAGCCACAAGTCCTCCTACCACAACAACCAAGATGTCAACAGCCACAAGTCTTCCCACAATAACTGAAGCGTCAACAGCCACAAGTCTTCCCACAACAACTGAAGTGTCAACAGGCACAAGTCTTCCCACACCAACTGAAGTGTCAACAGGCACAAGTCCTCCTACCACAACAACCAAGATGTCAACAGCCACAAGTCTTCCCACAATAACTGAAGCGTCAACAGCCACAAGTCTTCCCACAACAACTGAAGTGTCAACAGGCACAAGTCTTCCCACACCAACTGAAGCGTCAACAGCCACAAGTCTTCCCACAACAACTGAAGTGTCAACAGGCACAAGTCCTCCTACCACAACAACCAAGACGTCAACAGCCACAAGTCCTCCTACCACAACAACCAAGATGTCAACAGCCACAAGTCTTCCCACAATAACTGAAGCGTCAACAGCCACAAGTCTTCCCACACCAACTGAAGTGTCAACAGGCACAAGTCTTCCTACCACAACAACCAAGATGTCAACAGTCACAAATCTTCCCACAACAACTGAAGAGTCAACAGCCACAAGTCTTCCCACAACTGAACAGTCAACAGCCATAAGTCTTTCCACAACAACTGAAGTGTCAACAGGCACAAGTCCTCCTACCACAACAACCAAGATGTCAACAGCCACAAGTCTTCCCACAACAACTGAAGAATCAACAGCCACAAGTCCTCCTACCATAACAACCAAAATGTCGACAGTCACAGGTAAATAGATAAATAATATTGTTTGAAAACTTAATAATAAGATTCCAAAGCCTATCCAGAAAGGCACAGGTGTTTCTCCCAATCATTTTAATGCTTTCAGGTATGGATACAGAGTATGATATTCACAGCCTCCTTTGTCCATTCTAACTTATGTTTACCTCTCTAGCACAAACAGTATGTAAGGAATCCATACAGCTAAATGTCTTTGGGTGGTTTAACCTTATATGCCATTTAAATGTCAAAAGTGCCAACAAATTTATAAACTGCATGGTTAAATCAAATGATGTCCCTAAAAGTAGTACCTGAGAAAACAATATGTTCTTTAGGGACAATTAAATACTATGCTGTCATCCATGTAGGAAAATGAAGCAGGATCCCATGAATGACAGCAAGGTATATGAATAAGTCATGTATTTTCAGATGTTAGCAGAGGGATAAATATTTATCAGGCCACTAACTGATCTGTTTTTATTAAAGAAAAGGTATGGGATCATTCACATCCACTTGAGAAGTAAAGTCACATTTTATGATCTTGTAAAGATGCCAACTTCATCTTACATCTTTGCCACAAATGTGGTTTCAATGCATGGCCTTCAAACTTGAGAATAAAAGTGACTCAAAACCAATATTCCCTCTAAGATGTGCATATGTGCACACACATCTTTTGTTACTAGCACTCAAAGGAATTTAAACTGTGCACAAAATGTTGTCACCCTCTACCTCATTGGCATTTTAAGTATACTTCACAGTTGTACACAATCACATTTCCTTTTCCAGTTTCTGATGTGGACAAAGTTGAAAACATGGAGTTTGCAATGATTTGTTTGCAGAGTTTAGAATTGGTTTATTTATGCTGTTTTATTGAAGAAATTATTTATTGCGCACTTCTTGTTGTCACTGGGCAAAAAAATTGCACAGCATTAGACTTTTGCACACACTGGTTATTACAAATTGGAGGGAGCATTGACTCAAAACCTAGCAGGGTTCCACTGTGAAGCTTCATTTCTCTTGTGAAATACAACTGTCCAGTTTGCAACCTAATGGTCTATTCGCCCAAGACACCAGGCAATTTAGTCAACTCCAGGGGCCACATAGTCTCAGTCAACCCCCAAGCAGTGCATAAACAGATACAGTTAACTCTTCAGGTTATAGAATCTGCAATTTACACAGATGTTGCCTGCCCTGCTGAGTGTTAGCAGCATATATTGTTTTTTTTATATTTCAGATTTCCCACATCTGCAGTTGTCCCAATTTGGGGGCAAAAATTACAGTCAGCTTCAGAGACTGAGCAGTGGCCATCCACAGCAGGGTCTGGGCAAAGGTTGTCCACTCTAAGACCTGGGCAATGACCATGCCCGATTCTGTAACCTAAGAAAACAAAAGAACAATGCCTGGTATGCAGCGAGCACATCTATTTGCAGTTCTCCTCCAGTTCACACAGCACACTAACTTAGAAATATCTCACAGTTCCTTCAGTTTTGCTAGATTTGAATTTTTTAACTTCCCATCTCAAAACCTTAAGGCAGTGCTCACAACAAAAGGTCTCTTCTTTCTCAAAGGCATTTAAGACTTGGTTTTGCTAGTGTATCCTTAGACCAAAAGATGATTTTAAAATGCCTGAGAGGTCAGGTAATCACAATCAGCCATGGGGCTGGACAAGTAACCTTAATCCAGGTTGGACAAGGAGCCTCATTTTGGGACAACACTTTGTAAGACTGAGTGTTACTTGACTGAAGTAGATAGCAGTGCACAGGACAACTTTAGAGTCCTTCAGATGAAATTTGAAGATGAATCATGTTGGCTAATGGCCAACAGTTGTGCATCCCAGACTGTTAGAGAGCTGACAAGTTGTGAGGGATGTCAGAGGTAAAGTTTTTTGATTTATGTAAATAACATGTCCACAATGATATTAGATTAGATTATGAGGACACGCAGTCCTCTTTTATTGTCATTTAGTAATGCATGCATTAAGAAATGATACAATGTTCCTCCTGAACGATATCACAGAAACACAAGACAAACCAAGACTAAAAAAACTGACAAAAACCACATAATTATAACATATAGTTACAACAGTACAAAGCAGTACCGTAATTTGATAAAGAACAGACCATGGACACGGTAAAAAAAAGTCTCAAAGTCTCTGGAAAGTCCCAACATCTCACGCAGATGGTAGAAGGAAGAAAAACTCTCCCTGCCATGAACTTCCAGCACCGCAAACTTGCCGATGCAGCACCCTGGAAGCACCCGATCACAGTCGACTCTTGAGTCCATCCGAAAACTTCGAGCCTCCGACCAGCCCTCCGACACTGACCACCGAGCACCATGAGAGTGCACTTGTGAAAAACTCACATTTCTCCCTTTTTGCACGCAGACCATACTCACTCAGACTTGTAAGCACTTTCCAAGGTCTGGAAGTGCTCGTCATCATTTTCCAGTCACAATGATATCATCAAAATAATATTGGGATATCTTGCAGCACTTGGTGCATTGCTCTTTGTCAAATTGCTGGAGCTGATGCGATGCCAAAGACGAGATGACTATACTGGAACAGTTCCTTGTGAGTGTTGTTTGTGAGGAACTTCCTGCTTGACTCCTCATTCTCCATTTGTAGATAGGCTTGTGACAAGTCAATCTTTGAAAACCTCTTCCCACTTGCCAAAGATTCAAAAATGTCTTCTATTCATGACAGGCAATACTGCACAGTGCACAGCACCATGTTAATGCTCACCTCAAAAATCCCCACATATGCAAACGGCTGCGGCCTTCACTTTCTTGATCTCCGGGAAAATGCGTTTGGCTCAATCACTCCACTCAACTTTGGAGGGAATTCCAGATGCCTCCAAGCTCTGCAGTTCAGCTTCGACTTTAGGACGTAGTGTGTAAGGCACTGAATGCACTTAGTGGAATCTTTTTGTTGCTACTTCATCAAGTTCAATTCTGGCCCTCATGCCTTTGAGTTTACCAATATCCTTCTCAAACACCTTCTCATTAACATTAAGCATCTGTGCCAATCTCTGGTTAGCGCTACCATCTGAGTGGCCATTGTTTGTTGATGCCACACTGAGTGCTTTGATTGAGTGCCAGTCTAATTGGATTTTTCTCAACCATTCACATCTGAAAAGTGCTGGCCCTCCACTTTTCAATACGTAAAGCTCTAACTGTTGTGTTTGGCCTCCATACTTCACATTTACTTATAGTTTCCTTTGGGAGACACTTGTTTGTCTGTCTAAGTCTTTAGCATCACTGAGGTCTTCTCTAATGGTATCTTAGAAAACAGTCTGTTGTAGTCAGCCTCTGGAATTATGGACAAAGCTGACCCTTTATCCAGTTCCATTTTCAGTTTTACATTGGACGCACTTATTGTGATCCAGATGATTTTGTGATCTGCTTCAGTAATACTATGCAGTTCTAGGCATGACAGTTCACCTTTATAAGACTCTTATTATGTCTGATTCTGTTTTACATTCGGTAACTTTATGCATATTTTGTGCTTGAGACTTTTCACTTGGTTGTGCTTTTTGCCTGCCTTGCACATTCTCTCTATGCAACCTTGTCTGTGACACTCTGCAGACTTTTTCTTTGAACCAACAATCATTTGCATCATTGGAGGATTTGCCACATCAATAACATCTTTGGCTTTTTGCACCAATCAGAGACATGTTATGCATTTTGCATTCTAATCTCCTTTTCTGTAGTTCTGCTGCATCTTTTGCTGCAGTCTCTAACAATATTGCAATGGTGAATGCCGGTTTTAAGGTTAGGTCTCTTTCAGACAGTAGCTTCTTTTGAGTGCTTTGACAATGGATGCGACATATAAGCCTATCCCTTAATGCATCAGAAAGTCCATCTCTAAAGTTACAGTACTGGGGAAGTTTGCACAGTTCTGCAGTGTATTCAGAAATGCTTTCATCCTTTGGTTCCTTTTGTAAAATCTAAATCTCTCAGATATTGCCAGCTGTTTAGGACTCAAATGATTCTGTAAATTTGTAACAATGTCATTGAACGTCTTACTTGCTGGCTTTTCAGGGGTAACTAGGTTGCATAAGAGGCTGTACATTCTTGGGCCCATTAAGCTAAGAAGTGTAGGGGCTTTCTTCTGCTCCTCCACGTTGTTCGTGTTTTGTCAACTTTCCCGACTGAAGCCATCGCCACATTATTTTCACTTTGAATTCAGTATGTAAACAACAGCACATGCGTGGACAACAGATCAATACATAGTGTTAAGGGGGTTTAGGGGGTGGTGTCAGTGCTCCAAAAGAAACAGATCCATACATTACAGAAAGCAACAGATCTTTCATCGCTCAAAACAATTTTCAATTACTATCATGTTACCATTTGGTGAAATCAAATTTACACATAATAAGTTGATAGAAAACTTGAAATACTCAGCTAAATCTGAGAAAGTCATTTTGTAAATATTTCCTTTAATTATGTTTTCCTTCTTTCATATCTTACTACAGGAGGATGTTTAACATGGTCGACATGGTATAATGAAAATACGCCTACTCTTCAAATGAGATCAGACACTGAATTATTGAATCAAATGCCTAAGCCATTATGTCCGTACCCTGATTATAATATTACTGATATTCAATGTGAAGCTGTCAAATTTCCTCAGCGTCCAATAAGTGAGATGAAGGATAATGTGACATGTGATAAAGAGATAGGTCTTGTTTGTACTTATAATCCAGAGACATCTGAAGATTTGGTGTGTTTGGACTACAGGATTAGAGTTTGCTGTGGCCTTTATACATCAAGTCCCAGCAGTGCAGCACCCACAACAGCCATGACCACGAACAACACAGTCCCACCAATACCAAACACCACCTCCCTCCAAACAATTGAACCAAGCTCCATCACCTTGATCCCAACCACCAACACTACCACCCTCCTGGCGACGCAAGCTGCCTCCACAGTAACCACCTCCATCTTGACTACAGTAAGCAACACCCTCCCAACTACACGGACCACCTCCACCCCACAAACATGTGCAGCAGATTCTAAACCTACATGTCAGAAGTCTTCAATAATTCTCAATGAAAACGGCTGTGAGAAGTGGGATTGTTATTGTAAGTACATTTTATATATTACATAAATTCTTTAAATTAAAATATTTATTGAATCATTGAACCTGTCTGTACCTAAACAACTTTTATGCTTTCAGGCGAATGTTTAATTTGGGGAGATCCTCATTACCTCACATTTGGTGGCACACAGTATGATTTCTTTGAGAACTGTACTTACACCCTTGTGGAAGAACGGGTGCCAAGATACAATTTTTCCATACTAGTCGATAATTATTTTTGTTTTCCTGGCATCGACTTATCTTGTGCAAGAGGGCTGATCATCCTTTATAATGCAAGTTCTGTAATTATCCGGACTAATGACAAGAGGCGTGTAAGTGAATTACTACTGAACAACAAATGCTTATACAATGTTTGTGGTTGAATTGGTTCATGACTCATCACAAAACAGTGATGAACCTGAAAACAATTGAAGATCAGAAGTCTGCTAAACAAGATAGGTTTTAAGGATGAAATATAGAGATCTGGAAAAAGTTAACAGAGCATCCATGGGTTTTTTGTTTTGTAACTCCTAAATATAAAACTAATTGAAAGCAAAAGCATGGAGCCAGGAATAATACATCTTAGTTTCATTTTTACTTCAAGTGAGGCACGCACCTATGACATAGTGACCTGAAGGTTGCGAGTTCGAGCCTCAGCTGAGGTAGTGTGTTGTATCTTTGAGCAAGGCACTTAACCACACATTGCTCCTACTCGTTTATAGCCCAGCGGCAGCGATTGATGCAGTATGGACAGGAAAGGACAGGACAGGACATATGCCATCCATATACTTTAACATACAGTATATCCCACAGTGCAACAAAAAATGCTTAGTCAAACAATATATTTACAATATTACTCAAATATTATTAAATATCAAATACATAATAATGGGAGATCCAAACACAGTGCTGTTTTAGGCTATGTTACAAAAGGGTGATGCACAAATACAGAGATGTAGGAGCATCACTTTCTTGAGGGATGCTATCATTGGAGATTTTGGGTGAGGTGAGGGAGTGTAGAGGTGAGACAAGCCACGGAAGTCATTAAAGAAAATGTCAAATATTTTAATTTGGAAAACCATATAAAGAACAAAGAGAAAACAGAACTTAGAGCAAGCTAGCACCTATTCAGCCATTCAAGTACCAGAAGACATTACATATAGTTCAGGGTGAAATATATCAGTTGTTTAAGGATTTTTGATGTCGTTTATCTTTACAGATAACTTTTGATGATAAAATTGTGACTGCTCCCTACAGTTCAAATGGAATTAACATACAGTCAGAAAATGAAAGAGTATATATCACTATTCCTGACATCCTCGTGAATATAATGTCCTCTGGAGATACCTTTCAAATTAGATTATCACAAAAATATTTTCTGAATAATACTCAAGGACAGTGTGGTAAGTCTGATTTTGATTTTGAATCCTATTGATGTAATGGAAGACTAAATGAGATCTGTGCCTGTTAGAACATTTATTAGCAAGGTTGCTGATGCCATGTAGTTTCTCTCAGACTGACAAAAGCACACCTTCTTCCCCAAAGGCTCTTGCTTGGATAGTGCAGTCGATGAATGCAGGAGAAGGAGCGGGAAAATAATGCCCACAGACTGCTGCCACGTTACTGCAAATGACTGGAAGATTTCTGATCCGAATAAGCCATACTGTGAATCTGCTCCTATGGGCTTGCCTTGCTCTCCTCCACCTTCCTCTCCACCTTGCAAACTAAAATTCACACTTTGCAACAAACTTTTAGAAAAGTATGTGAACTACTTCCTCTTTTTTATTCAATGGAAATAAGAAAATGTCAATGACTTTATCTGCTAAAGGCTAATGTACAGATAAAGTTAAGGTGGTTGCAGCAACTGTCGTATATCTAACAACTTATGAATGCATCTATTAAAGCAGAAAACTACTTCCAAGCCAATACTAAAAATTGCCAAGTGACATAACAAAGATTACTTCCATTTGTGTGGCTTGATATTTTACTTATCTCAAAAGAACAATTGGTGGAATGTTAAATCCCAATGTTTGACCTTTATGGAGCACTTGATGCTTCAATTTAAACAGATATTAGAAATTACCTGGTGGCAATTTTCAGTTTTCTTTGCTGGAGCTTCTAATAAATCTCAATTGAACTGCACCAGGATTCTGGACTGTATCATCATCATCATCAGGTGCCGTACCCAGTTTGAGCTTTGACTGCCATGGCCGACACACTCCTGTTTCGTGTCAAGTGGATCAATTCATTGGTATTCATTTCCAGTTCTCTGGCTGCTGTCTCCAACATCATTTGTCTTTGTCTTCCTCTTGCTTTCTTCCCTTCAGTCTTTTCCATAATTACCATGCATTCTAACTCCTCTTTCCTAATCACATGTCCAATGAAGTTACGTTGCCTTTTCATGATCTCATACATTATTTCTCTTTTTGTGTTTGCTCTGTTCATGACACCCTCATTAGATACTCATTTCGTCCATGATATTCTTTGCATCTTCCTCAAAAACCACATCTCTGCTGCTTCAATTCGTTTGCTCATGTTACTAGATATTGTCCAACATTCTGAGCCACTTAACATAACTGGATAAATGTAACATTTCAGTACTCTGAGGCAGGTTGTCATGCCTAGTTTAGTGTTGGTCAATATACTCTTCATTCTCATAAAGGTGTCTTTTGCCATTCCTATTCTTCCTTTGATGTCCATGCAGCACCTGCCGTCTGATGTCACCCAGCTTCCTAAGTAGCAAAAGTTCTGTACTTGTTTTATGTCTTCTATCAGCCTGCAGATAGGATTCTCCTTCTTTTTGGATATCACCATACATTGGACTGAATACCACAGCCAAATGTCCACATGCTATAGGGAACATCTGGCGATGGAGCCTCTACTGCTTATTTTACTTAGTTGTTTCCAAAACGACCGTAGGATATAGGAGCAGAATTAGACTATTTGGTCCATTCAGTCTGCTCTGCCATTTCATCATGGCTGATCCATTTTTCCTCTTAGCCCCAGTCTTCTGCTTTCTCCCTAAATCCCTTCATGCCCACGAATCAAGAATCTATCAACCTCTGCCTGAAATATACCTAATGACTTGGCCTCCACAGCCACCTGTGGCAACAAATTTCTCAAATTCACCACTCTCTGGCTAAAGAAATTCCTCCTCATCTCAAAGGATGCCCCTCTGTTCTGAAGCTGTGTCCTCTGGTCTTAGACTCCCCCACCACTGGAAATATCATCTCCACATCCACTCTATCATGGCCTTTCAACATTCGATAATTTCAGTGAAGTTATCCCTCATTCTTCTGAGTTCCAGCAAGTAGAGGCCGAAAGCCATCAAACACTCCGCGTATGAGAAATTTCTTAAATTTAATAGACTTTTCTAAGTTTACATCTGGAACTTCCAGCCTTCAAGTTCATGGAAACGTCACAGAAAAAAGTTCATTTTAAATTTCCTGTACTGATTAATAAACAGTTGAAAATAATTTTAGATTAGCATAAACTTGAAAATTACCAATTACATTGTTTCTAACGAACGTTCAAGAATCCATTTGATAATCGCAGTTTCTAGATCTTATTTTTACAAAATTATAATATTATGACAGTTGGTAAAAGTGTTTTTCAGCCAATAAGTGGTTTTATTTAAGGGGCAGAAAATACTTGTTGAATACCTTTATTTTTAAACTGTCAGCAATGATTTGAAAAAGCTAATCTTTGGACCAATTCTTGCTCTCCTAAATGCCCAGCTGATAAAGATAGTATTTTGACAAATCATAAAACCTATAAGAATATGATTTGCTCTCTTTGTTAATACAGCTGACCTCTAGAATCATGGTGTAATTCAGTACAAAGTGGGTTTTTCTAGTTGCCCATTATCCCTATTTACACTAATCCCATTCACCTGCAGATTTGTAGCTTTCTAACCTTTGGGAATTCAAGTACTGTACTTGACAGAATGCTTCGTATGTGCTATGAGAGCATCCACCTGTGTTATTACTTCTGGCAGCACACTGAAACTGCTCTGTGGATATTTAAAAAATTACCTCTTGGGTCCCTTTAAACCTCTTACTCTCACATTAAACCTATGCCCTCATGATGTTGACAGCCCCACCATGGATACAAGATTCTTACTATCTATCCCTTTCATAATTTTATAAGATCATAAGATATAGGAGCAGAATTAGGCCATTTGGCCCATTGAATCTGCTGCACCATTTCATCACGGCTGATCTATTTCCCCCTCAGTGCCAATCTCCTGCCCTTTCCCCATATCCCTTCATGCCCTGACTAATCAAGAATAAATCCTCAGCCTTAAATATACCCAATGACTTGGCCTCCACAACCACCTGTGGCAATGAATTCCACACATTCACTACTCTCTGGCTGAAGAAATTGCTCCTCAACTGTATTCTAAATGGATATCCCTCTATTCTGAGGCTGTGCCCTCTGGTCTTAGACTCTCCCACCACAGGAAAATTCCTCTCCACATCGACTCTATCAAGGCTTTTCAATATTGAATAGGTGTCAATGAGATTCCCTCTCATTCTTCTGAATTTCAATGAGTACAGGCCCAGAGCCTACAAACACTCCTCATATGACAAGCCTTTCAATCCCAGAGTCATTTTCATGAACCTCCTTTGAACCCTCTCCAATGACAGCACAACCTTTCTTAACTAAGGGGCCCAAAACAACTCACAATACTCCAAGTGAGTCCTTACCAGTGTCTAATAAAGCCTCAACATTACACACTTCTTTTATATCTTAGTCCTCTTGAAATAAACGCTAAGATTGCCTTTCTCACCACCAATTCATCGTGCAAATTAACCTTTAGGGAATCCAGCACAAGGGCTCCCAAGTCCCTTAGCACCTCGGATTTTTAAATTTTCTCTCAATTTAGAAAATAATCTATACTTTTATTTCTTCTACCAAAGTGCATGACCATACACTTCCCGACACTGTATTCCATCTGCCACTTTTTGCCCATCTTCCTCATCGACGTTCTTCTGTAGCCTCTCTCCTCCTTCAACACTACCTACCCCTCCACCTGTCTTCGTATCTATCAGATCACTCCCTCAGTCACCTTCACTCCAGGTATACCCAGCCTATTCAATCTCCTAATCACTGTAATTCACCAATCAGGCGTCATCTGTTCTGCACCTTGTCCAGCACAGTCACATCCTTCCTATAGCACGGTGACCAGAGAACTGCTTAATACTCCATGCGTGCCTTGTTTATAAAGTTGGAATATGACTTCTCAGCTCATCTATGCAACTTCCAATGAAGGCGTGCATCCAATGTCTTCTTCATATTTTTATTCACCGGTGTTGCCACTTTCAGGGATACCTGGACTTGTATCCTATGCTACCTTTGTCCGTATTTCCGAGAGCCCTACTGTTCACTGTATTGGGCTGTTACTAAGTTCCATTATTTATCCACTGATTCCGCATACTAGGAGGCAAGTCCATCAATGGATCATGTCCTCTTTAAATCAGGGACTGACCATTACAATAAACCACACGAGTGCAAGTTAGAATTGTGATTTGCTGAGATGTGCCCACTTGGATCTGACTGTTCTTGAACCAGCCCACCAATTGCATGTTGCCCGCACAATATATAGGGACAGATAATTTACAAGCAAGTGTATGAATGATGAGCCTGAGTAGGCCACTCGCCCATCAAGGCTGCTCTGACATTTAATGAAATAAATAGTCTTTTGTAATTTCAACTCCAAATTCCTATTTGCTCTCAAACAGCCGAGTATCTATCTACAAAACAATCAAAGGTGTCACTTCATTGCCCTCTGAGGAGAAGGGTTTCAACACTCAAAGTGATATAGAGAGCAGTCCAGTTAACCCTTTCTTTTTAAATAGTGACATTTAATTCAAAACCTCCCTTAAGATAAAAACCCTTTTCCACAATTACCCGGTAAAGACGCTTTAGGATTTTATATCTCTCAATCACACTTCCTGCCAGCGGATGAGCAGCCGATGGTGCATTCCTGAGTGCACCGGGTGAAGAACTGCTAACGATAAATTATGTCTTGAGTCTCTATATATCTAAATACAATTTGAAACTTGTACAAAATATACTTAACTTTGTTTAAGTGTCATTCCCGTTCATTAGGCAAGAAGCCACTTTCTCCTTTATTATAAAAGGTGGGATAGGTGCTATGAAACTCATCCAGTAGTCAAAACTGGGAGTAATACAATGGTTAGTGGGTCATACAACTGACAATTATGTTTTTCCAGTGAACACAGGAAATTTAGCCTTGTTAGGTTAAGCACTTTAAATTCATTCTGAGGACAAAGAACAATTACCTTTACATTGTCTCTTTTCTGTTTACATCATAGACCATTTGAAGAATGCAGAAATCTTATTCCCCAGGAAGTTTACCAGTATTACAACTCTTGCATCTTTGACCAGTGCCACATAAATGTTACAAAAATTGCCTGTTCCAGCTTACAAGTTTGTGCCCTGGCTTGTAAAAGCATAGGCATATGTGTTGATTGGAGAACATTAACAAATGGCTATTGTGGTAAGTATTAAATAATTGTCGTCAATATTCCAAATGTGACATGTTTATTAAGAAAGAATCACAAGCTTTTTTATCCAGAAGGAGTTAATAAGTTGATAGAGGGAATGTTTTCATGTAAGATGAAGCTTCAGAAGTATAGACTCTCAATGTTCTTTAAACTGTAGAACATTATTCTAATGGTCACAATGTTTACACTGAAACTGATAATCTGAATTTTGTAAACTTGCCATCCTCTATGAATTACTGCATTGTAGCAGTTGGGAGATGAACTCAGAATTTGTACTTAGAGTTTATTATTCCTGGCAACATTTCTTAGAGTTCAGCTTGTATCGTCCTGCATAGCCAATGCAAGATTTTGTACAGCAGGAATACAGAATGAGATGTGAATCATTTGGTTTGATTTAGTTAATTTTGTCAGTGAGGATACAATATGTGGCATAAATATCCAGACTTTGATGTGCAAAGTTCTGCACTTCAGCTACAGCTCATGGTTAAAGGTTGGAAACCTGAGGATGTTGATGTACAAAATAAGTTGCCAAAGAAAGTCATTGAGGATATGTCAGTGACAATTAATTGATTAAAAAAAAGGTCAAGTGGCAAGATCAGATATTTTATGATTTATTACTATTCAGATACTAACTGAAGTTTATAATTACCACAACCGTAATACAGGTTTATTTATTTTAAACTAGTACAACACAAATGGAAACCATTCAGCCAATCAAGTTCACACTAGCTTGTGGAGCGCAATCTCATCAGTCCCGTTCCATTCCTCTTTTCCTCTGTAGTTTTGCAACTTATTCTCACACATGCCCATTAACTCCCCCACTTTCTTTGCCTCTTACCTGTGTTAAGGAATATATCAGCAAATATCTGGGATAGGGGTGGAAACAAGACTACAGAAAGTGGTGGATTCAGCCATTCATTCACAGGTGAAACCCTCCCCACCATTTAGTATATTTACATGGAGCACTGTCAGAAGAAAGCAGCATTCATCCTCAGAGGCCCTCGCTATCCAGGCCATGCTCTCTCCTCACTACTATCATCACCTAGGAAGTACAGACATCTTAGGTCCCACAGCACCAGCTTCAGAAACAACCCTGCAACCACAAGTTTCATAACCACGGTGAATAACTTCATTCACCACTTTTATGAACTGATTCTATGATCTAAAGACTCACATTCAAGGATTCTTAACAACTCATGTTCTCAGTATTATTTTGATTTGCACATTTTGTTTTCTTTTGCGCATTGATATTTATCAGCTTTTGTTTATGTTTGGTAAAGTCCTGTTGTATTTTTTTCATGTAAATGTCTGCAAAAAATGAATCCAATGGTAGTATATGGTAATATATATGCACATCAATAATAAAATTATTTTGGACTTTGAACCACAGTACCAGACAGGAATGCAGATAGTTGCAAGGAAACTCCTTACAGACAGTACACAGGGTCTGGCTCAAAACCAGATGCATGAATCTGTGGGGCAGTAGCAGCTGCTGTATCACCAGTTCATTATTGGCACTCAAATCTTAATTGATTGTTGATATTTATCAGAGTACTTAAATACTAAATGTGTCATGTTTTTATTTGCTTTTCAAGAATACAGCTGCCCAGATTGGTTGGTTTACGAGCCTTGTGCAAGTCAGGACAATAATGACTTTGAAAACAAGTAAGTATAAATTGTCAGCAATGCATTGAAGGAACTGTCTGCTGATTTTCTTTATTGAAAAATGGTTTCTAAGCCATGTTGAACAGAGGTACATATAACCGTACATATCTCTGTTACTACAGACAAGGAATTTAGCACAAAACTATTTCTCAGAAAAAAAACTCACAAAACAAATTTTCATTTTTAACATAATGAGACCATTAGATATAGGAGCAAAATGAGACCATTTGGCCCATCAAGTCTGCTCCACCACTTCATCATGGCTGATCCATTTCCCTCTCAGCCCCAATCTCCTACCTTTTCCCCATATCCCTTCATGCCCTGACTAATCAAGAATCTATCAATCTCTGTCTTAAATATACCAATGACTTGCCCTCCACAAATTCCACTGATTCACACTCTCTGGCTAAATGAATTCCTCTTCATCTCATAATAAACAAACTCCAATGGAATATTCAAGCAACACACATCAAAGTTGCTGGTGAATGCAGCAGGCCAGGCAGCATCTCTAGGAAGAGGTACAGTCGATGTTTCGGGCCAAGACCCTTCGTCAGGACTAACTGAAGGAAGAGCTAGTAAGAGATTTGAAAGTGGGAGAGGGAGGGGGGATCCAAAATGATAGGAGAAGACAGGAGGGGAAGGGATGGTGCCAAGAGCTGGACAGGTGATTGGCAAAAGGGATATGAGAGAATCATGGGACAGGAGGCCCAGGAAGAAGGAAAAGGAGGAGGGGGGAAAAACCCAGAGGATGGGCAAGGGATATAGTCAGAGAGACAGAGGGAGAAAAAGGACAGAGAGAGAAAGAATGTGTGTATATAAAAGAATAACAGATGGAGTACCAGGTTGGAGGAACAACACCTTTTATTCCGTCCGAGTAGCCTCCAACCTGATGGTATGAACATTGACTTCTCTAACTTCCGCTAATGCCCCACCTCCCCCTCGTACCCCATCTGTTATTTGTTTATATACACACATGCCTTTTCTCTCTCTCTCTCTCTCCTTTTTCTCCCTCTGTCCCTCTGACTATACCCCTTGCCCATCCTGCATCTGTAGGAAGAGGTGCAGTCAACGTTTCAGGCCGAGACCCTTCGTCAGAACTAACTGAAGGTGGCTTCCTTCAGTTAGTCCTGACGAAGGGTCTCGGCCTGAAACGTCGACTGCACCTCTTCCTACAGATGCTGCCTGGCCTGCTGCGTTCACCAGCAACTTTGATGTGTGTTGCTTGAATTTTCAGCATCTGCAGAATTCCTGTTGTTTGTGTTCCTTGCCCATCCTCCGTGTTTTTCCCCCCTCCCCCTTTTCCTTCTCCCTGGGCCTCCTGTCCCATGATCCTCTCATATCCCTTTTGCCAATCACCTGTCCAGCTCCTGGCTCCATCCCCCTCCCCACCGTCTTCTCCTATCATTTTGGATCTCCCCCTCCCCCTCCCACTTTCAAATCTCTTACTAGCTTTTCCTTCAGTTAGTCCTGATGAAGGGTCTCGGCCCGAAACGTCGACTGTACCTCTTCCTAGAGATGCTGCCTGGCCTGCTGCGTTCACCAGCAACTTTGATGTGTGTTGCTTGAATTTCCAGCATCTGCAGAATTCCTCATGTTTACGTTTTTATATCCAATAGAATATTCCACATTTTGTTCACTAGTGAGGAGTTCATTCATGGTGAACAAGTGGTACACCTTCAGAAGTATTTTAGAGGCAATGAAATCAAATGGCTTGTTTGAACAATCTGCCCAAATAGAGAAAAGTCTGGAAACAGTCAGGAAGTCTGTAGACAGAGAAAAAAATTATATTTCATGCCAATAATTCTTTGTCAGAACTGGAAAAATTGTAAAATCAATGTGCTTAAACATGGAGTGGAGAAAATGGGGAATACCTGTAATACAGTAAATTACAGAACCAATTTCTAGTTAAGATGAAGGGTGATCAACCCAATACTTAAGCATCGCTTCTCATTCCATAGATCCTGCCTGACCTCTGAATATCTTCAGAACACTTTGTTTTGTTTCAAATTTTCTAGCATCTGCAATCTTTTAATTCTTAGTCTGGTTAAACGGTATGATGCACTGGATTTAGCATTGTGATAGCTGCATAGATTTTTTTTATAGCATTAGAGGAGAATACATTGGGCAGAATCATGTTGATCAATGCAAGCATTTCATTAGCAAACTGTCAGAATTCACCCCAACAAGGTACAATTAATTTCAGCGATTTGATGTGCATATAACAAATTACTTAAAACCTGAATCTGATAACATGCTGACCAATTTGACAACTGTTATGTAACTGGACTCTGCGTGAAGTCCAATGGTGAAGCACAGACTTGCTGCCACATGCAAATATTTACACTAGGGAATCCATATATTGCTCTTGTAGCAGGGCAAAGAGACAGTCTAGCATCTTCTGACCTGGCACACATTCTGAAACCCATTCACTTCCATGGAGGTGTTGCAGTTTGAGTCAGAATGATAAGAATGAGTTACTGTACATTAAAAGAAACACTTGTTTAACTTAATTAAAACATCATGACAACATTTTTAATAGATTTAATTCTACTTGAATAATTTTACTTGTTTTAATTCATTTTTAATCATTGTTAAATGCTTCTCAAAGAATCCAAATTTAAGCAGCTTCAGCTGTCTGTAAGTTGATGGGGGAAAGGTTTGTGTGCGATGTGGGTGGGGGGGGGGAACCTTGGTTTATGTTAAAGGTTTCCACACTATTCTTTTGTTCTCTTTTTGCATTATTTATATATATTTTGTTATTATAATTTATAGTATATTTTAGATATTCCATTATATCCACTGCAGCAAAACAAATTTGATGACATATGTCAGTGATAATAGACCTGACTCCAAATTCAGTCTGGGTCCCTGTGCCGGTTGCTATGTACCACGTCACAAAGCCCAACTATTTTATCTAAAACTGTGGGTCTATGTGTGGCATCAATTATCAGGACACTCAATAAATTCCTTGGATTGAACTACAAAAGGTGAGGGGGTGGCTAATTACTGTGGTGAGTGCAATAGTAGTCCTACTGAACAAATTCTGGGCCAGATACTCCTACAATAATTAAGGGAAAATGTCTCCTTACCTTCCCAGCGATCCACATTACTATTCCAATAAACCAACATCTCACCAGTACTTTCATGATGAAGTACTGTACATCCCCTTTGACCATAACCCACTAGCATTACATTGCAGACAAGAGAAAATCTGCAGATGCTGGAAATCCGAGCAACACACACAAAATGCTGGAGGAACTCTGCAGGCCAGGCAATATCTATGGAAAAAAGCATTGTCGATGTTTCGGGCCATAACCCTTTGGCAGGACTGGGAAAAAAAGGCTGAGGAGTAGATTTGAGAGGTGGGGGAGGGGCGAGAGAAACACCAGGCAATAGGTGAAACTTGGAGGGGGAGGGATGAAGCAAGGTGCTAGGAAGTTGATTGGTGAAAGAGACAGAAGGCCATGGACAAAAGAAAAAGGGAGGGAGGAGCAGCAGTGGGAGGCAATGGGCAGGCAAGGAGATAACATGAGAGGGGGAAACAGGGATGGGAAATGGTGAAGGTGGGGAGAGGCAATACTGGAAGTTTGAAAAATCAATGTTCATGCCATCAGGTTGGAGGCTACCCAAATGGAATATAAGGTATTGTTCCTCCAACCTAAGTGTGGCCTCACCATGACAGTGGAGAAGGCCATGGATGGACATATTGGAATGGGAATGGGAAGTGGAATTGAAATGAGTGGCCACTGGGAGATCTCACTTGTTCTGGTGGACAGAGTATAGATGCTCGGCAAAGCGGTCTCCCAATCTACATCGGGTCTCACCGATATACAGGAGGGCACACCAGGAGCATCGAACACCGTATATGACCCCAACAGACCTACAGGTGAAGTGTCGCCTCATCTGGAAGGACTGTTTGGGGCCCTGAATGGTAGCGAGGGAGGAGGTGTAGGGACAAGTGTGGCACTTGTTCTGCTCGCAAGTATTAACTTTGCAGCCACTTTTACATTCACCAGTTTAATAGAAGAGCTGTTTTCATTTCTTTCAAACAAACCTGTTTTTCAGCAAGCTGTCACATAGCCTGAAATTATCCCCCCTGTCAGAAGGCTGCGTTTGTCCAAAAGGAATGATTCTTTCTGAAAACAGGACTGCATGTATTAATTCGAGTGAGTTGCTTCATTTTTAGTTTAAAAAAAAAGCACAAGCCACTTGATCAACAGTAAACTTTAAGTAAATTGATATTTAAAATTAATGATTAATTCTATTTGTTATTTGTGGAAATATAATGCTGGCAGTAAGGTTATACTCTATTTTACAGGTTGCACAGACAGTTCAGGAAATAGAAAATATGTAAGTGCTTTTTTTTCAAACCATTCCCACTACATAACTAAAAAGGAAATCTTATTCACAAGAGATTTTGCAGATGCTGGAAAACTTGAGCAATACAAAATCCTGGAGGAACTCCACAAGTTAGGCAGCACCGATGCATAAATTTTGTCAGGATTGGACAGGAAGGGTGAAGAAGCCAGAATAAGGAAGTGGGGGAGAAGATGGAGTACAAGCTGGCAGATGATAGGTAAGACGAGTTAAGGAGGAAAGGTAGATTGGGAGAAGAGGGGGGGGGGATGAAGTGAGAAGCTGAGAGGTGATTGGTGGAAAAGTTAAGGGTTTAAGAAGGAATCTGAAAGGAGATGACAGTGGGCCTTTGGAGAAAGGGAAGGAGGAGAGTTCCAGAGGAAATTTATGGATAGTTGAGGAGAAAAGAAGGGATGAGAGGGGAATGAAAAGGGAAAAGAGGGAATGGCAGAAATTACTAGAAGTTAGAGAAACCGATGTTATACCATCAGGTTGAAGGCTACCCAAATGGAATATGAAGTGTTGCTTTTCCAACCTGAGAGTGGCCTCATTGTGGAAGTAGAAGAGGCCATTAACAAACATGTCAGAATGAGAATGGGGTTAAATGAAATGGGTTGCCACCAAGTTATCTAGCCTTTTGTTATGGATAGAGCAAAGGTGCTTGATGAAACTGTTACCCAATCTATATCTGGTCTCATCGCTGTAGAGGACCTGTAGAAGACTCCGAAAGACATACAGGTGAAGTGTCACCTCGCCCAGGAGGACTGTTTAGGGACTTGATAGGTGGTGAGGGAGGAGAGGTGCATGTGTAGCACATCACACACAAAATGCTGGAGGAACTTATCAGGCCTGGCAGCATCTATGGAAAAGAGCAACAGCCGACATTTTGGGCCAAAGCTTTGCCTGCCTTTTCATCAACTACATGGAACAGTCCATGTTCCAAGCCTAACACTGGTAATGCTCCCAATCTGGTTCTAAGCTACAATGCATTGGTACAGCTTCCTGTGACCAATGCTGAGTTCGTCAACTTCATCAACTTCACATGACCTCTCCCACCAATCACCTCCCAGCTTCTCACTTCATCCCCCCTTCTCTACCCATCCATTTCCCCCCTTGACCCATCTCACCTATCACCTGCCATGGCACATGTCCCGCTTGCAGAGATAAGTTCCAGGATAAGGAAGTCATGCAGAAAGCAATCCCTATGGAAAGCAGAGAGTTGGGGGTGGTGGGGGGAAGGTGCTTAGTGGTAGGATTCTGTGGCAGATGGAAAATGTTATGCTGGGTGTAGAGGCTGGTGAGGTGTCAAAGGGAATCCCATCCCTGTAAAGGGCAGCAGGAGGATGGGGTAACGGCACATGGAGGGAATGCAGATGAGGGCAGACGTGCATCGATGGTGGAAGAAGGGAAAACTGTTCTTTGAAAAAGGAGGACATCTCAGATGCTCTGGAGTGGAAAACCTCATCCTGAGAACAGATGCAGCAGAGATAAGGGAACTGAGAAAAGGGAATAGCATTTTCACAACTGACAGAGTGGTAAGAGGTATATTCAAGACAGCTGTGAGAGTCGGTAGGTTTATGAAAGATATCAGCAGAGATGGATACAGATTGAGAAAGGGGAGAGAGGTGTCAGATGGACCAAGTAAATCTGAGTGCAGGGTAAAGTTGATAAAATTGCCAAGCTCAGCATGGGTTACAGGAAGCAGTACCAATGCATTGTAGCTTAGAAAGAGTTGGGGAGCATTACCAGTGTAGGCTTGGAACATGGACTGTTCCGTGTAGCTGTTGAAGAGAAAGGCATAGCTTAGGCCCATGCAGGTGCACCGTGGGTTTGAAGAAAGGAGGTGGAGCTAAAAGAGAAGTTATTGAGGGCGAGAACCATTTTCGCCAGACGAGGGAGGCTAGTGGTGTTGGGGAACTGGTAAGATCAATTGTCCAGAAAGAAGTGGAGTACTTTAAGGCTTTCCTGATGGGTAATAGAGATGTATTGAGACAGGATGTCCATAGTGTGTAATGAGGTGATCAGGACCAGTGAACTTAAAGAAATTGAAGTGATGGAGAGCAAGTGAAGTGTCATGGATGTAGGTAGGAAGGGACAGGACCAAGGGGGACAAAGTGGAGTCAAGGTGCAGGAGCAGAAAGAAACAATGGGTCTAATAGGATGGTCAGCTTTGTGGATCTTGGGTAGGAAGTATAAGCGAGCAGTTCAGGGTAAGAGAACTGTGAAGTTGATGGCAGTGGTTGGAAGATCTCCAGAATCAGAGCTTGGCGATGATGTGGGACAATGGTCTGATTCTCCTTAGTGGGGTCCTGTTCAAGGGGGGTAAGTAAGAGGAGGTGTGTGAGAGTTGCTACCAGGCCTCAGCAAGATAGGGGCAACAAATAAATCTTATTTATTGTAAACCACTCTGGAAACAACTCCCTCTCTTTTTTAGACACATTTATCTTGAGTTCTATAAGTATGGTGAACAAATGAATCAGACTTGAGGCCTGGGAGGAATGCAGTGCAGATGATGGACAGGAGGGACAATTGAGGAAGGCTGGGAAGGAGACTTGGAAGAAATGCAGAGAGAGTATTGCAACCTCATGGGGAATTGTGGAAATGAATAAAGATTTGTACCTAGAGATAGAGTTATGAGAGGAGAGAGAGCTGAGAAAGATGACAAAGCCTTCATGGCCGTGAGAAATTGAAGAGAAAAGAAAGGAATGAGATATCAGGAATAAACTGGGATCTAAATTAGGGTAGGGAAATGATTCAAAGATACGGTTGAGAGTACTCAAGGGATAGGTGTATCCATGGGAAATTTGAGACACGAAGGCTTGATCAAAGGGAAGATTAGGATCTGCGGATGTGGGAACAGAAGAGTTCTGGGAGAGAATCAAAACTCGTAGAATTGTAAGAATGAAGGTTAATGGGTTCAAATGAACTTTTCTCAGAAAACCTCCTATTTTTGGACAGATTTATAGTCAACAAACACTTAACAACTGGACCTGAATCTACAACTCTCCATGCCTACAGCACACTCATAACATCATTGAAGACCCATCCCATTCCGGATACTGTCTGTTCAATCTCCTGTCATCTGGAAGGAGATATAGAACCATCTTAGTCAACACAGTAAGACTGAAAAACAACTTCTTTTTGAGGGCTGTTGTGTGGATGAATAATGCTACACCCCAGCTTGCCAATAGCCTTTGAGTGTTATGGTCTATCAAAGTCATTTGTTGCATGTAAATATGGGATTTCTTTTATTAAGCTGTACCACATGTCAATACCTATTTTGCATGGACTGGAGTAACACAGCGATCTCATTGTCTTGAACAATAACAGTAAGGTTCTGTTCTATTCTATAACTATATAGGCTGTCTAATCCAACTGGTAGAGGAAGAGTGAATGGAGTGATTTTTCATTTGAGTTCTAGTCATGATTTAAAGCCCATTCTTTAGACTAATGTACTAGTAAATACTAAAACAGTTACTCATAATTAAGATTTTTTTTTAGATTTAACACATTTTTATCCTAAGACATGCTGCCAAGACTTTTTTTCTGCAAATAAGCCCTGGAGCACCAGGATATGATGAATACTGGGATATCTAGAAATTGCTTGTGAAGAAAGCTACTGATTTTCCAATTTTCCTTACATTCAGGATATTTCCATGTATAGTCCAATGAAATTTCTCAGTGGCATACATTTGACTTCATTTTCATTTGGGAACTATATGACACCCTTTTCTGTATGTTTCATTCCTAGGAAGGAGAAGTATGGAGAGAGTCCCCTGATGAATGTATCTTCCAGAAATGCATTAACTCTCAAGTTGGTATCATATATATGTGTTCTGCTTAGTGCATATCAGTGGGTTGATTAATCTATTTAAAAAGTAACAAAACTTGAAGAAAGGGGACATACTCATGGACTCTACAACTCATGCTCATTTGCATAGTATGTCTTCTTTTGCACATTGGTCAGAGAGGCATAGGACGCTAGAGTACAGAAACTGGCCCTTCCGCCCATCTAGTCCATGTTGAACTATTAATCTGCCTGGTCCCATTCACCTGCACCAGGACCATATCCCTCCATTTCTCTCCATCCATGTAACTATCCAATTTTTTCTTAAATGTTGAAATTGAACCCAAATCCATCATTTCCACTGGCAGCTCATTCCACAATCTCACCATCCTCAGTGGAAAAAGCCAGCTTGCATTTACTCTCTCCTATACCCTTCATAATTTGGTATACCTCCATCAAATCTCCCCTCACTTTCATACGCTCTAGGGAATGAAGTCCTAATCTGTTCAACTTTTCCCTATAACTCAGCTCTTCAATACCTAAAAATATCCTTGTAAATTTTCTCTGTATTTTTTCAAATGTATTGATATCTTTCCTTTAAGTAAGTGAGCAGAATTGCACACAATACTACAAATTAGGCCAAACCAAAGTCTTATACACCTTCAGCATTACATCTCATCTCTTGTATTCAATACTTTAACTTATGAAGGCCAATGTGCCAAAAGCTTTATTTACAACCCTGTATACTTGTAACATCAATTTCACAGAATTATGAATCTGTATTCCCAAATCACTCTGTTCCAGTGCACTCGTCAGTGTCCTACCACTCACCATGTACTATAATCCCTACCCCGTTTTGTTCTCCCAAAGTGTAACACCGCAGACTTGTTACATTAAATTCCATTCTCCATTTTTCATCCCACTTTTTCAGCTGGTCCAGATCCACTGCCAGCTTTGATCACCTTCCTCGCTGTCTACTATGCCCCCAGTCTTCGTGTCATCACAAATTTGTTGATCCAGTTATCCACATTATAGGCCAGATCATTGATATAGATGAAAAACAACAGCAGGCTCAGCATTGATTCCTGCTGTACACACAGTAGTCACAGGCCTCCAGTCAGAGAGGGAACCGTCTACTATTAATCTCTAGCTTCTCCTGCAATGCCAATGTCTAATTCAATTTACTACTTCATCCTGAATGCCAAGCAATTGTAGTTTCTTGACAAACCTCCCATGTGGGACCATCAAAAGTCTTGCTAAAGTCCATGTCGACAACATCCACTGCCTTGCCGTAATCAACTTTCCTGGTAACTTCCTCAAAAACTCTTTAAGATTGGTCAGACATGATCTACCACACACAAAGGCATATTGACTATCCCTAATCAGTCCCTGTCTATCCGAATACTTAAAGTGCAAATCTGGTCCCTTAGAATACCTTCCAATAACTTACTCACTACTGATGTCAGGCTCACTGGCCCATAATTTCCTGGTTTATTTGTGGAGCCTTTCTTAAACAATGGAACAGTTTTAGCTATCTTCCAAACCTCTGGCACCTCACCCATTGCTAAGGACATTTTAAACATCTCTGCGAGGTCCCTGTAATTTCTGCACTAGACTCCCACACAGTCTGAGCGAACACCTTATCAGTCCCTGGGGATTTATCTACCCTAATTTGCCTCAAGACAGCAAACGTCTCCTCTTCTGTAATCTCTCTGGGACCCATGACCTCACTGCTGTTTGCCTCACTTCTGTAGGTTCTTTGCCCATCTCCCAAGTAAATACAGATGCAAAAAAAATCCATCTCCCCATCTCTTTCACCTTCATGCATAGGTGACAACCCTGATCTTCAAGAGGACCAATTTTGTCCCTTGCAATCCTTTTGCTCAACATGCCTGTAGAAGCTCTTGGGATTCTCCTTCTCCTTGTCTGCTAGAGCAACCTCATGCCTTCTTTTAGCCCTTCTCATTTCCTACTTTAAGTGTTCTCTTGCATTTCTTATATGCCTCAGGTACCTCATGTGCTCCTTTTTGTCTATACCTGCCCAATGTACCTCTTTTTTTTAAACAGGGCTTCAATATCTCTTGTAAATCAAGGTTCCCTAAACTGTTATCCTTGCCTTTTTTCTGACAGAACGTACAAACTCTCAAAATTTCATTTTTGAAGGTCTCCTACTTACCAAGCACACCTTTGCCGAGCAGAGGGATCTTGGAATCCAAGTTCATAGCTCCTTGAAAATGGATACACAGATCAATAGGGTGGTTAAAAAGCTTATGGAATTCTTGTTTTTATTAGTTGAGGCATTGAGTTCGAAAGTCAGGAGGTAATGCTGCAACTTTATAAAACTCTGGTTAGGCCTCATCTGGATTATTGCATATAGTTCTGGTCACCCCACTATTGGAGGGCTGTTGAGGCTTTGGAGAGGGTGCAGAAGAGGCTTACCAAGATGCTGTCTGATTTAGAGGAAATGTGCTACAAAGAAAGGCTGGAGAAACTTGGGCTGTTTTCTCTGGGGCATCAGATGCTGAGGGGAGATCTGACAAAGGTTTATAAGATTATGAGAGGCATAGATAGAGTGGACAGAGAGTAGCTGTTTCCCAGGGTTGAAATGTCTAACACCAGGGGACATGCATTGAAGGTGAGAGGGAGTAGGATCAAGAGGGATGTGAGGGGTATGTTTTTTACTCAGAGAGAGGTGGATGCCTGGAATGTGCTGCCTGGTATGGTGTTAGAGGAAAGTACATTTGAGGCTTTTAAGAGAAGTTCGGATAGGCACACGGATGTGCGGAAGATGGGGGATATGTACATAAAGTAGGTAGGAGGGATTAGTGTTTGGGAGTTTTTGATTTACATTTTTAGCTGGTTTGACATGACGTTGTGGGCTGAATGGCTTGTTCCTGTGCTGGACTGTTCTATGTTCCAGTACAACACAGAAATAGGCCCTTCAGGCAACAATGTTGAGCCGAACCAATTAAATTAGCAATCAAGTAGCCAACTAAATTAATCCCCTTTGCCTATACAATGTCCATATCCTTCCCTTTTCCACACATCCATTTACCCACCTAAATGTCTCTTTAAAAGTCTCTAATGTATCTGCCTCTACCACCACCCAAGGCAGCACATTTCAAACACCAAACACTCTCTGTATAAAAACTTACACCCTCTCACCTTATATACATGTCCTCTGGTATTATACATTTCAACCCTGGGGAAAAGATATTGTCTAAACTTCTCATAATCTTATAAACCTCTAGCAGATTTCCCCTCAGCTTCTGTCACTCCATAGAAAACAACCCAAGTTTGTCCATCCTCTTGTTATAGCACATGCTCTCTAATTCAGGCAGCGTCCTGGTAAACCTCTTTAGATTAGATTAGATTAGATTCAACTTTATTGTCATTGTGCCAAGTACAGATACAAAGCCAATGAAATGCAGTTAGCATCTGACCAGAAATGAAAGAATCGTGTTAGTTACAAAATAACTGTGAATAAAAAAAGTGCTACAGCACACAAATATAAAAGTACTGAGACAGTACAATATGGATGCAATACTGCTTAACGCTGTGATGTGAGGTTCAGCAGGGTCACAGCCTCAGGGAAGAAGCTCTTCCTGTGCCTGCTGGTGCGGGAGCAGATGTTCCTGTAGTGACTAACGGATGGGAGGAGAGTAAAAAGTCCATGGTTAGGGTGAGATGCATCCCTGATAATGCTTTTCGCCCTGCCCAGGCAGCTTTTATGGTAGATGTTCTTAATGGTGGGCAATTGGGTGCTGATAATGTGCTGGGCAGTTTTCACCACCCACTGGAGTGCTTTGTGATCCGATACGGGACAATTGCCGTACCACACTGAGCTGCAGTTGGTGAGTATGCTCTCAATGGTACAGCGGTAAAAGTCCATCAGTATCCTGGGACAGAGGTGAGCTTTCTTGATGCTCCGCAGGAAATAAAGGCGCTGTTGCGCCTTTTTGATCAGGATGGAGGAGTTCAGGGACCAGGTGAGATCCTCGGAAATGTGGACAGCAAGGAAGTTGAAGCTTTATACATGCTCCACTACAGCTCCGTTGATGTAGATGGGGTTGTGCACCTTCTCCAAAGCCTCGACACCCTTCCTGTAATGGGGTGAACAGTATGCAATACTCTGGATGCTGCCTAACTATAATTTTATAAAACTGCAACATAACTTGCTGACTTTTAATTTCAGTGCCTCAACTAATAAAGGCAAGTATGCCATTCACCTTCTTAACCACCTATTGACCTGTGTAGCCAATTTCATAGAGCTAACAACTTGGACCCCAAGATCCCTCTGCTCCTCAACACTGTTAAGGGTCTTACCTCTGTACTCTCTCTTTGAATTTGACCTACCAAGGGGCAACACTTCACATTTGGCCAAGTTAAACTCCATCTGCCATTTCTCCACCCATGCCAACTGATCTATATCCTGCTGTATTCTTTGCCAGTCACCTATGCAAAGAATACACCATCGATCTTCCTATCATCTGCAAAATTACTAACTCATCCATCTACATTTTCATCCAGGTTACTTATATACATCACAAACAGCAGAGATCCCAGTATAGGTCCCTGCGGAACACCACTAATTGCGGACCTCCAGGTAGAATAAGTCTCTTCGACCACTACCCTCTGTCTTCCATGGACAAGCCAGTTCTGAATCCAAACCAGCTATTTCACCATTGATCACATGCAATGGATGAGACTCCCATGAGAAACCTTGTCAAACCCCTTATTAAAATCCACGTAGACAACATCCACAACCCTGCCTTCATCAATCAATCACCCTCGTCACCTCATCAAAAATAACAATCGGAATCAGAATCAGGTGTAATATCACTGGCATATGTCATAAAATTTGTTCAAGTTAGTAAAATACGACTTGCCCTGCACAAAGCCATGCTGACACCCCTAATTAGGCCATGGTTTTCCAATTATTCATTAATCCTATCCATAAGAATTCTCCCCAGTAACCTCCCTACCACTGACATGAGAGTCACCACTTTATAGTTTCCAGGATTATCCCTGCTTTTCTTCTTGAATAATGGAACAACATTGGCTACTCACCAGTCCTCCTGGACTTTGCCTGCAGCTAGAGAGAGCACAGAGATCTTGCTTAAGGCCCCAGAAATCTCTTCATTTACCTGTTAATTCTCTCAGCACTGATCACCCTGCCTCCCTATGCTCTTCTCCTTGGTAAATACTGATGTAAAGTACTCATTGGCAACTTCACCCACATCTTTTGCATCCAAGCAAATGGTTCCTCCTTTATCTTTGAGTGATCCTATCATCTCCATAGTTATCCTCTTGCTCCTGATGTATTTCTCTTTAGTCCTACTGGCCAAGGATTTTCATGGCCCCTCCTGGCTTTCCTAATTCCCTTCTTGAGTTCTTTCCTGGCTTCTTTATAATCCTCAAGAGCTCTGTTTGATTCTAGCTTCCTAAGATTTATGTACTTTTCCTGTTTTTTCACCTCCTTCTGCATCCAAGGTTCTGACTGGAACATACTTGTCCTGTACTCTGTGCAGTTGGTCTTTAAAAACTCTTCACATGCCAGACGTGGACTTGCCCAAAAACAGCTGTTCACAATGACCTCTTCCTAGTTCCTGCCTCATGCTCTCGTAATTTGCCCTGCCTCAATTTAATGCTCTCCCACAAGGTCCACACTTATCCTTACCTATAGCTATCTTAAAACTAAAGGAGCTGTAGTCACCGTTCCCTAACTACTTACTCACTGAAAGGTCGGTCACCTGTCCAGACTCATTACTCAACACCAGATCCAGTACAACCCCTCCTCATCTTGGGCTACCTACATATTGATTTAAGAAACCCTCCTGAATGCACATCTGTTCCATTTAAACCAGTTGCACTATGAAGGTCCCAGTTTATATGAGGGAACTGGAAGAACCTTAAAACAACCCTCATCAAAGTTGCTGGTGAATGCAGCAGGCCTGGCAGCATCTCTAGGAAGAGGTGCAGTCGACATTTCAGGCCGAGACCCTTCGTCAGGACCTTCATTAGGGTTAAAACAACCCTATTGTTTTTGCAACTTTCCTTAATCTGCCTGCATTTCTGTTCCTCAATGTCCCAGTGGCTACTGGGGAGTCTGTAGTACAATCCCATCAGAGTACACCACAGTTACATCTGTTAGTTTTTCATCCTCCCAGATGGCCCTTAGTACATCCAGCTCTAGTCCTTGACCTACAGCACCTTATGTGTAAGGTGCTCAGGAGCTGAAATTGGGTGCATTTGCAGCAGATGTAATCATCAGGGAGCCTGTCAGGTACGCTGAAATCCCACATCTCACAGGAGGAGCATTCCACCACATTAACCATCCGGCTTACACTGAACTAAGGTTTAAGGATTTATAGGCATAAAAAGAGCTTACCTGTTCTTAATTGTGTATTTTCCTTGAAACCTTTGAGTTTTGTGCTCTTTTCACCTTTACTCACCAAAGCCTGACCTCTCGAAATCTGGTCCACTCCAACATCGATTCTATTGTATTTGTTTGTTCTATTGTGAATGCCTGCAAGAAAATGAATGTCAAGGTGTCATGCACTTCAATGTCCATCATCAACAGTAGCCTCGTAGCATGATCACAGACCAAACTGGAAAAGTACAGAAAAACATACCAGACTGGTTCTGTGGCAGTTACCGAGCAAAGAGGAGGGAGAAATCAGCCCCACCATCTGCCTGTGGAAAAATGTGTCTGTTCATTACGGCACGGTAGAAGTGAGCAGCATGCAGTCCTTTTTCACACGGAAGATGCCCAGCATCACTAAATGGGGTAGATTCAGGAGCAGCTCAGAACTGGCCAAAAAAAATGTTGGGACTACTTGAAAACAAACGAAAAGTCATGGAAAGGCTAAGTGAGAGAGTATCACACTGTATGACGTGCTTCCAACTAACTGAATTCCAAGTCAAATAAATACGTTTAATCCTTTATTACAAACCAACATGAAAATCATTTGACTCTTCTTTAATTCATGTAAAACAAAATTGAGTGAGACAAGCATAATTGAATCAAATTCAAGCAAAGATGAGTAGTCAACAAAAAAAAATGCACTCCCTACTCACCTCCTCTCTATGCCGCCGTGCAGGTGAACAGATGACTAACTTCATTTATTTCTACTGCCACATAACAGCGTGTGCCGCCCGCTGATTGCTGCCCAAACCCACATGAGGATACACAACACAAATACAATACAGACAGACAGTCAATAGATACGTGTCTCCTACACAATGGGTGCTGTGGACTATCAGTAGCAACGTATATGGCCAGAATTAGTAAACTTATGGCCAGGCATATCCCTCACTGTATCATAACTATAAAACCATGGAATCAACTCAGGTTCAGAAGGGCATGCTGCTGGCAGCAGCAGTATTTCTAAAATGAAATGCCATCCCAAGTGAAGCTGCAGTACAGGACTACATGATTGTCAAGTAGTAAAACAAGCATATCATGCACCCAGATATATTGAAGCTTACATTTTTAGACTGAGACAAAGTGACAGGGGGATTTGATTAAGATTATCAAGGTTATGAGGTTTTGTTTGTTGGAGTTGGGGGTGTGGTGAAGCTGTGAATGATAAGCCCGCTTGAAGTTTTCAAGGACAAAGATTATGCCTATGAAATCATATTTTAATGGAAAATGACAAGCTACTTAATTTGCAAGTATTCTTAAGATTTCTCTGATTCCAGTGCTATTCATATTCTGATAATACTTATAGTGTTTACTAATTATAAATTTTCTCTGTGTTTAGACAAGAACAATTTGGGATAAAGGTCGCTGTTGCAGCTCATGTTTATTGAAAGAAGGTATTCATGTGCCATCTTTATTCCCAGTTACGGTTTAAAGGAATTGCAAACTTTGACAGGCTTGTGTGTTTCAGCTGGATTCTTGTGTGAGGCAAAGGAGTGTCTCAAAAGGTTCCATCATTGTGGCGAACAAAATCACTAACAAAATTACATCCAGTACAGTGATCATTAGTAATCTCTCAGATATGAATCCTCATACATCTGATTACATTTGTTCCCATTTCTTCTGACACTATTTTTCACACACACTGCAGATTTCAACATCTGGCTTTTGGAACTATTAACCCAAATTCACACTTTAAAGCCAAGGAATTCCTTTTTTGTATTTAGGGAGGGGAGTTCCTCAATTTCACTCTAGGAAACAACTCATCGGCACCCCAATCACAAGTCACTTAAAGTAAGTGGGTACAGCATGCAAGCTAATTAAAAACATTTCAATTGAACCACTTAGCAACCTCTGTGATACCTCTCTAGTGACAGAAAGGAAATCCTGAAAACCCAGCTAAAATACTCAATGCAAATCTTAACTAATCACAGATTACTTTCCCTCCAGCCTACGTAAAATGATCTGGCTAGCTATACAGCAATTGTTATCTGGTGAACATGCCCAAGGCCAAGTCGACCTAATTCCTTCTTCTTCCTTCTCCACCCTCAATAAATCCTGCCGGGGATGACAAATTATGCAAATTTTACAACAATTGCAAGTAGATATATGATGTACGTGTTGGTCCTTTGTTTAAATGTTGAGTTGTTTTCAATTATACTCTCATTCTAATAATTTGGGCACCTGGGGGAGCTCCCCCACTCATCCCCTTGTTAGAGATGGGACACAAATGTCCAGAAATTCCTTGGTGGAATGGAATGGGTCTGCTGGGAATGGTCTGAAAGCCAGGGTAGCAATGGGCCAAAAGGCTTCCTTTTACATGTGAGAAATAAAGAAAAGTATGAAATATAAAATGAAAATTAGCTGTCACTGAAATGAGCCAACAATGCTCTGGGTCTTTCAGTGTCAGACTGGAATTTTAGTGTACACACATGTCAAATATATCCGATTAGGTTAATCATGAAAACAGTAACCAAATGTATCCAGTTGGTTCAAATAGTACTTTGATATAAACAAGTAAAAGTTCAGTACAATATATCCTGTTTGATTTACTTAATGTTTATAATTTGAACATCCAGCTAAAATTTTCCTCTCAGTACCCATATACTTACCTGTAGTGCCACTAAGCTGAGTTGGTAATCCCCACCTGGGGTCTTTCTGTTCTGTAAAGGACAGTACCGTATTGAGCAAGGTTCATTTATTCATCTGAGGGTGTAAGTGGGTTTAAAAAAATGACATAACTTTAAAACTATAATTCCAAGTAAACTCATCTCCGAACTCCTAGACCTAAGATTCAAAACCTCCTTTTGCAACTGGATTCTTGACTTCCTGACCAACTCACCGTTGTCAGTAGGAATAGACAACAACCCCTCTGCCATGATTCTCCTTAACACCGGTACCTCACAAATCTGTGTCCTTAGTCTTCTACTTACTCCCCATACCCTCATGTCTGTGTGGCCAGATTCTTCTCCAATTCCATCTACAATTTTGCTGGTGAATGCCATAGACGGCCAAATCTCAAATAGTCATGAATCAGAGTAAAGAAAAGTGAAAGAAAGCCCAGTGACATTGTGTCATACCAACAACCTTTCCCTCAGTTCAGCAAAATAAAGAGCTGGTCATTGACTTCAGGAAAGGGCAGTGCGCATTTTCTTGTTTACATCAATGCCACAGAGGTCAAAAGGGTTGAAAGATTCCTAGAAGTGAATATCACCCAATAGCTTGTCCTGATCCACCACAATTAAAACAACATACCAGTACCTCTATTTCATGAAGAGGCTGAAGGAATTTGGCATAACACCCTTTGATCATCACAAATTTTTATAGATGCACCATAGAAAGCCTACTCTCTAAATTATCGTGGCTTGGTATAGCAATTGCTCTGCCCAAGACCAGCAGAAACTGCAGAGAGTTGTGGACACAGCTCAGCACATCACGGAAACCACCCTCTCCTCCATAGACTGTGTTTGCACCTCACTGACTCTAAAGCAATCAGCATAATCAAAGTTCCCTTCAACCTTGCACATTTTCTTTCTCCCCGCACCCCCCCCCCCACTGGGCAGAGGATGAAAAAGCGTGAATGCATGTACAATCATGCTTAAGGACAGCTTAAAAAACTATTGAATGTTATCCTAGAATGAAAAGATGGACTCTTGACCTCACAATCTACCTTGTTATGGCCTTACACCTTATTATCTGCCTGTATTGAACTTTCTCTTTAAATGAACACTTTATTTTACATTCTGTCATTGCATTTCCCTGGTGATATCTCAATGCACTGATCTGATAAAATAATCTGTATGATAGTACAACACAAATCAAAGTTTTTCACTTTATCTTATACATGTAGTGATAATAAACCAATTTACCAAATCCCTTTTAATTTGATTTTCCCTTCTCCCCACTTTGAAATGTCTGCAAGAATTATAAGGCTTCATATTAGTCTTCCAATTCTATTAGTCATTATCCTCCATCATGGTTGTCATCCATAACATTTGTTGAAGGATAATATTGTATTTTATGTTTTAGTTAGTTGCTCCTTGGGAATCTACCTAACCAAATTAATTTCCTTTCACTTCCACCTTCTACTAGATATGTTCTGCTAGGGACGATATTTATATAAGTTCTATAATAGCAGTTGTTTTGCTGCAAGTAGAAACATTTTGTTTGTGTGTTCCCTATTTTTAATGTTGACTTGATTTTAATTATCTTTTCATAGATGCTTGTCAGATGTTGGTTTATTCCAAAAGTGTCGCACAGGCAAATTCAAGTTGCACAGCAGAAATTCAGTTGGCAAAATGTCAAGGTAGCTGCCCTGGAAAGGTTGAGTAAGTACTTTTTAGAATAATTGTAGGAGGATAGACATTGCAAAGAGAAAACTGCCTGGGAAGATATCAAGCGGAGTTGCAGAAAATGGCATAGCACAAAATTGTTCAACATGGAACAGGCATAGAAAGAGGGGCAAATCACACAATATAAAAGTCTGGGTAGAGGGTATAATGTAATGTGAAACTGAATGGGCAACCATAATCAGAGACTAGGGGTCATAGTGAAGATCAAACTTCACACAAGCCAAGGATGCCAACTAGAACTTCCAGGATTAGAGCAGTATTTCAACTTAGTTTGCCAGTTACCTTTCTGACATTTTTAAAGCCCTCTCCAGCCAAAGGAAAGAGCATAAGAAGGAGAAGTAGACCATGTAGGTCATTGAGTTTGCTCTGCCTCTGATTTGATGTTAATTTCTGCTGCACTTTCCTTTTTGTTCCTCATAAATCACAATGATTTATCTTAACCTTCATTCACTATCCAGAGGGGCAAGGTGACTCTGTTGAGTTAGATTCCTCATTCCAAACACAGGAAAGATAATTCTCTTTTATTGAACTATCAAAACTTCTTGCTGTTCAATGCAAAATTTGAAATTATATACACCAAAAATGAAATCACTGCGAAAGGTCATGTGAAATCTGTATCAGATTTCTGATATGCAGGTTGAGACAAGAAAGGAGCTGCTACAAATCACAGTTCTTTAGTCTCATACTTAAATTATTCTGCTGTGCTGGTTGTATTTTAAGGTATTTAATTTTCAGCTGACATCCAACCTATGCTAAAGTTCTTGTGGTTCCTATTGATTGATTTTATTTGAACTGATAAACAATTTGCCACCCTCTTATTTTCCAGATTTGACACTGATACAAAAAGCATGATAAAAGAGTGTAGTTGTTGCCAAGCTACCAGGACTGAGAACAGGACAGTGAATCTCGATTGTGGAAATGGAGTCATCATGCCTTACAACTATACGTACATAGCAGCTTGCAAGTGTGACAGTAACAACTGTGATAAAAATACACTAGCTTAATTGAGCTCAATTCCTACCATCTGTTGATCCTGAAATATAAAATTGCAACCAATTTGCAGTTAACTTTTGATGATTTTCTTGATATAGCTTTGACTGGTAAAACCTCTTTAAAAAATAAGGTACTTTCACCTGATTTTATAAAGACTTGTGGGATCTATGCAATTATTTTAATAAGATGATACATTACTGACAGTTACTAAAATTAATAAATGCACGGAAAGAAATTTTATCTGATGTATGTTGTTCTTTCAGACTTTCAGCTTATTGGAAAAACTGGAAGCACTTAGTGGGTCAGGCAGCTGCTGTGGGAAAAGAAGCCAACATAAAACATCAATATTGTTTCTTTATGCACAGATGCTCTCTTTATTAATTAATAATGAGTTATTTGAGTTACTTTCAGCAGCAATCCAGTAAAAACTTTCTGCTGATAAAAAACAAACTGTTGGAGGAATTGAGAGGGATCAGTGAAGGATAAAGGTTGGGTGATGTTTTGGTTGAGATCCTGCTGTCACTTGTTAAACATTGGGTGGGACAGTGCCACAAGTCACATTTCAATAGGTTGCAATGGTAAACAGCGTTACGTGAACTTTATATCTCAGCAATGAACAAGTTGAAGTGTGCACCATATGGAGAATGGAGGATTAATAGAAAAAACATTGAACAAACATGATAACGGCAATGGGGGCTGGGCAGAGCTACATAGAATGGGAAAAAAAAGCAGAAAAACAGCCTAGATCAGGATTAAAATGATATGCATGAAGCACAGTTCAAAATGGCAAAGTTGCTCGCACTTTTACTGAACCCAAGATAGTAGACAAGGGAAAATATGGCTATTTACCTTTCTGCAATAGTCTGTCTGGAATTATGACCTCCGAGACTTTGACAAGCAATATTTGATCTCAGTGACAATGTTGACTCAAGAGAGGAAGAATCAATATTTAATAGCAGTTTAGAGAAATAAATAGAAGGAAATTGTGTTTTGTCATCTGCTGTTTACTGACAATTAGTAGGCAATCTAATGTAGATAACATCATCAGTTGATTTTATTGCTGCTTAAATTTATTTATCATTAACCTGTCAAGGAATTATTTGTAATAATTTGGCCAGTCAAGCGCCAAGAATGTGGCACGTTTCTGCTGCAATTGATGAAACTCTGAGTCATAGAGAGACACAAGTTGAAAACAGCTCCTTCAGTCTCCTGAATCCATGATAATCATCAACCCTTATTCACACTAATCCTGCATTCGACTCCTCCCAGATTCTACCACTCACTTGGGGTAAATTTACGGTGGCTAATTAGCCTACCTTCTCGCACGTCTCTTGGTTGTGGGAGAAGACTGGATCACCTGGAGGAAGTACGTTCGTGGTCTTCTGCTGCTGTAGCCCATCCACTTCAGGGTTCAACATGTTGTGCACGCAGAGGTGCTCTGCTTCACACCACTGTGGGTACTTGAGTTACTGTTGCCTTTATGTTAGCCTTTGTGTTGGGCACGTGGCCAAGTGGTTAAGGCATTTGTCTAGTGATCTGAAGATCGCGAGTTTGAGCCTCAGCTGTGGCAGCGTGTTTGTGTCCTTGAGCAAGGCGTTTAACCACACATTGCTCTAGTGTCTGTGCGAGGAGTACAGCTCCGCACAGACTTCCAATCTGAGCCTTGTAAGGATTGAAAATGCCAGACCCAGGCCTCTCAAGGTCTGAGTCTGCGTTCCTCACACCCCCCCCATGTTAGCCTGAAGCAGTCTGGCTATTCTCCTCTGATCTCTCTCATTAACAAATCATTTGCACCCATTGAACTGCCACTCACTAGAGGTTACTTTTTTGTTTTTCACACGATTCTCAGTGAACTCCAGAGCAGGGGTTCACAACGTGAAGTCCACAGACCCCTTGCTTAATGGTATTGGTCCACAGTATAAAAAATATTAAGAACCCCTGCTCTAGAGATTGTTGTGTGTGAGGACCCCAGGAGAACAACAGTTTCTATGATACTCAAACCACCCTGTCTGGCACCAACAATCATGTCTGGTTTGAAGAACAATTGAAATGCTTGACTATGTTTGCATCCTTTTGTGCATTCAGTTGCTGCCACATAATTGGCTAATTAGATATTTTTATTAACAAGCAGGTGTACCGGTGTACCTAATAAAGTGGCCACTGAGTGTATATTTTCATGTAGATGTTTATATTATTTCCGGTTTCTGCTCAAATGTATTCTGGGCTGGGGATATGTTATACTCAGGCTTTAAAAAAATGCTTTTGCACTGCATTCTTCTAAACAGACTAATGATAGCAGTACCTGCTTGTCTTATGATTGTTGATCCACAGTATACATCGTACATGTCAGAGTTTCTGGAATTGTGTCAATGGGTAAATTCTGTGAGCCCTTTCAGTTACCATTTGATGAAACAGTTACTTTCTCCAAAAGTGCTGCTGCCCCACCAGCATCACGACCATCGATGCCCCAATTCCCTCATCTGTGTTGTCCCCGTTCTCTTTGCTTTATGTCCCAAAGCAAAGTTTGACTTTTCCAGCCAACGTCAGGAATAAAAACCAATCTAGTCTCAAACCTCAGATATAGTAAACCTGAGTACTGTAAACCAATATGTTCTTACAAAGATAGACCCAAACACAGAGAAAAGTGGAGAAAGTTTGAAAGGTGCCATTTACCAAGCAATCATGCAATGCATTCTCTTGACAAGACAACATCAGAAAATATGCTTGTGTCATCAACATTACAGTTAATAAGGATCTCAGCCCGAAACATCAACTGTTTATTCACTTCCGTAGATACTACCTGTCCTACTGTCCTTTTGTGCGTGTTACTCTGGATTTCCAGCATCTGCAGAATTTCTTGTGTTTTTGATTCAAATTCTAAACTTTTCTAAGAAGGAAGCTGGTCAGTCCCAGCGTAGCCTTTGGCCTTGAGCATCAGCACTGACTTTAGGTGCAAATCAATAAATAACAAAAAGCCGCTTAATTTTGGGATGGACGCAAAAATGCTCACAACTATTAGATACATACGATTAACTCCATCAGCAGGAAATAGATCTGCGTGTTGCCCAATGCAATGCCCCATTTCCTTGTAAAACAGCAAATCCTTCCACATGGAGCAGGAGAAATATGAAGGCAGCTCTTGATACTTTTAATGTTAAGTATAGTATCCATTTTTTACGACAATGAAAACTGAAATCCTAGCAGGGTGTAAAAAAACGATAAGTATATAATGAGCTGATATTAGAATCAGTGATGAGATAATGTGCTAGATTGTAATTAGTTTTCTGAAGTATTCCTTTGTTTCATTTCTCTGTACTCATTAGGCAACACATTGAGTACTAAAGTCACACCCCAGGGGAAGAAGTGGTTCAAACTTCAATGAAGTAATTGTACCATGAACAATTAGTCGTGGTCTTACAGTATGGAAGCAGGCACAGTATTCCACTGTGTCCATACAAACAATCAAGTAAAAGCTAATTACATTCCATAGCAGTGAGTCACGACCTCCTATGACAGAGTATTTCAAATATTCTTCTGAACAGTTAAATATTGGGAGAGCAGCTCCCTGATCCATGCCCTGATGCAATGAATTCTGTATCTTAAACACCCTCTGTTCCTCAGATCTCTGCTAAATCTCCTAATTCTTCTTCTTCTTAAGCCCATCATCCCTACTGGGATGTATGCTGCTGAAAGCGGCTCACCAAAGTCTTCTGCCCTTGATCTGTGGCTCCACTTTCACCACACAACTTCAAGGCAAAGGTCCTTCCTCTCCCAGGGATGAGGTCTTTGGAACTTCTTTTGGTGTCTCTGTAGCTCTGGATTTTTAAGGAATAGGCTTACTAGACCCATGACACACCCTTCTCCTTTCACAGCCAGGCTTGGGATGATCCAAGGTGAAGTTTATATCTCCTACTTCTTTCTCTAAACCAATGAGTTTTGGTCATAAATACCTATACTTAAGTCAGCTATGATTGAATAGTGGAGCAGGCTTGACTGGCCAAATGGCCTAATTCTTCCTCTATGCCTTAGTGGTCTTATGGTCTTAATGGACAAGCTTTTCATTATCTTCTCAATGATGTCACCCCTCTGCTTTCTTTGCTCCAATGAAAACCAACATAGTTTATCCAATTTCTCCAACAGGTGAAATATTCCATTCCAGTCAATCTCTTCTGTACTCTCTCCACAGCTATCACAAGTTTCCTCTAGTATGGCAACTGGATTTGCACACATTATTCCACCTAAGATCCAACAATGAATATAGTTATACCTTAACCTCCCAACACATATATTCTGTGCCCTGGCTAATGAGGGCAAGAATTCCATTTGCCTTCCTAATCACTTTAACCTCCTGCACTGCTGTCTTCCTTGGACGTATTCTGCGAGATCCCCCTATTTCTCTCTGTTTTCTCAAGTGATCCACCATCCAATGTGTGTATCCTAGCCTCATTGGTTCTCCTAAAATACATCAGATTTATCATCTGCTATTTCTCTGTTCATCTTGTCACATACCCTGTGATGGGAATAAAGAACCAGCAGAAATAGACAACACTTTGGAGTCCAGTATTGCTATTAACTAATAATATTTATTAGTAACTACGCAATACAGTAATATAAATGTAGATAAATCAAACAGGTTAGCAATGATTATATAAAAGTAAGTGTGGAATATATATGAAAATCAAGCTTCTTCAAGTCTGGGGGTAAAAAGATACAGTCTTACAATGATGATAAAGTTCATTTCAGTTCGTGGTACTGAGTTGAGTAGTGATGGAGAGAGAGGGAGAGGGAGAGATTTGAGTCTTCAGGTGAGCTGACACCGTCGATCTTCTCGTTGTCCTTCGAAATCCTTTAAAAGTCACCGACTATGACTACAATAAAAAAAAGGGGACCGGTTTTCTGTGGTGGAGCTATCACCCAGGCAAGGGTGGACACATGGACAACTCCCCACCAGTCAACCCCTTTCCTTTTCACTGCAAGAGCCACTGATCAATCTGCCTGATTGATCATCCAGAAACCCACTTTTTCTGCGGGCACAACAAAGCTCATTCAGTGTCCAAAACCTGTGCCTGAGGTCTATCATCTGACCTCCTATTTATCTCACCATACTGGATACCAGCTGTCATTCTAATAACTCCTCTTTCCTCTTTCTGTGTAAGAATTGCAAGCAGGCAATGTCCTTGAAGAAAGTATAAACAACCTGTCAGCAGTCTTCATCTCTCTCTCTCTCTCTCTCTCTCTCTCTTTTAAAAACAAGTTGTTGGTGTTAAATAACTCTCTCTCTTTTCAAAAGCACAGTTCATAGGGGTAATTCAGGAGCCTGTCACAATCTTAACAACCCAACAAAATGGCTCATCAGCAACAACTACCATTCTCACTATCAGCGATACCACCAATCTTTCTGTCATCTGTGAACCAACTTATATCTCCTAAATTTCCATCTTGATTGTTAATGCAAAAAACAGAAGGAAATGCCCACGCATTGAACACTGTTGCACACAACTGTTCAAGAGCTTGTGATAACAAGGACCACTCTTATCACAAATATGAGAAAGTCTGCAGGTGCTGGAAATCCAAAGCCAAAATATAAAATGCTGATGGAACTCAGCAGGTCAGGCAGCATCTATGGAAGTGCATAGATAATTGATGTTTCAGGCTGAGACCCTTCTTAGAATTGCTGAGCTCCTCCACATGGTGTGTGTGTTGCTCTTAATTATCACTCCCTGCCTCCTTTCACTAAGTAAATTTCAGACCTATTTTACCAAATTGGTCTGAATTCCACTGTTTTTTTCTCTTTTGACTTCTCCCAGCAACATACCTTTGAAAGCTTCAAATCGCTCATGTGCTGAACATCCCCTTTACAACCCATGCAGACTATCTTAAAATCAATGTCAAAGTCAAGTTTATTGTCATATGCACAAGTTCATGGATGCACACGTGCAATAAAAAACTTACTTGTAGCCACATCACAGACACATAGCATCATACAAGCAGCATTTACAAGAAAAAGCATAAAATTATACTTTTTTCCAAGAAACTACAATTAGAACAAAGAGAAATCTGTTTTAGTGTAAAGTGATCAAAGTTTTATCATTGTGCTAAACAGTAGTGATTGGGGTGTCACCAAATGGTTCAAGAACAGAAGGATTGAAAGTAAGTAACCATTGCTGAACCTAGTGTGAGTCTTCAGGTTTCTGCACCCCCTCCCTAGTGGAAACTAGCGAGAAAATGCCATGGCCTGAATGATGGGGATCTTTGTTAAGAGATGTTGCTTTCTTGAGGTACTGCCTCTTGTAGAACCTACCAATGGTGGGGAAGGATGTGTCTGTGATGTATTAGGCAGCCGACACTACTCACTGCTGCTTATTGCATTCCTGCATTTTTGAATTGCCACACCAGACCATCCCTGATGGGTCCCTGCATTTCTGTGTGCGTAAAATCCTATCCGTCTGAAAATATTTTCCCCCAATAAAATCCTTGTTTTTATGTTAGATCACTAGCTTGTAAAATTGTAAACAGCAAGGTCTAACTTTTAACAAATAACTATAGTGATCAAGTTTGGGTATGTTAAGGTTTTAAAGCTCTTCACCACACTAAAGCAGCAATAAATTTTGTGTTACTATATTCTTTCCAATTCAGGTGTGCTGATATCATGAATTATCTACAACACTGCACTCATGAGTGCACTTATTTACCAGAGAGGCTTTAAAAATGTATTATTTTATTGCAAAAGAAATTATAGGTGTGTGCTTCTTCCAAAAAAAAACGCCCAGAGCTCATAATGTCTACTATACACGTCTGTTGCATGGGTGGTAAACTCAGCAAATTTGGTGCTAGAGTTTTAAATGCATTTCCCATTAGGCATATGAATTTACTCCTTCTTTACAGAACATCAGTTATTTGTATTGCTCATTTTTTGACACCTGAACTGCAAATGAGCAACTGCAGTATGATGGGAAACAAACACATACTGTATTTTGTAGATGGCATGCATATTTAACAGTTGGGAAGGAGAAGGGGACTGGTCTTTATATCCATGCAGCAAGAAGACCTTATAGAACTGGAATTAAATAGTAATAAAAATCCAAGTTTTACTAGAATCACAGAGCACAAAATTAGTTCTAGTTGCTGCAATCAATCATCCCAAACCCAAAACACTACAGCAGGAATGTCTAAAGCCAATATTCTAGGCTCAACCATGCTGACATAATGTAAACCTTGTAAGTAAGTAGAATGAGGTGGTTTGTATTGAGAAAAATATATGAACATAGGACGTATTCTATGATTGGAGAAAAATATGGGGGGAATATCAAAGGTAGTTTTTTTTTACACTGGGAGTGTTATGGTTGTATGGAATGCTCTGTCAAAGGGTGGTGGTAGAGGCTGATACATTAGAGACATTTAAGAGACTCTTAGATAAGCACATGGATGAAAGAAAAAGGAGGGCTATATGGAAGGGAAGGGTTAGAATGATCTTAGAGGAGGTTTAAAGGTCAGCACAACATTGTGAGCCGAAGGGCCTGTAGTGTACTATACAGGATTTTATTTTATGAGCGACAGGATCAACCTGCATTTCGAGAGTCAATACAAACCACTTCATTCTATTTACTTGCAGGGTTTACACTACATAAGTAGTCAACTTGGCTTTGTCAATGGGAAATTGTGAATCACAAATCTGATGGAGTTTTGTTTAAAAGGTGATCAAGAGGATTGATGAGGGCATAGTAGTAGATGTTATCTACATGGACTTCAGCAAAGTTTTTCTTAAGATCCCACATGGCAGGCTGGTCTGAAAGATTACACTACATCCATGGGATCCAGGGCAAGCTAGCCAATTAGACACAAAACGTTTTTTTTTAAGAATTTAGAGGGTGACAGTGGATGATTGCTTTTCAGATTGGAAGCCTGTGGTTTGTGGCAGAAATCTATTCAGGGTCCCTTATTGTTTGTCATCAATATAAACAACTTGGATGAGAATGTCGGTTGTGTTGTTAATAAGTTCATGAGTGGCAACAAATTTGAAGGTAGAGTGGGCAATGAAGAAGGTAATCTGACATCACAATATGATCTAGTTCAACTGGGAACGTGTCTAGAAATTGGAAGATGGAACTTAACTTGGACAAATGCAAATATTACATTTAGGAAGATAACCAGGGCAGGAATCACACAGTAAATGGCAGAGCCCTGGGCAGTGTGGTAAAACAAAACCTAGAGGCACGATCAGAATCAGAATCAAAATCAAATTTATTATTACTGCTATATGTCATGAAATTTGTTGTTTGGTGTAAGCAGTAAATTGCGAACATAATGATTAAAAACTTACAAATTAAAGTAAATAAGTAGTGCAAAAAGAGAGCAAAAAGAAAACTAGGTAGTGTTCAGTGCTGCTGAAGGGTCTCGGCCCGAAACATCGACTGTACACTTTTTCATAGACGCTGCCTGGCCTGCTGAGTTCCTCCCCCATTTTGTGTGTGTTGCTTAGTGTACATGGGTTCATTGTCCATTCAGAAATCTGATGGTAGAGGGGAAGAAGCCATTTCTGAAATGGTGAGTATTTCTTTAAGCTCCTGTACCCTTTCCTTGATGGTAGCAATAAGAAGAGGACATGTCCTAGATGATAGGGATCCTTGATAGTGGATACCGCCTTTTTGAGGTATCATCTTTTGAAGGTGTCCTTGCTGCTGGGGAAGTGCAGAAAAGATTTACAAGGATGTTGCCAGGATTAGACAGCTTAAATTATAACAAAACACTGGGGCTGGAGCTGTTTTAACTGCAGTGTAGGAGGCTGAGTAGTGACCTTAGATGTAGATAAAATCATGAGGGGAATAGACAAGGTGAATGTTCACTGTCTTTTTCCCTAGGTGGGGAGTATAAAGCTAGAAGGTAGAAGTTTATGGTAAGAGGGAAAAGATTTACTGATGACGTGAGGGACAAATTTTATCATGGAGAGTACAATGGCAATATAGAAGGAGCCACAGGAGGAAGTGGTAGGGGCAAATACAATTACAATGTTCAAGAGACTTTTGGACATGGATAGGAAAAGTTTAGAAGGATATGGACCAAATGGACTAGCTCAGGCAAGCACCTTGGCTAGTGTGGACAAGTTGGGCTAAATGGCATGTGTCCATGTGGTATAACTTTATGACTCTAACAGGAATTTCATCAAAGGTGAAGTTCACAAAATAAGAAAAACAACTGGAAAACTGGCCCCCTAACAAGAAACTGCCGATGTTTTTAGAACTGGAGGAAAGGATCATATTGTAGTTGCAAATACACTTTCCAATAATGTGATCATTCTGGTTTCTTTCTTCATCACAATGATGTGTTGGATGGCAGGTTAACTGGCCAAAGAATAGGTGGGTGCCTGTAGAATTATAGGATAGTTGATGAGGCTGCATGAAAAGAAAATGGGATTATTGTTGCCAACTAACCTTGCAACCAGTACAAATTTGTGATAAGGATAGAAACAGGAACCCCTACATGGTCATAGGGAAAATGTACCAATGCCACACAGGCAACACCCAAGATCAGGACTGAACACAACACTCTAAAGCTGTTCAACTGCAGCATTAACTACTGTGCTACTAAGTACAATTTCCTGGGGGTTGGCAGTATGGCTACCACTTCGTTAAACATTTTAATGATTTGAAGTGAAATTACAGGGCAAAATGTACAAATTGATAACATTATGAGGAATAGCTAATTGAGGGGAATAGACAGTGTCAAAAGGCTGCAGGATTGGGTAATAGATTAAGTTTAACGCTGAGCATGAGACAATATTGAGGGCACAATTCTGAAGAGGGGCAGGAATAATGAGAACTGAGGGTAAAAGTGAGAAATACAACTTACAGGATCCTTGCCTTTAAAAATCGATTCATAATACAAGAGTAAATCAGTGATGATGTTAAAACACTCAATTGGGCACAGCTGGAGTTCTGAATGCCACAAAGGATGTGGAAGCTTTAGTGGAGATAATTGCCAAGGTGATTCTGGGAAGAAGGGACTTTAGTTATCAGGGCGGATTGAAGAAGCTAGCATTGTTCTTCAGAGCAGGTGGCAAGGAGATCTCACAGAGGTCTCTGAAATCATGAAGGGCAAGAGAAAAGTAAGAAGAAACTATTCCTATTGACAAAGGGTTAAAAACCAGCCAACTGAATGAAGGTGATTGGCAAAATAAAAGCAACAAGAGATTTTGTTAAAATTCTGCAGAATGGTAGTAGTGAATACAGGACCACTTGTAGAACTTAACAAAGAAGTTAGATAAGTACCTAAAACCGAAGAATGTACAGGGTTATGGGGAGAGGGACTAGCTGGATTGCTCTTCCATTGACTTCAAATAGACTGCATAGGCTGAATGTCACTGTTCTGTGCTGTTACTCTTCCATGGTCCTGTGGCAATGGTTACACTACAATGGGGTTGAAGGCCCAGCAATCGTTTTGACAAAACATGCTGCTCAAAATAAGGCTGCTATTGAAGCATCATTTCGTGTAAGTCACCGTTTGGCTAAACACAAGAAGTCTTTTACAGATGGTGATTTATTCAAAGAAGCAATGGTCATTACCGCAGAGACTGTTTTTAATGACTTTAAAAACAAAATTAGCATCACAACCGCAATACATAATATACCGCTTGGCCCTGCAACAGTGACAGGGAGGGTAGAGTCACCGTCAGAGGATGTGGATTTTTTTCACTACAGTTCGATGAATCCCTGGATGTAATGCAAACAGCTCAGCTTGTTATATTTGTCAGAATGGCTTTCTGGGATTTTACAACAAAGGAGGACTCCCTCACTCTTTTGCAATTAAAGGAAAGAACGAGCGGTGAGGATATTTACAATGAGTTTAAAAAAATATGTCCGTGAAAATGACATCCCCATTCATAAACTGGTGGCAATTACTACTGATGGGGCCGAGCAATGCGTGGTGTAAGCTCTGGTTTTATAGCACTAAAGGTCAGTGCCTACTTCGGGTCAACTTATCTATGTGAAATTGCATTTTCACAGATGAAAATTATTAAATCTAAGTACAGGAGCTGACTTACTGACAGACACCTCACTAGGGTTGCCAACTTTCTCACTCCCAAATAAGGGACAAAAGTAGCAGTCAAATCCCAGGACATTTGTGTTTACCCCGAGAAAGTCTACCATGACCATTAATCCTTGCGCGGGCACCTGTATGCGCATGTGCATACGTGCCGATTTTTTTTACCTACGAATCGGTTTTGGCTTAATCTTCATTATTTCTACTTTATATAGGCTGTGTATTTATCATCTCATTCCTGCTTTTATTATATGTTAGTGTTATTTTAGGTTTATGTGTTATTTGGTATGATTTGGTAGGTTTTTTTTGGGTCTGGGAACGCTCAAAATTTTTTTCCATATAAATTAATGGCAATTGCTTCTTCGGTATAAAGCATTGTGGCACGAAAGGTTTCATAAGAACGCTCTACCTTAGCAGGGGGAATATGGGACAGTTGGCAACCCTACACCTCACAGATTGTCTCAGACTGGCTGTCTGTAGTTATGAGCCAAATTTCAGGGAACTAGCAGAAAGTATTCAGCCCCAGTCATCACACTGAGTGCAACAGTCAATTTTTATCCATTTATTTTTCGTGTTGAAATAAAATTAAATAATGAAACTTAGAATTAAAGGTGTGAAGTATTGTAATATTCTTAAAGAAAGACAGCTATAGCCTGCTTGATATGCTAGTTACAGTGTTTTCTTGTTTGAATTAATTTGAAAGTTTGACAAAAGTATTTTGTGTAATTCAAATAGAATTCGCCCAAATAAAAGGCCTCAAATTGGAAGTACAATCTGAGCTGTTTTTTCTCTAAACGATTTAGTAGGTAGATCTTGCCTTTTACTGAGGTCGAGGTAGGGGATCTTGGGCCTAAAAAGGTTGGTGACCACTACACTACATCGTCGGCTGTCTTAAAGCAAAATTAAAATTATCTTTATGATAATTGTGAACACTTCTCTCCCTTCAAGGATATTTAAGTATATAACATTCAGGAAGAGATTGAGGTTGTAGAAATTATATTGCTCCACTTGGCTCACATTTTATTTTAAAATGATACATACCAAAATCTAGATTACAGCAGAGGAATCATAACAATGAAGTGATGGGCAGGTAAGAAAAGAAAGACATTTTAATTTTGCAAACGATACAAAAAAAAACTCACTCAACAGCGAGTTTTTTTTAAGTAAACATGACCATGATAAAATCTGTATGTTGACTGGATCACATCATTTTGTCCTTGAGCCTCATCATGAATAAAGGGGGCCTATTTTCTTTTAGGATTAGGCAACCTGCAAAGAGAGTGAATGAATGAAGGACCCTCTTGGAGAGTAACAGACTCAATATCATTCATTTTATCTCCAAAGTAGAACTATATTGGTTTGCTTTCCTATATAGAGGAATGCGGTAGTCACAGAGGATTCCATAGTCAGGGGAACGGACAGGAGATTCTGTGAGCCTGATAGTATGTTGCCTCCCAGGTGCCAGGGTACGGAATGTCTCAGATCAGGTCCTGAATATTCTGAAGGGAGAGGGTGAGCAGCCAGTTGTCTTGGTACATGTTGGTTCCAATGACATAGATAGGCCAAAGGAGGAGGTCCTGAAGAGAGATTTCCAGGAGTTAGGAAGGAAGCTGAGAAGCAGGACCTCCAGGGTAGTAATCTCAGGATTGCTACCTGTGCAACATGCTAGCGAGGGCAAGAATAGTAGGATCAGGCAGATGAATGCGTGGCTGAGAGACTGGTGCAGGGGGCAGGGCTTCAGATTCGTAGATAATTGGATCTCTTCTGGGGGAAGTATGACCTGTTCAAAAAGGACAGGTTAAACCTGAACCCGAAGGGGACCAATATCCTGGCGGGAAAGTTTAATAGAGCTGTTAGGGAGGGTTTAAGCTAATTTGGCAGGGGGATGGGAACCGGAATGACAGAGCGGAGGAAGGGGAAAACAGAAATAAATCTAAGATAGTGAGCAGTAAAGATGTCAGGAAAGACAGGCAGGTGATGGGGCAAATTTGTAGCCATTGGGATGAGTTGCAGTGCAATAAAGTTGCAGTGAAATCAAAGCGAAAAGTACCAAATACTGGTCTTAAGGTGTTATACTTAAATGCACGCAGCATAAGGAATAAAGTGGATGATCTTGTTGTACAGCTACAGATTGGCAGGTATGATATTGTGGCCATCACTGAGACCTGGCTAAAGGATACATGTCTCTGGGAGCTGAACGTCCAAGGATACATGGTGTATTGGAAGGAAAGGAAGGTAGGCAGAGGGGGAGGCGTGGCTTTATTGGTAAGAAATGATATTAAATCATTAGAAAGAGATGATATAGGATCGGAAGGCGCAGAATCTTTATGGGTTGAACTAAGAAATCGCAGGAGTAAAAGGACCCTGATGGCAGTTATTTATAGGCCTCCAAACAGCTGCAGTGATGTGGACTACAAATTACAACAGGAAATAGAAAAAGCTTGTCAGAAGGGCAGTGTTATGATAATTGTGGGGAATTTTAACATGCGAGTGGATTGGGAAAATCAGGTGGGCACCGGATCTCAAGGGAGAGAATTTGTAGAATGTCTGCGAGATGGCTTTTTAGAACAGCTTGTTGTTGAACCCACTAGGGGATCGGCTGTACTGGATTGGGTATTGTGTAATGAACCGGAGGTGATTAGAGAGATTGAGGTGAAGGAACCCTTGGTAGGCAGTGATCATAACATGATTGAGTTCACTGTGAAATTTGAAAAAGAGAAGCCGAAATCTGATGTGTCAGTATTTCAGTGGAGTAAAGGAAATTACAGTGGCATGAGAGGGGAACTGGCCAAAGTTGACTGGAAAGGGACTCTGGCGGGAAAGACAGCAGAGCAGCAGTGGCTGGAGTTTATGCAAGAAGTGAGGAAGGTGCAAGACAGGTATATTCCAAAAAAGATGAAATTTTCGAATGGAAAAAGGATGCAACCGTGATTGACAAGAGAAGTCAAAGCCAAAGTTAAAGCTAAGGAGAGGGCATACAAGGAAGCAAAAATTAGTGGGAAGGCAGAGGATTGTGAAGTTTTTAAAACCTTACAAAAGGAAACTAGGAAGGTCATTAAGAGGGAAAAGATTAACTATGAAAGGAAGCTAGCAAATAATATCAAAGAGGATACTAAAAGCTTTTTCAAGTATATAAAGAGTAAAAGACAGGTGAGAGTAGATATAGGACCAATAGAAAATGATGCTGGAGAAATTGTAATGGGAGATAAAGAGATTGCAGAGGAACTGAATGAGTACTTTGCATCAGTCTTCACTGAGGAAGACATCAGCAGTATACCGGACATTCAAGGGTGGCAGGGAAGAGAAGTGTGCGCAGTCACAATTACGACAGAGAAAGTACTCAGCAAGCTGAATAGTCTAAAGGTAGATAAATCTCCCGGACCAGATGGAATGCACTCGCATGTTCTGAAGGAAGTAGCTGCGGAGATTGCGGAGGCATTAGCGATGATCTTTCAAAAGTCGATAGATTCTGGCATGGTTCCAGAGGACTGGAAGATTGCAAATGTCACTCCGTTATTTAAGAAGGGGGCAAGGAAGCAAAAAGGAAATTATAGACCTGTTAGCTTGACATCCTTGGTTGGGAATTTGTTGGAGTCGATTGTCAAGGATGAAGTTACAGAGTACCTGGAGGCTTATGACAAGATAGGCAGAACTCAGCATGGATTCCTTAAAGGAAAATCCTGCCTGACAAACCTATCACAATTTTTTGAGGAAATTACCAGTGGGCTAGACAAGGGAGATGCAGTAGATGCTGTATATTTGGATTTTCAGAAGGCCTTTGACAAGGTGCCACACATGAGGCTACTTAACAAGATAAGAGCCTATGGAATTATGGGAAAGTTACAAACATGGATAGAGCATTGGCTGATTGGCAGGAAACGGAGAGTGGGAATAAAGGGATCCTATTCTGGTCGGCTGCCGGTTACCAGTGGTGTTCCACAGGGGCCCGTGTTGGGGCCGCTTCTTTTACATTGTACATCAACGATTTGGATTATGGAATAGATGGTTTTGTGGCTAAGTTTGCTGACGATACGAAGATAGGTGGAGGGGCCGGTAGTGCTGAGGAAACGGAGAGTCTGCATAGAGACTTGGATAGATTGGAAGAATAGGCAAAGAAGTGGCAAATGAAATACAATGTTGGAAACTGTATGGTTATGCACTTTGGCAGAAGAAATAAACGGGCAGACTATTATCTAAATGGGGAAAGAATTCAAAGTTCTGAGCTGCAACGGGACTTGGGAGTCCTCGTACAGGATACCCTTAAGGTTAACCTCCAGGTTGAGTCAGTAGTGAAGAAGGCAAATGCAATGTTGGCATTCATTTCTAGAGGGATAGAGAATAGCAGCAGGGATGTGATGTTGAGGCTCTATAAGGCGCTGGTGAGACCTCACTTGGAGTACTGTGGGCAGTTTTGGTCTCCTTATTTAAGAAAGGATGTGCTGACGTTGGAGAGGGTACAAAGATTCACTAGAATGATTCCGGGAATGAGAGGGTTAACATATGAGGAACGTTTCTCTGCTCCTGGACTGTATTCCTTGGGGTTTAGAAGAATGAGGGGAGACCTCATAGAAACATTTTGAATGTTGAAAGGCATGGACAGAGTGGATGTGGCAAAGTTGTTTCCCATGATGGGGGAGTCTAGTACTAGAGGGCATGACTTAAGGATTGAAGGGCGCCCATTCAGAACAGAAATGCAAAGAAATTTTTTTAGTCAGAGGGTGGTGAATCTATGGAATTTGTTGCCATGGGCAGCAGTGGAAGCCAAGTCATTGGGTGTATTTAAGGCAGAGATTGATAGGTATCTGAGCAGCCAGGGCAGCAAAGGTTATGGTGAGAAGGCGGGGGAGTGGGACTAAATGGGAGAATGGATCAGCTCATGATAAAATGGCAGAGCAGACTCGATGGGCCAAATGGCCGACTTCTGCTCCCTTGTCTTTTGGTCTTATGGTCTATATCTGAAATTGTTAAGTACATTCATTGAAAGTGGACTCTCATGTACCATTTTCCTCATCTGCTGACCTTTCATGACCTGTGAACCTGAACGTTACAATTAATTTTCCATTTACTCCCTCCTCTCCTAGTGCTGCCTTTTAAATTAAAATACAAGTTGATGGGTAAACTGATTTGGCACCCATCTGTATTTACAATTGGGGAAGGCTACTGAGAAACTACATGGGGGCAATTTTTCTGGAAGATTTGACTGGAACTGGACTGTGGTGAAATGCGATGTCACACAAAAGTTAAAGTTAAAAAAAGAAATGAAGAAGTTACTGAATTAACCAAAGATGACCATCTTGGTTAGGGAACAGTCAATTGATAAATGATGCTCAAAGGTTTGCTGTCATAAATATTTCAGGGAATATTTCTGCCAGTTTTCCATTTAACATTGGTAGGCGAGGTCAATTCATACCTCATTTTGGTCCAAAGTTTCACAATAATATGGAATATGGACTAATTCTGCTCCTATATCTTAAGGTCTTATGTTACTTTTAGCTATTCTATCAGCTATTTTTCAATCTTCCTGGAATCTGCTAGGTTAATCGGTCATTGTAACTTGTCCCATGATTAGGTTAGGGTTAAAGCGGAGTGGTCAGGGATCACTGGGCAGTGTGGTGCAAAGTGCCAGAAGGGCCCATTCCATGCTGTATCTCTGAGTAAATAAAACAAAATAAATAAATATTTGGCAAGCATACAAAAAGCTTGGTTGCAGCAACCTGAAGCAAAAATTAACTTCAAAATTGAAACAGCATCTTTTATTGCACCCAGGTGCTATAATTCACTCTTATTACAATCATGGAACTGAACAAGATTCTTTCAACACCAGGAGTAAACAATTTATCAAAATGAGAATACCAAGATTGATTTCACTTATTTTTAGTGAATAATAATTGTAAAGCATCAATTCTTCATGTGAAAATCAAATTTGTAAGAATTATTAAGTAAGCCATAACATTTAATAAACAATCTCTATAATGCTTTTCCTTTGTAAAGCAAAGTAAGACTTTAGACACAAGTACAAAGCACTCATTTAATCTCAGTATTTTGAATAACTTGTGGCTGACTTAAAAATAAACACTGGCATTAGCCAGTGTTATGATTCACTTAAAACCATAGTGTTTTCACCATAGTGGCTAAAAAATACAAATCCAAATTATGATATACACTGAGTTGAAGCAAGGAAACTCTTTAAGAAGCACGCAAACTACATAGGTTTTTCTTTGCAGTTAAAAGGGGATTTCTTGTGAATCTTGATGGTTTGACAAACATTTTCTTTGCTTCCAAATCACCATTCTCATTGGTGGGTCGTTTAGTCAAAAGTAACATCTCTATTAGTCCCAAGAAGATTGTCAGAAGTGTCAATAGCATGCCAAAAATATATAACTTGACTACTTTGAAATTCAGTCTCTGTCCGGCAGTAATTGCTTTGATCAGTGTTAGCCAGATACCATTGCCATGTTCCACCATGTTCAAATCTAATCCAAGATTGATTCAATTCTTTAGAATATTCTGTTAATGTAAACAGACACAAGTTTATTAATTAATCAGTAATAATGAACCCCCAATACCAAACAGCAATTCTTTTAAGCAATTGTCATAAATATTTTGGTTAAATGCAACCCTTAAAAAAGTGGAAAGATGCAAAATCCAATTCTTAATATACAACATTCATTGCTCTAAGCTGAGACACCTTAGCCAAATGATGTCCCACATGCGAGGTTTCTAACTTCACTTCTTATAGACTTCACGATCCCTTATGCTTCTTTTGATACATTCTCAAAGTACGAAGTCACTTTAAAAAAACTGCACATCTACACTGTTAACCTTCTGTTCTTGTATCACTTTCAGAATGTGTCCTCAATCTTATACAACTGTATATTTCACAGAAATAAATTGCATCTGCAAAATATCCACACATCCCATCAATTTATTTGTGTCTCCTTGAAGTCTATGCCTATCTTCCTCGCAGTCCATTCCACCTCTGATTGTGTCATCCACAAAATTAGAAACTGTGTCCTTGGACACCCACTCCAAAATCATCAAAATATTAAGAAAAGCAGTGATCCTCATCTCAATCCGTGGGTTTTTTTTTCGGTCCACTCCCCTTCGGTCCAAACAAAAAACATTCCTGTACCAGTCTATGCTTCATGTCACATCACCAATTTCCCCGTTTTATTCTTCATAGAGGCATGAAGACAACTCTCCAAGCATATTCCAGGGAGCACGCCAGTTCTCGCTTTCCCAAGAATGGATAGCATAATTGGCAGCCCTGGTGAGGATATTAGCAGCCTGGTCTGGATCGCCTAACATCTGCTTCGGTAAAGCGGTACATTTCGAGCACTTAAGTTTTTCATTTGAAGCACTGTACAAATACACGCACAAATCTCAGCCGCAGCAAAGTCCCACCGAAGGTAACAACACCTGTAATAGTCTGTGTCCAGACCCTTAGCTGGGTCAGTTCAGATGCGCAAGCTGCCCATTATCGCTACTGACCCGGCTGAAGAGGAACGACTCACAAAAGTCCCCTGTCGCTCTTCACGTCTGCAGAACCACCACCCTCCCCCGCCCAGTCCTCATTCGCCTCCCTACCCTACCCAATCAGCGCCCTGTACTCTATGACGAAAAGCTGACACAGACCAATCACCTGACTCCCAGCTGTGTGCCGCGGAGCACGTTCCCCCTACGCCACGCCCCTCCCCTCAAAAAAGCCGAAGCGCTATCACGGGGTGGGATGGAAGTTTTGTCAAACAAGCTGGAGTGAAGACAAACGGGCAGCTTTGACGTGATAAATGTAGGGGCAAGGACCAGCATCTCTTCTTCACGGAGATACTTCAAAGTTCAAAGTAAATTTGATTATCAAAGTACATATAGGTCATCATAGACAACCCTGAGATTCAATTTCCTGCGGGCGTACTCAGCAAATCTATTGAATAGTAACTATAACAGGATCAATAAAAGGTCACTCGGCGTGCAGAAGTCAACAAACTTTGCAAACGCAAATATATGAATAAATAGCAATAAATAACGAGAACATGAGATAACAAGATAAAGAAAGTCCTTAAAGTGAGATAATTGGTTGTGGGAACATCTCAATGAATGGGCAAGTGAGTGTAGTTATCCTCTCTTGTTCAAGAGCCTGACGTTTTAAAGTCCTGAATCACAGACTGTTTATTCCCCTTCATAGATGCTGCCTGACCTTCTGAGTTCCAACAGCATTTTGTTTGTGATGTCAAATTTTAAGCATTTTTCCCTTCGAATTTCTTATTTCATTAACCCACTCCGATTTTAAAAAAACTAATTCCAGCGCCATTGTTACTATTTGTCAATCAATCTCGTCTAATCACTGATTTCCCTTCATTCTCCCTTTCGCTACAACTTTTCATTTCTAGCTTCTCCAACCTCAGTTATGGTCATTGAGCTTAAAACCTAACTTGGCTTTTCATTCCACAGACCACACTACAGATTGAGATTTTGTTTCAGGTTTGAGCATCTGACCATCTGTACTTCATTTCAGCTGGAAAAGCAAGTGGCAAGGTGGACACTAAGATAGCAAATAGATTTAGCTAAATTAAGAAAAATGTTGGTGTGCTGTGTATCATGGAGAGAGATATGAACCATTCACTCTGGCTATAGAAACAGGAAAACAAAATGCTTTCAAAGAGCGATAACCAGAGTGGTGCTGTACAAAAGGACTTGGGTCTTCTCATGGGTGAAACAGACCTCTCTGCACCTTTATTAGAGAGGGAGGGAGGGAGAGAGAGAGAGAGAGAGAGATTGATTCTTGGAGAGCTTGTTGGGTGGAAGATGCTGATGCTTTTTGCTGAAGCAAGTGGGGGAGGGGGAGGGTCGATGCTTCACTGCTGCTTATGCGCGGGAAGGGAGCGGGGGCATGGGGTTTCCTACTTTTTTACTGTCACTCATTCTTTGGGGCACTCCTCTGTTTTCGTGGATGTCTGTGAAGAACACAAATTTCAGGTTGCATATTTAATGCATTTCTCAGATAGTAAGTGGAACTGTTGAACTATTTATTCTATTTTATTTTATTTGGCAATACAGTGCACAGTAGGCCCTTATGGCCTTTTGAGCCATGCGGCCCCAGCAACTCCACAGCCCTGATTAACCCCTCACCTAATCACGGGACAATTTACAAAGACCAATTAACCTGCCCAGTGGATCTTTGGACTATGTGGGGAAACCGGAACACCAACGGAGACTCCTTACAGAATGGCACCGGAATTGAACTCCAAACTCCTGAACACTCTGAGTTGTAATAGCTTTGCACTAGCCACTATACTATCGTGGTGCTCATGCTCTGGAGTATATAATGGGCCTGGAACTTTACACACCATTGCTTGGAATACTGCGCATGCCTTTGGTCCTATTTAAAGACATATACTTGCTTTGCAGAAAGTTCGGAGAAGGGTCCCTTAGTTGCTTCCTGGAGTGATGGAGTTTTCTTATGAGGAATGATGGAGTGGTGGAGGGAATAACACTAGTTAGAATTTAGGCAAATGAGAGGTGCTCTTACTGAAGCATAAGATTCTGAGGGGCCTAACAGGGAACACGGTTAAAGTATGTATCCTCTTGTAGTGCACTTTAAGAGGAAGACAGAATATCATTTGAATGGAATGGGGTTGTAGTTTTAGAAAAGGATCTGTTGTTCTCCAATCAGTTAATTAACGTTCAGGCACAGCAATTTGTTAAGAGAGTTGCTGTCTCTTGGTTCATGTGTTTGGGAAGTTTTACTAGGGGGTCCGTGAAATAACAGCTTGAGCCATGGAGGATACCTTGATCTCTATATTTAAGGAGAGATGCATTTACAAAAAAGGATACAGAAAGTCGCAAAGTTAATCCTTGTGGTAAGTGTGCTGTCTTGTGGGGAATGATTGACCAGGTTGTTTGCACATTGACTGAAGTTCAGAAGAATGAGAAGAGGTCTGATGGAAATGTCCAGTATTCTGAGAGAACATGACAGGATGGTTGCTGAAAAGACTTCTTCCCTGTTGGGGTAATTTGTAACTACATAAGTTTCAGAATAAGAGATCTCAGGGGGCTGTCATTCCTTGGCATTCAGTGGAGATGAATCATTAAGTATATCGAAGACTAAGATGGATCTTGGTTCTAAAGAGAATTCAGTCCTAATGGGGAGCAGGAAAGTGATGTGCAGCCAAGGTCAAATTAATTATTAAGTGATGAAGCAGGCATGAATGGTCATATGGTCTAATAACTACTCTGCATTCTGGAGTCCATTCATATTATTGGTATGGGGCAGTATCCAATTGGTACCAATCACTTTTGTGAATTTAAATGTCTTCCTTTGCTCTACCACCACTGTTTAAATTACACCAAGTTCATCTTTCCCATATTATCTTATTTATTATAATGTAGAAATTCACTCTCGTTTATTAGGTACACCTGCTTGTTGGTGCAAATATCTATCAATCATGTGGCAGCAATTCAGTGCATAAAAGCATGTAGGCATGGTCAAAAGGTTCAGTTGGTCAAACCAAACATGCGGTCGAAGTCACTTTGACCGTGGAATGATCGTTGTTGCCAAATGGAGTGCTTTAAGTATCTCCTGGCATTTTCACACAACACTCTCTGGAGTTAAAAATCAAAAATAAACATCCAGTCAGTGGCAGTTCTGCAGGCAAAAATGCCTTGTTAGTGAGAATCGACAGACTGTATCAAGCTGACAGGAAGTTGACAGTAACTCAAATAATTACACGTTACAGTGGTGTGTAGTGGAGCATCTCCAAACACACAAAATGTCAAACCTTGAAGACATTAGGCTACAGCAGCAGAAGGCCACGTTCATTAATTCAGTGGCCATTTTATTAGATGCAGGAGATAGCTAATAAAATGACTACAGAGTGCATCTGGGAGTGTTTCAGAAATTCAGTGTTAATGCCTTGATGACTGCTGCAAGTAATTCAGCATGATGTTCATGGGAACATTTAAAAGTTTGTTTTCCTTTCTTTGGAATTCCTCATTCATTAGTTAGCATAATACTATGGAAGGGCATAAGCCATAATAGAAATGGGGAAATTTGAGGTGGAATTATAGGTGATAAAGTCACACATATTAAAAAATATTGGGCATAGTTTGCCACGATAGCGTGGCAGTTAGTGCGACACCATTGCAGATGGGGCGTTCCGAAGTTTGGAGTTCAATTCTGTGGAATATGTGGGTTTCCCCCAGGTACTCCAGTTTCCTCCCACAGTCCAAAGATGTACCATGTAGGTGAATTGGTCATTGTAAACTATGCTTACAGTAGGTGAGGGTCAATCGTGTCTGTTAGGGGTTTGTGGCTCGAAGGGCCGGAAGGTCAGGGGTTCCTGGGGCGGGGTGACCAGAAAGGCCTACTTGGTGCTACATCCCTAAAATAAAACAAAATCTAGTCAGGGGCTTGCTGGTCCCTTCATTTGAATGATATTTAATGTGGTAGATTCTGTGAGCGAGTAAGCAGTATCTGAACTGCATGGTCTATTAAGTAATAATTTACTTTAGCAAAGATTTCAACCTCAAACAAAGTTGGGAACAGGTTATCAATTCTGCACCATGGCAGTTTTATTTATACTGCTGTGATAGAATTTCAGCAGATGAAAAGCTTTTGGTGAAGTTTGGCTTGGCATTCCAGCACAAAATCGAAACAGACAGGACACTGCTGGACACAGTGGAAGGCCCATTGGAACCATCTTCATAGGGTGGATGTGTTCTGTGGTTCTGCACTGCTTCAGTTCCTCTTTCTCTCATTACAGACTCCCTGAATTGAATTAGAATATAGTGTATAATCCAAATGCACTCAGTAACCACTTTATTAGGTACCTAATAAAGTGGCCACTGAGTGTCTGTTCATGGTCTTCAGCTGCTGTAGCCCATCCGCTTCAAGGATCAACATGTTGTGCATTCAGGGATGCTCTTCAGCACACCACTGTTGTAATGTGTGTTTACTTGAGTTACTGTCGCCTTGAACCAGTCTGGCCATTCTTCTCTCATTAACAAGGCATTTTTACCCCACAGCATTGCTGCTCACTGGATGACTTTTGCACCATTCTCTGTAAACTCTAAGGACTGTGCAGCCCCCCCTGGCCACCCTCAGGGTCGCTCGGCTCGCTGTCGTCTTGGGAAACAGCCTCAGCCCCGCCAAACTGGGTAATTAGTTTGTGTGGATGCTGTGTGATGTACCCCACGCCGCCCAAATAACAGACAATACACCAGATACAATTAAATGATTTACAGTTTATAGATATTACTGGAACTATATAATTAAGAGAGAATAAAATATAAAAGGAAAATAAAAGACACCACACTTATCAAAGTTCAATCTCTTCATGCACAAAAACCGTTGGAGCTCAAAGACCTTCTTCTTCACCCTGCAACCCCTTGGAACACCTCGACCAGCCGCCTGGGACCAACGACGGTGTTCAACCAGACCCTCCACTCGAGTCCGTCTCCGTCTCCTCGCCGAACGCCCTCCTCGGGGTCCGACCCCATTAGCGGATATCACAGCACATCGTCCATCCTCTATCTCGCTCTCCCGCCTTCTGCCCCAAAACCCCGCGCATACAGTATCTTCAAATACACCAAAACCATAACAACTATCCCAATTGGTTAATAGCACTCTCTTATCAGACTCTAAAGCAAAAACAAGCTGCTAGCGCAAACTTTCTCAGTGTTTAACACAACAAAGCCGCATTCCCCAGATTAATATAACAAAGACACCATTTTAATTAGCCTCCGCAGTAACATAAAAGTCGAAACCCCCTTACACTGTTCTGTGAGAAAATCCCAGGAGATCAGCAGTTTCTGAGATACTCAAATCACCCAGTCAGGCACCAACAATCATTCCATGGTCAAAGTCACTCAAATCACATTTCTTACCCCTTCTGATGCTTGGTCTGAACAACAATTGGGTTTGTGTGTGTGTGTGTGTGTGTGTGTGTGTGAGAGAGAGAGAGAGAGAGAGAGAGAGAGAGAGAGAGAGAGAGAGAGAGAGAGAGATGCTCTGGATCTCCAGTATCTGCAGAATCTCTTGTGTAACTGAATCTCTTCACCATGTCTGCATGCATGTATACATTAAGCTGCTGCCACATGATTGGCTGATTAGATATTTGTATTAATGAGCAAGTGAACAGATGTACCTAATAAAGTGATGTCTGAGTGTATATCTCATTCAATCCACTCCTGTCTAATTCTCCATAGACCAAGCCCTGTAGTTTTAATATCCCCTCCCAGCCTAAATCCCACTGTGATTCCTGCAATATTTAATATCCCAACCAGTATATGTTCAATCTACTCCCACTCTGTTTCCTGACCAGTATTTCCTTTAAGAGTGTTTCAAAGTGGTTCTCATAATTTGGGCAAGGTGGTTCATTTTTAGTAACCCATTGACTCCACAGATGTGAACCAGATACAGGGTCTTGACAACTGGGAGCAAACAGGGAAATGAGTTTTGTAAGCCTACGGACACACGAGCTCCCACAGAAAATTTCCAGATGTGAAACCATATTTAGACTGTAAAAGGCAGGGAGGAGCCAGTGTAGCTCACTAAGGACACTGGGTGATGGAAATTGGTGCAGGATGGATTATGTGCATCATGCCATCAACTCGAACAAACTATCTTCCCTGTGCAGATGCTGTTTTTGGCCTCTTCTGTTTTTATTGCAGATTTCGAGCATTCTTAGTAAAAGACCCAAATCCTATGATAGGATTGGACAACTTAAAACTGAAAAAGCCAAAAGGATGAGTGATTGATGAGGAGAAGTCTGAAAGAGTTGTATCCAATGGCAACAAAGGTGTTGAGAGGATTTCAACATCTGGCTGGGGTTGAGACAGAACAGGCATTATGGATGTGGAAGTAGGTTGATTCAGTGGATGTTAAATTAATAAGAAGCTCAACTGAGAATCAATTAGCATGGTTTATTAGTCTTGGCAAAGTAAGCCCTCTTATATTTGTGCAACGCTATGTTTTACATTCCTGTGACAGTGTGGCTATATCATATTTTTGCAAGAACACATCAAAAGCGAGATTTGAGAAAATCTTATTTTCTAACATTTTAGCTGTGGGTATGATGTTTCTCCCTGAAAACGACTTCCACGTTCTTTCTTTCTTTCGTAGTTATCTGGAGGAGACAAATCTCAGAGCTATATATGGATACATTGATAATAAATGAACCTTTGAACCTTTGCATTTGATTTATCTGAGGTAGGTACCTATGTCTCTGTTGACTTAAATCACTTCCAACAGTGAAGCTAATTAATAGTCAATCAAAAGAAAATGACAGCATGTTGGTAGTTGATCTGATGATATCCCGTGCAGGAGAATTTTGAAAGTGGAAAAGCCATTACAGTAGGACAGTTCCACTCTCTCAGTCTTAGTCCGGGTTCAGAGGTTTGAGTGGTCGTCACAAACTGGAGTCATCCTTAGTTGCAGTGGATAACTATGACTTCCGTGCCTTGCAATGCCCTTCACTCTCCACGAAGTATCACAGAGATGTCTTTTTGGCCGCTGGATCTCATTGTAATTCTCATCTGCCCAGTCCGCCAGAACTGACTTCACATGCTAGGATCGGCAGGTCCCTACTTCACTGGGGGTATAAGGCCCACCGGCAACCCTAACTTGTTCAAGCCGAGAACCAGCGTGTGGCCACTGTCGCATGCGAACAGCTATTTGGAGCCACAGATGAAAGCTGGGTGTCCGGTGGGGACCAAAGCAGGGTGAGCTGCCCCAGAATGGACATGACAAGCTCCTTCACCGGAGGTGAACACCCCGTGCACGGCAGCGTACACTAAATGAATTCCCCCATCGATAATTATTAGAAGCTAATACACAGTTTAATAATACTGTAGTAGCATTGGTGTGTTCTAATTTGTTCTGTATTTCATTTGAATACATAATCAGTTTCTCAGTTAAACAGCAGTTTATCTTTTTCATGCCTTTTTAACTATTACCAGTTAATCGGGTCAAAATGTACTGATCCCAATTAACCAGACTCTACCATAATTAATAATCAAGCAGAAGTCCCCCGGAGCCCTACCGGTAACATAAAACTGTCTAAAATTCACCAATTAGTTATTACACATTGCATCATTCCACTGAGCTAAATTCTGATCAGGCTTGTCACTCTCTCTTGGCTTCATGGGTTTTTGCTTTTTTGACCAACCTACTATTTGGGACCTTGAAAAACACTTGCTGTCCCTTTCTAAATGAGGACTTACGCAGTCCCTTAGGTTTGATGCCAATAGTTTGCTCAAACACTTTAGTTAAACTAACTGGCCTGTAATTACTCAGTTTATTCCCATCTCACTTTTTTAACATTAATATAAAGATGGTAGTGTTCTAATCCTAAGGCATCATTTGTATCATTAGGGTAGATTGGAAATTGATGTTCAGAGCCTCTGCAATTCCCTCTCCCTTCTTTTAATTTGCTGGAAGCATCTCATTTCACAGATTTATCAACTTCATTAAACCATGTAATGCTTCTGTTTTTTTGTATGATGACCCAATGTTTCACATCCTTCCTCTTTAACTAAGACATCAGCATTATCCTTCTATTTTTTTTTGAAGATGGTCACAATTATTCATCTTTGCCCCGGACATCCAGCTCAACACAGAGGTGACTTTGTTGTCCCTTTGAGGTCGTACTCTATAAGAATACTAATATATTCCATTTGTAAGTATTTAATGGAGAAATTGTCCTCTATAGACAAGTTTATTGATTCTCATTTCAGATCAGAAAGATTGAAATGCACGCGCAATAACAGAACTGTAAATATTCCACCACCAAAATGGAGCTTGATCGGAAACAATATCTTCAGCTTTTAAGAAATTCTTATTAGGTTTGATTTAGGATAATCAACATAAATATGTTTATCATCTAGATAACTTCTCAAAATTAATTTCTATATTTCATTTTCAATATTCCTAAAGGGGAAGAGTGAGCAGCCATAAGTTATGTTACATGCTGGTACCAAAGATATTGGTAGGAAACGGAAGGAGGTCCTGAACAGAGAATACAGGAAGTTAGGCAGAAAGCTGAAAAGCAGAACCTCCAGGGTAGTAATCTTGGGATTGCTCCCTGTGCCACATGGCTGTGAGGGTATGAATACAATGATTTGGCAGATCATGTGGCTGAGAGGTTGGTGCAGGGAGCAGGTTTCAGATTTCTGGATCATTGCAATCTTTTCTGGGGAAGGTATAACCTGTGATGGGGGAACCAAAAAAATGGATGGATAAACCTAATAAGTATTTTATGTCAGTCTTCACTGTAGAAGACACAAACAGCATGCAGAAAATTCGACAGTGTCATAGGGCAGAAGCAAGTGTAGAAGGTGTTTAGTAAGCTGAAAGGTCTGAAGGTAGATAAGTCACCTGCACCAGATATACAATGTACCAGGGTTCTGAAGGAGGTCACTGAAGAGATTGTGGAAACATTTAAGAATCGCTATTCTGGAATGTTTCTGGAGGACTGGAAAAATGCAAATGTCACTCCACTCTCTAAGAAGGGGGGAAGGCAGAAAATTATAGGCCAGTTAGCCTGACTTCAGTGCTTGGGAAGATATGGGAGTCCATCATTAAGGATGAAGTTTCAGTTTACTTGGAGGTACATAGTAAAGTAGGCCAAAACCAGCATGGTTTCCTTAAGAAGAAATCTGTTGACAAATCTGTTGGAATTCTTTGAGGAAATAACAGGCAGGATACTCAGTGGATATTCACTTCGATATTCACAAGACCTTTACAATGTGCTGCACATGAGGCTGCTAACAAATTAAGAACCCTTTGTATTGCAGGAAAGATACTAGCATGGATAGAAGACTGGATGACTGGCAGGAGGTGAAGAATAGGAATAAAGGGAGCCTTTTCTGGTTGGCTGCCGGTGACTAGTGGTGTTGGGACCAGTTCTTTTCACATTACTTCAATGAATTGGATGATAGGATTGATGGCTTTGTGGCCAAATTTCCAGTCAATATTAAGATAGGAGGTTGGGGACATAGTATAACAGAAACAGAGAGGCTGCAGATGGAATTAGACAGATTGGTTGAATGAGAGTGACAGATGGAATGTAGTGCAGAGAAGTGTATGGTCATGCATTTTGGTACAATTTTCTAAATGGGGAGAAATTTAAAACTCAGAGGTGCAAAGGGACTTAGGACTCCTTCTCTACAAGCTTTTCAAAAGGTGATCTTTGGTTTGGTAGATAAATATATGTAGCAGCTAGAATATAACTTGTTTACACTCTTGGCATCTACAGGACTTGACTTCAACATAATTGATTGTCTTGGTGTCTCCATTTCCACAATTTAATTCCACTTCCACCTCTTCAGTTAAGTCTTCTTTGCAGCATTGGCATGAATAGTCCATGCTGTTGGTTTTGATATTGTACCTTGAAAAATAGTTACAAAAAAGATGGAGAACAAATTTATTAATATTACAGTGTTAAATGAATCCATTGTTGCACAGCCATTAATGAATAGTTTTAATTGCATTATTTCAGTATTCTAGTTTCTTAACTGCTACCAAAATGTTCCTGTTAATGTCGCTCTTCCGAGTTTGATTCAGTCGGTAAGTCTGATGCTATGCGGAAAATTACAGTCAAGGGTGAAGGAAAGCCTGAGGTGCAGAAACACTACTTTACCACAAAATTATTAAGGAAAATTCTGTGGTCAACAATGAGCTACAAACAAGATGCTGGACAAATTCAATGGGTCAAACAGCAGTCAGTCAAACTTTACAGTACTGTGCAAAAATTTAAGGCACATATATATAGCTAGAGTGCCTAAGATTTTTGCACAGTACTGCAGTAGTTTTATTTATTGCACTGTACTGCTGCTGCAATAAAGAAACAAATCTTATGACATGCAAGAGATGATAAACTTGATTCTGATGTGGGTCTCTACTGTGGACTGAAAGAGGGAAGGGGGCAGGGAAAGGGGAATCATGGTTGGGAAAAGGGGAAGGGAGAGGGGAGGGAGTGCGAAGCACCAGAGAGACATCCTGTAATGATCAACAAACCAACTGTGATCTTTCCGAATCCTTCTTATTAACTTAAAATATATGAATAGAGGAGTGGAGTTGACGACATTATTGAACGTGTTTGATTTAAGATAATGGTCTAGCCTTGTTTTGTTCCATTTGCTTTTTTTTTTGGGGTTTAGTATTTAGTTTTTATTTGTTTCTTTTTGGGGGTTTTCTCTGTATTTTTTTCTTTTTATTTCTTTTTACTCTATGATTATTTATATCAAGAGTTTGGAAGGCTATTATACTTATATTATTTGAAATCTTTTCTGTATATGCTTACCAACAATAAGATTATTCCAATCTCTCTGTATCAACATTGTTATTCTGTTTATAATTTTGGAAAATTAATAAAAAGATTTAAAAAGAAATAACAAACCAATTGTTTGGAAGGAAATGACCTTGCATGATGTCTCAGGGCTGGGTGTGTCTTCACCTGTGCCACTCTCCCTATCCCGGCACTCCTCTGCCACCTGACCCACTCCTTTCCCATAATGCTCCACCCTCACGATTCCCAACATCCTTTGCTCCCGTCAGATTTACAAACTTGCCCTCTGCTCCACATTGACAAATATACTACTGTGCAAAACTCTTAGGCATCCTAGCTATATATATGTACCCAGGACTTTTACACAGTACTGTACTCATCTTAAATTCTTCATGTAAGCAGCTTTGAAAGGTCTGGTTTTAGAATAGGCATCCAAATAGAAGGTACTTGGTGAAGTTATACATACAATTATCTCTACTCCACCTTTAAATTAGTAAAATTTACCCCGAGTTCTTGCAGTGAGTATTACCAGATTACAGACTACAATAGTTACTATCAGGGAAGATTGTTAAGTGTAGAACAGATTGCATTACAATTTTGAGGAACATTTCGGTGATAGGCGTGGATAAACATGGTGAAGTTTGAGGTGTTCAACAGAGGTAATACCTATGGAACAGATTTTTGTTTTTTTTTTGTTATTTATTGAGATAAAGTGAGGAATAGGACTCCTGGCTCTTTGAGCTGTACTGCGCAGCAACCCCCGATCTTAACCTTTTTAAGCTAATTTAGCGTAATATTACCGCAGCACCAGCTGTAAGATTAGTATTCAATTCTCACCACTTCTGGTAAGGAACTTGCATTCTTCCTGTAGCCATGTGCCTCTGTTCCCTCCCACTTTCCAAAGATGCACAGTTAGGATTAGTGAACTGTAGACATGCTATGTTGATGCCAGAAGTGTGGGCCACTCAGCATAGTCCTCGCTAATTTGATTTGACGCAAACATCAAATCATTTCGCTGTATGTTTCGATGTATACGTGACAAATAAAGCTTTATACTTAAAATTTAATGAAACTCACTTACCTACTTGCTGATGAACAATGCCCTGAACATTGTTGTGCTAAAAATGTTGCATTGCATTTTTCATATGTTATTGTTTCATTAAAGCTACTGAGTCTGCAGAGTTCTGAGGAAGGGAAAACACAAATCACACTGTTCAGTAGTTCAGTGATTCAATTTAATAGCAGAGAATGTATATAGTATACAACCTAAAATCCTTACTCTTCACAGACATCAATGAAACAGAGACAAAAAAAACAAGGAATGAATGACAAAAGAACATTAGCCCCCCTCCCACTGATGCACAAGCAGCAGGAAGAGCATCAACCTTCCCCCCATTTACCTAAGCAAAAGTATCGGTCCTCCCACCACCCACCATAGCAAACTCCCAAAGACTGTGATCTAACGTCCATCAAAACCTACTGTCCATCTTAGCACTTCGACGCCTCAACAAATTTGTATGCTTCTACTTGATTTTAAATTCATAACCTATTTCTTTTCCACAATCACAAAATTGGCAGTAAGCTAGAAAATAAGTTAACAATGCATTCAGATGTAGTACTGTAGTCTAAGACTGAACACAAGAATGAACATAATCGAAAAGATCTCTGTGTCAAAAATGTCAAACGAAATCATGATTTTATTATCAGCAAGTTAGCAAGAAAACAGAAAAAAAATGCATTCCAAAAATACAAAATGCTGGAGGAACTCAGCAGGTCAGGAGGCATCCATGGAAATGAACAAACAGTCGATGTTTCGGGCTGAGAGCACTGTAAAGGAAGGGGGAAGATGCCAGAATAAAAAGGTGCCGGGAGGGAGATTAGTGGGGAGGGAAGAATGGACAAGGGAATCATGGAGGGAGCAATCCCTGCAGAAAACGGAAAGAGGGGGTGGAGGTAAAAATGTATTTAGTGGTAGGATCCTTAGGTCTTTGCTCATGATGTTCAAAGGCCTCAGCATTGTTGCTGAGGCAGCTAAATTCTTTTCCAATAACCATACAAATACACTGTGTTGATTCACAATAGGAAATACCTCAACTTCAATAAGATGCTATGGAAGAGAGAGGTAGTGAGTCCATTCCCAGAAAGTACATATCATCTTTAGGAAGCTAAAGAAAGGGTGCAGAGGAGATTTACAAGGATGTTGCCTAGATTGGTGAGCATGCCTTATGAGGGTAGGTTGAGTGAACTCGGCCTTTTTTCCTTGGTGCGACAGAGGATGAGAGATGACCCGATAGAGATGTACAAGATGATGAATGGTATTGATCATGTGGATAGTCAGAGACTTTTTCCCAAGGCTGAAATGGCTAATACAAGAGGACACAGTTTTAAGGTACTTGGAAGTAGGTACAGAGTAGATGTCCTGGGTAAGATTTCTACACAGAGATTGGTGAGTGCATGGAATGGTCTGCTGGTGAAAGTGGTGGAGGTAGACACAATAGGATCTTTTAAGAGGCTCCTGGAAAGGTACATGGAGCTTAGAAAAATAAAGGCTATGGGTAACCCAAGGTAAAGTAAGTACTTGTTCGGCACAGCATTGTGGGCTGAAGGGCTTGTATTGTGCTGTAGCTTTCCTATATTCCTAGCTCTGAAATTGTAATGAAAAAAAATCCTTTTTAACAAAAAAAGGAACAGGATTTACTTGGATTAGAAAGCCAAAAAAATTGAAATCGTTACATAGAAACATAGACTGCCAAACCATTCTTTAAAAAATAAATTAAAACGAATAGCACATCTGGTGCTCATCATGGATTTTTGGAATACCATGAATATTGCAATTCATGTGAAAGATTGGCAAAAGGTTTTCATCATATTACACCAGCTGACTGAAATCAGTCTGAGAGTTCCCTCCCAATCAATAAAAGTGTGAGTCCTTGTTTAAGTATTCCACTGCTCAATTTTTACAATAGTATTAAAAGTTTTAAATAAATTTTGTAACAAACTATTAATGTCTATGTAAAAGAATTAAAAACATACCTAGTTCATTGCACTTAAAACAGCAACGATCAATATAGATTCTGTGAGACTATAAGTAATGAAATATTAATTAGACAATATAGTAAATATTGATCTTTATTTGTGAACAACTTTTAATGAATGCACAATCTTACTTCAAAGAATTATTATTTTCAATTGTATGCTATAAAATTATCACATATTTCTTCATAATAAGCTTTGTTAAATAAAGACTGGGGAGCAGCCAATACCTGCCAAAAGAACATCTGCAGGCATTCTGACCTCTGCAAGCGACTGGCAGCTGTTGGTGGACCTCGAAGGGCAGTTGAAGTTCCCTAACCATATCGCAGCCACCACCCTGCGACCAGACATTGTTCTAGTGTCTGAGTCTACTAAGCAAGTGGTGCTGCTGGAGCTGACAGTCCCATGGGAAGATCGCTTGGAGGAGGCCTTTGAAAGGAAGCTCTCCAAGTACGCAAGACTGGTCAGCAACTGTCAGCAGGCTGGATGGAGAGCGAGGTGTCTCCCAGTGGAGGTTGGTTGTAGGAGATTCATAGCCTGTTCTTTAGTTAGAGCCTTCAGCATTTTGGGCATTGAGGGAGAGAGGAAGAGGAGAGCCATCTGCAGTACCATCGATGCGGCAGAGAGGGCCTCAAGATGGCTGTGGCTCAAAAGAGGGGAGCCATGGAGTCATAAGTAGCTAGCCATCTGGACATAAACTGGAGTCTGATCAGCCCCGGCTGGGTCACCTGGAGGAGGTTGTATGATGTTGAAAGACCTGAAACACCCAATGATTCCAGGAACATCACTGAAGATGTGTCCAGAAGCATCAATAGATGTATGTACTCAGTATTTCACCAGACGGATAGCAATAGATTGTTATTTTACTGCAGGTTTAATATCCATATTGGAATAAATACCTTATTGAAATGAATCAAGGCCCGGAAGTCTGATGAAATTTATATAGATTCACAATGGCTTGGACTTTGTGGTGAGCAGCAGACAATGGGGCTTTCTGATGGACTGAAGGAAAGATAAGAGCCCATGATATTAGAGGAAAGATACTAGCATGGATAAAAGATTGGAGGATGGGCAGAAGGCAAAGAGTAGGAAGGAAGAGGGCCTTTTCCAGTTGACTGCCAGTGACTAGTGGAGTTCTGCAGGGGCAGGTAGTGCTGTGGAAGCGGGAAGTTTGCAGAAGGATTTGGACTGATTAGGAGAATGGACAAAGAAGTGGCAAATGGAATATAGTGTAGGGAAGCGTGAAAGGGCCGTGCACTTCAGTAGAAGGCATAAATGTGCAGACTATCTTCTAAATGGGGAATGAATTCAGAAATTGAAGGTGCAAAGGGTCTTGGGAGCCTTATTGCAGGATTCTGTAGAAATGTACTTGTAGGTTGAGTTGGTAGGAAGGTAAATGCAATGTTAGCATTAATCTTGAGAGGACTAGAAAATAAAAACAAGGATGCAAAGCCTTTATGAGGCATTGCTCAGATCATTTGGAGTACAGCTAATTGGATGATCAGTTAATCAGGGCAGCCACTTATTTGGGACAACCTTTAAAGAATAAAAGCTAAGTGGGAAAACAGCTAGGATTCCCTTTATTTATTTGGGACACTATGCCATTTACTTGGGACAGGAAACTTTCACCAAACAGTTTCTAACTAGCATCAGTACCATGCACTTTAGATACCTTTAGACAGTGTCCTGCGCTTAAAGTAAACTGTCTCTAAATAGCATCAGTTGCTGTGCATATGTTATGTTATTAACTCCCCTGAATCTTGAGGCTATATCCCCTAGCTCTAGTCTCACCTACCAACGGAAACAACTTTCCTGCCTCTATCTTATATATACCTTTCATAATTTTATATGTTTCTATAAGATCTCCTCTCATTCTTCTGAATTCCAGTGAGTTCAGTACCAGGCAACTCAATCTCTCCTCATAGTCTAACCCCCTCATCTCTGGAATCAACCTGGTTAATCCTTTCTGTATCGCCTCCAAAGCCAGTATATCCTTCCGCAAGTAAAGAGACAAGGACTGCATGCAGTATTCCAGGTGTGGCCTCACCAACACCCTGTACAACTGCAGCATAACCTCCCTGCTCTTAATCCCTCTAGCAATGGAGGCCAACATTCTTCGCCTTCTTGATAGCTTGCTGCACCTGCAAACCAACCTTTTGTGATTCATGAACAAGTACTCCCAAGTCCCTCTGCACAGCAGCATGCTGCAAGCATTTACCATTTAAATAATAATCATCTCTTCCATTTTTCCTTCCAAAATGAATGACCTCTCACTTACCAACATTGTACTCCATCTGCCAGACCCTTGACCATTCACCTATCTATATCTCTCTGCAGACTCTGCATATCTTCTGCACAATTTGCTTTTCCACTCAATTTAGTATCATCAGTAACTTAAGATACACTACACTCGGTCCCCTCTTCCTGACCATTAATGTATATCATTAACAGTGGCGGGCCCAGCACCAACTTCTATGGCACACCGCTCACCACTCATTGCCAACCAGAGTAACACCCATGTATCCCAATTCTCTGCTTTCTATTGGTTAACCAATCCTCTATCCATGCTACTACGTCACCCTCAACTCTATGCATGCTTATCTTATGGATAAGTCTTTATGAGGCACCTTATCGAACGCCTTCTGCAAATCCAAGTAAATAATGTCCACCTGTTCTCCTCTATCCACTGCGATCATTACGCCTTATGCTTTGAGATATAAAGAGAGGCTATATAGGCCATGACATATTTCCTGGAGCAAAGAGGCTGAGGTGACTTTATAGAGGTTTATAAAATTATGAGGAGCATAGATAAGGTGAATAGAGAGTCTTTAGCCCAGGGGAGTTCAAAACTAGAGGTCATAGGTTTGAAAGGAAAGCTGAAAGATTTAATAGGATCCTGAGGGGCAACATTTTCACATCGAGGGTAGCATGTAAATGGAACAAACTGCCAGGAAAGTGGTAGGGGGGTGTACAAGTATGACTTATTGAAAAAACTTTTGGATAGGACCATGGACAGAAGAAGTATTATAGGCCAAATTCAGGAAAAGAAACTAGCTCATCTGGGTAGTTTGGTTGACATGGTTGAGTTAGCTCAAAGGGCCTCTGTGTTGTGTATTGTTCTGTGACTCAATAATTCTATGACTTGCACAGTAAACCCATGATAACCTTGTTGTCATTCTAAACACAAATTCCAGCCTCATGCTTCAGTGGCTTGTTTATGTTTGAATACCATAAAGGATAGTTTCCCAACCTGTTATTTGCTATGGACCCCTACCATTAACCAAGGGGTCCCTGGACCCCAGGTTGGGAACCATTGCTTGTTTTCAGAGGATAAGTAATTCCCTGTGAAGCAATAAATAACTGGTAATCATCTCTAATTGAGATGTAATTTTAATCTACTCTTCGATCAAATGTTATATCATGTTTTCTAAAATAAATTAATCCCATCAGATGTAAAATATTTATGAGATTCTAAAAATGTGGAATGGCATCTGCTTTTATTAATTTGTAAACATATAAATAGAAATAATTAGATTTAAAATGCTTAGGTTATTATTAAACACTACACCCATAGTTGATTCAAATAGGGTTCATTCTTTGTCTTACTGAGGTTGACATGCTTATACTGAACACCAGCTCACACGATCTGCTGTAACAACTTTACAGCATTGGTGGCAGGAAAAAAATGTCAACATTTCCAACCGAAAGCCTGCCTCAAGAGTGGAGAAGGGGGACAAATATAGGAGGATCCCCCCTTCCCACCCTTTACTTTTTCATCCTCGCTTCACCCATTCTTTTTACCCCAACATTGTACCCCCAGGCCCTCCTTCACCTTACTTAGTCCCCTCCTCCTTCTTCTATCCACCAACTTCACGCTGCCAACCATTCCCCCACCAGCATGTCCTATCTGGTTCCAATGCCATCCATCTCTGCCTTTTCCTCTAATGGTTCCCATTTTCACTTTCTTTGCTTGTCAGAATTCAGCACTGGTGTTCTTGCTCATCTCTCTCCAGCAGCTGTCTTCTACCTTCACACTCCTTCACACCTCCCACCTTGCTCCATCTGTTGTTTCCTCTTATTTCCATCATTTTCGTCATTCACAGTCTTCCAACTACAGCCCCTACCTGGCACTACCTGCTTGTCATTTTAAATCCTTGCTCAGTTCACCAATCACCTTGGAGTCGGTTCTTGACCTCCCATCCCCTCTATGCTGACCATCTGGCCCCTCCACTCTCAGTCCGGAGGCAGGATTTCAGCTCAAAATGTTGACATCTCTTTCCTGCTAGCAACGCTGCTTGATCCACTGTGTTCTCTCAGCAGATTGTGCGCTGCTCCAGATTCCAGCATCTGTCCTCTCTTATGTCAGCAGTTCTCCCACTTACCTCAGGGCAGTTTTCATTCTGAGTGCAAGACCTGTTATTGATTAAAACTCCATACTGAGTACATGAATAGGAAATACATGGATTGTTCGGATCATCCCATGAGTCACCATCCTGTGAACAAAACCAGGTCAGTGAGATTACATGCTGGATATTTCATCACTATTAAAAATACACATGTCCAACTATTTTATCTCAATGTTGGTGGGAAAAATAAATTGCTTTTATGGTCTCACTACAGTAAAAATGTAATAAAATATCACCCAGAAAACTTATGGAGCAAATTTTGTGCTTGATTAAATGTAAAAATATTATGAGCCCTAAATTTTCTCCACCATGGTCTGAACACAAGGTACAGTCAGAGAGAAGTACAGGCAACACACACAAAATGCTGGAGGAACTCAGCAGGCCAGGCAGCATCGATGGAAAAAGAGTAAACAATCAACGTTTCGGGCTGAGACTCTTCATCAGGACTGGAGATAAAAGATGAGAATTCAGAGTAAGGAGGTGGGAGGAGGGGAGAAAGAAATACAAGGTGGTAGGTGATAGGTGAAACCGGGAGAGGGGGAGAGGTGAGGTAAAGTGCTGGCAAATTGATTGGTGAAAGAAGTAAATGGCTGGAGAAGGGGGAAAGCCACGGAAGAAAGGGAAGGGGGAGGAACACCAGAGGGAGGTGATGGTTGGGTAAGGAGATAAAGTGAGAGAGGGAAATGGGAATGGGCAATGGTGAAAGAGAGGGGGACCGTTACCGGAAATTCGAGAAATCGATATTCATACCATCAGGATGGAGGCTACCAGATGGTATATAAGGTGTTGCACCTTCAACCTGAGTGTGACCTTATCGCGGTAGTAGAAGAGGCCATGGACTGACATGTCAGAATGGGAACGGGAAATAGAATTAAAATGGGTGACCACTGGGAGATCCCGATTTTTCTGGCAGATGGAGGGTAGCTGCTTGGCGAAGCGGTCTCCCAATCTGCACCAGGTCTCGCCGATATGCAGGAGGCCATACTGGGAGTACAGGATGCAGTAGATGACCCCAAAAGACTACACCTTCACCACTCTCCTCCATCTGGCGGCACTGGTCTTCACTCTCAATCATTTCTCCTTCCTCTCCTCCCACTTCCTTCAAAAAGACAGGTGCAGCCATGGGCACCCACATTGGTCCCAGCTATGCCTGCCTTTTTGTCAGCCACATGGAACAGTCTATGATCCAAGCCTACACTGGTGGCCGTCCCCAACTTTTCCTATGCTACATCGACGACTGCATTGGTGCTGCTTCCTGCACTCACGTGGAGCTCGTCGACTTCATCAACTTTGCCTCCAACTTCCAACCTGTCCTCAAATTTTCCTAGTCCATTTCCAATACCTCCCTCCCCTTTCTTGATCTCTCTGTTTCTTTCTCTGGAGACAACTTATCTACTGATATCTTTTATAAAACCGCTGATTCTCACAGCTATCTGGACTGTACCTCTTCCCACCATGTTACCTGTAAAAATGTCATCCCTTTCTCTCAATTCCTCCATATCCACTGCATCTGCTGTCAGGATGAGGCTTTTCATTCCAGAACTAAAGAGATATACTCCTTATTCAATGAAAGGGACTTCCCTTCATCCAACACATTTAGTGTTGGGCACGTGGCCAAGGGGTTAAGGCGTTCGTCTAGTTATCTCAAGGTCACCAGTTCGAGCCTCAGCTGTGGCAGTGTGTTTGTGCCCTTGAGCAAGGCACTTAATCACACATTGCTCTAGTCTGTGCGAGGAATGGCGCCCCACACGGACTTCCAATCTGCGCCTTGTAAGGCATGAAAATGCCCGACACAGGCCTCTCATGGTCTGAGTCAACATTCCCCAGCTCCACCCCTTCATCCACCGTCAATACCGCCCTCACCCACACCTCTTCTACAAACGTATTTCGCGCACAACTGCCCTCACCCCATCTTCCCTCTGCCACAACAGGGCTAGCGTTCCTCGACCTCAACTACCACCTTACCAGCCTCTGTATCCAGCACATAATTCTCTATAACTTCCGCCATCCCCAGTGGGATCCCACCACCAAGTACTCTTTCCCTCCCCCACTTTCTGCCTTTCACAGGGATCACTCCCTGCGTGACTCCCTTGTCCATTCTTCCCTCCCCACTGATCACTGCCCTGGCACTTATCCTTGCAAGTGGAACAAGTGCTACACCTCCTCCCTCACAACCATTCAGGGCTCCTAATGGTCCTTCCAGGTGAGACAACACTTCACCTGTGAGTCTGTTGGGGTCACCTACTGTATCCAGTGCTCCCGGTGTAGCTTCCTGTATATCTGTGAGACCTGACATAGATTGGGAGAATGCTTTGCCAAGCACCTACATTCTGTCCACCAGGAAAAGCGGCATTTCCCAGTGGCCACCCATTTTAATCCCACTTTCAATTCTTATTCCAACATATCAGTCCGTGGCCTCCTCTAGTGCTGCGATGAGGCCACACTTAGGTTGGAGGAGCAACACTTTATATTCCGTCTGGGTAGCCTCCAGCCTGATGGCATGAACATCGATTTCTTGAATTTCTGGTAATGGCCCCCCTCTCCCTCACCAATCCCAATTCCTAGTTCCCCTCTCAGCTCATCACTCTTCCCTTTCTTCCGTGGCCTTCTGTCCTCCCCTATCAGAATCCCCCTTCCCCAGTCCTTTATCCCTTTCACCAATCAACTTCCCAGCTCTTTATTTCACCCCTCCCATTCTCACAGTTTCACCTATCACCTACTACCTTGTATTTCTTCCTCCCCTCCCCCCACCTTCTTACTCTGACCTCATCTTTTTTCTCCAGTCCTGATGAAGGATCTCAGCCTGAAACATCAACTGTTTTCTCTTTTCCATAGATACCGCCTGGCCTGCTGAGTTCCTCTACCATTTTGTGTGTGGTGCTTGGATTTCCAGCATCTGCAGATTTTCTCTTGTTTATTATAGAAAAGCACTCACACAGGCCCTTTGGCCCATTTAATCTGTGCTGACACATTTAAACCATTTAAAATAAGCAGAATACTTCCTCAGGTTTTTGTGTGCCTTGTATCTACTCCAGAGAATTATGGATACTATTTTGTAATCTATTTGTCCACACAAAAAAGAACATTTTAATCTAGAAGGCGGCTTAGGTATGGGGGAGCTATTATACACCTGGCTACCAGGTTTCTCTTGATCCAGCAAACTGTTTTAGCAGAGGACCAGGATCATTTTCTTGGAATTCCTCCACATGTCAGTGCCCCTCTGTCATTGTGGGAAGAAGGCTGGAAGGTTCTAAACAACCTCAGACTGAACTCGAATAACATATAGTGGCAATGAAATTCTTCCTCGATTGAATGTTGTAAGTGAAATCTACAGTGACATAGTGAAGTCACTACATCAGGAATTACCAGCTGAAAGTGCAACACCCAAGTGCTACATATATAATGCAATTGAATAACACACACCAAATGCTGGAAGAGCTCAGCACGTCAGGCAGCATCCATGAAAATGAATGGCAGTCGATGTTTCAGGCCGAGACTCTTCTTCAGGACTGGAGAGGATGGGGGAAGATGCTTGAATAAAATGGTGGGCAGTGGGGGAGGGGGGAGGAGGGTACCTAGAAGGTGATAGGTGAAGCTGGGTGGGTTGGAAAGGTAAAGAGCTGGAGAGGAAGGAATCAGATAGGAGAGGAGAGTGGACTATAGGTGAAAGGGAGAGAGGGGGTGCACCAGGGAGAGGTGATAGGCAGGTGAGAAGAGGTAAGAGGCCAGACTCTTCCCCCTTCATTTCCAGTCCTGAAGAAGGATCTCGCCTCAAAACATCATTTCCATAGATGCTGCTGGAACTGCCGAGTTCCTCCAGCATCTTGTGTGTGTTTCTTTGGATTTCCAGCATCTGCAGAATTTCTTGTATTCATAATGCATTTAGTGCATGTTACTGAGAGAAAAGAAATTCCAAATACGTTTTTCCAGTCATTTAAAGAAACACACATTTTTTGCCCAATTGGGATACAGAACATGAAAACTGCATTAGAAGTTCTACATTTGTAAATGAGGAAGCAAAGCAAAGGTTCTCTTGTTAAGATACTTTTTAATGTTCTGAATTGTTCTTAATTAACAGAAGTGTTTATAATAATTTGCTTTTGCCTAATTAAATTTATCTAATTTGAATTTATCTAGGATTTTGCAATCAGGTTGCTTTTAATATTGTTTTTGGTAGGTGACTGTCAGGAGAAAAGATGACCAACATGCTCAGCTTCAAGAAGGAATACTTTTTGATATCTCCTCTCGGGTTTCCCTTAATTCCACTTTCTTCTATGTAAACAAGCAAAACAAAGCTACTAACAGAGAGTTCAGGTGTGATTTCTGAGTGGAAATTTATCATTGACAAGACCTGATCAATCCATGTTGTTGTCAATGCCAAGTTTTGACTTGAGCAGAAAAACAAAAAAAATTGTGGCTGTTTATATCAAAGTTCAAATGTTGAAAATTTATTATCAACGTGTATATACCATATATAATCAACATTCATCATCTGGCAAGCACCAACAAGACAGAAAAAACACAGCAGAACCCATGAAAAAACACACATCATAAAACCGGACAAACATGAATGAGCAGAAGAGAATAAATCATGCAAATAATAAACAGAAATAAACAATAAATACAAAAAGAACATGAGCTGCAGAGTCCCAGAAAGTGAGTCTATATCTATTCTCAAACAGTAGAATATATAACATTCACTTACTAACAACTTATTTAATTTTTAATTGTTTTTTTCATTACTAGTTTTTTTTTACAGAACAGACCTCAAAAGATGATCAGTAAAAATCTGAATTATTTCCTGATCTCTTACCGGTGTAAACTTATTTGAACACTCACCTGTCTTGGCCGTCCTGAATAGTCATGACAAGCTGCAGGAAAGCCAAGAGAATTGCTTATTAACACATATGCAACATATCCATGCTCTTCACAGTATCTTCACAGCAAACTTGATTTTAAGTTACCTGCCAATGAACAGCCTGAGATCTTCAATTAGTCATTAAGAACTGATTGCCTAAATACTCATCCTTGATTGAAGGAATGGAACTGAGTTTCAATTGCAGAATACAAAGCACTGGCATACAATGTTCAAGGTTCAAAGTATATTTTATTATCAGTGTACATAGAGGCCACAGCAGACATATAGAAGCCTAGAGCATGAGCTGATGTTATTTTTCCTGCAGGTGCACTCAGAAAATCTATAGAACAGTAGCTACAAGTGGGCTCAATGACAGTTCAAGTCGAGCATAGAAGACAATAAACTGTGCAAATGTAAATATAAATAGAAAGCAATAAATAACGAGAACATGAAATAACAAGATAAAGAGTCCTTAAAGTGAGATCATTGGTTGTGGGAACATCTCAACAGATGAGTGTAGTTATCGCCTTTGGTTCAAGAGCCTGATGGTTGAGTGGTAGTAACTGTTATTGAACCTGGTGATGTGGCAGCAGCAAGAAAAGAGCATGGCCGGGTGTTGACGATCTCTGATGATGGATGTTGCTTTCCTATGACAGCTTTTCATGCAGGTGTGCTCAGTGGTTGGGAGGGCTTTACCCATGATGTACTGAGCCGAATCTGCCACGTTTCGTAGGATTTTCTAGTGTGGTGCATCCAGAGCCACTGACAGTTAACACATTCTCATGCATGTATTACCAAGCAGCAAAAAAAAACAATAACTCTGGATAATGTAAGAGCATCAGAGTTGAAATTACACTCTGGTTTATTGTTTCTTGCATTGTGGCTAATCTCCGATTGAAGATGCATATTTAAGTTATTGTCTAACACATGGAAAAGACATTTTCTTTAATCTAATGATAACGATGCGATATTTTTCTGGGCCCCCTGCCTGCCTGATGGCAATGAATATTAGGCAGAGTAATTTATAGCTCATGCTCTAGGCTTCTATATGTCTGCTGTGGCCAGATGTATCAATATTCTCAACTAGGAAGAGATGCTGCAAAGTGAAGTGGGTCGCATGACTAATGAATGGACCAAAATCGCTGGTCACCTGCATTTGAACTGTGTTTGTCCAGTATGGTGCTGGGTTACATTTTTCCCCTCAGGTGGCCAGCATGGCCAGCATATCTCAAGATTTCTCCCAGTCCTAGTGGCCTGACAATGTCTTCAGAATATGGCTTTGGCTGCCATGCAGGACCCTCCTCTATGCTCACAGGCAGTTTTAGATGTCATTGAGATTGAATATTTATCAGTATGTCAGACATTTACAGAGACACAATAAATGCTCAGCCTCATATAAACTAAAATGCAGGGAGATGGGAACCAGTATGATAGAGCTGAGGATGAACCAGCAGGTTTACAAGTAGAAGATGGGTGTAACGTGAACGTAAGGAAGGACAAGCCAGTGACTGAGTACAAATGTAGATAGTGCAAAGAGTTAAACTGTATCGCAGAGGCAAAATACAAAAGGGCGAAGAATGCAGGACTAAAGGTACTGTATTTAAAAGCACATAGCATTCGGAATAAGGTGGATGAACTTGTGGCGCAATTAGAGATCGGTCAGTATGACATTGTGCACATCACTGAGTCATGGCTGAAAGAAGGTCATGGCTGGAAGCTTATTATCAAAAGATATGCTTTGCATCGAAAAGTCAGGCAGAAAGGCGTAGGTGGTGGTGTGGCTGTGCTGGTAAGAAATGGAAGTTACGTCTTTAGAAAGAGAATCAGAATCAGGTTTATTGTCAACAGCATGCGATGGGAAATTTGTTAACTTAGCTGCAGCAGTTCAATGTGATACATAATCTAGCAGAGAAAAAAAAATCAATAAAATAAAACATAATAATAAATAAACAAGTAAATCAATTACGTATATTGAATAGATTTTTTTAATGTGCAAAAACAGAAATACTGTATACTAAAAAAAAGTGAGGTGGTGTCCAAAGCTTCAATGTCCATTTAGGAATCGGATAGCAAAGGGGAAGAAGCTGTTCCTGAATCGCTGAGTGTGTGTCTTCAGGTGACATAAGGTGAGAGAATGTTGAATTTTTGTGGGTGGAGTTTAGAAAGGGTAAAACAACCATTATGGGAATCCTATATAGGCCTCCAAATAGTAGCCAAGATGTGGGGTTGAGATTGCAAAGGATGCTGGAAAAGGCATGCAATAAGAGTAATGATACAATTGTAATGGGGGACTTCAATATGCAAGGAGATTGGGAAAATCAGGTTGGTGTTGGATCAAAAGAGAGAGAATTTTTTGAATGCCATTCAGATGGCTTTTTAGAGCTGCTTGTACTTGAGCCTACTCGGGGAAAGACCATCTTAGATTTGGTGTTGTGTAATAACCCAGATTTTATTAGTCAGCTTAACATACAGGACCTCTTAGGAGGCAGTGATCATAATATGATTCAATTCATACTGCAATTTGAGAGGGTGAAGCATAAGTCACATGTATCAGTATTGCAATGCAATAAAGGGAATTACAGAGGCATGAAAGAAGACCTTCCCCAGGTTTGTTGGAGGGGGATACTGATGGGAATGTTGATAGAGAAAAGGTGGCTGAAGTTTCTGGGAATCGTTCACAAGGTACAGAATAGATATCTCCCACAGAAGAAGTAGTTCTCAAATGACAGGGGTAGGCAACTGTGGCCAACAAGGGAAGTTAAGGACTGCATAAAAGCCAAGGAAAGGGCATAGCATGTAGCAAAGCTGAGTCAGATGATTGGGAATTTTTTAAAATCCAACAAAGGGCATTAAAAAAAGCTGTAAGAAGGGAAAAGATAAAATATGAAGGCAGGCTAGCCAATAATATAAAGCAGGATACTAAAAGTTTTTCCATTTATATATAGAGTAAAAAGGAGGTTGGAGTTGATATTGGACAACTGGAAAATGATGCTGGTGAGGGAGTAATGGGGAACAAAGGAATGGCAGATGAATTTAACAAGTACTTTGCATTAGTTTTCACTGTGGAAGACACTAACATTGTGCCAGAAGTTTGTGAGTGTCAGAGAGAAGGAGTGAGTGCCTTTGCAATTACAAAGGAAAAAAAGTGCTATGAATACTCAAAGGTATTAAGGTGGTTAAGTTATCTGGACTAGATGGACTACACCCCAGAATTCTGAAAGAGGTTGCTGAAGAGATAACAGATGCATTGGTTATGATCTTTCAAGAATCATTTGATTCTAGCATGGTCCTGGACGAATGGAAGATTGCAACTCCACTCTTTAAGAAGGGAGGGAGGCGAAAGGAAGGAAATTATAGGCCAGCTGGCCTAACTTCAGTGGTTGGGAAAGTGTTGGAGTTTATTATTAAGGATGAGGTTTCGGGGTACTTGGAGACTAATAATAAAATAAGTCAATGTCAGCATGGTTTCTGTAAAGGGAAATCTTGCCTGACAAATCCGTTAGAGTTTTTTAAGGAAGTAACAAGCAGGGTGGACAAAGGAGAGGTAGTGGATGGCATCTACTTGGATTCTCAGAAGGCATTTGATAAGGTGCCACACAAGAGGTTGCTTAACAAGATAAAATCTTATGGCATTACAGGAAAGATACTGGCACGGATAGAGGAATGACTGACAGGCAGGAGGCAGCGACTGGGAATAAAACGTTGGTTTTTCTGGTTAGTTGCCAGTGACAAGTAGTGTTCCTCAGGGGTCAGTATTGGGACCATTACTTTTCACATTGTTTGTTAGTGATTTATATAGTGGAATTGATGGCTTTGTGGCAAAGTTTTCAGATGATATGAAAATAAGTCGAGGGGTAGGTAATCCTGAAAAAGCAATGCAATCGCGAAGGACTTAGACAAATTGGAAGAATGGGCAAAAAAGTGGCAGATGGAATACAGTGTTGGTAAATGTATGATAATACATTTTTGGTAAAAAGAACAAAAGTGCAGGCTATTATCTAAATGGGGAGAAAATTCAAACATCAGAGATGCAAAGGGATTAAGGAGTCCTCATGCAAGACTCCCAGAAGGTTAACTTGCAGGCTGAATATGTGGTAAAGAAGGCAAATGCAATGTTGGCATTCATTTCAAGGGGAATAGAATATAAAACCAAATAGATAATGCTGACACTTTATAAGACACTTGGAGTATTGCCTACAGTTTTGGGCCCCTCATCTCAGAAAGGGTGTGTTGTCATTTGAGAGAGTCCAGAGGAGGTTCACAAGGATGATCCCAGGAATGAAATGGTTAACATATGAGAAGCATTTGGCAGCTTCAGGCCTGTACTCACTGGTATTTAGAAGAAAGTGGGGGGGGGAATCTCATGGAAACCTACCAAATGTTGAAAGAACTAGATAGGTTGTAGTGGAGAGGGTGACCCTTTAGAACAGAGGTAAGTAGGAATTTTTTAGCCAGAGAGTGGAATGCTTTGCCACAGACAACTGTAGAGGCCAAGACCGTGGGTCTATTTTAAGCAAAAATTGATCATTTCCTGACTGGACAGGGCATCAAAGAAATGGCAAGAATGCCGGTGTATGGGATTGAGTAGGTTCTGGGATCAGCCATGATGGAGTGGCAAAGCAGACTAGATGGGCTGAATGGCTTAACTCTGCTCCCTTGTCTTATAGTCTTACTGTCTTATGAAAGACGTGTCAGAATTTATCTGTTTAAAATGTCAAAATCAAAACCCCAAGAGACATTTGCACCATTTAACTAAATATATTTTAAATCACTCAGTTAAATCATACACCTAGATGGCATTTCTTTCCTTTTCACCAGAGCTGTACTGAACTGGTCCTGAGCCACTGGGCAGATTTCCTAGCCCAGATGAAGGGATATCTGAGGACATTCTTGTTATTTTGCAGAATTCCATAAGGATTCCATCAGTGCAGCTCAAGACTGGCATTCACCGGGAGCTGACGAGCGACATCACTCTGCCTATCAGAGTCCTGCCAATTAAACATGTAAAAGGGTGGTAAGTGTGAACTTACCTGCCATGTTTAGGCAGAAGAACTGCCCCTTTTCTTTATATTCTAATGTGCACCTTGATATTAGGATGGGCAACATTCCACTTTCTGCCACTAAGAACCGTTCTACCTGCTGAACCGTGTCTACGCCCACCTGGACAAGCCTGCGAGCACTGTGAGGGTCATGTTTTTTGACTTCTCCAGTGCGTTCAACACCATCCATCCTGCTCTGCTGGGGGAGAAGCTGACAGCAATGCAGGTGGATGCTTTCCTGGTGTCATGGATTCTTGATTACCTGACTGGCAGACCACAATACGTGTGCTTGCAACACTGTGTGTCTGACAGAGTGATCAGCAGCACTGGAGCTCCACAGGGGACTGTCTTGTCTCCCTTTCTCGTCACCATTTACACCTCAGACTTCAACTACTGCACAAAGTCTTGTCATCTTCAGAAGTTTTCGGATGACTCTGCCATAGTTGGATGCATCAGCAGGGGAGATGAGGCTGATTACAGGGCTACGGTAGGAAACTTTGTCACATGGTGTGAGCAGAATTATCTGCAGCTTAATGTGAAAAAGACTAAGGAGCTGGTGGTAGACCTGAGGAGAGCTAAGGTACCGGTGACCCCTGTTTCCATCCAGGGGGTCAGTGTGGACATGGTGGAGGATTACAAATACCTGGGGATATGAATTGATAATAAATTGGACTGGTCAAAGAACACTGAGGCTGTCTACAAGAAGGGTCAGAGCCGTCTCTATTTCCTGAGGACCTGAGGTCCTTTAACATCTGCCAGACGATGCTGAGGATGTTCTACGAGTCTGTGGTGGCCAGGGCGATCATGTTTGCTGTTGTGCGCTAGGGGAGAAGGCTGAGGGTAGCAGACACCAACAGAATCAACAAACTCATTCGTAAGGCCAGTGATGTTGTGGGGATGGAACTGGACTCTCTCATGGTGGTGTCTGAAGAAAGGATGCTGTCCAAGTTGCATGCCATCTTGGACAATGTCTCCCATCCACTACATAACGTACTGGTTGGGTACAGGAGAACATTCAGCCAGAGACTCATTCCACCGAGATGCAACACAAAGCGTCATAGGAAGTCATTCCTGCCTGTGGCCATCAAACTTTACAACTCCTCCCTTGGAGGGTCAGACATCCTGAGCTAATAGGCTGGTCCTGGACTTATTTCCTGGCATAATTTACATACTACTGTTTAATTATTTATGGTTTTATTACTATTTAATTATTTACGGTGCAAATATAACGAAAACCAATTTCCCCCGGGATCAATAAAGTATGACTATGACTATGATTATGAAATTTTGCTCAATATGCCACATGTACTATTTTTGTCAAACTCAGCCATACATCCAAACTCAAGACCCTTGCATCCTATCAATATAATTGTATACATAGTAATCCAAATCAAGATACGTTGCCTGAAAGGAAAGAAATTTTCAGCTGCTACAGGCTGTAAAGGTGTCGTGAAATTTGGGAAATCAACTGAAGAGATTCCTAGCAGCAGCTTCAGTGAGTGTCTGTTTTGAGAATGAGTCATATGAAATATTTCTCCAGGGTGTCTTCACCAAACAGCATTACTAACTGTATAAGGTAACGAATGGCAAGAAGTAGCCGGCAACATATCCTTCTGCAGTATACTATATGCTTATCAATTTGATTTTGTTTGGTTTGTATATAATCTATTAGAGCTACTGTATGTGTTAATATTATTGTGAATTACAGGGAGGTACTCAAGGATAAGGTAAGAGATAGGCAGAGGGATGGGGTGTTTTCAATAATTATCTGAAAAGGTGCAGTGATAATGAAAGAATGTACAAATTCTCACTTTATAACTTAAAGGGCATGTGCATCCCTCTGAAAATTTGCCTTTTTTTAGTTCCTGCACAAGATGTTAGAAGCATGGAACATAGAATATAGATAGCCTACAGCATAATACAGGCCCTTCGGCCCACAAAGCTGTGCCGAACATGTTCTTACCTTAGGCTTAGAACTACCTAGGCTTACCCATAGCCCTCTATTTTTCTAAGCTCCATGTACTTATCCAGGAGCCTCTTAAAATACCCTTTCGTTTCTGCCTGCACCACCGCCGCCGGCAGCCCATTCCATGCACTCACCACTCTCCGCGTAAAACACTTACCCTTGATATCTCCTCTGTACCTAATGATTTGAACAAAGACTGTGGTGATCCAATTGAGAATGAAAATTAAATAAACCTACCTTCACAAGAGGGAACACATTTGAATTTGCCTTTGGAACGAATCAAACCGTCTGGACAAAAACAGCCTTCCTCAATTTTGCTGAGCGCCTCTCCAATTTTCACCTTACTGGAACAAGGAACAGAGTCTATGATTTAATAGTCCAGAGACTCAAGACAAGGTCTTAATTGAACATTATTATGTCAGAAATGGATTGGTTCTTGGCAGTTAACTTCCAAGAATAACTGAGAGGAGAATTTTAGGTTGGAATACATTAATAACATACTTACTTATTTTCACATTGGTCATCGGCCTTGGTTGCACATGGCTTGTACACTAAACCCTGCTCACAGGTGTAGTCTTAAGTAGTAAAGAAAACTGCATTAGTACAAATATGCAAATTTGGACAGTGACGAGGTATAAAGAAATTTAAGTATTAACATTATATGTATAATATAAATATAATATGTCATGTTGGCAAAAATCTAGCAGCAATTTGGATGCTCTGTAATAGTTCACCAAGAGTGCTGAGACAGCATTTTCCAAACCCACTGTCAGCTACAAAGACAAAAGCAGGGGAACACTGCAACCTGGAAGTTGCCTTCCAGGCCATAGAACATCCTGGCTTCAAAAAGATATCACCATTCCTTCAGTGTCATTGGGTCAAAATCCAGGAACTCGCTCCCTAACATCATTGTAATATACCCACACTTCAAGGTCTGTAGTTGTTCAAGAAGGCAGTGAGTGATGAGTAAATATATGCTGGTCCACAAAAATAAAATAAAATCCAAATTTTCATCTTCCACAAATTTAGAATCTCACTTTCACCACTTTTGTCCCAGATAGGATGTAAAATCTTTAATGAATGATTTTACAAAACAGGTTCCCAGACAATATGGATCCTCAATTAAGTGTAGATAAATAGATTCTGAGTATCAAGTCCCAAAGGAATAAAACATTCCTAGAGCTATTTCTGTTGGTCCAATAAAAGCTTTCACTTTTGTTACACTAGTTATTTTTTAAATGGTTTTCCCTGGAGGATGAATCAGGATCAGATAGCTTGAAAGAATAGAAATTAATGATATTGGAATATTCCGCATTTTGAAATAAGTATGATTAAAGTTGCTGGCTAGCACTAGGATCAGATTGCAGCACACTGACCTGCCAGTTCATAATGGGTTCAATCCTGACCACCAAGTTTGCATTTTCTCCCTGTGTAATTGCATGGGCTCCCTTAGGTGCTCATGTTTTCTCACATCTCTACAGTGTACTGTTGGGTTAACTGACTGCTGTTAAATACTCCTAGTGTAGGTAACTGGTAAGAGAATCAAAGAGAATTGATGGGCAACTGAGAGAATAAGTAGCAGGGCAACAGGGAGGAAATAAGCGGGGAGAAAACTGGATTTCATTGTTGAGAAGCAACATGGACTTAGGCAGACAAATAATGATCGTCTTTCCTGTAATAAGAAAGGAAGCCTGTGACCATCAGAGTGTTTAACATAGTACTCGTATTAATTGTAACTGATTCATTTCTAAAGATGTCATTAAACAGGATACCAACTTTAGCAAGGCTGGGTCGTTATGGAGCACACAAGATGCGGACTAAAGAGCTGCAATAGCTGTTTATTTATTTATTTGTTTGTTTGTTTGTTGTGACAGCGCAGAATAGGCCCTTCTGGCCCTTCAAGCCAGGGCCACCTAGCAATCCTCCGATTTAAGCCCATCCTAATCATGGGATAATTTACAATGCTACCAATCGGTTCGTCTTTTGGACTGTGAGAGGAAACTGAAGCACCCAGAGGAAACCCAGGTGTTCACGGTGAGAACGTACAAGCTCTTTACAGACAGCAGAGGGAATTGAACACGGGTCACTTGCACTGTAAAGCTCTGTGCTAACCACTACATTACCATGCCGCCCCAACATTAACAGGTCATGGTAAAGCTACCAAAAAACTGCAGGGTTGGAGCGGTCAAATTTCCATGCAATTCTTAGCGTCTAATTCTTGGTCATTCAAAGGAATCACTCTCAGTAGAATAACTGTACCTGATATATTTGAGTGGCTGTATTCAGGAATTATGCAAGCCCCAAGCCTGATCCACCAGAACCAACTGTATGTTTGAAGTGAACACTGGATAATGTTGCAAATCACAAAAATATTTTGGCAGAGAATAGCAGATCATCATATGGGTATGGGTATTTGATCCTCCACAATATTCCGTGTGGGAATTTAAACTGAAGGCGGCAGTGTTTTTTTTTATAAGGTCGTGTTGCGAGCTCGGCATCAACCCGGCACGGACGGAGAGCACGCTCGGAAGCGGTCTGTCACCGGATCGAACTCAGGAAACTCTGTTCTCGAGCCCGGCGTTGATCTCACTGCGCCACCAGCCGACCATGATACAACTCAGCTAATGGAGCAGATTGAGGAGAATGCACGCAAGTATTTTGAAAATAATTCAAGTGGGTAATTTTGCAATGCTGTTATATCTATTACCCTGTTACAGAAACTATGTTCTTGAGTATTATGACCATTTGAGAGCCATGTGTTTCTGCATAGAAAAATACCTGCAGAAGATCTATTAGGTCTCATGAAATGGAGTTACAAAGCAAGCTATCCACTTTTACAATGTCCTAACAGCTTTATTTTTAAGTTTCATCTCAAGATACTTGTGGAGATTATGTAACCACAACTAGTCATCTACTCTTAACAGTTTTGTTCATATTAATATCTTCTTCACCACTTCTCTAGAAATTCCAAACCATATATCTTCACAAAAACTCAATAACAGCTATGTTATCATTTCCATTATAAATCAATTTAGTTTGAGACACTGCTTTTGTATTTTGTTGTGTATCCTCTGTATCTATACATGTGTGTTTTGAAGTATCTGAGCTGTGATACTCACTGCACATTCCATTTGTAGAATTTCTCCAGTCCACACACACACCATTTTCCGCACAGGCCAAAGCTGCAGCATACAGGCTGCTGCAATCAGCGGTGGAATTCATAGTACAATCGTCAAAGGTACAGGACTCCACAAAATCATCAAGGCTGATCTTGCTTCTGCATTTTTCAAAGGGCCTAAATAATGATTTTTAAAAAATGTGTTCTGAAAATCCAATAAAATCACAATCATTTCGTATCAAAATCAGATGTATTATCACTGACAAAGATTCAAAGTACATTTATTGTCAAAGTATGCCTGCAGTATACGACCCTGAGATTTCTCTTCTCACAGACCGCCACGAAACAAAGAAAACCATGAAATCCGTTCAAAGAAAAACAATGCACAAAAAAAAAGAACAAATGGTGCAAACAGCAAAAACACACCATACGATAAACACAGAATATAAAACAACGGAAAAGTCAACGAAAAATTCAAGGAATGTTTAACTCAGTTCAGTTCAATCAAGCATTGTGTTGTTCGTTGACCGCAGGCCGCAGAGCTAATCAATGTCACAGGAAATGGCAACGAGAAGCAGCAACCAGAAACCATAAACACATCATACTATGATCTACAGAGTGCAGTCCTCAAACCCCATCAATTAAAATTATATACGTCATGAAATTTGTTGTTTTACAGCAGCAGTACTGTGCAATACATTAAAAAAACTACCATAGTTACAATAGGAAATAAATATTTTAAAAATCAAGTTTTGTGAAAAGAGAGGAAGTACTGAGGTAGTGTTCATAGGCCATTCAGAAATCTGATGGCAGAGGGGAAGAAGCTGTTCCTAAAATGCTTAGCTTAAGTTAATCAATTTAGGATATACAGTCTTGAACATTGAGATTTTTTTAAATTGATAGCAATTTTAATTTATGTATTTAGTTCTTTGGCTATATGTTACTGATCTATAATTTGCTCAGCCTATAAATTAGATTGAAATATGTTTCTAGATTTATCTCAGATTTATAAGCTATATGCAGTTTTTTAGCAGATTTTTGATAATCTACCTATTAATTACCTGTTTCCATCCAGGGGGTCAGTGTGGACATGGTGGAGGATTACAAATACCTGGGGATATGAATTGACAATAAACTGGACTGCTCAAAGAACACTGAGGCTGTCTACAAGAAGGGCCAGAGCCGTCTCTATTTCCTGAGGAGACTGAGGTCCTTTAACATCTGCCGGACAATGCTGAGGATGTTCTACGAGTCTGTGGTGGCCAGTGCTATCATGTTTGCTGTTGTGTGCTGGGGCAGCAGGCTGAAGGTGGCAGACACCAACAGAATCAACAAACTCATTCGTAAAGCCAGTGATGTTGTGGGGATGGAACTGGACTCTCTCACGGTGGTGTCTGAAAAGAGGATGCTGTCTAAGTCGCATGCCATCTTGGTCAATGTCTCCCATCCACTACATAATGTACTGGGTGGGCACAGGAGTACATTCAGCCAGAGACTCATTCCACCGAGATGCAGCGCTGAGCATCATAGGAAGTCATTCCTGCCTGTGGCCATCAAACTTTACAGCTCCTCCCTTGAAGGGTCAGACATCCTGAGCCAATAGGCTGGTCCTGGACTTATTTCATAATTTACTGGCATAATTTACATATTACTATTTAACTATTTATGGTTCTATTACTATTTATTATTTATGGAGCAACTGTAACAAAAACCAATTTCCCCCGGGATTAATAAAGTATGACTATTACTACTATGACTAATTTGTTTCACAGCTTGCATATTTCTAAAGACTTAGCTCAAAAATTGCATCAATTTCTGCGCCAGGAGGGTTTCGGGTACAATGAACTCTTCACATGCATGAGGAAATTGGCCAAATTGCCTTATTTGTGGTATATAGATGAGCTTAGGACCTCAACTCGAACCCCAGTGACCGTTCACTTGTTCCACAAGATAAAGCAAATCGGAGGCACCATGCCGACTGTTAGAGGTGGTAATACAAATCTCCAGGGGTTGCACAGTGAAGAGGAGTTTAGTCATAGAGCCAGGGGCAGCTGTATGTAGTGGCAGCTTCAGATTTACATCTTTGCTGAAGGTTTTAAAAGCAGCTCAGTAGAGGCAAACGCAGAGGAGACCGAGTGGTTCTCCAAGAAGCTGCTGGGTTCGAGTCTCTGCCCTCGGAGCTGGGTCCCAATGCTCTTGGAGGTGTTATCAAAATTCTGAGATTTGTGGATTGGACTGTGATTCATATGGCCTCTTCTATATTTTCTTCTATATAGTTCTACGTTTTTATTTCGTGCTCTTGCCCATTCTTTCTTGTTGCCGATTGGTGGGTTGGGTTGGGACTTTGGGGTTTGTTATTGTTTCTCCATGTAGGTGATCTGTTAGTTTGTGCAAGGGAGGGGTGGAGTGGTAGGGGCTGGCGTTTACAAGTTTTTGTTTCTTTTCATGTGGGAGGGATTGATGTCTTTCTTTCAATGACATAAGTTTTTTTCCTTATTTTATGGCTATCTGGAGAAGACAAATCTCAGTTGTACTTTGATAATAAAATGAACCTTTGAACCCAATTTGACAACAGCTATTAGGGACCTACGCTGCATAGGCAATAGGAATAATACCCATTTGTAGCAAACTACAATAACATCCTGCAATTATATACCACAATTACAGTTAGTATCTTGTAATACTTCACAAGGATTTTACCAAATAAAATTATTCTGAGCAACAGGAGATAACTTAAAAACAGATAACTAAAAAGATTAAAGTAGTAACTTGTAAGTAACTTCTAAAGAAGAGATTGAAAGATGCAAGGCCTTGGGTAAAAAAAATTCTAAGTCCTAGTATCAAAGCAGCTGAATGCATGGCATGAATGAGTGAAAATAAGAGAAAAGTCTTATCCGAAATGCAACATTCCTTCAGCTCAGCAATGTAGATACTATACTGTTGCCTGTGACTTAGAATTATACTCACTGATCTCTAGGTAGGTAGAGAGAGGAACAGAGAGAAAATGTAGATGACATGCATCATCATAGTCACTTATTCTGAAAGAAAATAAATGGCATGAGTCCAGATACTTACTCTTCTCGAATGATGTCACAGATTGAACTCTTATTTTTGCATGGTTTTTTAGGAGGAGCTGAAGTGCAAGGCACATCAGTAGGAGCTGATTGACAGTGAGGTTTACTGGGATCATAAACTATCCAATCATATGCAGTTTCACTACAACAGTCCAAAGACTCAACCTTGCCATTTTTTCTCATGCATTTGTTCGAGGAGCAAGATCCTAAAATAGGAAGAAGTGCTTTAAGTTCTAAACAAAATCCAAATCACTACCAAAATTAATATTGCAATTCATAATTTTATATGACTATATACAGTCTTAGAGTCCATACCACATTGGCCTCTGGTGTTATTTAAGAAGTATTTTTCAGGCACTGTGATCTCGAAGCCAAAGCGGAAAGCAATAATTGTTGTTCGAATGTCAGGAATATAAATGTGTGTGTTGGTGTCCAGTTCAGTAATGTGCAATGTTTTTGAAGAATAGGGAAGGCTCACATTATATCCGTCAACTGTTAACTGTAAAAAGAAAAATATAATAAGTCAAAATCTATCCCAAGGGCTATTGTACGTTTTATATATCTATTAGTGACATGTTATACAATTAATATCCACTACAAAATCACTTCTGACAAGAAGATTATTACATTGGCCACTTTAAACAGTTTATAAAACAGCTCTGGAGGTAATGTGCTCAAAAATTATATGGTTATGATTAGAATATTTACTTATTTATTGAGATATAGTGTGGAATAGGCCCTTCTGGACCTTCGACTCTGTTGCCCAGCAACTGCCGGTTTAACCCTAGCCTAAGCATAGGAAATTTACAATGACCAATTAACCTACCAACGAGTACATCTTTGTTCTGTGGGAAGAAACCGGAGCACCCGGAGGAAACCCGCGCAGAGAACCTCCAAACTCCTCACAAGCGGCGATGGGGATTGCACCTGAGTCACTGTCACTGTAAAGTGTTATGCTAACCACAACGCTACTGTGCCAGCTTTAGTATATAAATTTCAAGGCAGGTGAATCACATTTGATATTTTACATTAATCTGCAAGGTAAGATGAACTTTGGTTATCAAGAAGGTGGCAATAATCTTAATGAGCTGCTGTGTTTCATGGGCCAAAGGTGTTTGCTCAATGTTGGGTAGAAGCATGTTTCAGGACTTTGACAATGAAGTAACAGAGATCTATTTCAAGTATTGACGATGTGCAACTCGGAGGAAACTTATATTTAACAGCATAGCCATCATGGCTGGGTACAGGTTTGGGATGGATTTTGGGAAGTTACTTCTGTACATTTGTACATGGTACACACTGCCTGGTGTTGTGAATAGTAAAGGCGGTGTATTGGGTACCAACAGGACAATGTCCTGTTGATTTTATATACTGTTGGAGCAGTATATATCCTTCACTATGCCTTGCAAATGGTCGAAAAATTATGAGGATTCATAAAGAAGTCATCCTCAAGTAGATTCTCAGTTCTTGACATAATTTTTTCTATCAATTTGTCTGGGCCACCCAAACATTAAAGTCACTCACTCTCACCTCATCTGTGGGCTGAGGTCATAATATGGTCTGAAGCTCAGTGAACCAAGTGGAACCCAAAATGAACATAAGTAAGCAAGTTTCTCTCCATGTGGAGGCTAAGTTTGCCAGTGTTGAGAAGAGCTACAACAATGACCACATCCCAAAAAAAAGGAATTTTAAAAATGAACACTATGCCTTGGCTAGACCACATCTGGAGCACTGTGAGCATTTCCAGTCACTTGGGATTCGGAAAGATACATTGACGCATTATATATTTATCAAATTGATACTTAGACTCCAGGAGGCTAAATTATGACAAGTAATTACATAAATTTCACTGTTCTGTTCCCAATCAGACAGATGGAGTGTCTAGTGTCGGTAGAAAAATCAAGTCAGACTTTTCAGGAGTGAGTTTAGAAAATATATTTGCACATAGAATGTGATAAAAGTTTGGACCATCTAATTGGCTATTGATGTGAAATCAGTCATGAAGTCTTATTCCAAAGTTGATGGAGTTTTATTAACTACAAGTATTGATTTGAGGGAGGTGAGGGAAATGTGGATAAATTAAGTTAGTTAACAGATCAGCTTTGATATGCTTGGGTTTGGATCAAGATAGAGGAACCAAATTGCCCACACTTGTCTTCATGTTTCTAACTTAGAACATAAGCAACACATACAGTATGTACAGAGGAACTCACCAAATATTTGACCCCAGTTGAAATACGGACAACATTTTCTTTGTAATAGATAATTAGGCCCCTTGGACAAGAGTTTTTTACAAAGGAGAGACAAAAATAATTATCCAACAGGATCGACAAATTGTACTTTGGAACTATTTCTTCCACAAGTGTATATGTGCAATTTTCAAAGAAGTCATATCTCGCACCACCAAATGTCTGATAATGTGGATCTCCCCATACTAGACATTCACCTAAAAATGAATGAGAACAATATATCAAAAAAAGTCATCAGTGCCAGGGGGTGGATCTTCCACCTTGCAGGGAATGCGGCGGGATTGCAAAACAGGCAGGATGGGATCATTTACTCCTCACTAACACCTTGCAAGTTCCAACAAAATAAAATTGGTGCAGCATAGATGACAACCCATTAACATCTGCTTTATTGCCCAACCAAAGCTGAGAGCCCTCCCCAGTACTGAAGGCAATTTCAATGTGGCATCAATTTGAACTGATCAGGGATACTTACAGTTACATTCCCATTCTTCACAACATCCATCTTCACTGCTAACTTTCACAGGCTCGATACCATTTTTACATGTCGGTTTATCTCGCTTTGGACAGACAATAGGAATCCTTTCATACCGATTTCCTTCAATACAAGTAACTTTTGTGCAGTTTTCATTCCACGAGTCCAAGCACTAGAAAAAATAGTATTTATAAAATAAGTAAAACTTGTTGAGTTAATATCTGGATTGGAAGGTCTTGGGAATCTTGGGGAATGCAGAACCTTGTACTTTTTCCTCCCCTCCCCCCCCCCACCTTCTTGCTCTAACTTCTCATCTGTTTTTCCGGTCCTGATGAAGAGTCTTGGCCTGAAACATTAACTGTTTGCTCTTTTCTGGAGATGCTGCCTGGCCTTCTAAGTTACTCCGACATTTTGTGTGTGTTGCTTGCATTTAAATCTGATTATTTCCCTCATTCAATCACGAATGTTGCTTTACAGGTGCAATGTGCTGCTGAACCAAGATGATGCAAGAAAAACAATCCAAGAATGTAATGTGGAAACAGTTGTAAACACAATAAAGTCTGCAGATGCTGGAAATCTAGACCAACACACCCAAGATGCTGGAGGAACTCAACAGGTCAGGCAGCATCCATGGAAATGAATAAACAGTCGATGTTTCGGGCCAGGACCCTTCATCAGGACTGGGAAGGAAGGGGGAAGATTCCAGAATAAAAAGGTAATAGGAGGAGAAGCAGGATAGCTAGAAGGTGATAGGTGAAGCCAAGCGGGTGGGAAAGGTCAAGGCTTGGAGAAGAAGGAATCAGATAGGAGAGGAGAGTGGACCATAGGAGAAAGGGAAGGAGGATGGGACACAGGGGTAAGTGACAGGCAAGTGTGAAGAGGTAAAAGGCCAGAGTACGGAACAGAAGAAGAGTGGAGGGGTAGGAAAGAAAGGCTATTCAGTAATCATATAATTGATCTCATACTTTTGCACCACTTTCCTGCACTAGCCTCATATCCTGTCATCCTCTTTAAAATCTAAATATAATCAAGCATCCACAATGTTGTGTACTTAGACAGCAAATCAATGTCTAACATTTAGGGGCACTGTAAAGATGACATTTTAATTGTTATGAGAAAACAAAGGACAACAAATCTGATAGCTAGAATCTGCCTTGGCAACAATAGTCCTTTTGAGTAAGAGGTATAGAATTACCAATGAATGATTAAGAAGAAAAAATCTCCAGATGCTGGAAATCCCAGTAACAAACAAAAAATGCTGGAGCAACTCAGCAGGCCAGGCAGCATCTATGGAAAAGAATACAGTCGACGTTTTGGGCTGACACCCTTCAGCAGGACTGGAGAAAAAAGATAGGAGACAGAATTAAAAGGTGGGAGGAGAGGAGGGAAAAAACACAAAGCGATAGGTGAAACTGGGAGGGGGACGGGGTGAAGTAAAGAGCTGGGAAGTTGATTGGTGAAAGAGATGCGGGATTGGAGAAGGGGGAATCTAATAGAAGAGGAGAGAAGGCCATGGAAGAAAGAAAAGAGGGAGGCAATGGGTCAGTGAGGAGATAAGGTGAGAGAGGGAAACGTAGATGGGGATTGGTGGAGGAGATTCTATTATCACCTTGTGTTTCTCCCTTCCAACCCCCCAGCCCCCATTTTTTAACTCCAACCCCTCATCTATTTTTCTCCAGTCCTGCAGAAGGGTCTAGGCCTGAAAAGTCAACTGTACTCTTTTCCATAGATACTGCCTGGCCTGCTGAGTTCCTCCAGCATTTTGAACATGTTATAAGTGACTGATTATTTGATTGCTACAACATTGACACATGGATACTTTAATGCAGGGGTTCCCAACCTTCTTTATTTCATAGACCCCTAACATTAACCAAGGGGATCGTGGACACCAAATTGAGAACCCCCGCTTTAATGGGAAATTAAAAAGTATATTTTTCTCTAATGATAAGGGTAATGAATACAGAGGACCAGGACCAAGGTTAGGAAGACATGCCATGTTCTCTACGTATTACAGCTAAGTTTCAGATTAACACCTGCAGAGTGCTACGTAAAAATATCAGTGTACATTAACGGAGCCTTGTGGAGGCAGCACTGCAGGAGTTCTGCATCATGGGCAGAAAAGCTATAGTTCCACATGAATTCAGAAGATTTGGATTTCCCCAGAGCTGTACAGATTCTCTGTCCGTGCACCAGTTTGGGAATCTATTGGATTCCATAGAATATAGACATCTACAGCACATTACAGGCCCACAATGTTGTGCCAACTATGTAACCTACTCTAGAAACTGCCTAGAATTTCCCTACCGCATGGTCCTCTATTTTTCTAAGTTCCATCTACCTGTCTAAGAGTCTCTTAAAAGACCCTATTGAAACTGCCTCCACCACCATCGCTAGCAGAGTTTTTCAATGTCCTCCCCATCTCGAGGACTCCCAAGCCACCCTCTCGGCCCCGCCTGAGGTTTCTTGATCTCACTCGAGGTTCCCTGGTCTCTCTGTCTGTTGGGGTTCCCAGGTCTCTCAGTCTCTCTGGATCCCCGAGTCTCCCTGCCTCTCTAATTCCCCATGCCTCCCTCTCAAGTTCCCCAGGTCTCCCGAGCCTTCCATAGATCTTGAGTTTTCAAGCCTTCCAGGACCATCAAGTGCCAGCTTATAGGGAGGGGTGTCCTGTACTGACTTCTTCCGGCCTGTGCAGGGCATCAGACAGCATTTGGTCTCTGAGGTTTTTAGAGCACCTAAGTTGGTTAATTGTTGCTTAACAGTTATTATGGTTTTAAAGCTTCTTGTCTTTTTCTCGAGTGACTCGCTCTTTGTAATGCCGTTTCCTGGTGCTTTCTGCTTAAGTTTGTAAAGTTTACTTTGATAGGCTCGGAGATTCTATGTTAGTTTTATTCTTGAAGCAGGTGCTCGATGAGCTCCAATCAGAGAGTCCTCATTTTGAGAATGATTCGTCTCATAGTGTCACTTGATCGAGCTACCTCTGTATAAGCTCGTTTCTGTCTCTACATGGAAGTCTTAGGCTCCGATATTGGCAATGCACACCATGGCACTTGTCTACCAGCATCACTGAAGGACATCTTAGATAAGTCACTCATTTGGACTTCCAGTGGATACAGGTCTGTGGTGCCTCAGGGGCTGCGCCTAGAGAGGGGGGGTCCCTGTCACAACCACAGATTCAGCAGCACAGTAGATATGGCAATTGCGCTTGTGAATATGCACATGTCAGCTAATTATTATTTCATTGTGATGGTATTTAACTCCACTCATTCCGTCATAGTATTTGTCGAGACTTGGACACTGCAATGCTTCATTGCCTGCTTGCATTCAGCCTTGCCTGAGAAACTGGACTGTTGAGTCAACTGACTCTGAAGACTAGCGGTATTCATTTTATTCTTAGTTGTTCTTTTCCGTCGCAGTATAGGCTACGTTTCAACCCACTTCAGTGTCTCTCACTCCACCTTGGTCCGAACCTGGTGACATATTCAGTTTCTGCAGGGACTTTTCAAAAATGTTAAGAGTAATTTAATGTAATTTTTGAAAATGAGGAAATTCAGCAATGATTGAGAACTTCCAACTTAAATGTGTTGTATATACTGGTGATGATTACCGTGACTCATTTTTGTTGTTCCTTTTCATGCCTTGTGTTGCATCAGGTGGTATTTTATGGCATTTCCTTCGCTTTTGTCTGTTTTGTTTAAACAGGCCGCATTGGTAATGCAACGCTCAAGCCACACAGACGGAAGCACGCAGTGCAAGGAACCGACCAGATTCAAACCCGGGGCCATTCACCTCGAAATCCGGTGCTAACACCACTACACCACCTGCTGGCTGGTACCGTGGCTAAGTTTGATTAGTCATGCTGAATGACACCAATACATTATCAATGTTCCAAGAATCAAGTCAAACTTCCTTACCTTCCGTGGTGGGTTAGAATTGCACCAACATGATTCCGGAGGTACGATTGTGACCTGGCTCACTTTGGGCTCATCAATTGTGGAAGTTGTTAGAGGTGCAGCAGTTGTAGGCATGGTTTGTATCAGCTCACAGCACACCCTTATTCTATAGTCCAGACACAGGGGGAAACTATCCTTAGTAATATGGCATACAAGTCCTTTCTGTAAATCACAAGTCACAATGTCCCCTGATTTATTTATTGGTTGGTTTGGGAACCTGACAGCTTCGCAATGAATGTTACTGATGTTGTAGGAGGCGGAAGGACATGCATCTGATGGCAATTCTTCCAATAGTTCAACATCGATTCTGTCAGGAAATGATGGTGTATTTTTATTAATCCAGCGTGACCATACTCCATTGCAAAACGGTTCTGCAAAATAAAAATAAGAGCCTTTCAACTTCCTCACTGGTATATGCACACAGTAGAATATTGTGATGCATGGAATCCTGTTTTTCACTTCAGAACCTGTTCTGAGTCTAATCTAGATAGAGATGGCTCATTTCTCGCTGTATGTCAGGATGATACATAAATCAGGCAGTCTCAGTACAATTCTTAAAGTGACTAAATTCACAGAACAGAATTGCACACTGCTGAAAGATCAGGAAATTGCCAAGTGTACTCCACTATGTCAGGAGCATGTTAGAGGCAGCAGAAATTTCATTTGGTTTTGAAGTTTCTTTTCTCCTAAGACTGCAGAAATGGGATGCTGTTGGGTTGGGATGGAGCATTGACATAAACATTCACAGACTGTACATGACTAAGCAAGGTGCAAAGAATCTAAAGCTGTGCTTTGAATTCTGGAATATTTTAAATGATTCAGTGATGCATTGAGCTTAAATACTCACCTGCTGTTGCACAATGAGGACAATAGTTTCAGAGGTAGGCATGTTTTAGACTATAAGACCCTCAGATTTAGGAGCAATATTAGGCCAATTGGCTCAACACGTCTGCTCTGCCATTCAATCATAACTGATTTATTACCCCTTCCAAATCCATTCTCCTGCTTTCTCCCTGTAACCTTTCAGATTTGGTTCATTTGAGATACTGAAGTGCTATGATATGGACTGGAATCTTTGATGGACTCTAGATCAAGTTGTATACTGTATACATTCTCCTGACTTTAACTTGAGCATTTGGACCATTTGAAGTAGAAGGGACCAGCAAATTTGACCTTCTTTCATAATGAACCAATCTGCTTGAACTTTACACATCTGATGTCAGCTCATCCACATAAACACTCATAGTGTTTCCTGCAGGGGAGTGGTCAGGAGTTAAATAGAAAACTGAAAAGTTAATTGCAATCAAAGAAACATTATCACCAGCCAATTAGATGCCTGTTGGAAGAGAGACATGGCAACAACCTTCCGGGACCTCATTGCATCGTCAGTAGAGCTGATTAAGTGAAATTGCCCAAATACTTAAAATTACAACAAATGACCTTACTCATATGTGAAACAGTAGCCATTACCAGTAGTGTTTGTGTTATCTGGTTGGCTCCCATTTGTTATTATTGTTGTATGACTTCCTGAAAGAGCACATAATTATCAATTAGCTGTGGACATAAGAAAGTGAAGCCAAAAATTTCAAAAGACTTTCAAGTAATAATTTCATGGATGCATCTTGAATTAACCGGTTGATTTTACAGATGACAATGGACTTTGAGCCATACACATTTGTTCCTCTCCTGTGCATTCTGAAAATCAATGGTAAAGTTTGGTGCTCTTCTTTAAGGTAAAACTGCTTTCCAGTCAAATGTAACCTCCCCACCTTCCTGCCTTTGAGTTATCATTTCATGCTGGTTGCTTACTGACCAGATTACAAACAAAACTCTGAGCCAAAATGGAGAGATCATCTCTTTGCTTGATGTTGGGAAGGCCCCATTGCCAGCTGCCCAATTTCAACTCCCAAGTCATAAGGATGGCTGATTATGAATCTTATAGATTTCCGGGGGCTTTTATAGTAACTTGCTTTCCACAAGTTTTTACTCCATTACACTATCTACTACCAGAGATCCGTGGTGTGCATGAGTAGGTAAAGAATCAACATGACTCTAGTCAATCAGAGTGAAGATTCCTCATTGCGATGTGCAGAGACGACAGTTTATGTAAAGGAATTAAAACAGAAAAAATGGCATTACTTATAAACAGATAAAAGAAGCAAAAAAAAGTACAAAAGACCTGCAATTAAAATTAAATTCTAAAGCTCAAAGAAAATTTATTATCAAAGTACATATATGTCACCAGACACAACCTAGAGATTCATTTTCTTGCAGGCATATTCAATAAATCCATGATAGAATAACTATAACAGAAAGGAATGAGAAACTTGTGACATTCAATTCTTAGTGTCAAGCAGCTTGTTCAGAAATAATTATTCCTCATTGTGCCATTATAAAGTGATTTCCACTTGAATATATGAATTTAATTCTGCCTTGTTTATTTAATATTTAATAGTGGATAATTACAGCAATATACTATCCCAGCTACGGAACACTACCTGTTTGTGGGGTTTATGTTTGTATTATGTCTTATTTTACAAAGTCTTTTTCTTCACTGTCTTGTATACTTTATGTTCCATATGTTGTCTGTTATGCTGCTACAAGCAAGATTTCATTGTAACTGTACCTCACTGTACTTGTGACAATAAACCCGACTTATTTTAATCTGACACCCTACATTTATATGGATTTATCAGCAAAATACTGGGTAGAGAAACGTTTAGAGGAGTTGGCCCAGTAACTTAATTATTCCGTTTTTAACCGTGCAGGTGAACTGCAGAAGTTGTTGTCCTATTTACACAATATTATTCATCAATATTCTCAACACAACATCCAGCTTTATGTCTAATGGTTTAAAAATGAACACTTTAGGGACAGCGTAAAGATATCAGGGTAGATTTCTGATCTCAGGGAAGTGTAGCCCAGAAAGGGTAGACGTTAGTAGAGGGTTAGCTGACAAGGTGAAGTTCCCAGTGTGCTGTGGGAAGACTATCCATTCCTGGTGTGTTCCTTATGGGGATCCGTGCGGACAGGAGCTGTCTTCATCCAGATCAGCAACTTGAGATTCCACCAAAACACTTGAAAAATTACTCCATGTTTCAATTCAATGTGAACAACATACTTCCGTGAGATTTTACTCAGGACCGCAGAGCAAAACAAGACTTGAAATGGATTTGAGCGATTGCAGAGAAGTTACAGAGGGGACAATTAGGGACCCAAAGGAAAGAAATGGAGAGGGATGCCTGCAGCAATTCTCAGGAAGGATGGGACAGAGAAAGGATGGGTGGATGTAAAGGCTGCAGGGAGATAAAGGAGGTTAGAGCAAAGGGTGGATGCACACTGCAGGAAAGATTATTTAGTGCCTTTCTTATCAAATATCTATCCTATTCTACCTTCCAAAAATTCAAAGACTCTGCTTACACATCCATTTTAGGAAGATTTTACCTGAATTCTATCTAAATTTTTTTTTCCCTAAAATTACTAAATAAGTCAATTTCCATACAAGTAACTGATGTCTGTAACATAGTGTTTTCCACTTCTTTTAAACTGGCTCAGCTAAATGACTGCATTTTCATCTGCCCCGCATCCGTATGGACGAGATTATTGTTTACATCATCACTGTTAGCATTCTGAGAAAAAAATATTTTGATACCTAGAGAAAGTGCCATCCAATATATTTTAGAAAGTTATGAGAATTTCTAGAGCCCATTTGTCCCTGTGCATGAAATATAAGCCACAAAATTTAACCAAATCACTAGAGATTGCAGGATCTCACCAAATAATGCGGCCACAATCCTGATTTTAATTGCAGTAATTGCATGTAAAGTTGCCTAATAATTTTCCAACGTAATGATTGCTGACACAAATCAGGAACAAATTCTTAAATAGATCAAGGAAATTCATGTATTCTTACTTTGAAGCTGGGAAATAATAGACCTGCAGGAACGGTATCAGCACAAAGCTGGTACTTGACGTGGTTGTATTACTTCTGTTTCTAACAAGAGCTAAAAACACAACAAATCTGTGAAGCTATTTGCTGGACAATCCAGGTCTGTCAATCACCATTACTCAGAGATTATTCTGTCCTTCACAAGCGTGCTTTCTCTGTCACAAATTTAAGCTAATTTAATCTGGAGTTTTTGTCTCATTGCGAATAACAACTTAAACTAAAACATATCCAGCAGATAGCAGCATCTCACTATGCAACATATCCTCCTTACTACAGTGAGTGCACAACAAGGTGTGTGGCAGTCTGTTCATCTGGTTATAATGTCCTGGGTAGCCTCAACAATTTAATACATGACGATCATTTAGACCGAAAAAAAAAGAAACAGGAGACACCAGAAACAGCAGATGCTGGAGTCCAGAACAGTAATCCGCTGGAAGAATTCAGAGGGTTGAGCAATATCAGTGGGAGGTAAGAAATTGTTGGTGTTTTGGTCAAAAGCCTGCATCAGGGCTAAGAGTGGAGAGACGAGGTTGTGGAAGTCACAGCAAGGCAAGGGTTAATATCCAGGCAAAGACAGTGTACAAATTGTGTGTGGTCAACCCAGGTAAGAAGGTCTTTTCAGAAAGTTCCTGGGAGATAAAGAGGGACACAAAGTGCTATCAGAGCTGGATTTGGATAAATAAAGGAGGTAAGACCAGGGCCCATTAGGGGAGAAGTGAGAGGTGAACAACAGCTGGAACCAGATGAGGGAGGGGGTAAACCTATGTGAGAAGATGGAGCCAGGAGCGGGAAGGGGACAAAGAGAGCTGGAGGGCGGACTGGGAGATGGTGCAAAGGGGAACAAAAAGGGGAGGACTGAGGGATCAGAATCCGAAGGAGAAGGGAAGAGCTAGGGAGAAACAAGAAAAATGTGTGTGTGTGTGTGTGTGTGTGTGATGGTGGGGGAGGGTTACCTAAAACTGGAAAACTCAATATTGATGCAATTAGGTTCTAGACTACCAGACGGAATGTAAGGTGTTGCTCATCCAGTTTGCATTTGGCTCCATCCTGGCAATGATGGACAGGTCAGTGTGGGAATGAGAAGGAGAGTTGAAAAGGTCTGGAACTGGGAGTTCAGGACAGCCATTGTGGACTGCGTAGATATTCTATGAAATGATCGCAGAGTCCGTGTTTGGTCCCACTGATACAGAGGAGGCACATCAGGAGCAGCACATGCAATAGAAAAGGTTGGAGGGGATGAATGTGAACCTTTGCCTCACCTGAAAGGACTGGTTTCATTCCTGGATGGCGAAGATTAATAGGAAACGTTACATCCGTTGCAAGGTCAGGGTAAAGTGCTAAAAGTAAGGGAAAGATATCTTCTCTGTGTCAATGATCAAAATGTTGTTCATCGCCACCTGGATAAGGTGGTTTTGAAAACATCCAAGAAACAATCCTGGCATTTATGTAAGCTAAGGGTCAAAGTAAGCACGTCTGTCCAGCACAGATCTCTCATGAGCATACAGTGCTGGTGGGAGGTCCAGTTAATCACAAACTGCATTTCACCCACTATTCTCTATTCAGACACATGTTTACTGCTGTTCGTAATATCAGTGGGAATAGGATTAAATAACAAGCCACCTAACATAATTATCATCGACTTTCTGGAAATGAGCATAGAAAGCATATTGATTTCCAGTGGCGGAACTCCATGTTAGCCCAGAGGATGCTAAAAGGAAAATGTATTCTAAACAATCACGAGATAAATTCTAATTATCCTATAATTATGGTTATAGAACACTAAGCTTAAGTGACATTTTATTGCATTAGTATGCAAAAAGGATATTTTTTGCATAATTAGGAGTAGGCATCAGGGTTTTTATGAACCCTCGGTGACTTTGGCCTTGCCTACCCAAAGCAAGTGAAGACTAGGTTTGGCGTACTGTGCGGAGGAAATCACCAGCTGGTTCAATGAGCAGGAAGGTGTTTCCCAGCATACATCGTGGAGCGCGAAGAGCACAGCAAGACATGTAGGTTGCCCTGGTCATCGACTGCATCCTGACCTATCTCCAGTCGTCTTGACTCTTGTGTTGCCACTGGATCCACATTGACTAGGATGAGAGGGTGAGGTTGACGACCTGCTCTACTCTCCCTCACTTTAATCAAACTCATGTGCAAGTCAGGATGTGCAAAAAGGATGAGTAAAGATAAATGAATGAAGACCCTTTCAGTCAGAAACAGGGTAAGATTTAACGAGGAACAAAGAAACGATGGAACAAATGAACAGCTGTGTTGGGTCTATCTGCATTCAGGATAATGTAAGTATCCTCCCAGAATGTTAGGTATTCTAGCATCTAGTGAGAGGGAGGAACTGAAGAAAATCAGTATTAGAAGGGAAATAATATTAGGGTAATTAATGGAATTGAACACCAACAAATCCATTGATCCAGTGGTCTGCACACAGAGCACTTGAGTAAGCGCCCCTAAAAACAGTGGATGGACCAGTGGCACAAGAGGTACTACAGATGCTGGAAATCTAGAGCAATACACATAATGTGCTGGAGGAGCTCAGCAGATCAGGCAGCATCTATGGATGGGAATAAACAGTCGATGTTTTGGGCTGAGACCCTTGATTGGATGGATTAGTGGTCTTCTTCGAACGTTCTTTAGATCAGTTCCTGATTGACAGTAACTAATGTTAAAAAGGAAGAAGAGAAAACAGGAATTATAGACCTGCTATCAGTAGTGGGGAAAATGCAAAAATGCATAGAAATAACAGCACAGCATTTGGTAAGCAGTAACAAGTTAGAATCAACATGGACTGATAAAGGGAGATCAGGCTGGATAACTTTCCTGGAGTGGATGAAGGAGAACCTGTGAATGAAAGTAGGGCGACTGACCTTTCAGAAGGATCTTGACGATGATTTTCAACTGCCTACAGTGCTAAAATTCACATGGAATTATATACTTAGAATTCATGTCTCCAGGTGTTTCAAATGTATTTTCCAATAGATATCAAAATGTTTTAAATGTTTTAAATGTTTTAAATCACCCCAAAACACACGAGGGGTGATTGATAAGTTTGTGGCCTAAGGTAGAAGGAGTCAATTTTAGAAAACCTAGCACATTTATTTTTCAACATAGTCCCCTCCTACATTTACACACTTAGTCCAGTGGTTGTGGAGCATATGGATCCCTTCTTTGTAGAAGTCGGCATCTTGGACCTCCAGAAAGTGTCCACAGCAGAGGTGACTGATAAGTTCATGGCCTAAGGTAGAAGGAGATGAGTTATACAGCTGTCATTACATGCACGTGCAGTTCAACTCCTTGAGTGATTATGCAGCAAGTTTGAAGTTAATAACTCATCTCCTTCTACCTTAGGCCACGAACTTATCAATCACCCCTGCTGTGGACCACTTTCTGGAGATCCAAGACGCCGACTTCTACAAAGAAGGGATCCATATGCTCCACAACCACTGGACTAAGTGTGTAAATGTAGGAGGGGACTATGTTGAAAAATAAATGTGCTAGGTTTTCTAAAATTGACTCCTTGTACCTTAGGCCACGAACTTATCAATCACCCCTCGTACATCCACATTCCGACAGAGCAATAGCCCCAAGGACTAAAGGACGCAGATTGTGTGTTGTTCGTCTGCACAGATACCTTTCATTGCCTGAGAAGATTTTAGGGTAATTAGTATTTAAATATCTCAAAGAATGTAATTGAAATTAGGTCATAATGTACACTTCACTCTTGGAGGTTTACTTGCTAGACGCAAACACATTCAATTGTGGTATGGAAATGAGAGTTCACAGAAGGATATTCTGTCAATGGGTATCCAGTTCCTGACTCTATCAAATTTACTAAACATTCTGTTGGAAATACAATTTTTCAACAGCTGATTCATAAGTAACAACATAATGACCTGCAATTTAAAACAAAAGTGTTAAATGAAACAATTTCAGAAATATAGAAGTGGATTCTTGATAAGTAATTTTTTTCTGCACACAATTACAAAGCACATAATGATAAATTGTGCACTTGTGCAAGCTGGTTTGGTGTAGAACGTAAATCACTGTCACTTACCAGGTGTGTGGTTGATAACTGATGTGAATGCAGATTTTTTGCTGAGCTATGAAATCAGTTAAATTAACAGCATTCTGCACTGTTTTAAGCCTGACAGGTTAAATTTTAATGACGCCAACCACTCATCATATTGTCTTCCAGATTATCAATGAATTGTATTAATATTGCTGACTGAATTTGCTACCCTATGAAATGTCCAGGCAACATGAAATTGTCATGCAGCCATGCACTGTATTTCAGTTCTTGCATCAATTTTTAGTAGCTATCAAACTTTCACCAATTAGCATTCTAAACACAACAAACATACCCCAAACAAACGTGATTATTTAGAGACCCTTGAGTTTCATCGGGAAATTCAATTAAGCAGGATGGTGGTAAAGACTTAATAGCATTTTAACCTGGTGACAATTCCATATAACTTTGAGAGATACTTTCTCACAGCCGGCTAATACAATTATACCTCAATTCTGAAATGAAAGCCAAGATGATGGAATCTAAGATGGCACTTTTTTCAATCCTTAATTCAAAATCACCATAGTGTAAAGAAATAATGCAAATAGTGTGCCTCAGGGATCTGTACTGGATCCAATGTACTTGTCATATCTATTAATGATCTGGATGATGGGGTGGTAAATTGGATGAGTAAGTATGCAGATGATACTAAGATAGGTGGAGTTGTGGATAATGAAGTAGGTTTTCAAAGCTTGCAGAGATTTAGGCGAGTTAGGAGAGTAGGCTGAAAGATGGCAGATGGAGTTTATTGCTGATAAATGTGAGGTGCTACATTTTGGTAGGACTAATCAAAATAGGACATACATATTAAATGGTAGGGCATTGAAGAATGCAGTAGAACAGAGGGATCTAGGAATAACGGTGCATAGTTCCCTGAAGGTGGAATCTCATGTGGATAGGGTGGTGAAGAAAGCTATTGGTATGCTGGCCTTTATAAATCAGAGCATTGAGTATAGGAGTTGGGATGTAATGTTGAAACTGTACAAGCCATTGGTGAGGCCAGATTTGGAGTATTGTGTACAGTTTTGGTCACCAAATTATAGGAAAGATGTCAACAAAATAGAGAGAGTACAGAGAAGGTTTACTAGAATGTTACCTGGGTTTCATCACCTAAGTTACAGAGAAAGGTTGAACAAGTTGGGTCTTTATTCTTTGGAGCGTAGAAGGTCGAAGGGGTACTTGATAGAGGTATTTAAAATTATGAGGGGGATAGATAGAGTTGACATGGTTAGGCTTTTTTCCATTGAGAGTGGGGAGATTCAAACAAGAGGACATGAGTTGAGAGTTAAAGGTCAAAAGTTTAGGGGTAACATGAGGCGGAATTTCTTTACTCAAAGAGTGGTCGCAATGTGGAACGAGCTTCCAGCAGAAGTGGTTGAGGCAGGTTCGATGTTGTCGCTTAAAGTTAAATTGGACAGCTATATGGAGAGGAAGGGAATGGAGGGTTATGGGCTGAGTGCAGGTCAGTGGGACTAGGTGAGTGTAAGAGTTCGGCACAGACTAGAAGGGCTGAGATGGCCTGTTTCCGTGCTGTAATTGTTATATGGTTATATGGTTAAATGTGTAAGTAGACAGTGCAAGATACAAACGGCAGTCATGTACCAGGTGTGTTGCTGGTGGTTGATATTGTATTGATCCAACCTGCTCAACCTCTTTTCATGTGTTGGAAAGTGGATGAAAAATTGAAGCTCAGTGAAGGAATCTGCTGTTTTGAAGCCAACCAACTCCATTAAACAAAATAAAATTGCTATATTTGCATTCAGAACAGTGAAAAATAATTGATGGGCTGAAACAACAGTGATGATGGAGGAAAATAGTATCATTGATTCCTTGATGAGAGGGATATGAAGGGATATGTTCTAGGTGCAAGTCGATGGGACAAGGCAGTTTCAATGGTTTAGTATGGACTAGATGGGCTGAAGGCCCTGTTTCTGTGCTGTAGTATTCTATGACTCTATAATATAGCAATGTTGTTAATACTGAAGGACAAATATTTTTAAATACTGAAGGTGTGTTCTTCATGAGGATCATACCATTCTCAGTTCTGGATATAAATCAGAACTATGAGAAAGGATATTCATGATTTCGGCCCTGTTCTACTAATAGTTGAATCAGCAAGAAAAATTCTATAAGCAAATACAAGGTGGCAACATTTAGACCTATTTAGAATGACCTATCAAATAAAATAAAAATTAAATTAAAGACCTATTTTATTACTTAATGACCAGTGTAAGTTTGCATGAGTAGAAACAGGCTTTGCAAAATTAAACTAAATTGGTAAAACGGTTTAATATTGTTACATGTACTGGGGCACAGTGAAAAACTTGTATTACTGTGCATACAGATCAATTTATCACCGCGGTACGTTGAGATAGTAAAAGGTAAGAGAATAATGGAATGCAGAATTTAGTGTTACATTTATAGAGAAAGTGCAGTGCAGGTAGGCATAAGATGAAAGGTCATAACGAGGTAGATTGTGAGGCCAAGAATCCATCTGTACTTGGGAAGTATTCAATAGTTTTAAAACTGCAGGATAATAGCTATCCTTGAGCCTGGTGATCACGCTTTCAGGCCTTCGTATCTTTGCATGATATAATTTTACTTTCACTTACCAAGTACATAGTTGGTGGTTGCTGTGGAACTGGTCAATACCTCTGTCGTTGTTGTTTCTATGGAGCAAGAAAAAAAAACATTTCAATGCCTTTTGATCCCTAATAAGGTTCTACTTGTCTCCTGCAGTTTTGAAGACACCACTTTAGAAACTGAATGGAGAATTGTAAAGGTGAGATCGCTAAACCACAACCTGACTCTGTAGAAATTATTTCAATGCAGAGATCCTGGAGCTCTTGAATATATTTGACAGTGTTAATTTCAAAGTACTATTTGTTCAGAATAATCACCAATGAGCCACAATAGTAGCTTACTGGAGGAGCAACATCTTATATTCTGTCTGCGTAGCCTCCAACCTGATGGCGTGAATATCGATTTCTCTTCCCAGAAAACATAATTTCCCTCGCCCCCACTTCCCCTATTCCCCATTCTGAACTTTTACCTCTTCACACCTGCCTATCACCTATACCTCGGTCCTCTCCTCCTTCCATTTCTCCTATGGTCCACTCTCCTCTCCTATCAGATTCCTTCATCTCCAGCCCTTGACCTTTCCCACCCACCTGGCTTCTCCTTTCACCTTCTAGCAAGCCTCCTTCCCCTCCTCCAATCCTTTTACTCTGGCACATTCCCCCTTCCTTCTCAGTCCTGAAGAAGGGTCTCGGTCCAAAATGTTGACTATCTATTCATTTCAATAGATGCTGCCTGACCTGCCGAGTTCCTCCAGCATTTTGTGTGTGCTGCTTCAGATTTTCAGCATCTGAACACATTAGGTTACTGTTATCTTGCAGAGGTCCACAACATTAATTTGCTGAAAGAATCCATCCATTTTCCAGCACCCAGACCCTGCACAGCGACAGAGCCTTCTGCAGTATAGGTGGCTCCTTGAGGGGACCTATAGCAGTCCCACTCAGAGAGCAGCTGTGATAACTTGTTCTGTCATCCATTACAACTTAGAAAATGTGGAAACCATAGAAAGAATGCAGAGGAGATTTACAAAGATGTTGCCTGGATTGGGGGGCATGGCTTGTGAGAATAGGTTGAGTGAACTCGGCCTTTTTTCCTTGGAGCGACGGAGGATGAGAGGTGACCTGATAGAGGTGTGTAAGATGATGAGAGACATTGATCGTGTGGATAGTCAGAGGCTTTTTCCCAGGGCTGAAATGGCTAACACGAGAGGGCACAGTTTTAAGGTGCTTGGAAGTAGGTACAGAGGTGATGTCAGGGGTAAGTTTTTTTATGCAGAGAGTGGTGAGTGCGTGAAATGGGCTGCCAGTGACAGTGGTGGAGGCAGATACGATGCGTCTTCTAAGAGACTCCTGGACAGGTACTGTACATGAAGCTCAGAAAAGTAGAGGGCTATGGGTAACCCCAGGTAATTTCTAAGGTAAGGACAGGTTCGTCACAGCTTTGTGGGCCGAAGGGCCTGTACTGTACTGTAGATTTTCTATGTTTCTATGTTTCTAAAATTGGCAAAAACCAAGAGATAGTCAAAACTATTTTAAAAAAGAATTGAAATTATTTAAACTTAAACCCAAATAAATATTAGCATCATAGTCAATTTAGTGTTCTCCTATTTGAATCAATGAGGAGGTGCCTGTTTGCTCTGGGCCATCTAGTGATGAAGTGATAATTACAAGGACTGAGACTCCTCCTATGCTCATCCAATGCTGACTCCCGACCAGCGCTAACTCCATATCTGCCCTGCTGTTCCTCTTGAATGAGCGTTTCTGCAGCACATCATCTAAGTCCATCTGCGTCTTAGATCAAATTGTCCAGGAAACTTTCTCATTTCCTGATGCACTTCACTGTCAAAAATTCAGTTTCCAGCTCATCAATTATGATTTGTGCACCCCCCAGACACTAGAGTTGCAACATGTCACATGTCTTGCCATGCCTCATTTAAGTTAATGTGTTTTTCATTCATTTTCATTTATTTATTTCTTGCTCCTGGAAGAATGTTGTTTCATTTTTACTGTGTACTGTACCAGCAGTTTATGGTCGAAATGGCAATAAAAAGCGACTTGTCTTGGCTTAAATATGAAGCTACATCATTAACTTTAGCTCAAGATTTTTTTTTCCCTTTTTTAATTGAGATACAGTGCAGAATAAGTTCTTCCAGCCACGGCACCCACCCTAATTTAATCTGTTACGTACCCCGTAACTGGGTTGCCAAACCAGCAGAAATGGATCACTCAGTTGGAGTCTGGATTACTAGAACTAAGAAAGTTTTATTAAAGAAACAAGCAACACAGTAATCGAAAGGATAATAAATGCAACAGTTCAGCAATGATAACCACATATGTGCACAGAATTAAGATGACAGCATCAATCAAGCTCTATCGTTGTCTAGGGATAAATGACCATTTTCAAAGTGACACAAAGTTCAGTCCAATTTAGTAGTTCAGTTCGCAGTAATCGTTGCCATGGCGATGGACAACGTGGGGGGAGAGAGAGAGAGAGAGAGAACGGGAACGACTGATCATTCAGAAACGGCTTCCACTCACAGACCGGCGATAATTGCTCACAAGCAGCTTTTGGGCAGGTCCTTGGTGACGTCACCTGAGGTCACCGACTGTGACCCCTCTTCCAGATGCGGTCGATCCTCTGCAGTGAACCCGGCACCCAAGCAAGGGCGGACACACACTGGGTTCCCGCTGATCGTACCTTTCCACCCTGTGCGTTGTCCGGTACTTCCCACCGACTCGTGAGAGGCGCACCGCTTCCAGGGTCTCGTTACCTCGGGTGTCGTGTCCTGCCTTAGCGAACCTGTCCCTTTTTATCCCCCTGCTGGGGTATCGCCTGTCCATCACTTCAAACAGTTCAGGGTTCAAAGGGGGAGCCACTCCAGACAGCTCTCTCTCTCTCCCGTCCCTTCATTACACATCTCCAGATGCTGTTTCATTGTGTTCCTTATCTCTCTCTTGAAGACAGGTGGCAGACCAACTGCTGATCACAGAGGACAGCTAACATCTTATCTATGTGTATTCTTGTCACAAATCCCAGCCTAACCAGGGGACAATTTATAATAACCAATTGCCAGTAACCTAACCAACCGGTACTTCTTTTGACTGTGAGAGGAAACCAGAGCACCCAGAGAAAACCCACGCAGTCACAGGGAGAAGGTACAAACTTCTTACAGGCAGCGATGGGAATTGAACCTGGTCACCTGTACCGTAAGACGTTGCACTAATCACTACACTACCATGCTGCCCCAAACAGTGACTGGGCACTGCACACGGTTAAAAGGTTAATACGGTTGTCAGAAGATCAATGGTCTCACAAAGAGGTCAAGGTCGGTGAACGCAGCTTCAAGTTCTAGGCCCTACTTTATCGTGCATTCAGCAATGGTTTCATGGAAATATTCTGCATATAAACAGGCCCTCCAGCACGCAGAGTCCACACCAATCATTCAGTACTCATTTCTTCAATAATTCTACCATAATCCATTTATATTTGTCCTATGTTTCCATCAGCATCCCACACACCACCCCACCTCCGACCACCAATTCTACAACTTCTTTACACACTAGAACAATTTACAGTGGCCAGCTAATGTACTATCTCCTTGTGCTGTAGGAGGTGATTGATTGATTGATTGACTGATTGATTGAGAGCCTGTGAGGAATCTGGGCCTTTGAGCCATGCTGCCCAGCAACCCCTGATTTAATCTTGGCCTAATCATGTGACAATTTAAAATGACCAATTAACCTACCAACTGGTAGGTCTTTGGACTGTGGGAGGAAACCAGAGCACCCAGAGGAAACCCACACAGTCAGGGAAAGAATATACAAACTCCTTAAAGGCAGCAGCGGGAATTGAACCTGGGTCTCCTGTACTGTAACGCGCTGTGCTAACCACTATGCTACCGTGCCAACAAGGGCCCAAAGGGAACCCATGTGGTCACAGAGAGAACATGCAAACTCCATACAGACAGCACCAGAGGTCAGGATTATTCCGAATGCTGAAGCTAGGAGACAGCAGCTCTAGTAGTTACCCCAGGCCATCCTATCCACTGCATAAATGCTGATTGACAAAGTTCATTGGAGCATGTAATGGCTGTAAAATAATCCATTACATGCTCCAACAAACTTTGTCAATCAGGATTTCTGTTCAGTACCAATATGCTTTACCTCACCCTCACATATTTATCATGCCTCACATCTGATAGCTTGCAACCACACAATGAAAGAATGGCTTGCTTGAAGCTTCCCTAGTCAGGAATGTGAGGATTGAAGTTATGCATATTGCAAACAACCTGAGTAAAAGCATTTACAAAAAAATTAATTATAAAGAAATTCTTGAGGTCAGACCATGAAAGTTGTATTTTGTTGCCTGCTCACTTTAGTGTGCAGAAATTTATAAAACAATACACCTGTGGAGATTGGTCTTGCAAGGTTAAAACCTGCAATCAACTAACTTGAAGTTGAGGACAGGATAAGGCAGAGTGTAACAGAGGAAAGCACGTCTAATGCAAATCATTTGGAAGAATTATTTAAGAAGGGACAAAAAAAAAAGCTGCATTTTATACGTACACGAGAAAATCTGCCGATGCTGGAAATCCAAGCAACACACACACAAGATGCTGGAGGAATGCAGCAGGGCTCATGAATGGTCTGGATGAAGAGCGTTGACCTGAAACAATGACTTTACTCTTTTCCATAGATGCTGCCTGTCCTGCTGAGATCCCCCAGCATTTTGTGTATGTTGCAATTTACACCTATTCAAAGACTTATCATGTGAAGGAAGCAAATAACATTCATGTGGAGATTTCCATAATTGTGCATTAATGTCAGATTCAAATTCAAAATAAATTTATTATGAAAGGTACTTATACAGTATGTCACCATATGTTACTTTGAAATTCATTTTCTTGCAGGTATTCACAGTAGAACAAAGAAATACGATTGAATCGATTGAAAAACTACATAGAAAAAAGACTGACAAACAATTACTGTGCAAAAGGAGTCGACTGTGGAAATACAAAAAATAGAAAATAAGTAATACTGAGAACATGAGTTATAGAGTTGTCACTTATCAGTTGATGCTGTAGTCATTATCTCTGCTGTTGTTTCTGTAGAGCAGGAAAAGAGCAACTTGGATGGTTATAATGCAGATAGGGCCCTTCATTCTGTACAAAGTTAATGAATTGAATTAAATTAATTTACACTGTGGGTATCGCCAGCAGTACTGGTGTTTATTCCAGTTCCTAATTGCTCCAGTACTGGGGAGGCAGTTAACAATCAAATGGAGTTCCCAAGAAGCTAAAATTCATTGGTCTCAAAACAGGTGTCAAGCATATCGAATTTACTCATCATTCTGACTTCAATATCAATTATCAGCAATATCAATATCACTGACTTCCTGGTGCATGATCACCTGAGAGAAAGAGTATTTGGAATGATACTGATAACCTCGAGACTATAAATTGGGACACACAGATACCTTGTATAATCAGCTAAAGAAACACATGACCTAGGAAGCTTTATCTGCCCACCCTGTTAGAGGGCCCCTATCAATTGCCTGTGGTTTCCATACTGGCCTTATCACTTAGTTCAGAACCCACACAACCAGAGTGAAAGTAAGTCATCCTTGATCCTGAGGAATTGTTTAAGAAAGGTAATAAAAGAATGAATGTCAAAGTCAGCACCACCCACCCAGGGATTTGGTGGCTGCGGCAAAAATTGTTGAATGATCTCAACAAGGAAGTCAATATCAGTAAATGCATCTTCAAATATCATATTGAACACAGTGCACAACCATCCCTGGGCATTGCTCACTTCACCATGTCCCTGACATTCAACCACCGAGATTCTGTCTCAACTAGTAAAATTAGCATCCTCTAACAACAGGCCTCAAATCCCACAGTTTCCTATCTAATGATGCTGATCCATAAAGACACTGCTTATTTGCTTGCAAGTAAGAGTAACATGCATATTAACAAGGACATTAAAGTTAATCATCATCATCATTATTTGGCATTTTGTACAACATGGGAGATCATGGGCTTCCATCTGACTTAATTGGATTGTTGCCTGTGGGGAAGACCCCAATCATACTTCTCTTCTTAAACTTTTCTCTAACTATGACCACAATTGTTCTTGGGAAATGTTTCTACAGAAGTGTTTTGCCATTGCCTTCTTCTGGGCAGTGTCTTTACAAGACCGGTGACCTCAGCCATTATCAATACTCTTCAGAGATTGTCTGCCTGACGTCTATGGTCACACAACCAGGACTTGTGATATGCATCCGCTTCTCATATGACCATCCACCGCCTGCTCCTATGGCTTTATGCAACCCTGATCGGGAGAGCTGAGCAGGTGCTACACCTTGCCCATGGGTGACCTGCAGGCTAGTGAAGGGAAGAAGTGCCTTACCCCTCCTTTGGTAGAGGCATATCTCCACCCTGCCACCCAAAAAGTTAATAGGCATTTTAAGCACTACCGTCACTTCCATGCAAACCATGAATTGTATCCCATTCTACTCAATATCATCTTGAAAAAGGCTCTAAAACCCTTTTTAAGTTAAAACAATACTGCTATTGTTTTCAAAGCAAGCATTAGGAAAGTATAATTTGACACAGAACCAGGGCCGTATTTTGAAACCTGATCAGTGACAGAGAGCACAAACGAAGGAAATTGTACATCCCAGAGACAGGCCACGTGCAAGGTTTTAAACTGCTTCCAGTTGCATACAGCCAAGTAATAAAGCCGATTCAGCTTTACGTGATCTTTATTGGACCCACTGAGTATAAATGCCTTTTGTCCTCTTGGTTGTTGTACAATCATGGCCAATCTTTCACTTCAGCATCACTTTCCTGTATGCTATATCCTTTCAATCCCTAATAATCAAGAACCTATTGATCTTTGTCTTGACTAAAGATTCAAAGATTCAAGGTACATTTATTATCAAAGTATGTATACAGAATACAACTCTGGGATTTGTCCTCCCCAAGGCAGCCACGAAATAAAGAAAAAGTATGGAATCCGTTCAAAGAAAACATCAAACACCCAACGCGTGAAAAAAGAACAAACTGTGCGAATGGCAAAAAGCGAGTCAACTACTCACAAAATATTGAACGTTAAATCAGGAGGCCAGTACTATTCATTTTAGTGCAGTTCAGCATTGTTCAATGACTATCACTACCTCTTGGGTGAAGAAATTACTTCCCATCTCAGTCCAAACAGGTAATCCTTTATTTTAAAGGCACGGTGCTTGGTTCTGAATACTTCAGCCATGGGAAATATCATCCCTTCATCTAATGTGTCAAGGCCCATGAGAACTTCTATTACTTGCTTATGTCAATCAGATCATCTCCTCTGAATACTATCGTGCTGCTTCCATATAGCTCCAGTGACCCAGCTTTGATCCTAACCAGTGCTGAGAAGACAATGGACCAGCTGAGTTCCTGCCCAGCAGGATGTGGGAACAAATGTATAATTGTCCCTTTAGGTGTCAGAGGAGCTGCATGTTCAGTTAAGGAGGAAGCAACCTGGGGTTCCTAACCTTTTTTATGCCGTGGACTAACACCGTTAAGCAAGGGGTCCTCAGACCCCAGGCTGGGAACCCCCGACTCTGTGGAGAATAATACAAAGGGGCTTTGGGACAGAAGATTTCCTAACAGAGTGCAATGCAGGAGGCACAGGAGAATGGGTGAATGAGAGGTGAACAGAGAAAAGAACTTTAAAAAATCGGGAATGATGTTACAAAAGATATGATAAGCTTTCATCTGAGGTGCGGCTGAAAACTAAAGTTACCTATTACAGGACATGTGGAAATTATTAGCACGTGTGTTTGAAGAAAGCATTGAATGGCGAGGAAGATGAAGGATAACAAGTGCAGCAATTAAGTTGTCTTTGGATCACTGATTATAACTTGTAATGACCTGTCCTCTTTTCCTTTTGTCAACTTGTTACAGGTATCCACTTTGGATGAGGAATATATTTCATCTCTCATCTGAAGGATAGAGGATAAATTTACATCATGGTGGCAGAGGTGTTGGGAAGGGATCTGATCAGAGGAGGTGAAAATCTGGAAAAGAACCGACAAGACCGACACCACTTGACAAGTTTATCCAGTGGTAATCAGAACAAAAAGTGTTGAGCACTTGATAACACAATGATATGCAACAATCAGATAAGGATTTATAGTTGAACCTGTATGATGGTTGAACCTGTATCACTGTTATTTCTCAATCTAAATTTCATGCTTTGTGTGCATCACGAAGGACAATTGTATCAGAAACCAGAACCTGCTTTTTCACTCTAATTAAAACACCCATCTTGCTTGGAACTTCCTTTTACAGGGAACCAGCCTCTCACTTGCTGTCGCTGAGTGAGAGTCCTTATGTTAGAGTAATCTCACTCCCCTGATGCTGTTGGTGCAAGGTTTAATCAACACGGATTGTAGATTTTGGCTCTAATTCAGTTTTAATGATGTGTTCTTGTTTCTAGCTCGAGTTCTGTTTGCTCTTTTTTGTTACTTTTCTGGGTGACTTTTGAACACTGAGCTGAATTGAACTGAAATACGCCAGTTGATTTTGTGTTTTATGTTCTGTAATTTTTGCTTTTTTTTTGTTGCCATTTGCGCGAGACTTTTTTATGTGTGGGGGAGGAGGTTGACGTTTGATTTTTTTTTAAACAGGTTGGTTCCATGGTTCTTCTTTGTTTCATGGCTGTCTGCGGATAAGACAAATCTCAGGGTTGTATGTGCATACATACTTTGATAATAAATGTACTTTGAATCTTTGAATATAGTCAAAGAAGTTAATGCATCTTGCAAAATAATGTCAACAGGTGGCAGAATTCCTGATTTGCACTCCATCCTATTAAATCTCACACAAAGGGCATTGCCCAATAACATGCAAGGTTTCAATTGGAGCGAAAGACATACTCAAGTAGTACAATTTGAATGAAATATCTAACACTGAAAACTGAAGGCAGCACTTTGTTACCAGGTTACTGATAGATCAGATGGAATTAGTAATCCATAGACATGTTAAGACGGTGGTGTAGTGGCATCAGCATCGGACTTAGAGGTAAATGGTGCCAAGTTCGAATCCAGCCAGCCCCTTGCACGTTTTCCATTGGTGCTGGGGTGACCATTGAGCTTGTAAAAAGCGTGAAAAGGAACAACAGGACATGTGGAAGGTATAAATTGGAGGTGGTTTTCAGTTAGGTTGTTGTTGTATGCAGTGAACACCTTTGTTGATGTCACTGTTCATCAGGACAAATACGTATTTCAGCTACAACAGTGCATAGATAATTGCCAATCATCTGGATGAAGACTTTGAAAAACCACAAGAGGGGCATTGGGTTTTAATGAATATATATTTACTGTAATTTACAGTTTTTATCTATTGCATTGTACTGCTGCTACATAACAACAAATTTTACAACATATGCCTGTGATATTAAACCTGATTCTGATGTGATAGTGATACACATTTCAGCAACTCTGAACTGCCAGCCAGTGATAGTGATCACCACATTGTCATAGCCAGCAACCCTGTTCACTCCTTGGATGTATTGCTAGAGGCCAATCTGCAGTGTTTAAAACAAGTTCACTGATATCATGTCAAGGTCAATAAATTCAGTTCCAAATGACCACATGACATAGGCACAGGTCAATTTACAGCATTCTATGGCTATCAATCTATTGTTCAAAATACAAAACATAAAAGCTGCAAATGTCAGAAATTTTTTTTAAAAAACAGAAAATGTTGAAAATACTCGACAGATTAGGCTGCAGGTTGAGATAATGCTTCAGGTTGAAGAACCTTAGAGTTTCCAGAATTTCTTTATTTTTATCTGTACTTTCTATACCATATCACATTCCATCTAAGTAAGCAGTAAAAACTGGATAAATAAAGGGGTTGAGATTCCTCCATTACATTCAGTGGGTTACACACTGCATAAAGTAGAAAATGCTTCAATGTTAAAAAAAAAAGCTGACATCTATTCCAGTTGAATAATCGATGATGGACCATGTGGAGTTAGAGTCCAGTGCTCATTAGGAGACATACCTGGTGTAATGTATTGCTTACCTGGGATGCGGCTGGTGGTTGATGAAGTTGTTGTTGGTGTCTCTGGAGGCAACATTGTTTCTATAGAAGAGAAAGACTTACTCTGTTTACACTGCTTAAACTGTGACCATGGCTATCTTACAAATCTATAAAATGCTTGAACACATAATTCTGTTCTGTATAATCAATTACATAATTAAATTTTTTGAGAAAAATCTACAAAAAAAACAGGTTTTCTGGTTTCTCTTTATTCTAGAAATAAAAGTTCTTATATTTGAAATATTTACTTTCAAAATTCTTAATGCTTAAGGTAAATTTAAAACAGGATTTGGGCTTTCAAACAGATTTTTAATGTATATAATGCAGAAATAATTATTGTCAGTGAATGAACAAAATGTCAAATTCACTTGCATCCCAACTCATTTTCTATAATGACGGCAAAAAAAAGCTTTTATATAAGTTGCCCCAGAAGCTTAAAAATATCATCCAGAGAAGCATGTACTGTAATAATAAACAAGGAAGAAAAAAAGGATGAGATTGGGGAGTGAAATCAGTATTGTGTTGAGCGAAAGATTGAAAGGACCAGCAGTAAAAGCAGGCCATTTGGCCTGTCATCCAAGTCTCTGTAATGGCCACAACATTATAGCACCAAGTACTGATCCATGCTCTAAGCTCACCCGTGTTGTTCATAATACTCCTTGCATTAAAATTGACACATCTCAAACCATCGGTCTGAGCACGTCTCTTCTCTATCAACCTGCCTATCCTCTCTCTCGCACTGTCTCCAAGCTTTCTCTGTTTGTGAACCAACCGCCTCTTCCACCATCTCTTCAGTTCGATTCCCACCCCCCAGCAATTCTAGTTTAAACTCTCCCCAACAGCCTTAGCAAACCTCTCCAACAGGATATTGGTCCCCCTGGGATTCAAATGCAACCCGTCCTTTTTGTACAGGTCAGTCCTGCCCCAAAAGAGGTCCCAATGATCCAGAAATCTAAATCCCTGCCCCCTGCTCCAATCCCTCAGCCATGCATTTATCCTCCACCTCACTCTATTCCTACACTCACTGTCACATGGCACAGGCAGTAATCCCAAGAAGATTACCTTTGAGGCCCTGCTTCTCAACTTCCTTCCTAACTCCCCGTAGTCTGCTATCAGGACCTCCTCCCTTTTCCTACCTATATCATTGGTATCAATATGTACCACAACCTCGGGATGTTCTCCTTCCCACTTCAGGATATTGTGGACATGATCAGAAACATCTGGCACCTGGCACCTGGGAGGCAAACTGCCATCTGCGCTTCTTTCCTGCATCCACACAATCGCCTGTCTGATCCCCTAACTATAGAGTCCCCTGTCACTGCTGCCATCCTCTTCCTTTCCCTACCCTTCTGAGCCACAATATATATTCAAATATATATTTGAATATACAGTATATATTTTGAAATTCTTATTAGTTTCAATATTTTAAGATAGTACTTCTTTCTTTTAAAATGTCTTTTATGTATTTAATACACAGAAATAATTATTCTTTTGATATTCCGGAGAAAGTGTTTAGCTAGCTGACAGTGGGTTTTAGATTATTTTTGGGAGATATCACATTTAATTGTCCTGTCTCTCCAAGCATACATACACACGCACACACTCTACCTACTTTGCACTTTTCCATTACAAGTACAGCTGGCTTAACCTTGCAGGTTGTTACTGTCCCATTTACCTGAGCCAACTGGATGTATAGGCAGTTTACTGATGACAGTAAGTTCTGGTCTAATAAGTTAATGATCAGCGGTTTAATTAAGTTGTTACATTGCCTCAAGCCCAGCACTTTCCTTGCTGTTCTTGGATCCCATTCTCCTGTCATTGCACGTTCCTTCATTTTTCAGTTTGTTATTCTAATCCAATCCATCTCCCCATGCACTATTTTCAGTTCTGGCCTCTTCTGCTGCATTTTCAGATGTGAACAATCTAGCAGCTTCCCTCTGTGGCACTCTTGGTAATTTTCTGAACTGCCCAGATAGAACCGCTAACAATAATGATTAACATGGGTAGTTAAGAATATTATCAACAGTTTGGCACTAACATGAGTTAAAGTACAGGAGTGGTTCCTTGGGGAAGGCTGAACTTAGAGGTGCAATGGGAGGGATGGGGTGCAGTTGGAGGGGAATGTCAGGACTAGGTCAAACTATCAAAGAGGGAAGTTATAGGTTTATTTTAGAAAGAGGTGTGGTCAACATAATGGCTGAAGAATGTTTGGAGTGTTTAGAGATCCCAGAAGAGTGAAATGCAGGGAAGCATGTCAGGAGAGGTAGCAAACAAGATGCTGGAGGATCTCAGTGGGTCAGATGCTGTACAATATTTTGTTGCTTGCTCCAGATTCTGTACAATATTTTGTTTCTTGCTCCAGATTCTAGCATCTGTAGTCTCATGGGTATCCATGGCAGGAGAGATGTAAAGGGCAAAGGGCTTTGGTGTGGATGTACAGTCAAACCGCATGTACATACTGACGTCGGAAGGGTAGTCCAAAGTCAATTCTTAACTTTGGCACAGCCCAGTTCACTGCACCCCAGCATTCAATGACCAATGGTCTCTGGTGATAAGAGTTCAAACAACCAAGTGCTCCACAAATCCCACAGAGATCTAGCACTGCTCAAGATTCATCTCCCCATGCTTGCACAGGATACCGGCTATTCAGAAATAATCCGATTAATGCCTGAAAACTTCAAATCTTCAGGGCAGGTATCAGGTACTTAGTGGTGGAAATTAACATGTATTGCAAGCAATTGTTCGTTTGCTGATAAATTTGTATTAATTGTTCCAAATAATGAGGTAAGAGGAAAGTCATTTTCTGAAACCTATTTAAGAAGATACAAGATGATGCCTATGAATGCAAAACCAAATGGAATAAAGTTGAGATTTAATTGTTAAAGTTCCAATTTGTTACTTGTTCCATACAGAGTGAACAGAACAAATAAACATTTTTGGAAACCAACTTAGTGCAAGTATAAATGGCAGTCTTTGGCTGCTATGTAGCTGGTAGTGGATATGGCTACTGTCAGCATCTCTGATGGTGAAGTCAATTCTGCATTGCAGAATATAATGAATACTCTAACACTTCTTGCTGGAGGTTCCAAGAGTTTGTATTATTTTATTGATTTATTTTTCCTGCTATATCTAGCCACGCTTAAAATGACAAATAAATTGATGGTTGTACTCATATAGTGGCCAAAGAACTAATTGTGGACTTCCAAAAGGGTAAGATGAGGGAACACATACCAGTCCTCATAGAGGGACCAGAAGTGTAGAGAGTAAGAAATTTCAAGTTCCTGGGTATCATATTGATGCAGCTACAAAGAAGGCACAACAGCAGCTATATTTCTTTGGGAATTTGGGGAGATCTGGTATGTCACCAATGACACTGGCAAATTTCTGCAGATGTACCATGGAAAGCATTCTAACTGGTTGTAGCAGCATCTGGTAATGGGGAGTGGGGAGGAGAGACTGCACAGGAGCAGAATAAACTACAGAGATTTATAAACATAGACAGCTCCATCATGGACACTAGCCTTCGTAGGATCCAGGACATCTTCACGCTGTCACCTTATGTAATTTAGAAAACCAAGCAGGAGAATTCTGGATAATCACAATACTGCAGGCGAAGCAACAAGTGTGGTCAACCAAGTGTCTAATGGAATAGCCAAGTTCAGCTGGAGCATCAATGAGGGTATCAGTCGAGACAGAGGGTTAGAATTGAGTGATATTGTACAAAATGCACTGCCAGCTTGAGGTGTTGCTCATTTCACCACATCCCTGGCATTCACCTGCCAACATTCAGTTTCAGTCAGAATCAATACCCAATTTTATCACACTTTTAAAATAGTACAACGAACCTCACATCCTACAGTTTCCTAATATAGACTGAAATTTCTTGAGGACGCAATACTCGTTCAGAGCTTTGTGTATTGAAGGATCATATGGGAAACTTGTTCATTGGAATAAATGGGCATTTTAAAACTTGCTGCACTCCCATTCAATTCCCAACTTGCATCCCATTCCATTCAATGTCATGGTAGCAATGAGAATTCCTAAATACAGCCCTTTAACTTCCACTTTGCTCTAATGATATCATTCTTTCCAAAGCAATCAATTACAGAGAATAATCTGACACAGAATCATAGCCATATTTTATTACCTGCTCATTGAAAGTAGTAATAAATCAGGCACCCTTGGAGGCTGAACGTGTAAGAGTTAGAAGCCCACTATTATGTACCTGCTATGTGGGTGGTGGTAGATAATGTGTGGCCAATATTTCTATTTGTGGAGTTGTTTCCAAAGAGCAAAAAAAATAGGAGATGGTGAGATCCTATGAGTTCGCATCATTCAAAGGCTTACATTTCAGCTACAGAGAGTCATGGAACACTTCGGCCCATCTAGTTCATGCTGAGCTATTATTCTGCCTAGTCCCATTGATACCTCCTGTCCCAGAGCCCTCCATAAACCTCCCATCCATGTACTTACCCAAACTTCTCTCAAATGTTGGAAATAAACCTGGATCCACCACTTCCACTGGCAGCTCATTGCACACTCACACCACCCTCTGAGTGAAGAAGTTCCTCTTTATGTTCCCCTTAAGCATTTCACCTTTGACATAACCCATGACCCCTAGTCCTAGCAACACACACAGAATGCCGGAGGAACTCAACAGGCCAGAACTAAGACCCTTCATCAGGACTGGGGAAAAAAAAACAGATCAGACGTTAGAACAAGAAGGTGGGAAGGGTAGGGAAGGAAGAAGTACAAGGTGGTATGTGATAGATGAAGCTAGGAAAGTGGGAGAGGTGAAGTGCAGGGCTGGGAATCTGACTGGTGAAAGAGATAAGGGGCTGGAGAAGGGGGATTCTGATAGGAGAGGGTAGAAGACCATGGAAGAAAGGGATGGGGAAGGAGCACCAGAGGGAGGTGGTGGGCAGGTAGGGAGATAAGGTGAGAGGGGGAAATGGAAATGGGGAATGATAAAGGTGGGGAGGGGGCAATTACTGGAAATTCAAGAAATCAATATTCATACGGAGGCTACTCAGACAGAGTATAGGTGTTGCTCCCGCAACTTGAATGCGGCCTCAATGCAGCAGTAGAGGAGGTCATAGGGTGATATGTCGGAATGTGAGTGGGAAGTAGAATTAAAATGGGTGGCTACAGGGAGATCCCGCTTTTTCTGGTGGGCGGAGTGTAAGCGATCAGCAGAGCAATCTCCCAATCTATGTCGGATCTCACCGATATACAGGAGGCCACATAGGGAGCACTGGATACAGTATATGACCGCAACTGAATCATAGATGGAGTGCCACCTCACCTGGAAGAAATGTTTGAGGTCCTGAATGGTAGTGAGAGAGGAGGTGTAGGGGCAGCTATGGCACTTGTTCCGTTTGCAAGGATAAGTACCAGGAGGGAGATCAGTGGGGACCGATGAAAGGACAAGAATGAAAGATGTGCTTGGTGATGGGATCCCATAGAGATGGCGATAGTTGTGGAGAATTACGTGCTGGACGCGGAGGATGGTGGGGTGGTAGTTGAGGATGAGGAACCCTATCCCTGCAGGGGTGGTGGGAGGATTGGGTGAGGGAAAACATGTGCAAAATGGAAGAGGTGTGAGTGACGGCAGCGTTGTTAGTGGAGGAAGGAAAGCTCCTTTCTTTGAAGAGGAAGGACATCTCATTAGTTCTGGAATGGAAAGCCTCATCCTGAGAGAAGATGAGATGAAGATGGAGAAACTGAGAGAGTGGGAAGAGGTACAGTCCAGGTAGCTGTGAGAATCAGCAGTTTTATAAAAGATATCAGTAGATAAGCTGTCTCCAGAGAAAGAGACAGAGAGATCAAGAAAGGGGAGGGAGGTATCAGAAATGGACCAGGTACATTTGAGGGCAAAGCAGAAGCTGAAGGCAAAGTTGATGAAGTTGACGATCTCAGCATGGGTGCAGCTTAATGTGAAAAAGACTAAGGAGCTGGTGGTAGACCTGAGGAGAGCTAAGGTACCGGTGACCCCTGTTTCCATTCAGGGGGTCAGTGTGGACGTGGTGAAGGATTACAAATACCTGGGGATACAAATTGACAATAAACTGGACTGGTCAAAGAACACTGAGGCTGTCTACAAGAAGGGTCAGAGCCGTCTCTATTTCCTGAGGAAACTGAGGTCCTTTAACATCTGCCGAACGATGCTGAGGATGTTCTACGAGTCTGTGGTGGCCAGTGCTATCATGTTTGCTGTTGTGTGCTGGGGCAGCACACTGAAGGTGGCAGACACCAACAGAATCAACAAACTCATTCGTAAGGCCAGTGATGTTGTGAGGATGGAACTGGACTCTCTCACGGTGGTGTCTGAAAAGAGGATGCTGTCCTAAGTTGCATGCCATCTTGGTCAATGTCTCCCATCCACTACATAATGTACTGGGTGGGCACAGAAGTACATTCAGCCAGAGACTCATTCCACCAAGATGCAGCACAGAGCGTCATAGGAAGTCATTCCTGCTTGTGGCCATCAAACTTTACAACTCCTCCCCTGGAGGGTCAGACATCCTGAGCCAATAGGCTGGTCCTGGACTTATTTCATAATTTACTGGCGTAATTTACATATTACTATTTAACTAATTATGGTTCTATTACTATTTATTATTTATGGAGCAACTGTAACAAAAACCAATTTCCCCCGGGATTAATAAAGTATGACTATGACTATAGGAAGAGGAAGCAATGCACCTATTGATGTAGAGTAGGAAAATTCGGGGAGTGATAGCAGCATAGGCTTGGAACATAGACTGTTCCACGTAGCCAACAAAAAGGAAGGCACAGCTGGGACCTATGCAAGTGCCCATGGTTAAACCTTTGGTTTGAAGGAAATGGGAGGAGCCAAAGGAGTGAGGACCAGTTCTGCCAGGCAGAGGATAACGGTGGTGGAGGGGAGCAGCATGGGTCTGTTGTCAAGAAAGAAGTGGAGAGCCTTAAGGCCCACCCAATAGGGGATGAGGTGTATAAGGAGTGGCTATCCACGGTGGAAATGAAACAACTGGGGCCAGGGAACTTGAAGTCATTGAAAAGATCCAGAGTGTGTGAAGTATCATGGATGTAGGTAGTAAGGGCCTGAACCAGGGTGGACAAAACAGAGTCTAGCTATGCAGATTTACGTTTGGTGGGGCAGGAACAAGCAGAAACAATGGGTCTACCTGGACAGGCAGGTTGTGGATCTTGGGTAGGAGGTAGAAATGGGTAGAAACGAGATCTAATCTCACTCAACCTCAGTGTTAAACACCTGCTTGCATTTACCCAATCTATGTCATCCAATTTTGTATACCTCTATTAAATCTCTCGTGTGGCACATGGCCAAGTGGTTAGGGATTGGGATCACGATCTGAAGGTCGTAGATTCGAGTCTCGGCCAAGGCAATGTGTTGTGTCTTTGATCAAGGTACTTAACCACACACTGCTCCAGTCCACCCAGCTGAAAATGGGTACTGGCAAATGCTGGGGGTTAACCTTGTGATAGACTGGCATCTTATCTGGGGGGGAGGCGGGGGAGTCTCGAACGCTCAGTCGCTTCACACCACACAAACCGGCAAAAACACCGGCCTGATGGGCCACAAGGCTCGGGACAGACTTTAACTTTAACTTAATTAAACCTCTCCTCATTATCCTACACTCCAGAGAATAAAGTCCTTACCTGGTCAACCTTTCTCTATAACTTAGGAGCTTCAGTCCAGGCAACAACCTTGTAAATTTTCTTCATACACGTTCAGTCTTACTGATATCTTTCCTACAGGTGAGTGACCAGAACTGCATATGATACTCCAAATTAGGCCTCACCAACATCTTATACAACTTCAGCATAATGTTCCATCTACTGTACTCAATACTTTGATTTATGAAGGCCAATATGTCTAAGCCCCTCTTTACAACCCCATAAAACTGTGATGCCATTTTCAAGGAATTATATAACTGGATTCCCAGATCCCCCTTTTCTGCTGTACTCCTCAGTGACCTACTGTCCCCTGCGTAAGTCTTACACTCACTTGACCTTTGTAAGTGCAACACCTCACACTTCTATGCATTAAATTCCATCTGCCATTTACCAGAGAGGAAGAAGTCCACATTTCCAAGCAGAAAGAAATCATCGTCTGTATCACCTGGAAACGTGGGAAATAAGAGTGGGCATAGGCCTTTCAGCCCTTTGTGTCTGCTCTACCATTCAACATGATAAGGGCTGGTCTCCCCATTCCCTCTGGACACTTTTGAGACAAGAAGTCTGTCTGTTCTATTAAATATATTCAGTGATTTGACCTCTAAAGTGTTCTGTGGAAGCAAATTCTAAGCAGTACACCTTCTCACTTCACGTTCTGGAAGCACGTCATCATGAGCAACAAGCAATCTGCTGGAGAAACTCAGCAGGTTGAGCAGTATCTGTGGAGGAGAAGACTTACTGATGATTCAGGTTGAAATTCTGCATCCAGGCTCAGGTTTCAGTGTTTTGAACTGAAACATCAACAGCTCCTTTCCTCCCCCAGACTCCACTCAACTGCAGAGTTTCTTCAGGAGGTTGTTGCCCCCGGAGTCCAGCATCTGCAGTCTCTGCAGCCTCTCTAATCATGAGACTGTTTGTGCTCACCATACACATTCCTAAATACTGTATTCCATTAACTGGATTCACTTTCCTGCTTTGTGCTTTCTTGTTTAAAACAGCCCCAGAAATACAACCCTTTAAAAGTAGTCTATGATTTACAACAGAAAGCTCACAGTTGCAATCATCTTTGAAGCAATTATTAGAAAGGCATATCTGAGAAAGACAGCGCCTCAGTAGTTGAGGTTGTTTCTATATATCAGATAAGATGTCTCAGATAGTTCTAATGCACACCATGTCTCTCGGTTCAACTTTTCATTTTCAGGGTGTAGGTGTCACCAGCGCTGCAGTTATTTTTGTCGACACCCAATGTTCCCAAGGGCTAAACCTCCCAGACCCAACAGCAGACCCAAATGACATGCTACCTTTTACTGATCATGATCATAGTATCCAGAATTCTCCTGTTATACAACTGCCAAGATGAGACTGCGCCAGCCCAAGTGAGCTATTCTGTTCAGCCTGCACTTCTGAAAATGGAGTTGCATTGTGGATGCAGCAGTTGGTGCCTAGTGCGTTGTAAGTGAGATTGCCCTGGGGAATTACAAGTAATCCCAGCATTAGGGAGGAGTTGTGTTTCCAGAAAACTACCTGTATCTCAGTTTTCCCTTAAGCAACCACATTTCCCAGTGAAATCCATGTTATAAGTGCTGATGCATTCCTACGGTAATGATAGCTGCTGGTTCACAACAGGGGACACTTCCTGTTATGGACTGCACTTGTGGGTCTGGTATTGTCTCCATGTTACATCATTTCCTGTGCAACACACACAAATGCTGTTCATTATTTCCTGTGCAAAACCATCTTTTGGAGGATTACAAGGGAAGACATACATTGGAGGAACCAGCACTAGGAGCTGTTGTGACCACTAAGCTTTCCAGGACAGCGCTGTAATGAGATGACATTAAGCTACTTGCCTTTCTTCCGAAGGTGCCTTTTCTCTCATGATGCTAATTTCAAAGCTCATTTGTACAGGCCTATGGCATCATGATATCATTGGGTCTAAAAAGGACTACAGTCACCTAACCCCTCCCCATGAAGCTGTTCAAAGCCAGGTCCCACACACCTCTTCCAGATGAAGTTTTCTGCTCCCAACAACACAGACACTTGACCACCCATAATCAGCCTCTGTAATGTTGTGATAACCTGGTTAATTGTGCCTTTGCTGTGAAAATGTGTGGCTCCCAAACTGCAGACACTCTGGACCTTGTCTTTGAAGGCGGGTCGCCATGGCTCCACTCCTGACGCTACTGACCACATCGACTTGCTCACTATCGGGGTCCACTGCCTCAGCAGTAAATGACAACCATTTTCAAAGCTGAGAATATGCTTTTTAATCAAAATAAGCAGAAGAATAACCCTTATTATTTGGACATAACTTTCTACAGATACATATCGTGAATATTGTTTTTGGCAACTCATGGACATCACTGAGCAATCAGCCAACAGGTAACAAATGCACGTGAACCAGACTGAGAAATATAATTCTCAACTAATTGCCTGGCATTTGCAACATAGTATTCTGTACTAGATTATTACTAAAACATACTATTAGAAAGGAATATCTGGTCATATCAGTGAAAGTTTTAGTCTGCTGCTGTCTGAAAAATGAGTTAGAACACAGAGTTCTTGTGTAAACAAGACTGAAACAAGCAGACCAACATTGTGCTGGTTACTAAGTAGTCTCATTTTGGCTGCAATTCTGTGGCAAGTGATTGGGTCGTAGACTAATGGATCAGCAGAGTTAAATGTTGGGTGAAGCTCATTCCAGATGAGGCTAAACTCCACAGCATAAAGCTCAAAAGTTCCTTTGAGAGGGACCAGCAAAATGCCTGGAGTTCCCCTGATGAAGGCTTTCTGGGAAATCAGCAAAGCTTAGGGATAAAAGTGCTGCAAAGTAGCTGGATATTGTGTTGGGTCTTGATGTACTAGGGTTGAATGAGAAGATATACATTGTACTCACAGATGATGGGGGAGGGGCTTGTACATTTTAGAAAAAATCTGGAGGTAACCCTGCAAGGCAATGCAAAAGATGTAGCCCCAAGGATTGATGTAAAATAGGACAAGAAGTTCCATTCTTAGGTGTAATCAGCAGATCTTCTAAATGCATTATTTGAACAACTCGACATTTAGATTTTCTATATGTGATATCTGAACAGCATCACTGGATTTCAGCCATGTTCAATTCGTTACGTCTATCGTTCATCTAACAACAATCTCCATCAGTCAAGAATCGTTCCACCACATCCTGAAGTACTAAACAGTCCTGGAAGCCTCCAATCTGATAGCCATTCAAAATGACACAGATCTCAACAGTGTTTAATTCCTATTGCAAATCCAAACCCACTAAATACAATGTCAGCAACAAAGTTTGTTAAAGTTGCCCTGTAAGTTAAAGTTCTACCCAGAGAGAGAGACAAGGACAGTAGAGCAGTGGGTAGGATACTTAGCCCATGATTTTGTGCCACTCCTGATGCCAATTTATACTAAATGTCCTCCTCCTGTGTATCGTTCATATCCCACCATTCCCTTCACCCTCTAGTGTCATAACACCCCCCTAAACTACACCTATCTGTCTGCTTCTACAACTGCCCCTGGTAACCCTTTTCAGGAACCTGTGCAAGTAACTTCCCCTCACTTCACCTTTCAACTTCCCCCTTCTGTACCAACGGATATACAGAATGTACTTTAAGAGTAAACAATGAAGAAAGGGTAACTGATAGAAGAGAGAAGAAATGTTGCATTGAAAGCAAAACCCACCTGGCTTCATCTATCACCTTCTAACTATCCTCCTTCCCCTAACCCCACACCCTTTTCATTCTGGTGTCTTCCCCATTCCTTTCCAGTCCTGAAGAAGAGTCTCGGCCTGAAAAGCTGACTGTTTACTCATTTCTATAGATGCTGTCTGACCTGCTGAGTTCCTCCAGCATTTTGCGGCTGTTGCTTTGGATTTCCAGCATCTGCAGAATTTCTCGTGTTAATGAGAAGTAGGGGAAGGACATTTGTCACCTCATCCCCACTCCACCATTAGGTAATATCTTTAACTTCAGCACCACTTCCTTGCACTAAACCCACATCTCTTCATAACTAAAAATTTATCGACACATGCATTAAGTACACGTAATGACTGAGTACCTACAGCACCTACGAAGGAAGAATTCTAAAGATTTACAACCTTTATGTGACCTTTCTTTCCACCTCAGTTCTGAATAATCAATGCTTTACTTTGAAGTAGTGATGCCTCAGTTCTGTTTCTCAATGCCTCCAATACGAAGGTTCATCGTTTTATCAATTGTGTTAAATCCTATAAGAGTTCTGTTTGTTTCTTTGAAATCATCCCTCATTCTTCTGAACTCAAGACCATACAGGTCTTATCCAGGGGACAAATTGCCCCACTCCCCAATCATAGCAGAAATGAACCTGGTGATTCTTTGTTGACATTACCCCCAGTACATTTGTTCAGGTAGGGAAGTGGGCCTCTCCACAAATTTTTTAGGTGCCACTAGACATAATTATGGTTGTACTGAAAACCTTGCAATAAAGGTCACAACATGCAGTCTGGGTTCTTAGTTCTGTTAAGAAATATGTGTAATATTTCTTTAATTTACTTGTCATTTCTTTGTGTCTCCGTATGATATCTCCTACCTCAACCTGAAAGGATTCCGAAAAAGCTTTTCTTTTGGAGGTATCAAGGAAGTTTTTTTAAAACCATCTGTTGAAGCTGCTACTAAAATAATCTCACATGCTACTTTTCCTTTCCTGTACGATTTCCTGATCCTTCTTTGCTGAAATCTGAATTTTTCCCAATCCTCAGGTTTAATTAAATTGTTAAAATCTACAGATGTTATAAGTAAGAAATTTGAAAAAAAGAACAGAAAATTTTGGAAAAACTTAGCAGGTCAGAGAACATGTGCAGAAAGAGAAAAAGCTTAATATTTCAAGTCAAGATCCATTCACCTTAACTGGGAAAGAGAGAAGAGGAGCTGCAGTCGATTTAAGATGCAGTGAGAGGGATGGATGGGAAGTATGTTGATATTCTCCTGGTCAACAAAACAAATAGTTAGGCGCCTAAACCACCACTAGAAACAATGAGTAACAGTCAGAGATCTACAATTGAATCCACATGATAGAGTCAATGGATTGACTGGATTACCCTCCCTTATTATCTGATACTGATATACATCCTCGGTACTAACAGTAAATTATTTCAGATAACTGGAACATTTTATTTACACTTGGAGCTTCTTTTTTTGGACATGTGTCAAGAATTTGGTTGTGAAGCTTTATGTAAATTAATTTGTCGATTGGTGTCCAATTCCTGATTTGCCACACACGGTGCAACGTTAAAAACTGCATTCACTCACCAGGTATATTGCTGTTGGTGGATGTTGTCATAATCAGTTCTTCTGCCGGTGACGTGGTTTCTGTATTGCAGGGAAAAACAAACATTTAATTATAACTTGTGTTCTGTTCACAACAACCATCTAGAAATCCCAGGTGTTAGCCAATTTGGCTCTCCATTCCAATCCCACTCCGATATATCAGTCCACAGGTTCCTCAATTGCCAGGGTAAAGCCAGATAAATATTTGAGGAATGGCCGCCCTTATTTTCCATTTTTTGAGATTATAGTCCAATGACATGAACATCAGTTCTCTAATTTTGGTAAACCCCACAAACTTAAATATTCTCTATCCTCTCCCAGCGTCTTTCCTGTGTTTCTCCCCTTCAACCCATGGGCCTCCTCTCCCCAACTTTCTTCTCCATCTCTCCCTACAAGCTCATCACTTTCCTGACCTGCCCTCCTCCTTTCTGTCTCCACAGCCCTATCCCCTGGGAGATCAGTTATCTCCTTCTGCCTATCGCCTTTCCCCAACAAAGATTAACATGTGTCTGGAATTCTCTGCCTGAAAGGTTAAGAGAGGCTTTATCCCTCATTGCATTGCAAATATACTTGAACAAGCATTTGAAGATCCATAACCGGGTGTCTTTGGTATTTCATCAAATTTCTACAGATGTACCATGGATCTGGTATGGGGTGTGTGGGGGGCTACTGGACAAGATCGAAATAAGCTGCAGAAATTTGTAAATTCAGCCAGCTCCATCATGAGCACTAGCCTCCCCAGCATCCAGGACATCTTCAAGGAGAGATGCCTTAAGAAGATGACATCCATCATTAAGGACCCCCATCACTCAGGACATGCCCTCTTCTCATTGCTATCATCAAGGAGGTGGTACTGGAGCCTGAAGTAACACACCCAACAATTCAGGAACAGCTTCTTCCTGTCCACCATCAGATTTCTGAATGGACATTGAATGTACAAGCACTATCTCACTATTTCTTTTCTCTTTTTGCAACACTTCTTTAATTTTATACATACTTATCACTGTAAGTTACAATCTTCATGACATATTGCAATGCAGAACAACAAATTTCATGACATACGCCACTGATATTAAAGCTGATTCTGACTACAAATTAAGGTCTAGAAATTTTGAATAAGCTAAAATAGATCAATCTTCAGTAATCAATGTATCCTCTTGCTGTTATTTTATGATTCATATTTAATGATTGTGGTTCAAACTTTGCCGGGATCAAAATTTCCTGAAAGCTTTCCATTAGTAGCAATTATATGAAGGCTTCAAAGGCAGTTCAGAAGATAAACTTTAGATATAACATAATTAGGTTCCTATTTAAGGATAAACACACAGAGACAAAAATAATGTGGAGACAAACCTGTTGCAAAGTATAAATTCCTCTCACTTACCCAATTTGTAGCTGGTAGTTGCAGACGCAGTGGTTGATTTCTCGGTTGTTTCTGCTCAAAGAAATTAATTCAAATTAATTAAATACTTAGTTCTTAGGTACATGTAGTCAAACACAAAAATGCATCAATATCACTTATAGATTTCTTTCTTAGCATTTGCACATCTGAACTGTTTCCCTGAGGGAAGAATACAACTGGACCGAGTATACAGGCTAATATTGCTAATTTTGCTAATATTGACTGGTGGGAATGTTACTGGTAATATTCACACTCCTTCTAACAGTGAGGTTCATTTAACATACATCCAGATATACCTTAGCATTAGACAAGGAGCTGGCAGCATTCCTGGCATGTATACAAGTGTCAGTTTTCTTAGCAACACAGGCAAAATGTTGGAGGAACTCAGCAGGTCAGGCAGCATCTATGGAGATGGATAAACAGTCGATGTTTCAGGCCGTGACCCTTCTTCAGGACTGGAAAGGAAGGAGGAAAATGCCAAAATAAAAAGGTGATGGGGGGGAGAGGAGGACTAGCTAGAAGATGATAGGTGAAGCCAGGTGGGTGGGAAAGGTAAAGGGCTGATGAAGAAGGAATCTGATAGAAGAGTAGAGTGGACAGAGGAGAAAGGGAAGAAGGAGGAGCACCAGGGGGAGGTGAAAGGCAGGTGAGGAGAAGAAATAAGAGGCCAGAGCAGGGAATAGAGGAAGAGGGAAGGGGGAGGGAAAAACTTACCAAACGGAGAAATCGATGCTTATGCCAGTAGATTGGCGTCTACCTAGACGGAATATGAGGTGTTGCTCCTCCATCCTGAGGTTGCACAAGAGGAGGCCATGGACTGACATGTCAGAACAGGAGTGGGAATTAAAGTGGTTCGCCACCAAGAAATTCCACTCTTGGCAGATGAAGTGGAATTGCTTGACAAATCGGGCCCCCAGGTTATGACGGATTTCACCAGTGTAGAGGAGGCCAAGTCAGTAGCACTGAATACAGTAGATGACCCCAGCAGATTTGCAGGTGAAGTGTTGCCTCACCTGAAAGGACTGTTTGGGGGCCTGAATGGCGGTAAGGGAGGAGGTAATTGGGCAGGTGTAGCATTTTGGTCACTTGCAGAAACATGTGCCAGGAGGGAAATTAGCGGAGAGGGTCAAGTGAACAAGGGAGTCACAGAGGGAGCAATCCCTGCAGAAAGTGGAGTGTGGGAGGAGGTCCCATTGAAGATGTTCAGTTTTCTTATCCTTCCAGGGCTGACCTGCACAGACGTATCCAGGGTTGATGAAAGATCCTATCAATTAAATATTTACTGCAGGAACTTCTATCACCATATTTGCACATTCATTTGCAGTGAGAATAGACTTTAAAGTATTAGCTTTCCTTTGATAAAGAATTTCTTACAATCTTCAGTAGATTGTCAAGCAAGGGCATAACAGCTGTTATAAATTTTATGGCAATCACAAACACATTTGCAAAATAAAGATCAGATTTTAGTTATGATAGGCCCTTCAGGCCCAATAAGCGGCCCAGCAACCCACCTATTTAACATTAGCCTAATCACAGGACAATTCTGTGCATTACCAGGTCTCCAGATAAGGAAAAGAATTTGCCTCTGCATATTGATTTCAATGGGGAGCAGGTGGGAAAAAAAGAAAACTGGGATTAAAATTTTGCTTGGACAATACTTCAATTAGTTTTAAATGTTTTTAGAAGGCTTTATTTAACTTCTTTTTCTTTTACATATTACTCTCAGTGTGTAAAGCTGATTGTCAAAGACAGTTAGGGCCCAGTATAATGGTTAGAGTATGTCAGGAGTAGGGCCTCCTTATAACACTACTTGAAGTCCTGCACTTGAATGTCCTGACCCTTATACCTGACTGGGATACAGAGAAGCAATGAGATGTGGAACAATATATATAAAAAAAAGGGGCATAAGGCTATTTGCCATGTTATGTTAAGGAGTGAGTCAAAGAGCCAGGCAGCCTAATCCTGCCTCCAGTACTAGGTTTAAATCCCTGCAGATCACAGCTCTTGAAGTACACAACCATGTATTTTTTAATTGCAGTTGTAGATAGCAGCCCTGTTGATGTTATTATTTCTAGAGAATAAAAACACCACATCAAGCTTTTATGGTCTAGCCCTAAGACTGATCCATTTCTGCTCCAAAGTCAGGATGGCTATATTTGGGAATTCACCAAAACTGGTGTGGGAATTGCGAAGCGTCATCAAGCTTTTTATCTTCAGTGTAAAGTAAATAAGATGCTAACACGGTTCTGCCTGCCAATAATTCCATTATTGAACCACAGCTCGGCCTTCAAGATCCAGAGCACCGCAACACAATATCTCAAGGTACCGCAGCGTCCTTCCACTGAAAATCAGTGCTCTCTCACCAGCCATGTTTCAGCCCCTGAAGGGACCTGAGAAAACTACGTCACTGACCCAACCCCCTGCTGCCTCGTGACATATACTGCCGGTTACTGAATCATCACGCAGATAGTGGAAGCTGCTTTGGCCCTTTAAGTAGACAGGTTTTCTGATGATGTACGCTCTTGTCCTAACTTGAGGACAGTTTATCATCTCTCATATATGTCATGAAATCTGTTTTGTTTTGCGGCAGCAGTACAGCGCTATACATTAATTTACTAAAGTACTATGCAAAAGTCTTAGGTACCCAAGTATATATATGTGCCTAGGACTTTTGCACAGTGCTGTGGATTGTCAAGGGCTAATCCAAATCGGGAGAAAATGCAATTCTAGAGACAATTTGATACAAGGTATAAATTGCTGTCACTTATCAGGTGTACCAATAGTGGTCGGTGTGGTTGTAGTTGGTTTCTCTGTTAATACTATTTCTATAAAGCAAAAGGAACACTTTAACCAACATCATTGCAAACTGGTATTTTGAGCTTGCTTTAGCTTTAAAGAATTATCTGCTGCATGCAGCCAAGCACCGAAGTTGTACAACTAAAATCTATTTCCTTACAGTCCACTCTAGTCCGTAAAATTATTTCAATAGAGAGAACAGAGCTGTTTAATGCCCTTAACATTAGCTCCAGGTTAATAAGAATTGTGGGCATGTGGCCAAGTGGTTAAGGAACTAGCGACCTGAAAGTCGTGAGTCGAGCCCCAGCCGAGGCAACGTGTTGTGTCTTTGAGCAAGGCACTTAATCACATTAAGTCACAGTGTCTCTGCGACGACACTGGTGCCAAGCCGTATGGGTCCTAATGCCCTTCCCTTGGACAACATTGGTGTCGTGGAGAGGGGAGACTTGCAGCATGGGCAGCTGCTGATCTTCCATACAACCTTGCTCAGGACTGCGCCCTGGAGAGTGAAGACTTTCCAGGCGCAGATCCGTGGTCTCGCAAGACTAACAAATGCCTTAAAATAAGAATTAGTAGATATTTAGGTAAATTTGCTTGTAAGGTTAATTGGAAATTTTACCATCCAATGTTCACTAAGAAAATTCACCACACTGGCCTGATTTACAAGGACAAACTGTAGCTATAAAAATTCTCAAGCACTAATCTTTACTCTAATAATTTTAATAGCATATTGGAAGATAATTTTCATTATTCAACATTAATAATCATTACTGAAAAATCTTAAATGAGAAAATCACAAATCCATTGTTTTTGAATTCCCATAATCCACCCGACAAGGCAGCATTGGGATGTGATCTCTGACTCCATCTTGGCAAAGCAAAGAAGGGATGTGGTTGGTATGTAACAGGTGATTGACTATAATAATTTAAAGATTAACCCATGGTTTTCATATTGTTTATTTTCTGGACTCTAGGGAATTGGTGTGGCTCAGCTACCTCACCAACATCTACCCCAGCTATGCTGCAGAATAGGACTGAATGGAGGGAGCTAGTGCAGGTGGCCATTATGCCACAGAGGTGCCAAGGACTCCTGCTTTGCCAAGCCCTATATGAAGGCAGTTTATAAAAATAGGCTTACCTCTGCAATATCAACTTTCAGGGGCCTTCTTAAGAAACATCCTTTGGGCAGCTTGACCATTCAAAAGTCTTAGAGTACCATGGGGAAGGCAGCCCTAAATTGATCTTTTAGCTATTGTTTAATGATTGACAAACAGCTTGGTTATGTTTATCTTTTTCAGTGCCTCTTATCTGTGAGCAAATCAGGCCTGGATCTCAAAAGAAATTAAAAATTTTGAGATGATCCTTCTAAAGCTCAATTAACCAGATATGTCTGTCTGTTATTCTTCCATTTGTGACATTAGCCACGTTTGTTTACTCTCCTCCGATTGTTTCTTTTCCTCTCTCTCTGGGGGTGGACCTCAGCATCTGGACACATTTTTCTGCTTTACATTTCACAACTCGCGGCTTCTTTTGTCTACGTTCTCACTCAGACTGCTCTCATTCACTCACCTACGTGATAACCTCGTTTACAGCTTGTCCTCACACCAAGGACATTTCCCTTCCCCAGCCCTCCCTGCACCTTCACATGCTTCTTTTGTCTCCCTGGCAGTCCTGATCAGAACCAGGATCAGGGTCAATATCACAGGCTCATTCGTCACCTGTAATGTCGGATGGCGTGGCCGATCATGATCTTTCCATAACCATGATTCTTCTTGGCATCATTTCATACAATCCAAGCAGTACCAATGACTTCACAACATAGGTGGCTGTCCCATATGTATGCCAGGTCTTGTCTGTGTGGTGGCTGTCCCATATGTATGCCATCAACACAGTGGTATAAGAATGCTGCAACAGTATCTATTATTTAGGTAAGTAATTAAAATAATATTTACAAACCTCTACACGTGATTTTTCCATTCTTGCATTCACTGCAAAAGATTGATTTAGATTATTGAAAGAATTGGATAATATGGCTCTTGCTTATTCAGCATCTAATTACCACCCAAAATTTTGCTTTGACAGTTTGTTACTATTTTTGGCAATGTCTGTTGTCATGAAAGCAAACTTTAATGCTGCTGCAATGCAAATTTCATTACATGCTTATTTCAAAACTTCTAGAAATAAATGAGTAACCTAATTAAAAAGTAAACAAGATAATTAGTTTCCGTTTGTTATTAGCTTCAGATGAAAGTTATACATGCAGAAGTGCCTCATCTGCAGTCTTACAACACCACCCACCAACCAACCAACCATCCCATGTCATCCCTGCAATATTCCCCTCCCCATTGTACTCTGTGTGGCAGACAAAGCTGTCCTTTTCATCGTTATCAAACACCACTAGTGGTCTTAGGAAATTCACTACTCTTGTTAACAATTCTTACAGGGAAGGAATACAACTCTTGGCATCTATTTCTGGTCTCCAATCTTACAAGATCTTTTATAGTGACAGTAATGGCAACTGTAAACATTTCCCTGAAATACAGTAGCTTTTTATAGGTAAACCATTTTGTAAAAAATAATAACACATTGCTGATATCAACAAAAACATAGAATAGAAGATGCTTTTATAGATACCATTCTTCACAATCATTCCTTGTTTTATTGCCTGGCTGCAAGATTTTTCCATTATAATAACAAGTACAGTCAGATAAGTTAACACATTTCATTTTGTTTTCATCCAGATAAGGAGCATTCTCAGAACATCTTGCATAACAACCTGCAGTAAATAGAAGAGATGATAAGAATAGAGCATTGACCAGACAGATTAGCACTTTGGTTTAATAAACATTCCAACAGCTGCATCATATTTTAAGCTATTTCATTGTCATTTATATATAAAACAGTCCATATTATTTTATCTTATCTTGCCATGTCTCCAACAGACTTTCTAAAACTATGATTTCTAAAGTATCTCAAATGCCTACCAGAGGTTAACAAAGAAAATTCTACTGCATAAGTGCAATATCTTATGTATGTAAAAACTATATAAATATTAAGTCAAGATAATTACCATTTACAAAATCAATCTTAAAATCTATAGGGCAAATAAAGACTAATAATGGCAAAGTTCAAGCACAACCTTCAAGAAATGCAGAATAGTTCTTTCCAGTGGAGTGGCCAGAGCATGTTTTTGTCATTGTTGTTCCACAGGGATAATAATGCCAACTGCAGTCACTGGGGGAGTTATAATAGTCACAGTACACAGCTGCAATGTAAAACAGGAATAGTTCTGTATTACTATCTGGGAGTTGTTTCAAATTTTATAATCCATGAAATATGTTACACATGATTGGTGGATTTACTCTTCTGTTGCCAATAGTCAGCCTATAGCTTGAATCTTGTGATAAGAACAATAGGTAGAGACATGAATAATAGTGCGCTGCTATAAAAACTAACAACATTCACAACAAATCAGAGTGGGAGTGGGATGGCAGACAACAGGAAGCCCAGAGCTGACTCTACGGACTCAACATGGGTGCTCAGCAAAATCGTGACCCAATCTGTGTTTCGTTTCTCCAATGTTGAGGAGATCTCCTTTTGGCCTGTGCTCTCCAAAACTATTAAAATGAGACCCAACTCTCGACATGGATTTCTGGTCTCCAAACCCACAGAATCTTTTATAGTAACAGTAATGAAATCTTATGGAACATCATCTCATCTTCTGCCTGAGCACGTTGTAAATTGCTGGGATCTGTGTTGAATTCTACAGCTTTAATTAATTTGATTTCTCTGTCTGATATTCTTCCATCTGTGACATTAGCTATGCTTGTTTTCTCTCCTCCTATTGTTCCTTTTCCTCTCTCTCTGAGAGTGGGCCTGACCACCTGGGCACGTTTTAGTGCTTTACATTTCGCAACTCGCAGCTTCTTTTGTCTGTGACTGCTCCCATTCTCTCACTGACTTGATAACCCTGTTTACAGCTTATCCTCACATCAGGGACATTTCCCTTCCCCAGCCCTCCCTGCATTTTTACCTGCTTCTTTTGTCTCCCTCCCAGTCCTGATCAGAATCAGAATCAGGTTTATTATCACAGGCTCATTTGTTATGTGCTGTGTCACATGACGTGGGCGATCATGACGACGACGGTTCTTGGCAAATTTTTCTACAGGACTTGCTTGGCATTGCCTTCTTCTGGGCAATGTCTTTACCATACAGGTGACCCAGCCATTGTCAATACTTTTCAGAGATTGTCTGCCTGAGGCCAGTGGTCGCATAACCAGGATTTGTGATATGCACCAGCTGCTCATACAGCCATCCACCACCTACTCCCATGGCTTCATGTGACCCTGATCCAGGGGTGGGGGGGGGAGGGGAGGTGTCAAGCAGATGCTACACCTTGTCCAAGAGTAACCTGCAGGCTAGTGGAAGGAAGGAGCACCTTACACCTCCTTTGGTAGAGACGTATCTCCACCCTGCCACCCAAATATCAGTGGCATATGTCAGGAAACCTGTTGTTCTGTGACAGCAATACCATTGCAGTGATGAGGCCCTCCATTGGGTGGGATCAACCTTGGATATTGCATCGTTGTTGTCTACACGATATGCAAGCCAGTATGCCAATCAGGGCAGTGCGATATGGAGAGCAAGCTGTTGCCCATGCTGTAGGCTCCCCTCTCCACACAGCTGATGAATCCAAAGCATGTCACAGTCCCAACCATTAATTCCCCATTTTCTCCCAATTCCCTTTGATTGTGCCACGGTTCGGACCGTTAATTCCCCATTTTCTCCTAATTCCCTTTGAAGACAGCACATGTGGTTTTCATCAAGACCTGCAGCATAAGAACCCCAGCTTTTCACCCACTAGTTGCCAGATCATTGGTTTTGCCTGTGTGGTAATTAACGTTTCCCAGCTGCTTAGGATTGTGTGTTCTAAGTTTTGCTTCAGTACCGAGAATTACCTGTGAAACTCTCTCTTCGTGTCAGGATAAGTTTTCTAAGTTCTACTCCAGTTCCGAGGTTTACCCATAAAACTCAGTCGCTCCATGTCAAGATCAGTTCTGCCTATCTCCTGCCTTCCTGTACTCTCTCCTGTTTGCCATTCAATGCTCAAGCCTGCATCTGCATCCTAACATATCCTCCGTGCCTGTGTCCTGCGCTTGGGTTCGCCTTATTCGTTGCAACAAAGGAACGGCGGAGACTGATACAGTTTGACACAAGCGGTGTCTCAGGAGTTGCCAAATGTGGGACTCGATGAAGGACTGCCTTAGGGACTCCAGGTCCAGATTTTTCCCAGCACCTTCCCCATGAATGGCTAGAGCCGCAAAGCAGCGCAGGTTTGAGATCAGAGTTTTCCCTCTCCTAGATGAGCTGCCAAGTATGGCTGATGAGCCCCAGCTGTCTGAATTATGCAATACATAACTTTTAAAATGACAAATTACAAAAAGAAACATGTATATACAGGTTGGTGTTGTGTATTTAATAGTTCACTAATATTTGAGTAATACTCTAAATATATTGTTTGATTAAGCATTCTTTTTTGTTTAATTAATTAATTATGGGTTCTATATAAAAGTACATATATGGCATACATCATATATGTGGGCCTTGCTTAAAGTAAAAACAAAGCATACAAGTTCTCCAGTACTTCCAATTCATTTTGGAGTTACTGAACATAACAGTGGCACTGAGGAATTCTTAAACAAACCTGAGATGAATACCTACCCATTGAAGAACAGTGAGATATTTGTGTTTTTTAAAAAGTGCAGCAAGAAACAGTCAAGTAAAATTAAAACAGTGCAACAAGTTTTGTTTTCTTTGCAAGAGGAAGAAAGTGATTTGAGTTTAAAAGAAAAGATAGAAAATGAACAAATTCATGGGTTCATAAACAGTAAGTACCAGGTGATGATAATATTATTTTAAAAAGAATAGAAATAGCTGGCTACATCGGAATGATTGACATGTTTGATTGCACAAGAGATAACCGGATTTTGTATACTGAACAAATTGAATAGTATTTTAAAGCAAATGAAATAGCCAATGAGAAATTAGTACATTTTGAGGGATCACCTTTTGCAGATGAAAAGTCTTCTATTTGAAATATTAACTGTTTCTCTTGCCAAGAGTATTGGTGTTGTTTATCCATTGGATAGCCAGAAAACTCATGAGAAACAGAGCCTATGCATAAGTAGCACTGGAAATAAAGTTTATTTGGCCTCCACCAAGCTTTTGCTCCAGTTAGAGATGTAAAGACAATTTTGATTTTTAAACCTGTCCCTTATTCCAATCCCATCCTTTGTGTTTGATTTCTGTACAGGATTTTATGTTGAATGAGACTTTCTGATTTCATCTCAATGTCATGAAGGGGAATTCTTAATCTGATTACTTTAAAGACACGTGGTGATTTTTGTCTGCTTACCCAGATCCCAGTATAACTTTAAACAGCTGTAATGGTTATCAAATCATTGTCAACCATAGTGCAAAACTCCAGGGAAAGTCCCAGAGCAAGTGCAAGTATAATGAATGGCTCCTGATGCTCCTTCTCTCCTGTTGACTATAAAATCTGAGGCATTGTTTTATGCTATCTGATGTACATGAAGGAACCCATTGGGGAAGTGATCCAAGTTTTTGTGATAACTGGAGAAATTCTCTTTTCCTCTTTGGCTCCCACTTACACACAAGAATGTCCAGTCCCTACTTTCCAGTAATAACTCATCATTGAGAGAGTATTAGCTGCACCCCTGTTACAAAGGAGAGAAGTAGGTCTCTAAAGTAAAATGATGTACAGCTGCCAGCAATTTTCCTTCAGTGTCCTTTATATAATCACTTCTCAAAGAAATTCCAGAACAGAATTTGCAATGTGTAATCAATGTGCATGCATTGAACCAGTATATCTAATAATTACTTCTCAGTTATTGTAACAGCGCTTATTACTTACGACACAGGTCTGGCGTTCTCCAATTAATACAAATTCCAGCTTTAGTACAAGCTTCTGCATACACAGCTACAGCAGTGCAGAAACCAAGATATTTGCCTTCCATGTCACAGGCACAAGCCTCTTGGACACAAGCTTCATAGTATAGGATTGGGTCTACCTAATAAAGTGCATCATCACAGTATTAAAAAAAAGGTTTTGCAAACAGCTTAACAAGGATTTAAATTTATTTATTTCAAAATAATATTTCTCACCATTTTGTGGCATTTTCGAAAAACATCCTCCTTCAGTATGTTACACCTCCGCTGAGCCCATGTTAGGCAGTATGGGTTTCTGTCACAGGGAAATGTCTGATTTAATGTATATGAACAAGGCAGTGAAGATTTCCAACTGTTTCCAAACCTTGCGATGTTAGTCACCAAAGAATTTTCCTTTGTTGTTAGGTCATCTGCGATATCCTCATTGAAATTTCCACACAGACCGCATACTTTGTTCTGTAAGTGAAAATACATCACTACATTGTTTTGACTCTGAAGTTCTACATGGTAATTCTAATGTGCAGCTATAAATTCTAGAGAAAACAAAGAAATAACAAAAGGAATGATACTTTTCACTAGAGCCACATTGAATTTAAATTGCCCAGGAGAGCTCAAATGGAATTTTATGCGGTGACCAAAAAAAAAAAACACATTTCATATTGTCACATGAGTTCCCCTCCTGGCAATGATCACCTTGGATTACTACAGTTATGTATTTCACAACTTCTCTGTCTCTACTGTAGATGTGTAGCAGAGAGAGTATATTAACTGGTTGCATCACGGCCTGGTATGGAAACACCTATGCATTGACCAGAAAATCCTACAAAAAGTAGTGGATTCCCCCTAGTACATCATGGGTAATGGCCTCCCAACTGGTGAGCACAACAACATGAGACGCTATCATAGGAAAGCAGCATCCGTCATCAGGGTCCCCAGCACCCAGGTCATACTCTCTACTTGCTGCTGCCATTGGGTACAAGGCATAAGTGCCTCAGGACACCCACCACCAGATTCAAGAACAGTTCCTGCCCCTCAGCCATCAGTCTCTTGAACAAAAGGGGATAACTACACTCAACTTCACTTGCCCCATCATTGAGATGTTCCCAAAACCAATGACCTTACTTTCAAGGACTCTTCATCTCATTATCTCATGTTCTCGTTATTTATTCCTATTTATTTATGTCCATTTGCACAATTTGTTGTCTTCTGCACCCTGGCTGATCTTTCACTGATCCTGTTACAGATAGATAGATAGATAGATAGATACTTCATTGATCCCAAAGGAAATTATAGTGTCGCAGTGGCATTACAAATGCACAGATATACAATATTAGAAGAGAAGCAAGAAAGAAAAAAAAATTCCTCAAATAGTCTTAACAGGAGGGGGTCATCAATTCCCTGGCTATTGGTTGACTCATTATAATGGCCAAGGACAAGAATGACTTCATATAGCGCTCTTTGGAACAGCGCAATTGTCTTAGTCTATTACTAAAAATGTTCCTCTGTTCAGCCAAGGTGGTATGTAGAGGGAGAGAAACATTGTACAGAATTTCCAGGATCTTCTACAGGGTCCTTTGTTCTACCACAGTCTCCAGTGTGTCCCGTTTGACTCGTATAACAGAGCCAACATTTCCAATTGGTTTATTCGGTTTGTTAGCATCACCCATGTTGATGTCATTGTTCCCGCACACCACCACGTAGAAGACTGTAAAGACAACAACAGGCTAGTCGAAAATGTGAAGGAGAGGTCTGCATACTCCAAAGGACCTCAGTCTCCTCAGGAAGTAGAGGCAACTCTGGCCCTTCTTGTACACAGCCTCAGTGCTGGTGTTCCACTCAAGTCTGACATACAGGTGCACCTGAAGGTAGTTGTAGGTCCTCACCACATTACATCCTCACCATCAGTAGTAACAGGGAACAGTGCAGGCTTAAGTCCATCAACATCCCTTTTGACTTACTAATGTTGAGCTGCAGATGATACGGTTTGCTCCATTTGGCAAGTCCTCCACCAGAGCCCTGTATTCATCCTCCCGTCCTCCCTTTATACACCCAATTATTGCTGGGTCATTGGAGCATTTCTGCTGATGACATGACTCAGTGTTGTATCTAAATTCCGAGGTATATAGGGTAAGCAGGACAGGAGTCAACGCAGTCCCCTGTGGGGCCCCAGTGCTACTTATAGCCATGTCTGACACACAGCTCTGAAGCAGCACATACAGTCAGCAGTCCACTACCCAGGATGCAATGGAAGTGCCAACCTGCAATGAACAGAGATTTTCCCCCAGCAATGAGGGCTGTGTGGTATTGAAGGCACTTGAGAAATCAAAAAACATGATCCTCACAGTGTCATCCTGCTTATCCAGATGGGAATAGGCTCTGTTCAGCAGGTAGATGACAGCATTGTCAACTCCAGTGTGCTCCTGGTCGGCAAACTGCAGAGGATCGAGGGCTGATTTGACCAGGGGTCAGAGATGAGCCAGAACCAGTCTCTCTAGGGCCTTCATGATGTGTGAGGTCAGGGCCACTGGCCAGTAGTCATTCAAGACTTTTGGTTGGCCCTTCCTGACAGGGACCACACATGATATTTTCCACACAGTTGGGACCCTTTCCAGGCTGAGACTCAGTTTGAAGATGCCTGGAGAACTCCACACAGCTGCTCAGCACACTCCTTCAGTAAACTGAGGTTCACACCATCCGGTCCCCAATGCTTTGCCATGTTTGGCTTTCCCCAGAGACTGCTCAGCAGTGAAGGTGAGTCCATGCTGACTGAGGATTTGTTGGAAGGTGGGGATTGGGGGAGGTGAAGATCAGGACAATAGCAGTTGGTATGTGGAGGTGTGGAGGTGTGGATGGTGGGGGCAGGGCAAAGAGGGGATGTAGGCAGTAGTAGCCTGTGTTGTTCATCCATGTGTTGAACTGGAGGAGGTGGGAGAGAGGAGGGGAGGTGTTGGTGCCAACGGAGCATTAGATGCCTCAGCACCTGGGCTGGTATGTTGAAAGGGGTCTGAATAGGAGGGCGATTGTCAAACCTATTGAAGAATTGGTTTAACTCATTAACCCATTTACAGCTGCATTCGAGTGCTCTACAGCTAGGTGATGTTCTTCATGCCTCTCCACACCTCCCATGTGCTACTCTGCCCAAACTTTTTCCCCTGCTCTCTCCTGTATTCCTCCTTAGCCACCTTCATCTTCTCCTTTAGCTCCCCCTGCACATATGTGAATCCCTCCCTGTCTCCTGATCTAAAGGCTCTCCTTTTTTGGTTGAGAAAAGCCTTTAGAACACTGGTTACTAGTTACTATTCTATAGATTTGCTGAGTATGCCCACAAGAAAATGGATCTCAGGGTTGAAAAATGTGACATATATGTACTTTGATAACAAAATGTACTTTGAACCTTTACACTGTCAAGAACTGCATTTTCTCCCCAAATCCTGCAACTTTGCCTGTTTAAAGAGAATAAATTTAAAATGAATTATCAAAATTCTTTTTATATTAAATTAGCTTTGAAATTTAAAGTCAATTGGCCCTACAAAAAGAGTCATAAATGAAAACAAAAAATGATTTAAATCTTTAGGTCAGCCAACATTTAAGGAAGGGAAACAATTCATATTTCTGGAGATGGTTTCTTATTAGCTAAATTTCAGCAAGTGCACTTTTTGTTTTATATTTCAAAAAGGAGTTATATCTATTTTTGCTACAATTTTCAAAAACATATATTCTATAAGTTATGACATGGTCTTAAGTTGGTTCAGTAACCAATGCACAACTATATCAAGAACAAGCAAGATTACTTGCTGTATTTATATGCTATGTGTTGTTTTAAGATTATTATAAATAAAATGCTGTAATAAAACTTATTGTAGTATACAACACATACTTACTTTGGCAAGTGATTAGGTTCATAATATATTTATTTATTTATTGTTAAACATATTAAAATAATGAAAAGTCTAATATCTAATCTCCACTGTTTACCTTCCATCTTGTGTCCAATGCTATCGAAAGCCTTGTGTGTTTATCCCATATCACAGTGATTCCATTTGAAAAAGAAAGGATTAAATAGAGTCCAACAGTGTGAAATGAGTAAGAATGATCTTGGCACTGGGCTTGACGAGACCTATCTCTCCTTATCACTCTTCCATCTATAAGAAGAAACTCTACTTCCTGAAGATAAGAGATAAGAAGTCACAATCCATTCTTGGCGTGCTAACAATGATGTACAAATTAAGATGATTCTAACACAAAAGTACTCGCATTTTTTCATAACTAGCATTGTTCATGTACTGTCGTACAATTTACAAAGAATACAGATCCTCCTCACACCTGTTATGCTGTCTTTTCTGATCCATTTCATTTGGGGGAGGTGAAATCTTTCCATACGTTTGCAATTCTTATTGATTTAGTTTTCTCTTCATTATGTCTTTATTTCTCTCTGCAGTTTCTTAAGCACATTGGAATATTATAGCTTGTGCCTTTTCACAATCCTAGGTTCTGTAGTCAATATGCAAAGGCAAATTGTAGATCATCTAGCCAGCTGGAGGGGAAGCTGTCATTGAACCTACAAGAAGTGCATGAATGCCAAGACAAGTTCAAGTCTACCGGACGAGGAGGAGAGGACTGCAGTCTGGGGACACAGTGGAGGATTCACCAGGGTGGATGTTCTAAAAAAATTCCTTGACTCAATAGCAGAGCATGGATGACGAAAGGCTGAAGAGTCTGTTGTGAATAGGCGATTTTGCATTAATTGTATCAAGCACAAATGCCTCAAACTTCTCAAATGTTCCTGCTTCAATTGGGTACATACAGAAATACATAACTGAATTTCAGAATATTTTTCAGATTGCACCACTCTGACCAAACAGAGTAGACAGTATTTCTATTCAGAAACACTGTTTCTTGATCAGCAGTCCAGCAGGAATTCTAATTCATCAGAGTTCACAATGCTGCGAGGTATTACTGAATTTGGCGTAACCTGAAAATCTAATGGAGGCTATTCTAACATGTCTAGGTTTATGTTTTTTTTCCAAGGTTTTATCATATAATTTATCAAGAGGGTGAGTCCTCACACAAGGTGCCAAGCCCTGTCAGTGCACCTGGCTAGGTACTGAAAACATGTACTGGCCAATCACAAACAAGAGAATGGTGGAACTCAGATGCTGGGGGAACTCAGGCAACACACACAAGATGCTGGAGGAACTCAGCAGGGCAGGCAGTATCTATGGAAAAAGAATATAGTCAACGTTTCGGGCCAAGAGCCCTCATCGGGACTGAAGAAAAAGAAGTGCACTGGCTGGGGTGTTCAACGACATCTTCTGCCTCTCACTGCTGCAGTTGGAGGTTCCCGCTGCAATCAGGGCAGCAATTACACTGGTGCCTTGAAGAGTAGGGCGAGCTGCCTCAGCGACTATTAACTAGAAGCACTCATATCTACCATAATGAAGTGCTTCCTGAGGGTGGTGCTGGCAGGAGTAAGTTCTGCTTGAGCAAAGACCTAGACCAAATGAAATTCGCCTACAGCTGCAAAAGGCAAACACAAGCTCACTGGCTCTCCTCTGTTTTGGAGAACTAAGATAACAACAAAACATATGACAGGCTGCTGTTTATCAATTATAACTTGGAATTCAATACCATCATTCCCTTAGTACTAATCTTCAAGCTTCTAAACATGAACCTCTGTCCCACCCTTTGCAATTAGATCCTCATTTTCCTCATCAGGGAACCACAATCAGTAAGGATCAGTAATATCTCCTCTTCACTGACAATCAACACCGGGGCAACTTCAAGATGAGCGCTCTATTCTCTCTACACTCATGACTGTGTGGCTATGCACAGCTGAAATGCCATCTATAAATTCATTGATGACATCACTGTTGTTGGAAAATTGCAGATGGCAACAAGGAAGCATACAGGGGAGAGATTGATTGGCTGGTTGAGTGGTGTCACAACAATTGCCTTGCATTTAAGTTCAGCAAGACCAAGGAAGTGATTGCAGACCTCAGGAAGGGGAAGTCAAGAGAACACAGCAGTCCTCATTGAGGGGTTAGCGGTAGAAAGGGTGAGCAGATTTAAGCTCTTGGGTGTCAAAATCTCAGAAGATCTGTCCTGGGCCTAGTACCTGATGCAATCCTGAATAGCGTCCATCAGTGGCTCACTTCATTAGGAGTTTGAGGCAAGTTGGCATGTCGCATAAGACTTGCAAATTTCCATGGAAGTCCAGTGGCGAGCATTCTGTTTGGTTGCATCACAGACTGGCATGGTGGGCCGATGCACAGCATCACAGAGTGTGGTAAACTCAACCAGTCCCATCATGGGCACAACCCTCCCCACCATTGAGGACATCTTTAAGAGGTACTGGAGCCTGAAGACCCACACTCATCGATTCGAAATAGCATCTTCCCCTCCACCATGAGTTTTCTGAATGGCCAATGAACACTACCTCATTCATCCTTATTTAGCACAGTTTATTGTTTTTGTAATTCTCTGATTTTTATGTCTTTGCACTACACTGCTGCGGCAAAGCAACAAATTTCATATCAGAAATGACAGTGATAATAATTCTGATCATTATGTAGCAAATGAGCATTAGAATGATCAAGGAAATAATTGATTGGTTTGGAAAGCAACATGCTACAAAGTTAATTTTTGGGGGTGATATGATGGGTATTTCTTGAGAGGTGTGACTGCAATTGTTTTCTCAACAGACTGCAACCATTTACTCTTTTAAAATGAAAAGGATCCTTCTGAATTTTAGCTTGTGACAGTTGTACAAGTGTGATAAGCAGTAAAGAACTTCAGTAACATTTGCACCCAACTAGATTCGAAGCAAGAAGGCTGCGAGAGGAACAGCTAAGGATTTTCGGAGAGGAGGCATTTTTCTACTCAGGGATAAAGAGAGGCAAGACTGCGCAGGCACGTGACGTCAACTAGTAGAGTGGGAAAAGTTAAAAAGAAGACTGCCATATCCAGCGGGCAGTAGAATGAGAGGGTAGCAGAGTAATAGGGCTTTGGCGGTAACGGGACGAGGCGAGGTAGGTTTACGTGTGTTAATTGCGGAAAGGTGGAAGTATGAGTGTGAGGCCAGTGTTCTGTGCTCGGTGTCAAATGTGAGAAGTTCTGGAGTCTCCCAGCCTCCCGGACGGCCATATCTGCACCCGGTGTGTTGAGCTGCAGCTCCCAAGGGACCACATTAGAGAACTGGAGTTGCAGCCCGATGACCTTCATCTGGTCAGGGAGAGCGAGGAGGTGATAGCAAGGAGTTAAAGGCAGGTGGTCACAGCAGGGCCACAGGGGACAGACAAGTGGGTAACAGTCAGGAGAGGGAAGGGGAAGAGTCAGGTACTAGAGACTACCCCTGTGGCTATACCCCTGAACAATAAGTACTCTTGTTTGAGTACTGTTGAGGGGGACAGCCTACCTGGAAGAAGCAACAGTGGCCGTGCCTCTGGCTTAGAGTCCGGCCCTGTGGCTCAGAAGGGTAGGGAAAGGAAGAGAAAGGCAGCAGTGATAGGGGACTCTATAGTTAGGGGGTCAGACATGTGATTCTGTGGACAAAGGAAAGAAACTTGGATGGTAGTTTGCCTCCCAGGTGCCAGGGTCCTAATCATATTATACCTCGATATCCTGCAGTAGGAAGGAGAACAGCCAGAGGTCATGATACATATTGGTACCAATGACATAGGTAGGAAAAGGGAAGAGGTCCTGAAAAAAGACTATAGGGAGTTAGTAAGGAAGTTGAGAAGCAGGACCACAAAGGTATTAATCTCGGGATATACTGCCTGTGCCACGTAACACTGAGTATAGGAATAGAATGAGGTGGAGGATAAATTCCTGGCTGAGGGATTGGAGCAGGGGGCAGGGATTCAGATTTCTAGATCATTGGAACCTCTTTTGGGGCAGGTGTGACCAATAGGGGGACCAATATCCTGGTGGGGAGGTTTGCTAAGGCTACTGGGGAGAGTTTAAACTAGAATTGTTGGGGGGTGGGAACCAAACTGAAGAGACTGGGGAAGAGGCATTTGGCTCACAAATAGAGAAAGCTTGGAGACAGAGAGGATAGGCAGTAGGCAGATGATAGAGAAGGGACGCACTCAGACCAATGCGGCCCTGTTTGTGGCCCTGTTTGATCCTTGCTTCCTAACCTTAAATAGTTTTCTTTATCCCTCTTGACTAAAAGGTTCCATATCACTTGTCAATCCCAGGTGCTATTTTAACGCAAGGAGTATTGTGAACAAAGCAGATGAGCTTAGAGCGTGGATCAGTACTTGGAGCTATGATGTGGTGGCCATTACAGAGACTTGGATGGCTCAGGGACAGGAATGGTTACTTCAAGTGCCGGGTTTTAGATGTTTCAGAAAAGACAAGGAGGGAGGCAAAAGAGGTGGGGGCGTGGCACTGTTGATCAGAGATAATGTCACAGCTGCAGAAAAGATGGACGTCACGGAGGGATTGTCTACGGAGTCTCTATGAGTGGAGGTTAGGAACAGGAAGGGGTCAATAATGCTACTGGGTGTTTTTTATAGGCCACTCGGTAGTAACAGGGATATTGAGGAGCAGATAGGGAAACAGATCCTGGGAAGGTGTAATAATAACAGAGTTGCCGTGGTGGGAGATTTTAATTTCCCAAATATCGATTGGCTTCTCCCTAGAGCAAGGGGTTTAGATGGGGTGGAGTTTGTTAGGTGTGTTCAGGAAGGTTTCTTGACACAATATGTAGATAAGCCTACAAAAGGAGAAGTTGTACTTGATCTGGTATTGGGAAATGAACCTGGTCAGTTGTCAAATCTCTCAGTGGGAGAGCATTTTGGAGATGGTGATCATAATTCTATCTCCTTTACAATAACGTTGGACAGAGTTAGGAACAGACAAGTTAGAAAAGTGTTTAATTGGAGTAAGGGGAATTATGAGGCTATCAGGCAGGAACTTGGAAGCTTAAATTGGGAACAGATGTTCTCAGGGAAAGGTACGGAAGAAATGTGGCAAATGTTCAGGGGATACTTGTGTGGAGTTCTGCATAGGTACGTTCCAAAGAGACAGGGAAAGGATGGTAGGGTACAGGAACCGTGGTGTACAAAGGCTGTAGTGAATCTAGTCAAGAAGATAAAAAAAGCTTACGAAAGGTTCAGAGAGCTAGGTAATGTTAGAGATCTAGAAGGTTATAAGGCTAACAGGAAGGAGCTTAAGAAGGAAATTAGGAGAGCCAGAAGGGGTCATGAGAAGGCCTTGGTGGGCAGGATTAAGGAAAACCCCAAGGCATTCTACAAGTATGTGAAGAGCAAGAGGATAAGACGTGAAAGAATAGGACCTATCAAGTGTGACAGTGGGAAAGTGTGTATGGAACCAGAGGAAATAGCAGAGGTACTTAATGAATACTTTACTTCAGTATTCACTATGGAAAAGGATCTTGGTGATTGTAGTGATGACTGTCAAGTTGGATAAGTCACTGGGATAGGATGAGATATACCCCAGACTACTGTGGGAGGCAAGGGAGGAGATTGCTGAGCCTCTGGCGATGATCTTTGCATCATCAATGGGGATAGGAGAGGTTCCGGAGGATTGGAGGGTTGTGGATATTTTTCCCTTTATTCAAGAAAGGAAGTAGAATTAGCCCAGGAAATTATAGACCAGTGAGTCTTACTTCAGTGGTTGATAAGTTGATGGAGAAAATCCTGAGAGGCAGGATTTATGAACATTTGGAGAGGTATAATATGATTAGGCACAGTCAGCATAGCTTTGTCAAGGGCAGGTCATGCCTTACGAGCCTATTTGAGTTTTTTGAGGATGTGACTAAACACATTGATGAAGGAAGAGTAGTAGATGTAGTGTATATGGATTTCAGTAAGGCATTTGATAAGGTACCCCATGCGAGGCTTATTGAGAAAGTAAGGAGGCATGGGATCCAAGGGGACATTGCTTTGTGGATCCAGAGCTGGTTTGCCCACAGAAGGCAAAGAGTGGTTGTAGACGGGTCATATTCTGCATGGAGGTCAGTGACCAGTGGTGTGACTCAGGGATCTGTTCTGGGACCCTTATTCTTTGTGATTTTTATAAACGACCTGGATAAGGAAGTGGAGAGATGGGTTAGTAAGTTTGCTGATGACACAAAGGTTGGGGGTGTTGTGGATAGTGTGGAGGGCTGTCAGAGGTTACAGCGGGACATTGATAGGATGCAAAACTGAGAAGTGGCAGGTGGATTTCAACCCAGATAAGTGTGAGGTGGTTCATTTTGGTAGGTCAAATATGATGGCAGAATATAGTATTAATGGTAAGACTCTTGGCAGTGTGGAGGATCAGAGGGATCTTGAGGTCCGAGTCCATAGGACACTCAAAGCAGCTGTGCAGGTTGACTCTGTGGTTAAGAAGGCTTACAGAGTATTGGCCTTCATCAATCGTGGAATTGAATTTAGAAGCCGAGAGGTAATGTTGCAGCTATATAGGACCCTGGTCAGTCCCCACTTGGAGTGCTGTGCTCAGTTCTGGTCGCCTCACTATAGGAAGGATGTGGAAACCATAGAAAGGGTGCAGAGGAGATTTACAAGGATGTTGCCTGGATTGGGGTGCGCGCCTTATGAAAACCGGTTGAGTGAACTTGGCATTTTCTCCTTGGAGTAACGGAGAATGAGAGGTGTCTGATAGAGGTGTATAAGATGATGAGAGGTATTGATCGTGTGGATAGTCAGAGGCTTTTTCCCAGGGCTGAAATGGCTGCCACAAGAGGGCACAGGTTTAAGGTGCAGAGGAGATGTCAGGGGTAAGTTTTTTTTACGCAGAGAGTGGTGATTGTGTGGAATGGGCTGCCGGCAACGGTGGTGGAGGCAGATATGATAAGGTCTTTTAAGAGACTTTTGGATAGGTACATGGAGCTTAGAAAAATGGAGGACTATGGGTAAACCTAGTAATTTCTAAGGTAGGGACATGTTCAGCACAACTTTGTGGGCCAAAGGGCTTGTATTGTGCTGTAGGTTTTCTATGTTTCTATGAAAACTTCAAACCCCACAGATCTATTGACATCTTTTTCGTCACAGCCTCATGACTTTTTAGACACAAATATATGGGTATGAATTATTCAAAGTTAAATTTAAAGATACAGACCGCAAATAAAACTTTGATGTTTCTTGAGCACGTCACACCATTTTCACAACATGGAACACTTTCTGTTAAAATTTGGAATATTCCTTCTCCTTGATTGCAGTAGTCCTAAACAGAAAGATACAAGTAAATATTCAAGAAGAAAGGCTTTCATGCCTGTTTGCTAGGAACCATAGAAATGAGTGTTTTGCTTCTGAAGTGAATAGTTTCCCCAAAAGCCTTATTTTAACCAATAGCATTTGCACATCAGTTTGATCCCATGTAGATCAATGGAGAGAAGGACACTGAGAAGATATCACCAAAAAATGAACTAAGTTGAAGAAATAAGTATTAAGAATATGTTACCACAATGTTATTTTTATACCCAGTGGCCCCTCACCTTGCTAAATTGCCAAGGATTTACTGGAATGTTGAAAAACAAAAAAAACACACAAAGAAAATCATAAACACAAAGAAATCTACAGATGCTGGAAATCCAAGGCACACATACAAAATGCTGGAGGAACTCAACAAGCCAGGCAGCATCTCTGGAAATGAATAAACAGTTGATGTTTCAAAGCAGATGAGAAGTCAGAGTAAGAAGTTGGCGGGGGGAGGGAGGAAGAAGTACAAGGTCCCCTCCCCCCACCTTCTTACTCTAACTTCTCATCTTTTTTTCCAGTCCTGATGAAGGGTCCCGGCCTGAAATGTCAACTGTTTAATCCTTTCCATAGATCCTGCGTGACCTGCTGAGTTCCTTCAGCAGTTTGTGTTTATTGCCTAGATAGAAAAAGTCAAAAATCTGAATCTTCTTTGCAATTTTTGCCCATTTTTCCCCAACGTACAAATGTGAACTGTTATTAGTAACTTTGTACCCTGTACTCTACCAGTATCTGCTCATTCATTTCTTCAAATTTTATCTCATCCAGCACAAGTTGTCTGGTCTACAGTTAAAATGGGAAATCAAATGCAAATTCTCAGCAAGCCAAGATTTCCAGTCAATATCACTGGAATCACCTGGAGAAGTGAAACCCGTTTAGTTCATTAACCAGCAGGGTAAAATAAGCAGAACAGGAAGAATGACTTGCAGAACACAGTGTGAAAACCAGAGGGACAGAAGAATACAATGGGAGAAGAGATGAAGAGGTTGCATGGAAGAGATGAGCAAATGAACAAAAAAGTATGGCTCAGGTTTCCAGCCGGCTACAGGTATCGATTATAACCAATGTTTTGATGACTTACTCTGCCATCTTCATCAGGGATAATGCATGTCTAGTCTGGTGGTACTTATAACCCCATAGTCTGCTCCTCCTGATTGGATAGTCCTCATCGAATCAGGTTTCCACCCTCTCACCTTGTTTGCAATCAAATTCTAGTTCTTAGAGTAAGACCTTCGTCTTTGTTAAAATTCTTCTCCTCTAGTTTTATTTCAAAGACTTCCTTTACCAGGCAATCCCAAAAGTCATTAGCATGGCACAGTATTTTTGTGCCATCAAAGTCAATTGTACAATGTTCTGCTACCACTGTTTTGTACAGGTAACCCAAATGTATAGACCTCCTGTGCTCCTTGAAGTGGGTTTCAACCGTGCATCCTGTCCTGATGAAGATGGCAGAGTCTGTCATTGAAACGTTCATTACAATCGATATCTGAAAGCCCAAGAAGAGTTTATTCGTCATGTATGCCAGATTCTTTTCCATTATCAGGCAGTTCTTGCAAAGAGCCTGTGAATAGGTTGTCTGGTAAACTTTCACTTTGTCTTAAATCCCATGTGCGTGGCTTATTTCTACCTTGACACTCCAAACTCAAAATCAATGGAGAGAAGTACAAGTTAAGAAGATGTCACCAAGAAATTAACTAAATTGAAAATATTAGTCTAATGAATACGTTGCCACTGGGTTGAGAAGTAAAAGCAAATCTGTACATAGATGAAATGCTTAATGCATATCAACTGATCTAATCTAATCTACAAATTATTTCAATAGTTCAAGAGAAGCACTTAAATAGTTTTAATAGATGCAATTGATCATTAAAACAGCATTTCCAGTCACATTTATTCTTGTTTACCTGAACAAGCACGTATTCACAACTGCCATCAAACATGTATCTTTTTCCATCAAAGGTTATATATTGACCATCTCCATACACCTGGCAGGTCTTTAGACATTTGTTTGCAGTGCATTTCCATTTTCCAGTTTCACATGTACTGTAATAGAATAAACATAAGAAATAATATTTTGATAAACTAAGTATTATAATATTGGCTGCTGAATATATGGAAAATGTTTCTGTCAGCCAATGGTAGCCCTACTTTTGGAGCCTATTACATAAATCCACCTGTTTTGCTTCACTGTTGCAGTGTAGCAATGCTCCACCTCAATGGAATAGATTTATTTCTCTTATTGATTGAGATACAGCACAGAGAAGGCCCTTCCAGCTCTTGGAGCCCCGCTGCCCAGCAACCTTCGATTTAACCCTAGCCTAATCATGACTAATTAACCTGCCACCCATGCCACCCATCTTTTCAATATTTTGAAAATCCAATTATGAATTGTTATTTTTAAACCCAGCCAAGAACTGGGTATTTCAGCTTGTGATTCGACCTACTGCTGATCTTTACAACATTTTTGGCACCAGAGAACTTTTATTTGTTATTGCCACAAGCAGAATGGAGTCAGGAGAGTGGATACGGAATCAGATATTTGCTCCTTGGACAATCTCAAAATAGTTGTGTGATTTTCTCTCTAAATTTTGAATAATTTTTGACTCACCATTGTTTGCAGTTTGTGTCAATTATTTTTCCAGAAGGATAATTTTCTCCTCCAAACAGACAGGGACACTGCTCAGCAGGGATGCATCTTCCATTCTCGTCTTCCACAAGATCATCAGGACAGACACAGCCAGCAGTACATGAGTGATTTGTCTTTACCTAAATCAAGTTTTCATATAGTTATAAATACAAGGAATTCTGCAGTTGCTGGAAAAAATTTCCAAAACAACACACACAAAATGCTGGGGGAACTTAGCAGGTCGGGCAGCATCCATGGAAATGAATAAACAGTCGATGTTTCTGGTTGAGACCCTTCTTCAAGGCTGAGAAAGAAGAGGGAAGATGCCAGAATAAAAAAAGGTGGGGGGAGGGGGAGCAAAGAGGCTAGCTGGAAGGTGATAAGTGAAGCTAGGTGGGTGGAAAAGGTCAAGGGCTGGAGAAGAAGGAATTTGATAGGAGAGGAGTATGGACCATAGGAGAAAGGGAAGGAGGAGGGGAGGAGGGGAACCAGGGAAATAATATGCAGGTAAGAGGAGGTAAGAGTTAGAGTGGGGAACAGAGGAAGGGAGATGGAGAGGGAGTTGAAGGTGGGGGAAGGGGGGAGGAAACTTGTTTACTGGAAAGAGAAATCAATATTCATGCCATCAGGTTGAAGGCTACCCAAATGGAATTTAAGTTGACGCTCCTCCACACTAAGGGTGACCTAATGAGGGTGGTCCATGTAATTAGGTGCTTTGAGAAGCAAACAGTGCAGATTTCCATGGCTTCAATCTGCAAGGTTTCTGGCAAAGTCATTATTTTTATGAGGAAGAAGATGTAATTTTTATAGTGAGCAAAGTTATTTGTATCCATCAGTGAATTTAGTTGAATTTATGGAATTGGATTTATATATTGATGATTTTAATTGAACCATTGTAGAGTCAAAGGCAGACAGAACTCTGCCCAGACACAGAGATGCTGTTAAACATCCTTGGAGGAGTACGGCTACAAAACTTAGATTCCTTGAAACTGGAATGTTTGCCTTACCTCCAGAGAACTGTTCTAATTTGATTTTCAAACATAAGTTTCACTGCATTTGCAAAGCTCAGGAAATATGAGACCCTGAACTGAGCTGCAGCCAGTCTCATGCAGTTGTGGAATCAATCCGCCAATTTACACTGATTTACTTCCAGATTACATCTTGTTGGCATAAAGTACTTTAGAACTGCAAAACTTGCCAGATAAACAACTTACAGCAATTATTCAGTCCTAATTGCTGTAAATTAAAGTCCAAAAAATATAGAAGGGTAAAGAGAGGAGGATCACTCACAGTATTCATATTCAGAGTTCTGCATGACCTCTGTTTTCCTCCAGACGTCTGGGAGCAATCATTGTACAGTTTTCCATTCGGACATTCTAGGTAAGAAAACGTATTTAAAAACAACATTCTACTTGTTCATGCTAATCACACTGGAATAAAAATAAAGCAGTTACTCACCTTTGTTGGTTGCTCTAGAACTGGTTGCTCCATCTACTGGTTGTTCAGCAGTACAATAAAATTTCCCATTTTCACACTCACTGAAGGAGAAAAAGAGTATAATATTATGACAGATATTTAGTTGTTTAATGAATGTCTGTAGAATTTTCTGAGGGTACTTACCAATTTCTACCATTTATTGTTGTACTTTGTCCTTTATTGATAACCAGTTCACCAGCATAACAAGGGCAATCTGATTTATCAATGCACGTTCCAGCGCTATTCATGTACCTTCCTTCAGCACAGCCACAGCCAAACACAGGAACATCCTTGACTTCACACGTGTAATCATACTCTGCTAGTGATCTACAGGTACGGTTACAGACTCTCATGTCATTTTCAAAGACCTGAGTGTTGACGCATATTTTTCCTGCAAAAGTAACCAATACCTTCATCGGAATTGTATGTTATGATAAAATCCAACAAATCTCTTTTCTCCTGTAAAATTATAAACTCTTCTACAAGAAAGTGATCAGAGCTGATGGTAAATCGGGGGACAGAAATTACAAAGTATTTGATTTGTGGCAATTTGCCACAAGAAACGGAGAAATAATGGGCTTGCAAAAACAAAAGAGGAGGTTGATTGGTTTGAGGTTCAAAAGGTCAAATGGTTTAATTGATAAAGGGAATGATGTAATAGAGCTAAGTTTCAGAGGAAATCAAGATCACTAAAATGATAACTTTAAAATGAGACTTCAAATACATCTCAATGTAAATCTCAGCAAACTAGTGGGAAAATACAAACGTTTGTAGATGGGGGGAAGCTGTCCTTATAGATATATATATACTAAACTTTACTGAAATTGACTTCTATATTTTAATTATTTGACCCTTCCAGTTATTTTAGCACACAAAAAGCAATCTGTATTGAAATAAAAGAAATAAAGCCTTTAAAATTATAAATCCTTACACCTTGGCTGTGAGCTAAATCATTAGGCATCACCCATGATGAAGGTGGCAGAGTTTGTGTTCAAAACATCAATTATAATCAATACCTCTACTCGGCTAGAAGCCCGAGAAGCGTTTATTCATTATATATTGTCCACCAGGAAAGTACAAGATCCTTTTCAAATAATTTTGTCTTCATTTCACAATCACAGTTACAATCCATTAACATTTCACGACATTTTAATTCTTCAAGGATTCAAAGCTTTGAATCGTTGAATCTTTGAAGTATGATACTGGAGAGAAATTTTAATGCTTCAAATAGTTAATCCTATGCAACTGGAACTTAAAAAGACATTAGTAGCAACTTTGTGATATTTTACATCAGAAAATGTGTTGACTTGTTCTGAAATGATACTTCATGCACCTAGTTTTCTTTGCTGTCAATTCACACTAACATGTAGTGAAATCCAGAAATAAAAACATTTGAAGAAACATTCCTGGAGGATTTGCCAGCCCATTTAATGAACAAAGATAAAATAATCTTTATTGGTCTCTCTATATACAGATTTTATTATCGATGAAAGTTTGTTCATATATGAAATGTACAGTATGATAGGGTAAACACGGCTACCACTTCATTCAGAGGAATGGATGCATGGGTAGATAGGAGGCAAAAGAATCCACATCAGCCTTTAACTAAACTCTCCACTGGATTACCAATGGTGTAAATAAGGCGTTAAAATTATTATTGAAGTTGAATTAACCAGGTGGAATCAGGGATAAAAGATTGAAGTACAGAAGAATAGGAGTGGATTCGATATCTGGAAATTCTCTCCCCCCACCTCCCCATAGCCTAGCAGAGAACCTCTTGGATAGTCTACAATTGGTGTGATGGAGGCTGACACTCATCAGCTCCCATATCTAGGCCAATTCCTAACATTGACTGAGGCTGCTTTTAGTGGACGGTAAAATGATTTATAGCTGATGCATTGTCCCTGTGACCTAGATTAGCACTGACTAACTGAAGATGTCAGAGAGCAATTATTGTATTGGTCAGGCAGATGCAGACAAGTTGGTGCTCAGAACACATTTTGCATTACATTCAAGTCCATTAATTATAGGTGTAGGACAAGAAATATCCCCTTACCTGACAAGCTCAATTCAATTCTTCTTAATTTATTTTACTGAAAAGCAACAAATGACAAAACTTACTGCAAATGTCTCTTGTCCAGTTTTTCACGATGACACCATTAGCAGCACACTCATGGACATAGGCTCCCAATGCTGCACACAGGCAGTCGTTGATGTTCTCACAGGCACAGGTAGCAGCCACACACATCTAAATAAATATTATGGATAACGTTTGTGAGGTTTCTTTGAAAATGCTGTCTGTAATGTAATTATTATATATCCACAGCAGATTTGTTCAATGTCATTTAATAATGTACAAAAACAAATCTAGAAAGAATTTTAAAACAAATTACTATATTGCAGGTTTATAAGTACTGTTTTTTTATGGAAATCTATTTATTATTCTTGATCATCTCTTTGGGAATGACAGCATTGTGTCCCTGTGACTTTCTGTATCTTGAACAGATCACAAGTCAGAAATGAGATAGTGAACCAAGTTCTCAAAAGATGCCTGCTGCCCTGCAGTAACCGACCAATTCATCTTGCTGGTCTCCCAAATGCTCGTTCGTAAATATAGGCGGTGCCGAAATCAGGTCGTTGTAAGGTGGGCCTGTAGTGTTCAATAGATTTGATCTCAAACAAGAGAAAATCTGCAGATGGTGGAAGTCCAAGCAACACACACAAAATGCTGAAGGAACTCAGCAGGCCAGGCAGCATCTATGGAAAAAAGTTAAAACAGTCGACGTTTCGGGACGAGACCCTCCATCAGACTAGAAACAAAGATGAGAAGTCGGAATAAGAATGTGTGGGGAGGGGAGGAAGAAGTACAAAGTGGTAGGTGATAGGTGAAACTGGGAGGGTGGAGAGGTGAAGTAAAGAGCTGAGAATTTGATTGGTGAAAGAGATACAGGGCTGGAGAAGGGGTAATCTGATGGGAGAGGACAGAAGAAAGAAAAAGAGGAGGAGCACCAGAGGGAGGCAATAGGCAGGGAAAGAGATAAGGTGAGAGGGGAATGGGAATAGGGAATGGTGAAGTTCGAGAAATTGATGTTCATACCATCAGATTGGAGGCTACGCAGACGGTATACAAAGTGTTGCTCCTCCAACCTGAGTGTGGCCTTATCACGATAGTAGAGGACTGACATGTTGGAATGAGATTGGGAAGTGGAATTAAAATGGGTGACCACTGGGAGATTCTGCTTTTTCTGGCGGACAGAGCGTGTTGCTCGGTGAAGCGGTCTCTCAATCTGCGTCAGGTCTCACCAATATACAGAAGGCCACACCAAGAGCACTGAACACAGTATATGGCCCCAAAAGGCTCACAGGTGAAGTGTCACCTCGCCTGGAAGGACTGTTTGGGGCCCTGAATGGTAGTGAGGGAGGAGGTGTATGGGCAGGTGTAGCACTTGTTCCACTTGCAATGGTAAGTGCCAGGAGCGAGATCAGTGGGGAGGGACAAATGGACAAGGGAGTTACACAGGGAATAATCCCTGCAGAAATTTCATATTTGATGCAGAAAGTAGATTTGATCTTTGCGCAGATGATCTGGTGAGTTGATTTTCGATCATTAACAGAGACTGCAGTAACAGGGAGGGATAATGCTTTTAAATAATGTTTAAAAATTTAGCGCTTAAGGCCTCAGGACATTCCAAATTATTTCAGATCAATCAAGTGTTGCTTTGCAGAAAATGTGCTCGGGAAAGAGTGCTCAATAAACTCTCACAAACTCTATTGCAAATGATCAGACTCTTTGATTTAGTGACATTGGTCATAGTCTCTGGATTGGACAGAGCAGCAAGTTCTCTTTGGTATCAACACACACAAACTCTGAAAGAACTCAGCAGGCCAATCCCGATGAAAGTTCTCAGCCCCAAACATCGACTGTTCATTTCCCTCCATAGATATTGCCTGATCTGCTGAGTTCCTCCAGCACTTTGTGTGCATTGCTTCAGATTTCAAGTACCTACAGTCTCTCTTGTGTCTCCAAGTACCCTTTTGTTTTCATCAATAGGGTAGGTGTGTCCTTAACTAAATAGTGGCACCTTTAGCACATAAGTACTACTTCAGTACCACAGTGAATTATTAAGATTAATGTTAAACCCAGTTTTCTGACCCAAGTTCAAATTCACCATCTTCGAATTCAGGTGAAATGCTACAACAGGATTATGAAAGACAAGTTGTAACGTTTGCTCAGAACTCTTACCTGATAATATTTCAAGTAATCCACTGTGGAATGGCAAATGGAGAAAGCACCTGCTGGGTCTTTTAACGGAGAGCAATGTAACTTGGCGTAGTTTTCTGTAATCAAATTTTATAGAATGATATGAATAAAGATGAATAAAGTCTGCAGATGCTGTAAATCCAAAGCAATACACACAAAATGCTGGATGAACTCAGTGTGTCAGGCAGCATCTATGGGAATGAATAGACAGTCGATGTTTCAGGCCGAGACCCTTCTTCAGGACTGAAAAGGAAGGGGAAAGATGCCAGGATAAAAAGGGTGGGGAGGAGGGGAAGGAATCTAGCTGGAAGGTGATAGCTGAAGCCAGGTGGGTGGGCTGGAGAAGAAGGCTTTACCTAGCACCTACCTCTCCCCATCCACCTTTTTATTCTAGCATCTTCCCCTTTTCTTTCCAGTCCCGAAGAAGCATCTTGGCCCAATATGTTGACTATTTATTTTCATAGATGCTGCCTGATGGGCTGAGTTCCTCCAGCACTTTGTGTGTGTTGCTAAAGAGATACAAGAGTTAGACTCAGATGAAAACAGAGTATTCAGTTTGCTAGATAGCAGATCAAGCAGCAAACCATGGTTATGTAATGACTAAATGGACAGGATGCAACTTTAATACATTCCAGATCAGTGAGATCTATGAAGCAAACATACTCGATACATGCTTTAGAGAGATATAAGAGAATGTAGATGACATATAAAAACAAAAAAAATGCAAGGTGGAATATTAGTGAAAATCGTGCTAAATTTCTAAAAATGTGAGATTTTTACAATGATATATTAAAAGGATTGTCAGCGAAGGTGTGATCATGTATGGAAGAATTGGTGGAGATGCTTACAAATATTTGACTAGTTTTTGGAGAAGTAATTTAATACCTATTTGAGATAATAATGCTGATTGATTTATCCTGAGGATCTGCAGCTACTGCAGGCTGTACTCAGTAAGCTTCAATCATCGCAAGCAATTGGTGAGAGAGCGCAAGGTTTAAAAAGGACTTGGAGCCTATTAGCACTTTTCAGTAGGTTTCAATCGTAATGATCCATTAAGCCATTTAGCAAAGGCCATTAAAGGTGTAAGTGGAGTAACAATTGTGGGGGTGGCCAATGTTTGAGTGAGCACTGTTGGAATGGTCAGGCTCAAGAGGCTTTCGCGAGAAGAGGCAAAGGCCAAAATAAATTTTTGGTAAGTTTTTATCTTTCATTATTTGTTAGTACATAGCTAGTGCGGTGAGAATGAGTCCAGGGTCAGTGGTATATTTTTTGTGTGAGACATGAGAACTCTGGGAGATCTCCAGTCTCCCTGATAATTACATCTGCATGAAGTACATCGAGCTGCTGCTCCTTCAAACTGTTAGGGAACTGAAGCTGCTGCTGGAAGATAGTCGGCTCTTACAGGAGAATGAGGAGATGATAGATATGAGCTGACGGAAGGTAGCCACCTGTAAATTGAAGGAGGCAGATAGCTGTGTGACTGTCAGGACAGGGAATAGAAATAGGCAGGTAGTACAGAGTACTCCTGTGGCCGTTCCCCTCAAGAACAAGTCTGGGGGGTTGGCCCAGCAGGGAAAAGCTACAGCAGCCATGTCTGTGACACCGAGTCTGGCTCTGTGGTTTCGAAGTGAAGGGGGGAGAAGAGGCTTTCAGAGGTGATGATAGGGGATTCATAGTTAGAGAAGCATAAAGGAGATTCTGAGGATGTGAAAGAGACACTGGATGGTATGTTGCCTCCCAGGTGTCAGGGTCTGAGATGTCCTCAATATTCCATGGGGGGAGGGAGAGAAGCTAGAAGTCATGGTAAATATTGGTACCAACGTCATGGGCAGGAAGGGGGATAAGGTCCTGAAGAGAGAATATAGGGTGTTGCTGTGTTGAAATCTGAAAAGCAAGAGCTCAAGGGTAGCAAACTATGTTGCTCGTGGCATACGCCAGTGAAGGCAAGAATAAGATGATTTGGCAGATGATTGCATAGCTGAGGACTTGGTGCAGGGGCAGTGTTTCAGATTTCTGGATCATCGGGATCTCTTCTGGGGAAGGTATGACCTGCACAAAAGGCATGGGTTACACCTGAACTTGGGGGAGAATAATATCCTTGTACACAGGTTTGCTAGAGCTATTTGAGATGGTTTAAACTAATTTGGCAGGCAACTGAGAGCCAGAGTGATAGGGCAGAGGACAGGGTAGTTGGTATACAAGTGGATGCAGTGTGTTCTTTAGAAAACGATAAGAATTTAACTTCCTGTAACATGGGGCAAAATTGAAAAGGATTATGAATATAGGACTGAAGGTATTATTTAAAAGCACACAATATACAAAATAAGGTTAGTGATCTTGTAGTGCAGTTAGAGATTGGCAGGTATGATGTTGTGGCTGAAGGAAGATCATAGTTGGGAGCGTAACATCCAAGGATATGCATTGTATTGAAAGGACAGGCAGAAGGCAGAGAAGGTAAGGTGGCTCTGTAGGTACAAAATGAAATTAAATCTTTAGACAGAGGTGACAAAGGATGAGAAGATGTAGAAGCCTCATGGGTAGAATTAAAAAACTGAATGAGTAATAAAAAACCCTGAAGAGAGTTATATATAGACCTTCGAACAGTTGCCAGGATGTGAGCTACAAATTACAATGGGAGATAGAAAAGATGTGTAAAAAGGACAATGCTGTGACAATCATGGGGGATTTCAATATACAGGTAGATTGGGAAAATCAGGTTGGTTCTGGGTCCCAATAGAAGGAGTTTTTAGAACGCCTACATGATGACTTTTTAGAGCCACTTGTGATTGAGCCCACGAGGGAAAAATCAATTCTGGATTGCTTATTTCCTATCCATCAAATATCAATTTCCTTTTCAAGAGGACAATGAGTTCCTTCTGGATGCACATGAACATTTAGAAGTGACATCCCCACTAATTACTACTGCTTCCAATGCCCCTGACATCCAATTCACCCAGTTCTCTACTCATCTCCAATAATATTCCTACTCTCAACGTGCATGCCCTGCCTCCAATTATCTCTGTTTTGAAAAAATGATTTGGTCAAAATAGTCCACTTGGCACTGCAGATTACTGAAGGATGTTAAGGCGTACTTTAATTGAGTTTGATATTTTTCCAAATCTGTCTCAATTTAACAGAGATTGTTTCTGCTCTGCTGTGTTCTTGTGATGAAATATTCTATATCTTAATTATCATTCCCATGAAACACTGCAAATAAATATTTCCATGAATGCAGCAAATTATATTCTTGAATTCATGCATTCTTGCTACCACCAACTATGGCAACTTTATGTTGTTCCAGCAACGTGCATTGGCCTTTGTTTTAGAGAACTCTCCATACATGTCCAATCTGAGCAATTTAAATACCTTCTATGATGATATTGCTGATCTTTAGACAGTGAATGAAAAAGTGCAGGTAGTTTTCCACTCTGTGCCTTAAATTATGTATTGTTATATATTGCATTAGTTAAAATTAGAGAGCCCAAGCAGGCAGGAAGACCTTTATGGTATTAGGTTACATGTTGTTTCTCCAAAGTCAAAGGTAAAAGGACATACTTAAGAACAAAGTGTAAAGATTTTTCCCTTGGATGTTATATGATTTATTTTAATAACTTAGAAAATAAAAGCATACCACAATCTAAAACGGGTATTTAGAAGAAATATTACTGTGAGCTTTTTACCATTTTCTGAGCTGACACAGGGGGCTGGTATTGTTGGTTCGAGGCAATGATCTTCTGTCTTCCAGGAATTAGCAAATGTAATAGGTGTGCTCTCCACAATGCCTTGTTCAGACAGAAAGTCATCTTCTGCTTCACCATTGAAAGTGCCACATAAACCTGAAGGAAAAGGACCATACAGGTGAGAAGATAACATGGCTTGTACACTCGATATTCTAAAGAAAAAAGCATTGACCTGGTTCAAACATCATCCAATATCTTGGGTCAATCTATGTGCTGTTTTTTTCTGAATACATAGATGTGTTCATATTGTGATCATTCTGTTGTTAGAGCATACTTGGGAGTTAAAACATATAGGGAATATTGACTTCAGATCTGAATATGGATTGTAGATTAAATTTAAAATGCAGTACAGAGAAGTAAAGTGCTGACTAGACAGACTAGGAAACAGGTGCTTAATTAACTGTATATGCATGAATCCAATCAACGCCCCACTGCATGAATATGATAGTAATTAACACTTGCTTTGGGTGTGTTGGTGGGAAGATCCAGGCATTTGAAACTGTTACATGTAACTCAAAAGAAGCATTATGAGGGAATTGCAATTATTGAAATTTCCTGTTACCTTGGTTCTTTAACATTTAAAAATGTGCTGTAGTCCCTTTTCCTCGCGCGCACGTGCGTGACTCCAAAAGTCTGTCAGCCTACTTGTGAGCGTGTGTATCAAATAAAAAGACTACTTTATAACTGCCAGCTGCGTTTCTCCGGTGACTTTGTTCAAGTTACAACAGAATCATAAAATAATAGTGTGGAAACAGGTCTTTAGGCCCAACTCATTCACACTGAACAAGATGGCCACCTAAACTAAACCCACTTGCCTACCTTTGGTTCATATCCCTCTAACCTTTCGCTATACACATACTTATCCAAACGCCTTTCAAATGACGTTATTGTAACTGCCTCAACTACTTTCTCTTGCAGCTCATTCCATATATGCACCACCCTCTGTGTGAAGAAAATGCCCTTCAGGTCCCTTTTAAATCTTCCCCTCCCACCTTAAACCTATGGCCTCTCACTTTTGAGTCCCGTTCCCTGGGAAGAAGACAGTGTGCATACACTATATGCACCTCTTGATTTTATACACCTCTACAAGATCACCACTCAGTCTCCTATGCTCCAAGGAATGAAGTCCCAGCCTGCCCAACCTCCCTTAATAACTCAGGCTCTCAAAGTTCAAAGTAGATTAATTGTCAAAGTACTGTACATATAGGTCACCATATATAACCCGGAGATTAATTTTTTTGGGGGGCATACTCAACAAATCCAATAGCGATAATAGAATTACCGAAAGACTGTACCAACAGGGCGGACAACCAGTGTGCAAAAAGAACAAACTACAAATACAAAAGGAAATAATAATAACAATAATAATAAATAAATAAGCAATAACTACTGAGAACATGAGATAAAGAATCTTTGAAAGTGAGTCCATTTGTTGTGGGAACAGTTCAGAGATGGGACAAGTGAAGTTGAGTGAAGCTATCCCCTCTGTATCAAGAGCCTGATGGTTGAGGAGTTTAAAACTGTTCCTGAACCTGGTGGTGTGAGTCCTGAGGCAGCTGTACTTCTTCCTAATGGCAGCAGCGAGAGGAGAGCATGATCTGGGTGGTGGGGGTCCCTGATGATGGATGCTGCTTTCCTGCAACAACACTCTGTGTAGATGTGCTCAGTGGTGGAGGGGTGTGTATTACCCATGATGGACTGGGATGTATCCACTACAATACCGGCAAACCCGCACCAGCTTAATGAGGCTCCTAAATAGGGTGACCAAAACTGTACTCAAAAAACCATAGCCTTTCTAACATCCTGTACAACTGAAGTGTAGAATTCCCTCTCCAATAATCAATGCTTGGACTGATGAAACTCAGCCTATCTACTTAACTCCCTAAAATCCCTGTGCAGGATGTTGTCCCTGCTCTTGCTTATGTCATTGGTATCTATGGACCATAATCTCTGGCTATTCATCCTCTCCTTTCAGAATGTTCCTTACACAGTGCAAGACATTCCTAACCATTGCACCTGTCAGGCAACACAGCATCCTGAAGTCTTGGTGGCAGCCACAGAAATGCCATGGGTGGCAGTGTAGAGGTACGTCTCTACCAAAGGAGGTATAAGGCACTTCTTCCCTTGCTAGCTGCAGGTCACCCTCGAGCAAGGTGTAGCACCTGCTTAGCAACAACCCCCCCCCCCACCCAGTCAAGGTCACATGAAGCCATGGGAGCAGGTGGTGGACGGACGTATGAGCAGCCGATGCATATCACAAGTCCTGGTTATGTGACCACCGATGCCAGGCAGACAATCTCTGAAGAGTATTGGTAATGGCTGGAGTCACCCGTCTTGTAAAGGCACCGCCCAGAAGAAGGAAATGGCAAACCACTTCTGCAGAAAAAATGTCATTGTCATGGTCCGGTCCGTCAAGTCTGTATTCTGGTTCACAGTCTGGTCCATCGACCCTTGCTCCAGGTTTTCCTGTCTACCCTGTTTCTGTTCTTATTGAGCTCTAATTGAGGCAGCTGATGCTCGTTGGGGCTGGCTACATAAATACCTTCAGAGACCAGGGTGTGGCTGCTGGATTTTTCTTGTCCTTACTCCTTGGATCCCTTCCTCTGCCTTCTGTTTCCTCGCCTGAAGTCCTGCCTTGTCTTGCCGGTAACTCTCACCTCACCTGAAGTTCTCGTCTCACCTTGCATTGCCTGAAGCCTTGCCTTGTCTTGTTGGTAACTCTCCCCTCATCTTGCCTGCAGTCTTGTCCTGGAGCCACCCTGTACCTAGCTCCCTTCCCGTCCCTTGCCTCCGCCCAGGTAAGCCAGGCCATCTTGCCGTTACCTGTGGTTGATTCTGTCCCTTCCTGTCCCTTGCCTCCGTCTGGTGGTGATCCACGCCCTGCCCAGGAGGAGCCTCAAGCCTGAAGACTCCATCCTCCTGCCTCCTGCCAAGCCTCGCCTCAGGTCTCTAGCCTCTAGCCTCAAGCCTGAAGACTCCATCCTCCTGCCTCCTGCCAAGCCTCGCCTCAAGTCTCTAGCATCTAGCCTCAAGCCTGAAGACCCCAGCCTCCTGCCATGCCTCGTCTCTAGCCTCTAGCCTCAAGCCTGAAGACTCCAGCCTCCTGCCTCCTGCCAAGCCTCCTCTCTAGCCTCAAGCCTGAAGACTCCAGCCTCCTTCCTCCTGCCAAGCCTCGCCTCTAGCCTCAAACCTGAAGACTCCAGCCTCCTGCCAAACCTCACCTCTAGCCTCAAGCCTGAAGACTCCAGCCTCCTTCCTCCTGCCAAGCCTCGCCTCTAGCCTCAAACCTGAAGACTCCAGCCTCCTGCCAAGCCTCACCTCTAGCCTCAAGCCTGAAGACTTCAGCCTCCTGCCTCCTGCCAAGCCTCGCCTCTAGCCTCAAGCCTGAAGACTCCAGCCTCGGCCTGCCTGCCTGCCAAGCCTCATCCTTGCCTAGTTCTGGGGTCCGAGCCAGAGGCAAGACCCAGGTACTGGGTCCTTGTCCAGTCTCTCCCTCGGAGTCCAAGCCCAGGCTCCGAGCTCTCTTGTCCAGTCCTGTTCCGGGTTCCCGGTTTTCGTGTCCATGTCCTTGCCCTCAGCCTGTATCCTAGTCCTGTCCCTAGTACTTCAGTGTCTGTGTCTTGCACTTGGGTCTGTTCCCAGCCACCTCCTTATGACAGTCATGTGACCACGATCGCCCACGTCATATGACATGGCATACAATGGCAATGACAGAAATGCCTATCTGCACCCATTAGTATTGAATGCCCCTATCACTATCTCTCTGCCTGACTTCATTATTCCCTTCCTTGTCTCAGAGCCAGGCACAGTGCCATTAACCCAGCTACTTGTGCTGGTTTCTGAAAGGTCACTTAGCCCTCCCACACTCCCCCCTCCCCCGCAAGAGTATTCAATGTTAATACTGATTTGTAAGTAAATAGTTAACTATAAATCGAAGGTTGATCGTCATCTGTTGTAAGTTATTGAGGAATAAGAGAGGTACTTCCCCTAGTGAATCAGACTTAGTGGACTTGGTTTTGTTATCATGATTATGGAGGCAGGAAACAAGGAGGCACACTTGTGTACATTTATAAGATTGAGTTCTGATTCCTCCACTGGCCGTAAGGAGTTTGCACATTCTCCCTGTGACAGAATGGGTTCTCTCCAGGTGCTCCAGTTTCCTGCCAGGTTCCAAAGATGCACAGCAACGGTAGTGAATTCTGTGCATGTTGTGTTAGCGGTGGAAGGGTGGCGATGCTGGTGGGTTGCCTAGCACATTCCTTGCTGATTTGATTTTGATGTATTTCACCGTAGGTTTCAATGCGCAGATGACAAACAAAGCTAGTGTTAATCTTATTTTATGAAGGACCTGAGGCAAGAAGATGGAAGCTGCAGATAAGGTTTAATAGTCCAGAAGCAGAATATTATAGGAGGATTTTCAATAAGATGTCAATAACAGAAACTTGCAGCTTAAACACGGGTTATAATTTGCAACCAGAAATATATAATTGTGTTTGACCAGCCAATGCAAATAGCATGGAGGATTTGAAAGTTTGTTGTGTATAGTTATAGACTTGTAAGTTTAGTAGTGAGCAAAGAAATCAGAAGCAGAATAACTCTGTAAGTAGTATAGGAATCTCATTCAGAGAGAAAAGAAAAGCCATAACAGTAACTACCAGTGGAAACTCGCCAGATCGCAGATGTGCTTTGATGTAGGAAATGTGCCTTTGTCCAATTTACTGCATTTCGGCCCTACCTCTTGTGGTTCCTTTTGCATTCACAGGCAGTGAGATATAAAGCTGCATAAGAGGTGCTATCTGCACTTGCATCTTCAGTCCAAATGTTGTTGCAACTTGAATGTACATAGAAGACTGCTGAAATATTATTATTTCACCTGTTTAAAGAGAAAAATAAATGCTTCAGCTCAACTTTTTAATGAAGCATTTAGCCACCCTTATAGAACAAAAGAAGGTAATCTTTACCTGTTTTCACTGGAATTCCAATTGCTTGCCCATTAAAATATACCTTGCCATCATTACTGAACACATAAGACATCTATAAGAGAATTATGCATGTGTATCGTTATACATGTGGACTGAAATAAAATACAAACAAAACAAACATGTTTGACAAATTCTCACTTGATTTGTAGCTAGCGTCACACGCTGTAAACAAGTCTGTTTAAAAGCTGCTTGACACTGGCGAATCTCAACCATGACGGTCCAGTTGTCTGTCTGTTTCAGGTGGGGAACAAAGTTAATGAACTAGAATTTTAAACTTGAGAATTCCAGAAGAGATATGATTATGTTTAGCATTATAAGATAACAAATTTATTTCAAGATAGTTAAGATGATACAATCTCACATACAACCACAGCATAGTATGAACAATCTCCCGTTATACTATAGTATCTGTTGTCAAATGTTGTAAAATAAGTTGCTTCTTCAATTGCACATGTGCCAGGACAACTACGAGAAGAACATGACCAGCTTCCACTTTTGCAAATGCTGCAAAGAGACGATAGATCAACAATTTAAAACAATGAATGTTGCAAGAAAAATAACAGAAATTACAGCTGTACAAAAGTCATCTATAATCATCAAATCATACCATGACTGGCAAGTTGTATTCTTGATGTCTCCTGATTGATAAAACTGTTCACCGTACTCACAAGGACATTCACTTTTGACGATGCATCTGTTATTACCCCTTATGTTATCAAGAAGATGGCCTTAATTTAAAATATAAATATTTATGAGCACTATTTTACACTAAGATAGAGTACATAGGTTTCATTCAAAGTGACAGAATTTATAACAGGTCCATTCTGGCTTTACTTTAACATAGATAATGTTGAAAATGAAATATTGTTCTTGTAAGTGCTATCTATAGAAAATAAACAAAGTCAGACAAATTAGTGCAAAGATTAGTGCCAATCTTTAAAGTTCAAAGTTCACAGTAAATGTATTATCAAAGTACATATATGTCACCATATACATCTCCGAGATTCATTTTTTGTGGGCATACTCAAAAAATCCATAGGTTAATAACCATAACAGAATCAATGAAAGGCCCCATCAACTTGAGCTGTCAACCAGTTGGCAAAACTGGTTGAACGTCCAGTGAAATTGACATTGAAATTTTATCAGCAGAGTAGTAGGAAACGATGTTGCTTATTGTGTATGTAAGTAATACTTGCAGCCTGAATCACCAGGCAAGTATGAGGTAATGCACTTTGGGAAGTCAAGTTCTAGTATGACATAAAAAGTAAATGCCTGAGTATTAGGGGGACAAATGTAAATGGATACCAAGACCACAGCTCCCTGAAAATGGCAACACAGCTTGATCTCAGCTGCATCTGTTCTCAGGATAAAGCTTTCTGTTCTAGGACATCAAAGATGTCCTCCTTCTTCAAAGAATGGAGTTTCCCTTCCTCTTCCATTGATCCTGCCCTCACTCACACTGCTCCATTTCCCAGACATCCACACTCACCCTATCTTTCCATCGCCTTAACAAGGATAGAGCTCCCCTTGTCCACACCTACCATCCTATGAGCCTCCGCATCCAACACATCATTCCCTGCAACCTCCATTATCTTCAATGGGATCCTACCACCAAACCTATCTTTACCTCCAACACCACCCCCTCCCCGAACTCTCTGATTTCAGCAGGGATCATTCCCTCCATGATTCCCTTGTCCATTCATCCTTCCCCAGTAGTCTCTCTCCTGGTATATCTCCATGCAAGTGACAGAAATGCTTCACCTGCCCGTTCACCTCCTCCCTCTTCTCAATTCAACACCCCAAACAAGTCCTTCCAGGTGGGGCAACGCTTCACCTGTGAATCTGTTGAGGTCGTCTATTGTATCTGGTGCTCCTGATGTGGCCTCCTCTACATTAATGAGACCTGACGTAAGTTGACGGACTGCTCTGTCGGGCACCTCCACTCCACCCACCAAAAGCAGAATTTCCCAGAGCCCAATCATTTTAGATCTTACCTCTATTCCCGTTCCAACATGTCAGTCTATGGCCTCCTGTTTTGCTACAATAAGGCCACTCTATGAGGGTCTATGGTCATATTTTGTCCACGTCAGATAAGGTCAGCAGATTTCCTTTCCAAAAGGACATTTGTAAACCAGCAAGCCTTACGGTAATCTATCTGTTTTATAGACACAATTACAAATACCAACAGCCAAGATTTTTATTATGAATATAATTTTCCCATCTTAATCAGGAGATTTGAACTCTCAATTTCAGATCAACAACCTCACACCTCTAAATAAAAGTCTAGCAATAGAACCAATATGCCTCCTTATTCTCTGTCCAAATAGGTCCTGGCAATGATGTACTGTTCCAGTAAACCTGAGAACACTAGTTGAGAAATCATCTGATATTATATCAACATTCATGTTGCTGTGTATCTGAAGGTTTTCCAGACTTCGACTTATGTTGGCACTGACTTCTCTTTCATTCATTGTTCCTTTGGATTTTAGATTCCTGCTTTGAACTAAAGACGTGGTTTCACACCATCGATTCCCTTCCCTATTTTTTGAGCTGTTGCCCTCCTCCAATCTAAACAAGTTTAGATTTCTTAGACCCTTCCAAAGTAAAAAATGGGTAAAATAAACTGACAGTATAATATCAGAAAAATAATATAATTGGTACTATCTCACCTTCCGGACAGACACACGTACTCACACACTGATCGCATTGCCTTTGAGGATTTGGATCAGTACAAGTTGGAATGCAGGCAGAATCACACTCCTGATAAATCTGACTTTTCGGGCATGTGGGTGGTGCTGAAAAGGGAAAGTTGCTATTTTTACTTCCTCCATCATACAAAATGCCATTGAGTTATAAAATAACACCACATCCACTCAAAACTGCCGGTTGAAAAATACTTACAACACTTTGTCTCTTCCCTCCAGGTCTTCCACTTTGCATCTTTTGCTTTATTACATTGTCGTACTACTTCTTCAAAAGAATCACACTGGCAGTTTGTCTTTTTACAGCTGCAGACATCTGCCTGACACATCTTGTAGTAATCTTGCGAATAGTTCTCAACATAAGATGCAAAGAATGATATAATTGGCAGACATTCCTAAGGATGAAAAATTAGAATGAAAGAAATAATTTTAATAAAACAAAATCCAATTGATTTTTAAGTGTTGTGTATTTAATATTTCAGCAATATTTGAGTAATGTTGCATGATTAAGCATTCTCTGTTGTTTAAATAATTTATCACGGGTTATATGTAAAAGTACATGCATGGTATATGTTATCACGCCACCACCACCTCATACGTGCGCATTTCACTGATGTAAAGAACAAATCAAGACCTGTTCTCCCGAACTCCTGCCTTTTTCTTGCAATTGTTTCTATGTTTTGGAGTTACAAAATTTCACAGTAAATTCCAGCAAGATAAGTGCCCATCTGTTCTTAATATTTAATAACATGAAGGACAGAATTCATTTTCAGAGCACTGTCTGGTCAATCATCCGTGGGGGAATTAGATCAAAAAGACTTACTGGGTGCAAGTGATGTTGGTAAGGTGAGGTGTCGTGTTGCGGTGAGAGTACAGTAATGTCTTCTGACTTGGGGTTGTTAATGTGGATAGCAAGGTTTTGAGCTTTTAGAGCCACAATCACACTTGACAAAGTGCCAAATGTCAGAGTGAAGAGGGAGCTGTGAAACTCCTGTAAATGAGAGGGCAGCCTGCACTAATGCAGGCAAGGCAAGTCCCAAGTTCCAGTACCCCTCTCCCCTGCCCCAATATACTCATGAAATGAGGTCATGCTGCCAAGTGATAATGTAAACTCTGGCAGGCGTGAGAGCAGCATGGATGAGCACAGCTCTGCTATATACAATGGAATTACTCACCCTGGAAATCCGGGTCTTTAAATCTCAATGTGTTTAAATATTTTCCTACAGCACTTCCCTTGCGCAGGTGTTTAAACTAGGAATTTGAACATGACTGCAAGGTCATATTGTGGATACCTAGCACAGCTAAGGCAGAATGCATTAACAATAAATTCTGCTTCAGTTGTTGGCCCTAAGACAGAGGTAGCAGAAAACTCCACATGTGAAAGAGGGGAGATCTTCTGAAAGTAAAGTTCATATCATCACTTCATGATCAGCTGGAATTAGCATTACAAAAGCAGGCAATTGTTTATTTTCCTATCTATCTTGCTTAACCAATTTCCCCCTGGGATCAATAAAGTATGACTATGACTAGCAGCAATGGTGCAGAACTTGCGCAGAAATAGTGATAGCCCAGCACAAAACATCAAGCATTTCTACAAATAGGTGGTGCCAAGTTCTAAATATGTTGGTCACTCAAAGAAGGTGGTTTCCCAAAGCGAGCGTCTCATGATTGCTTCAAATGCCAAATGACAGGGTCTGCTGTTGAGTCTGTTCCAAACTAGACCCAGAATCGCAACCGTTGCTCAATTCATTTCAATGGAGAAGGTGATCTGCAAGTGACACTAAACGTGAAGTATTACTTAATTTTTTAAAAATTAATTTTGATTTTGAAGTAAATGTAAAAATATTTAATTGTTTGATTAATTTTAACAGTTTTGGAATACTCATTTCTTAATGATCATTTTTTTACAGATCAGACAAATGGTGTAACCAGAGAATGTGACTGTCAGGTGTCAAAGTATTTTCCAACTGTTCAGAGGTCAGTGGGCAAGGAGAGAAATGAGAGGTATACACTAATGTTGGCAACAGTGAAACATATACAGCTGACCATAACATCTGTTTTTTAAATCAAGTTACTTGTTATAAACTTACAGAGCTTTCATTACATGTTGACTCCGAAGGCATGGTAGTGTAACATACGTGACCCAGAACATCCATTTTATTGTTGTCCAAGAATGTCAAATCTAGATTTTTTTAAAAATGAAGTCATGGTTTTAAAACAAACCAACCAAAATAGTCAGCAATTATATCGAGATTGTTAGATTACAATTTGGAGAGTTATACTAATAAAAACACTTCTAGCGAGAAAGGTAACCATTTTTATAGGTTTTACCATAAACAGAGCTGCCTTTTTTGTCAAACTTCCCACAAAGACCGCACAATTGTCCTTGATACTTCTCATCAACATTTACCTAGAAATGAAAGTAAATTCATATTGTTAGACAAATGTTTGAAGCAGCATGGTTTGACATTTTCAAATTGTAGAAACTATTGACTTCCATCTCTGAAGTCCTTATTTCTATGAGGTTGACAATCTTAATCAAATATAAATAGGTTGATTGATAAAGAAGTGGAAAATACTACTAATTGAAAGACCTCTGAACCAATCCAGACAGTAAGAGCTCTGGTTTCCATTTTAGTTTGATCTGAGAACACTTGATGGTCATAATCGAAATAGAATTATGTTTTATTTCCCAGGTCAGAAACAAAAGCATTTTAATAGATGTACAAAGACATTCTAAGCTAAGACGTAAAAGTTTCCCCATTTCAAGATGAATTAGCCTTCACGCATTCTGTGCCTGAAACTTGCCGGACATTATAATGTATTCCCTTCCTCGAGCAGCAAAACTTCTGTTTATCACACTACTTGTCTGGAAACAGTCAATGATTCTGGATGGAAGTCACAAACAATAAACACCAAAACTCATAGTTATATTAATCAACAGGACAGATTTAGACAAAATCTACTGTATTTAGCACTTTGGTGCCTAAAATAGAGCAGCCTTCTCAAAGATTGAGCCAGCACACACTTGGATGCACCTAAGGGATCTGACTAAGAAATGCATCCAAAATATCTGTTACTTCATTCAAAACCTGTTAACCAGAATCAATCCAGACTATGAAAATATTTGGTATATAGAATGTAGTCATCTGTAATAATAAGCTGACTCCTTCCCCCTTCATTTCCAATCCTGATGAAGGGTCTTGGCCCAAACTGTCAGCTGCCTGCTCTTTTCCAAAGATGCTGCGGGCCTGTTGAGTTCCTCCAGCATTTTGTGTGTGTTGCCATGTAATAATCTGTATTTCTTATCAAAAGAAAGTAATTGTTTTCCAGTTGAAGAAGATCCCAATATTTATGTCACAGGATAAATAAATATTTAAAAAAAAACTAAAATTAGGAATGAAAGTATTAAATAAAGCTCACTTACCCATAATGCATCATCATCATTCCAGTTTACTGAAATAGTATGCTTCCTGTTTGAAAGTCTGGTGTTAACTCCATGTTTATAGATGTTAATTACTTTATTGTTATACGGCAGGCTTACTCTAGGAAAGAAAGATAATGTTGAATGAAATTGTTACTTTAAGATAAAACAGGATGATACACATCTTAAATTTCAGTTTTGGATGATTGAAGATGTCTTCAAATTGCCTAAAAACCAGAGCACATCAGCACAGCTCAGCACTTTAGCGTTGCCCTGACATCAAATGTAAGTCTGGCCAGGTTAAAAGCAGCAGGTTTCTTTCTCTAAAGAACATCAGCAAACCAGATGAACAGGACGGGTAAGATGCAAGAATTCTGCTGAGGTTTAAGTTTTTATTTGAGTAGGTGCTGTTTGAATAATATTATATCATAAAGTATAACTTTTTTCCATAGATGCTGCCTGCCCTGCTGAGTTCCTCCAGCATTTTGTGTGTGTTGCTCAGATTTCCAGCATCTGCTGATTTTCTCTTGTCTGCAATTAATGATACTTGATCACTCAAGGTAACTTTGTCATTGTAAAAGAAGCATGTTTGTCTAAAGGCACTGAAGTAATTTTTATAAAAGATAATATTTCCATATAATATTTGATTCATGTAAAGCTTGCTTCTTATCCATTATGTTTGTCAAAATGAATAAATTATGTAATTAAGATAAACAATAATAAAAATCGAGAATAGACAAGTCAGAGGAAATCTCTCTGGGATGGCACAGTAGCATAGTGGTTAGCACAACACCTTTTAGTGTGAGTGACCTGGGTTCATTTCCCACCTATATCTGGAAGGAGTTTGTATATTCTCCCCATGACCATGTGGGTTTCCTCCAGGTGCTCCAGTTTCCTCCCACAGTCCAACGATATATTGGTTGGTAGGTTGGATGTTGTAAATTGTCCTGTGATTAGGCTAGGGTTAAATTAGGTGTTGCTGTGAGTCATGGCTTGAAGGGCTGGAAGGCCCTGTTCCATGCTGTATACACCATAAAATAAATTTAAAAATAAATAAAAGAAAAAAGGGGGCAAAGTGATTTACCAGGGCATTGAGACGTGAATACAAAATTGGTTAAGGAACTTAAATCAGGATATTGGTGAAGCTACTAGTGGATAGTATGGTGATGTTCCCAAAGAATTGGAGGTAAAGTGACTTGTTTGATTTGTACTCAAGAACTGGAGAAATAGGCAGACATGTAACAGATGAAATTTAATGCATTGAAGTGTGGTGTGGTACATTTTAGTGGAAACAATGAAAAAGACAATACAAGCTAAAAGGTAAAATTTTAAAGGGAGCAAAAAGACAGATAGTCAAAGTCATAGTCATACTTTATTGATCTCGGGGGAAATTGGTTTTCGTTACAGTTGCACCATAAATAATTAAACAGTAATAAAACCATAAATAATTAAATAGTAATATGTAAACTGAGTAATATGTACACACTGAGGTACAGTATATGCACAAGTCTGCTGCAAGCATTGGTGAAAGGCTTTTAAATATGTGGAGCCTTTGATTTTATAAAGAGAATAATGTACAATAGAACAGAGAATATTAACAGGTTTTGAAAACTGCAAATTATTTTGATAGAATAAGCTAGGAGAAACTGTTTCCATGAAGGAAGTGAGTGGCAGAAGATGAGACAGCATGAGAAAATGTTCCTCACATCGTAGGTTGTGAACTGGAATATAGTGAAAAGTGATGAAAGCAGATTCAACAGCAGAATGGTTAAGAGCATTAGAAACCACTCAAAACAAGAGTTAGCTATGAAGGAAGAGCAGGGGAGTGCCATGAATTCAATAGCTCCGACAAAAGCTGGTGGACAGAGATGTCAGTTCTGTTTTATAATTTCATGGTTCTTTTCCCCAGAAAGCTAATTTAATATAACCACTAATGCAAATGGGTTGAAACAGTAAATGGCTAGTTGGTAAATGAGATGAAGAACAGCAAAACACAGTAATTTAAAAACAGATGCTGACAAAACTTACAACACATTTTGTACGGTGATTGTTGCTTTCACTATAAGAACACTGACACCTTCTATCTGGATGAATACGTGCTCCAAGTTACCAGCGGGCCCTCGGCGGATTTGGATGTTAAAATCTTCTGTGACACCCTTGCAATGGCGACTCAGAATGTAGTTGCAGGTTGATGTAAAATAGTAAAATGAGTTATCAAAGGTCCTGAATGCTCCGCTTCCCCAAGTGCTGCAAAGCCCTGAATGAAGGTTGGAACAGCAAGAGATGATGAGTGAGGGAAATGGCCTTGTATCTGTTCCATCTTTGTTGAGAAAGTCCAGAGAGAGCAGAGTAACTCAATACTGCAGTGAAAGAATCAGTTGCTAAGCTTAAAATATGAATGATTTTGCTAGTGGTCACACCAGACAATGAGGTGATAACTCTGGTTAATCATTCTATTGGATTTATAGTGCAACGTTACCACCAGATAGACCTTCCCCTCCCCTCACAGCATGGCTTTGTTTCTCCTGTCTGGATTCGGGACTACAAAGTGTTCTGCAATTCCTGCCTCGCTCCTGTGCTTCCTCCAACACCACTGCTCCTCTCATCTCGGCACCTTGTCACTCTTGGCAACGCAAGAATGTAAGTATTTGTTGTGTTATGTTAAACTCAAAAACTTCCACAGATGTACGTGGAGAGCATCCTGACAGGCTGCATCACCATTTGGTATGTTGCGGGGTGGGGGGGGTGGGGGAGGTGGGGTGCTATGGCACAGGATTGAAAGAGGCTACAGAAAGTTGTAAAATTAGTCAGCTCCATCTTGGGTACTACCCTCCGGAGTATCCAAGACATCTTCAAGGAGCAATGCCTCAGAAAGGCGGTGCCCATGATTAAGGACCCCCATCACCCAGGACATGCCCTCTTCTCATTGTTACTGTCAGAAAGGAGACACAGAAGCCTGAAGGCACACACTCAGCAATTCAGGAACAGCTTCTTCCCCTCTGCCATCCAATTCCTAAATTGGCACTGAACTCGTGAACACTAACTCACTTTTTTTAAATATTGTTTCTGTTTTGCACTATTTTTAATTTAACTAATTAATATATATATACTTACTGTAATTGACATTTATTTTTTCTTTGTATTATCATTAGTTGCAGTGTACTGCAGTTGTTAAGTTAACAAATTCTGTGACATATGCTGGTGATATTAAACCTGATTCTGATTCTGGGAGGTTTCTAATTAGTTTCTCAATGAGGACAACCATGCCATTTCCAAGCAATAACAAACATTATACTATTCTTCTTTGGGGGGAAAAAGGGTTCATACATCTCTGAGATGACAAATGTGTATTTACCTTTGTCTCTGGCTGTTGATGTTTCCTCCAAAGATCTAGCAACTAGTTCTGAAGATAAACCTTCCAAACCTGGTTCAAAAAGTAAGATTAGATTTGGCTTAGTTTAAGAGTCATAGTGTTGTTGAATACAGAAACAGGCCCTTGGTCCACCATATCCATGCCCATCTTCACTAATTCTGATTGCCTGTTAGGACATATCCTTCTATGCCGTGCATAATTGTTTATAGGACTCTTAAACCTAGTAATTGTATCTGATTCTACTGGCAGCACTTTCCAGATTTCAATAGTTCAATAGTTCTGTTTAATATCAGAGAATGTACACAATAATACATCCTGAAATTCTTGTTCTTCGCAGACATCCGTGAAAACAGAAGAGTGTCCCAAAGAATGAGTGACAGTAAAAACATTAGAACTCCAATGCCCTTCCTACTCCCCCCCACAATATCAACAGCTCTATGTAAAAAAAAAACTTACCCTTCAGATCTTCTTTAAAACTCTTACCTCTCATCTTAAAATTATGCCTTTGGAGATCTCTATGAGAACATGAATCATTGAAAAGAGCAAATCTAGTAGTGTGTGAGTTTCACTTAGGCCAATAAAAGAAATGAGGTTTAAGCGGAGTGGCCATTGAGGGACTGGTCATTGTTTGAGTGGACAGAGTTTGACTCAAGAAACAGAACCCAAGATCCTGGAGGCCATTTTGGATTGACCATTGTGTGAGTAGGCCAGTGGAGGAGTCTAATATCTGAGACTTTGGCAAAGAGGCACAGGTGAGTAGCAGGTAAGAACAGGTAAAGATTTTCTTTAAATATAGTAATTAACTAAAAACATTCCAAATTACAGCAAATTAAGGAAATTAGGGAAGCAGGACCAGGCAGTGTGTTGTAGTTACATGATGTGAGAATTGGTGGACCCTATTGTGATTCCTGGTGATCACATCTGTAGCAAGTGTAGCACATCTGCTTGAGGGACTCAGGATCAAAATTGATGACCTGGAATCTGAGCTTCAAACACTGCCATGCATCATGGAAGGAGAAATTAACTGGACGCTGTTTCAGGGGACAGTCATTAGATTAACTACTTCAAATTAGGTCTGTGACCAGCGAAAAGAGGGCTTTACTGTGGGTGAAGCAGATAGGAGATTCAAAAGGTAGTGCTAGAGTAGCCTCGGTCCTTGAGCTTGCCCAACAGCTCTGACATTGCTGCTCCCTATGAGGATGAGAGTGGGGGCTGTAGTAAGGATGAGCATCCTAACTGTGACACCATGGTTCAGAGAGTCATTCAAGAGAAATCTAGTTGTAATTTGGGGATGGTGTAGTCATTGGTAATTAGGGGAATAGACACAATTCTCTGTCACCAGGATCAAAAGTCCCGATGGTTGTGTTGTCTGCCTAGTGCCCAGGATCGAGGGGAAAGATTCAATTGTCATGATCCATGTGGTAGGACAAACAAGAAAAATGGTTCTGGTGAGGGAAGTTGAGCGACTATGGATAAATTAACACAAAGGAAGAAAAAGGTAATAATTTCCATATTGATATCTTGGCTATGTACAAATTGGCACGGGGTTAATAAGATCAGAGAGAGAAATGAGAAGAGACACCTATTCCCTATAACACTGGTTTCCGACCTTGAGCCAGTCTTAAGTCTTTATCTGAAATTCTCTAAATCTGACCTTCGGCTCAATGCTGGTTTTCTTCACTCTATCTTTAATAGAAACGGCATCAACTGTCCAAGTCATAAACTCCGAAATTCATCTGCTGCTAAGCTCCCTCTTTAAAACGCATTTCTTTGACCAAACCCTTGGTTACTTTCCCAATGCCCATTGACCAATCTTATCTGATGGCATTCCTATGAAAAGCTTTGAAACATACTAATAAGTTAAATATATCATAGAAAAGCTTTTTAATTTTCCCATGAATATCTGGAAATGAAACACACTATCTTACAAATCTATATGATACAAAGTGGTATCTCAGGCTCTCAAGATTCTTAGATGGGATAAAAAGATACAGAACAGAAGGGATAAATGAATTAATATTTTACTGATCACATATTAGCACTTTGAGATTTGAAGAGTTTAATTTTGCATCTTGACAGTTTATAATGAGTATATAATGAGTGCAGTGGATAGAGGGGATCAGGTCAAAATTGTATACCTGTATTTCCAAAAGGTGTTCAATAAAATGCCACATAAAATACATCCATAAAATAAGGATGCGTGGCGTTAGGAGTAATGTGTTAGCATAGATAGGGGATTGGTTAACCAATAGAAGGCAGAGAGTTGGGATAAGTAGGTATTTCTCTGGTTGGCATTCAGTAGTGAGAGAAGTACTGCTAGGCAAACAACTATTCACTATATACGTTAATGATTTGGAAGAGGGTACTATGTGTAGCATATCTAAATTCGCTGATGACACTAAACTGAGTGGAAAAACAAATTGTGTAGAGGATGTGGAGAGTCTGCAGAGAGAAATAGATAATTTGGGTGAGTGAGCAAGGGTCTGGCAGATGGTAGATCCACTTCAGAAGGAAAAAATAAAAGTCACATTATTGCTGAAATGGTGAAAGATTGCAGCATGCTGTTGTGCAGAGGGACTTGGGAGTGCTTGTGAATGAATCACAAAAGCTTGGCTTGCAGGTACAACAGGTTATCAAGAAGGCAAATGGAATGTTTGCTTCATTGTTAGGGAGATGGAATTTAAGAGCAGGGAGGTAATGCTGCAACTGTACAGGGTACTGGTGAGGCCACACCTGCAGTACTGCGTGCATCTCTGGTCTCCTTACTTGAAGAAGGTTATACTGGCTATTGAGGCAGTGAGGAGGTTCACCAGGTTCATTCCACAGATGAGGGGATTAGCCTATAAGGGGAGATTGAGTCACCTAGGACCAAACTTGCTGGAATTCAGAAGAATTAGTTAAATAGATAGATGGTTTCTTGATCCCAAAGGAATTTGCAGTGTCATAGTAGCATTACAAGTGCACAAATATAAATATTAGAAAAGTAAAAAGAACAAAAAATAACAAGTTACCATACAAAGGATCTTATGGGAACATGTAAAATTATGAATGGGATAGATAAGTTAGGGGCTGCTAAGTTGCTTCCACTAGCAAGTAAGACTAGAGCGGGGGGACATAATTTCAAATTCTGGGGAATAAGTTTAGGATGGAGATGAGGAGAATCTGCTTTTGCCAGAGAATAATAAATCTGTGGAATTCTCCTCCCAGGGAAGCAGTAGGGGCTCAATCATTAAATATACTGAAAACACAGTCAGATAGATTTTTAAATAGCAGGGTTACGCAGAAGAGCCAGGCAGGTGGGGCTAAGTCCATTGTCCGATCAGCCATCATTTCACTGAATGGTGAAGCAGGCTCAAGAGGCCAGAGGACCCATTCCTGCTCCTATTCTTATGTTCAGCGGCTGGGTGTGGGCTGGAAATAATGGGAACAAATATTTCAGGTATTAGGTTTCAAAGGGATAGATGGTGAAGTGAATCAGGCTGTCAAGCAAGTTCGACATTGCATAGCTCCTGACAATCTGCTATAGTGAAGCACAGAGTTTTACAATCTAGAAATGTAAGTGACATACCTCAAAACATACAACCTTCTATTCAGGAAGCTTCACTGACTGACTAAAACAGCATCCCTCCATATACTGCTCTAAAATGTCAAACTACAGTTAAAATATTTTGTTGGTTAAAATTTCATTCTGGAAATGTCATAACAGGTCATTTCAGAATGACATTTCTGTTTGTCAGTATATCTGGTGAGCTGTTGAAGTGGAGAAGTAGCTTTCAGTGGAAGAAAACTTGTGATAAATGCACTCTTCTAACATGGAAATGAAAGCTCAAGCCTTCCAGATGTGATAGCTACTGCTCTCCATTTTCTTCTGTTCACCAGCATCGACTGATATTAAACAGAAATAAGCTTGTTCTTGAATATGAAGTTAACATTGAGCAGTGTACTCATAAATGCTGGGCTATCTTCAGCCTTGAGAAAATATTGCTTCCGGTTGTATTGTCTTAGTGACTGTTCAGGTATAAAGTTTATTTTTTCATATTTTTAAATTCTTAACTTGAGAGAAGTGGGATGAAATGTGTATGCATGAAGAACAGTTAGATGTTGGAATGGTATTCTCTAGGGAGTAGTCCTTTCACATTTTTAAATAAAACTGCGTAATTATTCAAACAAAAGGTCTCTACTGTTAGCAGAGAATTAGGCAACATAATTATTATGGGATTATTCCAACAAATAATCAGCTAAATCAGAATATATTGAAGAAGCATCTGTGTAAATATCCATGTTGCATGCTGTCAAGATTATGAGAAATTAGATTAATTTTTTAATATTTAACTTTTCACTCAAATTTATCTCGGGTGAAATGATTACAGAACTTATTGAAATGTTTATCCTGAGAAGATAATGAAAACTGATTAAGTACATTATGAGTAGTCCAGACAGCTGTACTGAAGGTTGCGCTGAGGAGATTTGCAGAGCTGTTGATAGGACTGGAAATCTTTGTTCAGGGAGGAAAGACCCAGTGCTGTTTTCTCTGGGAAATAAGATTCTTCTAGTTAAGGTATATAAAATTGTATTGGGAACAGATGGATTAAGTGGTGAGAATGGATTTCCTTCAACTGAAGGGCCAAAATTCAGAGGGCATAGAAAATAGTAGAAAATTCCTTTGACTTGTAAGCCAGTAGACAGTATTTCAAAGTCATAGAGATGTAGAGTCATACAACATGGAAACTGATCCATTGGCCCAATCATCCATGTAAACCATAATTCCCTAGTTAGTCTCTTTTACCCATTTTGGCCCATATCCCTTTAAACCTTTCCTATCCTCTAAATGTAGCTGCCTCAACCACTTCTTCTGGCAGCTCTTTCCATATATGACCACCCTCTGGGTGAAAAAGTTGACACTCAGGTTCCTGTTAAATTTCTCACTCCTCACCTTAAATCTTTGCCCTCAGTCTTGATTCTCCAACCCTGAGTAAAAGACAGTGTGCATTGTCCATCTCTATAACACTCATGATTTTAAAAATATATTACTGGTTATATGGGCATGTCTACCACCCTGTCTTCATCAGCCTCCTTGATTGCTTCTTCAGAAAGCTCAATCAAATTCCTGTGCACGAAGCCATGCTGACTATCTTTATCAACTCTTCTGTTTTCCAAATTCTTGTCTATCTTACCTGTCAGTACATTAGATATTAGGCTTATTTATAGTGCCAGGATTTTCTTTGCAAATATTCTTTAAAAAGAACACACTATTAGCCACCCTCCAGTCTTCTGGCACTTCCCTCATCGTTAACAATTATGTAAATGTCTCAGCCAGGGCTCCTGCAATTTCTTTTCTGGTTTCTCATAATCATCTTGGGTACCTTGTAGAATTACTCTGCTCTCTTCTCTATTGACATTACTATTATTGAATTCTGACTCAACTTCCATCCCCTCATCTGCCACACTTCTGCTTTGGTGCCAACCCATGCCGATCCTGCTTAAACCCTCCCAATAACACTGGCAAATCTGCCCGCCAGTATATTGGACTTTTCAGTGAAAGTACAACCCATCCTTCTGTTGTAGATCATCTCTATGCTAGAAGGAATCCCAGTGAACCAAAACATTGAAACCTGCCCCTTGCACCAAATTTTCAGCCACACATTCATCAGTCTTATCCTCCTGTTGTTCCCCTCACTTGCACGTAGCACAGAAAAATCAAGAGATTACACTGCTTTTCAACCTCTTTCCTAACTCCTGAGATTCATCCTACAGAAACCCATTGTTTTTTCTAACTGACCCTTGTGCCAGTCTTCTGGATGCTCACTCTCCTCCTGATCTCCTGTCCAACTGTCCCATTGATCCCAGGTGTTCCAGATAACCCCATTAGATACCACAATGAGTCACCTCATACTGCAATATCACCCATCCATAATCCATCCCTTCCACCCCAGAATTTGTATCTACAGCTGAATTTTGTGTGTGTGTGTGTGTGTGTGTGTGTGTGCGCGTGCGCACACCAGTGATAAACTACATAAAAAAATAGCCTTCTAGAGTTTCTAGCCTGTTCAATGGTGTAAGATATGTACTCAGTGGATTCCTGGATCCTGCTGCACCGGGTCCTTGAACTAAACTACCACTGGGCACCGTGTATGATCTAATTAATGCACCTTGAATGTTTCTATTCAATCTCAGGACAATATTCTCTCTCCAGTATTTGCGTGTATAGTTAGCTTCAGTGGGAAAAATTAACGTGTGACCTAAGGATGCTGCCCATTGAAACCTGAGCAGACATCTCATGTGAGAGTCAAGTTGAGCCACTTGTGGATTATGGAGATAGAGCTAGCCGAGCTGGGAATCATCACCCTAAGTGCTTGTGGGCTTCCCCCAGTGACTGCATCCTCATTCATGCAACTAACAAATATTGAAGTATTTTTGCACAGAAGTACTTTTACGTTTTGAATCACATATTAAAAGCTAACAAAATCTAAAATCACACATACACATATAAAGCATAACATTTTAAATAGTTCACTGTGTGAAACTCTCTTACCTCTGTGGAAGGATAAAGCCCAGAGGACAATCAACACAAACTTTGACATTGTACTAGGCACTCAGGTCATTCTAGTGGAGAGAATCTTTCTGACATCCACTTATATAGCTGCTCTCCTTAGCTCATTTGAATAGAACAAGGAAGTTGAAATCTCTCGCTTGCTGAATATTTTGACCGTTATGGTGAAGTTAACCTTTTGAGTTCCGAAGCATTCCAATTTCTTAAACATGTATGATTCTTTCTTGCAAAGGACAGCAAAACAAAACGCCTCAAGAAGTTAAGTACCAGTTACATTAATTTATTTTACAGTTTACACACAGATATAGAACCACTTTCTATCCATGGTTAATTCATTGTTAAATTCTGCTGCTTACAAGTGGATTTCTAAATTAACCCTTCCAACCTCCATCAATGGCCACATCCTACTGAGTAACATACGAGCAATGAATATAAGAGACTGGGACAATGGAGACTTAACCAATGACTTAACAACAAGATTAACCTAACCCTCCTCGTGATTCCTAAATTGGAATTGTCTTGCTTTTTTCAGATGCAAATGCAAAAAACAAAATAAATACTTCACATTCCACAGATATGTTTATATTGAGAGATAAAATGCACAGTAACTAAGGGGTGGAAATAGACATTTCATCCCACCCAGAGTATCAAATTAGTCTGTTTGTTCTTTAATATTGGCCAAGATATCAGGAGTTCCCTACCGAATAGGAGTGTTAGAGCACCAACACTGTACAGACACAGGAAATTCAGGAAAATAGAGCAATTGGTGCTTCTATGATAGTATTTATATACCCTTATGAGTAGTACACTTCAGAAGAGTTATGTGGAGACAGCATGCTTCAATCCTTGTACTATAAAGCCCCATGTGACAAGAATGTGAGACTCCACACAAACGAAGTAACTTCATCCATCATTTTCTCCTCCTCTTAACATTCTCTTCCAAAAAGTCCAAATCCTCCCCCAATGGTAAAAGCTTTGCTAGGAACCGAAATGTAATGTTTTAGGCCATATTTCAAATTTAAAATGCTTTGTACCTCCAATTTGTGTTGATTGGTCTGCAGGTAATCAAATGTCTTCCAAAGTGATCTGTTTCTGAGACGTTTCAGGCGGTAAGTACAGGCTCCAATATGGTCTGTGCGTAGGTCTGATTTTGTGTGTCCGCATGCTCAACCTTCAGTGAGAATGGCCTGGAATTTGCTCTAAAGTCCCCCGTGATTACAGTCACTTTCAAAACTCACCAAATATTACAGGTGAGAAGCTCTAAACCTATGTCATCAAACAATCTTCTCAACTTGAATGGTGCTGCTTGAGAGAACCATGCTTATGTCTCCCATTGCTTTACAGAAAGGATGTTCGCTTGCAGGGTCATATGCACATTGGAAACATGAACAATATCGATTTTCCCTTCACTCCACATTACAATTGGGTAATTTGACAAATACAAGGCCTGTCATCAAGTTTGTGTTCTGATAATGAAGCTGGCCACTGAATCACACATTTAGACTTATTGTACAGTATCTCAAACAAAACCTCAAACAGCCACATACAGGGACAAGAGAGTATTCCAGGATTTTGGATGAAAATTTAGACATAGTCAACAGAAACATCCACACTCAGGCACTGATCTTGCACGCCAGCTAAGCACAAGTCTCCACTCACACTCCCGCCCCCCCCCCATTCCCCACCTAACACACAAGATGTAGAGGAAATTTTAAAAAAACGACCTGAAAGGTAAGTATGAGGTGTTCAATATGATGTTTATGTGAGGATTAGTGAGAGTGCCAACATCCCAGCTACCAACATAAGCACTTATAGGTGCTTCAACTTGCACAAATTTTGCACGCTGGTGGGCTGCCACCTCATTCACATGTAGAGAGAAGGCCAACCACTCACACTCTTCACCCTCCCTCCAATATGAGGAAATTTCTCACAATGAGCAACTGCATTGACAACTGAGTATGCTCCCTCCCAAGGCCAATTGCTGTTAATTGGAGGAAAGAATGCTTATGATCTTAGTTTGGCTGTTATTAAGCCCGTGAGCAGTGGAGGTTCACTACAGTTGGTGGTAAACTCATATCTGATCAACCACCGCCCAACCCAATCATAGGGTAGCGGTTAGTTAGTGCAACACTATCACAGCTTACAATTCGATCTCAAAGTTCAATCCAGATAGGGAGTCTCTGTACATTCTCCCTGTGGAATGCGTGGGTTCTCTCTGAGTGCTCTGGTTTCCTCCCACAGTCCAAAGACATATGGGGTTGATTAATTAGATGTTGAAAATTGTTCCGTGATTAGGTTAGTGTGCATATGTAGAAGTTTTTTAGAGTGTTCAGTGACAAGCCAAACCTCTTTAACCTCCTGAGGTGTGAGATGTAGATTTCAGTGGGAAGAAAGGCTGGTGCAAATGCATGATGAGGTGCTTGGAACAATGTCAAGCCCAGTGAAAACCTGCATGAAATATCTAGAAACATGGGAGTTCAAGCTCAAACATTTTTATATGGATCTTGAGGTCCATCCTTTCCACTGGGGAAGTGGCAGGTGTTAGAGCATATTCTGGGCCTAGGGTGCCTAGCATTACTTCAGCAACCAATCTTTACACCTGAACATGGACTGTAGATTAAATTTGAAAAGCATCTCTGGACAATAGGTTCCTGGAGCTGTGAACTGCAGCTAATTGAAAAACCAGACAGTGTTGATTAACATTCATTTTGGGTTTCAGTAGTGTGGGTGCGAAGAAGGAGGTGTGAAAGTTGTATGTAATTTAAAGGAAGCACTGTAGATATTGTAAATATACCTGTAGAATTGTCCTTTGATTTTTAGCATACAAAACGTCACGTGATGTTGGGTCAAACAGGCCTCTTCCTCCGAAAGGGTCTCAATATGATGCCTGTTGTGTCCCATTTTGCCAAATAAAAGACTACTTCACATCGACCAGCAGCATCTCTCCAGTGACTTTGTTCACACTACAACAGCAGCCAACCCCATGTCAACAGGTGTGGACTCAACCAGGAAGCAACAGAGGATGACCTGGGTTTTCAGCAGCACACATACATGGAAGACACCCTAATCTTTACACAGCTAGAGATGTGAATGGAGCAGTGGCAGCTAAGCAACTGAGCAATTAATCCAGGCGTCTTGGAATTAAAAAGCTATTGATTCACTTATGCCCTTCAAAAAAGGAAATGTGCTGCCCTTCCCAATTTGACAAATATGGGATTCCAGAACCATAGGTGTGATTAACTCTTAACTGCCCTTTGAAAATTAGACAGATAGCTCGGACTCCAGATGAGGCCAACATGGTTTTAAACTAGTTCAGTTCAACTGCTGGGGGAGACGATCTTTACGTACTAAACCGTGACTAAATGATGGTATGTTCAGAGCCTGCTGAAGATGGAAGTGCCCTGTGCCAGCTGTGTTTACTGCTGATGTGAAACACCATCTGCACAATGAGCAACACACAAAATGCTGCAATAATTTAGCAGGTCAGGCAGCATCTATGGAGGGGAATAAACAGAGAGGATTCAGGCTGAGACCCTTCATCAGGATTTCATCTACACAATGAGGAAAGACTAGCTTTTATGGATCTTGAAGAGCTCAAGTTTAACATGTGTCTGCGAATCTCAGTGAGTCCATTGGGGAAGACAGGGCCCAGTGAGTCCACTGGGGGCTGGAGGCTGAAGACAACCTGTTCTGGGATTAGAGGACTGTGCATGTGCAGGGTGGGTGGGTGGGTACGAGGCTTGTTTCACTATTGTTGCTTTGTTGTTTGGTATATTCTGTTTTGTTGTGTTCTGTGTTGTTTTGTCGAGCATTTTGGATTTGCTATGTTGGCACCAGAATGTTTGGCGACACTTGCAGGCTCCTTAGATGTATTTCTTGTTAATGCAAATGTCATATTTCACTCTGTGTTTCAATGTACATGTGATAAAGAACTGTGAATCTGAATCTGGCACTTCGGAGTACCATTTGAATATAGTCTGTCACTCTCTGAACCTGTGGGTCAACTGCAGTCCTGGCAAATCCGGGTGTCCAAATTACTTGGCATAGATGAGAAGTTTCTACATGGATTGATCCAGAGAGCAAAGGGTGGGAGTAACCTATACCCCCACAGGCAGAACTGTCCAGGCCTGTGGGTGTAGTGTCCATAAAATACAGCAGAATTCTTTCACTACGGCCTGGGAAAACCCGAGGCTTTGGTTGCATTGCTCCTTCGAGAGCCGGATGCATCGATGTACCTCTCCGATCTCTTGGGGTTAAGCCCACAGTCCTTCCACCAAGCTCCCTCAGTCCAGATTTTGCTCCATTTCACTTTATACTGCTGTTGTCATTAGTTAACGTTGGTTCACTCCATTTACCATTCATCTCCATAGCTCTATTAATGTAGCAAGACAAGTAGTAAATGCCGTTAAAGGGGCAGAAAGAAAGTTTACAATTCTTGGGATCACATTAGAACTTCACTTAAAACATTAACTGGCTACTGCTTGATGTATCGTGAACTCACAGAACAAGGAACCAAAGCTGGTACTGGAATTGGCCAATGACTCTGCTTTGGACATAATGGGCTCCTTAATTGCAAACTCCTCACTTTCAACCTATTTCAGATCACAGCCCTATTCCGAAGGTACAACCCCACAACAAAGGGGCAGCTGAGTTGAGAAGTCAAAGAATCATAGAATTGATCAGCACAGCACTGTCCCTTTTAGACTACCTCGTCCGTGCTGGCAGTGATACCTATCTACACTAACACTATTTGTCTGTATTAGGCTTGTATTCCTCCACACCTTTCCTGTCTCCCTGTCAAAATACCTTTTAAACTTTGCAATTGAATCTGCCACTACCAGATTGTCCAGATAACTACCAGACTCTCAGTGAAAAGCTTATCCCTCAGATCTCTTAATAATTTCTCCATCACCTAAAACCCATTCCCTCGAGTTCTAGACTCCCCTGCCATGGGAAAACAATTCTGACTATCTATCCTATATATTCCACTAATAATTTTATAAACCTCAATAAAGTCACCCCTCAGCCTCCTACATTCCAATGAGAATAAGCCCAGCTAATTTAATCTCTCCTTATTACTACAGGCCTCCATTCCAGGCAACATCCTGTTGAATCACTTCTGTATTCTCTCTATTGCTACCATACACGTCCTGTAGTGTGGTGACCAGAACTGAACACAATGGCCAAAGAGCAGTCTAACTAATGCTTTACACATCTGCAACATGATATCTCAACTCTTATATTCAGTGATTCGGCCTACAAAATTAAGCACACCAAATGTTTTTTTCACCACCCTATCTACTTATTTGGATGGTAGGATGGAGTACTAATAATGGCTGGGGTCACCTGTCTCGTAAAGACACTGCCCAGAAGGCAGCAACGGCAAACCGCTTCAGTAGAAAAATTTGCCAAGAACAATCATAATCATATGCACCATGATTGCCCACATCTTACGACACAGCACATAACGTTGATGATATCTCCTTATTTTGCCACTTTTTGAGAGCTGTGGACTTGCAGTCCAAAGTCTTTCTGTATGTCGTTATCCTACTGTATATCAAAGCCATTTACTCTATTGCACCTTCTCTTACGATTCCTCAGAGTTCAAACATGATGTCCACAGAACAAGATGTCATAATGGAGAGACATCAGCAAACGTGCAGCAGCAGCTGTCCACCACAAGGTCCAAAGTTAGTAGGTTTGGAGCCAATCAGCTTGCAATATTGATTGTCATCTTCATGACGCTGACATTCACCTATAGTCCTTTCTTAATCACAGATGGCCGACTGTTCATTCAGCAGTGTGAAGCTAGTTTAGGGCACCATTAACAAACCTACAGGTTGATGCCTTTGAATCACTCGTGCTTTCCTATAATTATTTTGCCTATTCATGTTGTTAAGAGAGTGGGTAGATTTGTTGGGATTGTACCAACAAAATAGTTGTGGTTAATAGATTAAGAAAACAGAATAGAAATTCTCTGGGCTTTCTGTGCAAAGGCACGATGACAGCTTCATACTTGAACAGCAGGTTCTTCCACATCACCTGTAAGCTTGGACAATGTATTACTTGAACGGTTAGTCTCACAACTCCAGGGCCCTAAGTTTGAACATGCCTTCTGGTGCTATCCTCGTGGAGCTTGTTCGTTTGTTCTTCCATCCAGCTTCCTCCCACAGCCTCAAGGCATCCTTTTAGGTTAATTGCTTCCCAAAATTTACTCCTTGTGTGTGGCATGAATCAAAGGGGGAGCTGATCAACATGGGAGGGATAACTGGTTACAGGTTAAGGTGAGGGAGAATGGACTACTCTTCCTGGAGTTGCCAAGTATGGATGGGCTGAATGGTCTCCTTCTAGCCAGTGTCACTGATATAACTATCTGATCATAAAAATTACTTATTTATTAGACCCATAGAACACTACAGCACAGAAAACAGGCCATTCAGCCCTTCTAGTCTGTGCTGAAACATTATTTTGCTAGTCCCATTGACCTGCATTCAGTCTATAACCCTCCAGACCTCTCCCACCCATGTACCTATCCAATTTCTTCTTAAAGCTTAAGAGTGAGCCCACATTTACCACGTCAGATGGCAGCTCGTTCCACACTCCTACCACTCTCTGAGTGAAGAAAGTATATACAGAAATGACAGATTTTTTGTAATAAAGGAAGTTGAACTTCATTCCTTTGGGAAATAGACTTTAACTGTGGCAGCACTGAAGCTCACATACATATATTAACTCAAAAGCGAGAACTAAGCAAGTGCTTCCCAATGCTCTCTTCTTCTTCAGTGTGAACATTTGGAGGTTTTGGAGTTTGCAAGTTTGTTTCTTTTTATTTTTCATGTCAGTGGGGGGGGTGTGATGGCTTTTCTTTTCAACAACTCCTATGGTTTTTCTGCATTTCATGGCTATCTGAAGAAGAGGAATATTAGGGATGTATTTTACATGCATGCTTTGACAATAAAGTAAACCTTTGAACCTCCAAAACATAAAACTGAAACTCTGAATTTCACTAATCAATGAGGTTTCACATATCGTCGTCAAACATTATAACTTTCAGGAAATGAAGACAGAACTAATCAATCTGCCTTTCCCTTCTGCTGTGCCTTTTCGTAAAATCAACGTTGATCTGTGGCTAACTCTATGTAAATAAAATGCTGTGCAAAGGACTTTCATAGCTGGGCTGCCTAAGACATTTGCGCGGTACTCTATTTGTCAACATGGAGTGGAGAGCAAGATTGTACATCTGCTGGGAGCAAAAGATGTGGGGAATAGTGAGGGTGTAGAGCCACAGGCGGGGTGTGGGACAAGTGGCAGAAAAGGAGTGCCAGGGGCAGGGGATGGTGCAGGTGCAGGTGCGGGCACACCCACCCCTGAGACATCAGGCAAGGGCATTTCGTTCCAGACAATTAGTTTATTGATCATTACATTGTCAATGACAATTGTGCATGAGTAATAAGAGTAAATGTTGCTAGGTTACCCACAAACATTTTAAAAAGTTGAAGAAAAATATCAGAAAGTATCCCCTGGATCAGCTTGCTGGAGCTATTATTTATAGGATTGTTTGACGTGTCTGCCTGTAAAGGAAGCAGCTGGCCTTTTTACTCAAAGCAATTAATTGAAAGATAATTAGGTGGTTTTCTTCATAAGCCTAGCAGTTCTTCGATATCCCAAAACAATCGTAGTGTACAGCCCTACTGACCCAGGGTAGCAATTCACTCTTTCAACTTGTTGATTTGCCTTCTGCAGTTCAGCCAATCAAAATGAATAAAGCTGAACATCATGTTTACCAACTCCTTGAGTAATTCACCTTATTATACAATGTGTGCAAGGCTCTCATTGTTAATGTTCAATAGGCCCTGAGCAGGGAGGAATAGCTGGAAATGAATGATGAGAGATTTTTTTTGTTGCTCCAACATGAATGACTTGGGGGAGTTAAAGGTCTACAGATTGATTATTGCAAATATTCCAGATGTAACCGGTTCTCAATAATGAATTTCATTCTTCAGACTGTGTTTCAGAAAGTACTTTGGTTGGCAGCAATTACTAATATGTTTTGCATAACTGCACCTGTATTATTTTATGATTTCAGATTTATACTTATTAAGTTTATATTAGATTTATATTACATTTTATATTCAATTAGATTTATACTACATTATAGTAGCGTTATATAATCGTGGTTAGCGTGACAATATTACAGCTCAGTGCATGGATTTCAAGTTCAATTCCAATGGAGTCTGGAAGACATTTGATTTGGGATTCCTCCAGGTGCTCCGATTTCCTCCCACACTCCAAAGATATACCGGTTAGTAGGTTATTTGATCATTGTAAATTACCTTGTGATTAGGCTGTGGGAAAGTTATTGGAAGGTATTCTAAGGGACCAGATATACAAATATTTAGATAGACAGAGACTGATTCGGGTCTGCATGGTTTTAAGCACGGTAGGTCATTTCTAATCAATCTTATAGAGTTTTTCCGAGGAAGTTACCAGGGAAGTTGCTGAAACAAGGCAGTGGATGTTGTCGGCATGGGCTTTCGCAAGGCATTTGATGAGGTCCCGCATGGGAGGTTGGTCAGGAAAGTTTAGTCACTGGGCATTGAAGATGTGGCTGTAAAATAGATTGGACATTGGCTTTGTAGGAGAAGCCAGGAAGTGGTAGTAGATGGTTGCTTCTGTGACTAGTGGAGTGCCACAGAGACTGGTGCTGTGTCTGTTATAGTTTGTCATCGCTATCAACAATCTGGACGATAATGTGGTAAACTAGATCAGCCAATTTACGGGTGACACCAAGATTAAAGGTGTATGGAAAGTAAGAAAGACTATCAGAGCTTCCAGTGGGATCTGGACAAACTAGGAAAATGGCAGATGGAATTTAATGCAGACAAGTGTGAGGTGTTGCACTTTGGTAGAAACCAATGCAGGTAAGTCTTACACAGTGAATAGCAGGGCACTGAGGAATGCGGTAGAAAGGATCTGGGAATACAGGTCCATAATTCATTGAAAGTTGTGATACAGGTAAATGGGGTCATAAAGAAAGCTTTTGACATACTAGCCTTCATAAAGCAAATTACTGAGTACAGGAGATGGGATGTTATGTTGAAATTCTATAAGATTTGGTGAGGCCTAACTTGGAGTATTATGTGCTGTTTTGGTCACTTACCTACAGGAAAGATTAGATTAGATTAAACTTTATTGTCATTGTGCTGAGTACAGATACAAAGCCAATGAAATGCAGTTAGCATCTAACCAGAAATGCAAAGATTAGTGTTATTTACAAAATAACTGTGAATAAAAAGTAAGTGCTACGGCACACCAATATAAAAGTACTGAGACAGTACAATACGGGTGCAATACTCCTTAGCGCTGTGATGTGAGGTTCAGCAGGGTCACAGCCTCAGGGAAGAAGCTCTTCCTGTGCCTGCTGGTGCGGGAGCGGAGGCTCCTGTAGCGCCTACCGGATGGGAGGAGAGTAAAAAGTCCATGGTTAGGGTGAGATGCATCCTTGATAATGCTCTTCGCCCTGCCCAGGCAGCATTTATGGTAGATGTTCTCAATGGTGGGCAATTGGGTGCCGATAATCCACTGGGCAGTTTTCACCACACACTGGAGTGCTTTGCGGTCTGATACGGGACAATTGCCATACCACACTGAGATGTAGTTGGTGAGTATGCTCTCAATGGTACAGCGGTAAAAGTCCCTCAGTATCCTGGGACAGAGGTGAGCTTTCTTGATGTTCCACAGGAAATAAAGGTGCTGTTGCGCCTTTTTGATCAGGATGGAGGAGTTTAGGGACCGGGTAAGATCCTCGGAGATGTGGACACCAAGGAATTTGAAGCTTGATACACGCTCCACTACAGATCCATTGATGTAGATGGGGACGTGAGTGTGGCTCCTAGCATGCCTGAAGTCCACAATGATCTCTTTGGTCTTCTGGGTGTTAAGGGCCAGGTTGTTATCGGCACACCACGCAGCCAGGTGCTGTAGGCCATCTCGTCATCTCCTCTGATCAGGCCAACCACCGTGGTGTCATCTGCGAACTTGATTATGGAGTTAGAACCATGTACAGGTGAAAAGGGAGTACGGAAGAGGTGATAGAACCAGTCTCTCAAAGCACTTTGCAATGATGGGGTGAGTGCAACTGGGTGGAAGTTATTCAGGCCCATGGCAGTGGAATGCTTCAGCACTGGCATGATAGTGGCAATCTTGAAGCTTGTGGGGACAACTGCCTGGGCCAGCAACAGATTAAAAATGTCCATGAAGACCCCGGCCAACTGCCCCGCGCAGACTCTGAGCACACGGCCAGGAATTCCATCCGGACCAGCTGCCTTCCATACATTCATCCTGCTCAGGGTGGTGCACATGTCGGAAGTGGAAAGTAAGAGAGTCAGTTCACCAGGTGGGAGATCTGCTTTGAGGGTGACCTCCTTGTTCTCTCGGTCAAAGTGAACGTAGAAGTAATTGAGCTCATTAGGAAGGGAAGCAGAGCTGGAAGGGGGCACAGCAAGATGTGAATAATGTTGAAAGAGTACAGAGAAAAATTACAAGAATGTTGCTGGAACTGGAGGACTTGTGTTACAAGGAAAGATTGACTAGGTTAGGACTTTATTCCTTGGAACGTAGAAGACTGAGAGGAGATTTGATAGAGGTATACAAAATTATGAGGGGTAAATGCAAGCAGACTTTTTTTTTACTGAGATTGGGTGGGCCTACAACTAGAGGTGTTAAGGGTGAAAGGTGAAAAGTTTAAGGGGAACATGAGATGAAATTTCTTTACTCAGAGGGTCGTGAGAGTGCGGAACAGGCTGCCAGAGCAACTGGTGTAAAAAAGCTCAACTTAAAAGTTTAAGAGAAGTTTTGATAGGTACATGGGTAGTAGGGGTATGGATGGCTATAGTCTGGGGCCTGTTCTGTGCTGTATCTCTAAATATAAAGATTTTTTAAATTATCATGAATTGACTTAATACCTTTTGGAATAGGTTCACCTTGACTGTTCAAATAATCAGTGGAGGTGACTAGATTGAGAAAATGTTCAAAGACTCCAAACTTGAAAAAAACAATCTTAAAAGACAACTTCCTACCATTTAATAATACACATAAAACAAAATGTAACCATGTAAACAAAATGTATACACCCTCTTCCATAATAATCTAAGTATTTCCCAAAATGCTTTCCAACTAATGACGTACTTTGAAGTGTAGTCATCTTGTATCGTTGGGGACGTCCCTTCACAAACGACAGTAAGTTAACACATCAAAGATCCACTCAAGTGATTTAGTCAATGAATAATGTTAGGATACCACAGAAACACAGAAATTCAAAAATGGATCATTTACCTCCATCAGCATGGATTTGTCTGACTATCTCGGCCGACAGTGCAGCAGCCTCTAAATTTGCACACGTCTCTTTTATATTTCTTTCCTTTTCTTTTGGCTGGAAGTTTGGCCACAAGAGTTAACAACACAGTAGGTAACTTCATAAACACACAATAGGTAGGGTAACATACACAAAATGCTGGAAGAACACAACAAATCAGGCAATATCTATGAAAGGGAATAAACAGGTTTTTCAGGCAGAGAACCTTCATCAGGACTTCCAGCATCTGCAGAATCTCGTGGTATTTTCTATCCCAAACATGAGAAAACCTGCAGATGCTGGAAATCCAAAGCAACACATATAAAATTCTGGAGAAACTCAACAGGCCAACCAGCATTGATGCAAAAGAGTGAACAGTTGGCTCATGTCTTGATGAAGGGTCTCGGCCCAAAATGTTGGCCATTTACTTTTTCCATAGATACTGCCTCGTCTGTTGATTTCCTCCGGCATTTTGTGTGATATTTTCTATGCTGGTTAAGTTTCAATGATCATTGAACAGGTTGCAGGACCATGCATCTTACTGGTTATTCCAGATACGTATGCTCTACTGAAACATGCTGTGCAAAATAAAAGGTGTTTACATTTTTCACCTATTTATTGATATAATAGGAAAGGTGTGGTGCAAATATTCTTCTTTCAGTAAGGGTCAATAAACTTTGCAGAATCAGGTAGCATGTTGTCTGTGTAGGAATTTTCTTTTACCTTGTTCTTTTGTTGAAAATTTTGCATGTCATATCTATCTGGGGTATATTTTTGGAATAGGCAGGCAGTGATCACTGTAAGACTTTTAAGTACTCTGGGGAGTCATGTTTACTTCTTGTTGAAAAACTGAAATTTCATTGCATTTTGTAAACACAAAATGATCAGCAGATGCTGGGGTCAAAGCAATACTCACAACACGCTGGAGGAACTCAGCAGGTCGGGCAACATCCGTGGAAAAGATCAGTCAACGTTTCGAGCCGGAACCCTTCGTCAGGACTGTAGAGGGAAGGGGCAGAGGCTCCATAAAGAAGGTGGAGGGAGGCACAACACCTCCTTTATAGGGCCTCCCCCCACCTTCTTTATAGAGCCTCTGCCCCTTCCCTCTACAATCCTGACAAAGGGTTCCGGCCTGAAACGTTGACTGATCTTTTCCACGGTCATTGCATTTTGCAGCTCACCCATAAAATCATGGTTTTAGACATGACCTTTAGCCCCACCAATTGATCGGTTCATCCATGTCACAACCACTATTAAAATCAATCACCATCTTTGTGCTTCATTCATCCAACCAATCAGCATGGGGACATGAGAAACTTCAGAATGAAGAGTTGCTCTGTCATTGTCCTCTAAGAATGGAGCTGGCTGATTTGTGGTAAATTGGTTTAAGGTTTATGAAAGTTGGGCTTGTAATCTTCCTCAAAAAGGAACAAGTGCAGTCATGACATTTCATTCAATGTGGTTTGCTAAAGAGGGAGAAGAGGGAGAAGACACAGCATATTGCACAAGCTCAGGTGTAGTTTAAAGCAATTGTTCAGGTCCCCAAGCTTTCATATTACTCAGTACATCAACAAATGACTAACATCACTTCATGGCAAATCTCTGATGAAAAATGAAGGAGATAACATAGTTGTGAGAACTGCAGGAATCAGATCACCTATGTAATGGAGTAAAAGCAGTATCAAAGACACAAATGAATATGTCTGGAATTCTTTCTAAACTCTTTACATTTCCTCTGGCAATACAAGGAAACATCTCCCTCTTTTATGTTATTAACAACTGTGCTGATTGGACTGCTTGGAGGCACTTTCCATTCACTTCTGCCTTTTAGTGTGTGTCAGTTAAAAATGAACACAATGTTAACCTACTCTGAAAGACACTCATTATCTATTGTTTGCGATTATGCAATAGAAATTCTGTGTAAAGTTAGAGACACAATCATATCCAGCTGTGACAGGGCCTGCATGACATTACTTCCTATAAGGCAAAACTTAACAGCATAAGTGGCAGCCATGCTTCACTGCCGGTGTGCTCATCAGCTTTTAGGCACACTTTGAAAGGGAGAGTAAAACTAAACCTGTGTGAATTCCCACAGCTTCTGATGACCCTGTGATCTCTGTCTTGGAAAACGTTGTCAGAATATCTTTCAAGTTGGTGAACACTCACAAGGCGTCAAGTCTAATGGTACCTAGCAGGGCTCTGAAAACTTGTGCCAACCAACTGGCTGGAGTGTTCAAGAACATCTTCAATCGCTCACAGCTACATCAATATGCTTCCACCTGCCTCAAAAGGATATCAATCATTCTAATGCCCAAGACAGCAGGGCAAACTGCCTCAACGACTATTGCCCGGTAGCACTCAGGTTTACCGCGATGAAGTGCTTTGAGAGGTAGGTCATAGTTAGAATCAACTCCTGTCCGGGCAAGGACCTGGATTCGCTGCAGTTTGCCTATCCCCACAACAGATCTACAGCGGATGCCATCTCATTGGTTCTCCACTTGGCTTTGGAAAACCAAGGCAATAGCAATACAGATGTCAGTGCGATCTTTATCAATTCGGTGTTCAGCACTATCATCCCCTCAGTATTAATCAAGAAGCTTCAAAACATGGGCCTCTGTACCACCCTCTGCAAATGAATCTATGACTTCCTCATCAGAAGACCTTAATCAGTGCAGATTGGAAATAACATCTCCTTCTCAATAATAATCAACACCAGTGCACTTCTCTTCCCTCATGTCCAGATAGCGAGGCGCAGCTCAAACGTCATCTCTAGCTTCACCGATGACTCATCTGTCATCTCAGATGTCAATGAGGAAGTGTACAGGAGTGAGACAGATCAGCTGGTTGAGTGGTGTTGCAACATCAATGTCAGCAAGACCAATGAATTGATTGTGGACTTCAGGAAGGGGAATATGGGAGAACAAGCACCATTGCTCATTGAGGGGTCAACAGTGAATGAGCAGCTTCAGGTTAGTGTAAAGCTATTGCATCACCAGCGGCCTGGGTTCAATTTTGCCGCCGCCTTTAAGGTGCTTGCACGTCCTTCCCATGACTTCATGGGGTTTTCCCCAGAGGCTCTGGTTTCCTCCCATATTCCAAAGACACGCGGATTAAGATTAGTAAAATTTAAGCGTGTTATGTTGGCACCAGAAGTATGGCAACAGTTGTGGGCTGCCCACAGCATATCCTCAGATTGTGTTGGTCATTGACAACAGGTTTCAATGTTTTGATGAACAGGTGAATCAGAATCAGAACCAGGTTTATCATCACCGGCATGTGTTGCGAAATTTGTTAACTTAGCAGCAGCAGTTCAATGCAATACATAATATTGAAGAAAAAAAATAATAATAAGTAAATAAATAAAGCAATCAATTGCAGTATATGTGTATTGAATAGATTAAAAATCGTGCAAAAAACGGAAATAATATGTATTTAAAAATTGAGGTGGTATTCAAGGGTTCAATGTCCATTTAGGAATCGGATGGCCGAGGGGAAGAAGCTGTTCCTGAATCACTGAGTGTGAGCCTTCAGGCTTCTGTATCTCCTACCTGATGGTAACAGTGAAAAAAGGGCATGTCCTGGGTGCTGGAGGTTGTTAACAATGGTCTCTGCCTTTCTGAGACACCACTCCCTGAAGATGTCCTGGGTACTTAGTAGGCAAGTACCCAAGATGGAGCTGACTAAATTTACAACTCTCTGCAGCTTCTTTCGGTCCTGTGCAGTAGCCCCTCCATACCAGACAGTGATGCAGCCTGTCAGAATGTTCTCCATGGCACATCTATAGAAGTTTTTGAGTGTATTTGTTGACATACCAAATCTTTTCAAACTCCTAATGAAGTATAGTCCCTGTCTTGCCTTCTTTATAACTGTATCAATACGTTGTGACCAGGTTAGATCCTCAGAGATCTTGACACCCAGGAACTTGAAGCTGCTCACTCTCTCCACTTCTGATCCCTCTATGAGGATTGGTATGTGTTCCTTTGTCGTACCCTTCCTGAAGTCCACAATCAGCTCTTTCGTTTTACTGACTTTGAGTGCCAGGTTGTTGCTGCGGCACCATTCCACTGGTTGGCATATCTCACTCCTGTACGCCCTCCCGTTACCACCTGGGATTCTACCAACAGTGGTGGTATTGTTAGCAAATTTATAGATGGTATTTGAGCTATGCCTAGCCACATGGTCATGGATATAGAGAGAGTAGAGCAGCGGACTAAGCACACACCCCTGAGGAGCACCAATATTGATTGTCAGCGAGGAGGAGATGTTATCACCAATCCACACAGATTGTGGCCTTCCGATTAGGAAGTCGAGGATCCAATTGCAGAGGGAGGTACAGAGGCCCAGCTTCTGTAACTTCTCAATCAGGATTGTGGGAATGACAGTATTAAATGCTGAGATATAGTCGATGAACAGCATCCTGACATAGGTGTTTGTGTTGTCCAGGTGATCTAAAGCCATGTGAAGAGCCATTGAGATTGCATCTGCCATTGACTTATTGTGATGACAGGCAAATTGCAATGGGTCCAGGTCCTTGCTGAGGCAAGAATTCAGTCTAGTCATGACCAACCTCTCAAAGCATTTAATCATTGTCGGTGTGAGTGCTACCGGTGATAGCCATGAAGGCAGCTCACCTTATTCTTCTTAGGCACTGGTATAATTGTTGCCTTTTTGAAGCAAGTGGGAACTTCCGCCCATAGCAGTGAGAGGTTGAAAATGTCCTTGAATACTCCCACCAGTTGGTTGGCACAGGTTTTCAGAGCCTTACCAGATACTCCATCGGGACCTTCTGCCTTGTGAGGGTTCACTCTCTTTAAAGGCAGCCTAACATCGGCCTCTGAGACAGAGATCACCAGGTCATCGGGCGCAGCAGGGATCTTCACAGCTCTATTTATATTCTCCCTTTCAAAGCATGCATAGAAGGCATTGAGTTCATCTGGTAGTGAAGCATCGCTGCCATTCATGCTATTGGGGTTCGCTTTGAAGGAAGTCATGTCTTGCAGACCCTGCCAGAGCTGTCGTAAATCCGATGCGGCCTCCAACCTTGTTCAAAATTGTCTCTTTGCCCTTGAAATATCCCTCCACAAATCATACCAGGTTTTCTGGTACAGGCCTGGGTTGCAAGACTTGAATGCCACAGACCTAGCCTTCAGCAGGTGATGTACCTCCTGGTTCATCCATGACTTATGGTTTGGGAATGTACGGTATGTCTTTGTAGGCACACACTCATCCACACAGGTTTTAATGAAGTCGGTAACAACTGCAGCATACTCACCCAGGTTCGAAGATGAATCCCTGAATACAGTACAGTTCTCTGATTCAAAGCAGTCCTGTAGGTGCTCCTGTGCTTCCCTTGTCCAAACCTTCATGGTCCTCATTACTGTTGTTGCAGTCTCCAGTTTCTGTCCATACTCAGGGAGTAGAAGTACAGCCAGGTGTCCAGACTTCCCGAAGTGAGGGCGTGGAATAGCACAGTAGGCATTCTTGATGGTGGTGTAGCAATGGTTCAGTGTGTTGCTTCCTCCAGTATTGCAAGTGATGTGTTGATGGTAATTGCTTAGTGATTTTTCAGACTGGCCTGATTAAAATCCCCCAAAATGATAGTGAAGGCATTAGGATGTGCTGTTTCATGCATGTTGATCCCATTGCTCAGATCATTTAAAGCCTGGTTGACACTGGCCTGAGGTGGAATGTAAACTGCTGCCAAAATAACCCCAGAGAACTCCCATGGTAGGTAAAAAGGATGGCAGTTTACTGCTCGATATTCCAGGTCTGATGAGCAGAATTGGGACAGCACTGATATGTTGTGAACCAAGAAGAGTTCATCATGAGACATACTCCTCCATCTCTGTTTTTGAGAGACTTTATAGATCTATCCTTAAAGTGTATAGTAAACCCATCGATCTGAATCGCTGTATCCGGTATGGGAGGGGTTAACCAGAATTCTGTGAAACAAAGGACACACACGGTCCTAATGTCCCTCTGATTCAGCACCCTAGCTCTGACATCATTGATTTTATTCACCGGAGACTGCACGTTTGCCAGCAAGATAGTTGGTATTGTGTTTCCTTAAATGCACATGCATCCCCGACCTGCAGCCATGCTTCCTGAATGGAATCCTATGAAGACAAACCTGTCCACAATCAGTATTTTTTCTGTCAGTTTTAAGGAGCAATAGTTCATTTAAACACATTAAGACAGCTTTGTTGACTGTACTGACCTTGGAAGCAGTTGTGCATCTTGGCTGTATCAGGCTGAAACGAGAGTATTTAATCGTATCTATTGAGAGTTCTGCTGCTACACCAGTCACCCCTAGGCACCCCAGAAGTGACAAATAAAGATAATCTTTTTTCTTCTTTAAAAAAATTCCCGGGCATCAATATCGCCAAGTATCTATCCTGGGTCCAACACGTTGAAGCAATCCTGAGGAAGGCTCACCAGTGGCTGTATTTTACAAGAACTTTGAGCAGATTTTGTATGTCACCCAAGACTTTATTAGGTTTCTATAGATGTGTGGTGGAGAGCATTTGATTGGTTGCATCACCACCTGGTATAAAGCCTCCAATGTGCAGGATTGATAACGGCTGCAGAGGGTTGTAGATCAGCAAGCTCCATCATGAGCACAGTCCTCCTCACCATTAAGAGCATCTTCAAAAGGGAGTTCCTCGGGAAGTCAGTATTCATCATTAAAGACCCTCACCATCTGGACATGCACTTTACTCATTGCATCCATCAGGAACCTGAAGACCAACACTCAAGGTTTTAGGAACAGCTTCTATTCCATCGTCATCAGGCTTCTGAGTGGTCCATGAAATCATGAACTCTACCTTGATATTCCTCTTTTGCACTGTTTACTTAGTGTAACTCTTGATGATGTTTACATCTTGCACAGTACTTCTACCACAAAGTCAGTTAGCTGAATGGTGTCGCAGCAACAATCTTGCACTCAATGTCAGCAAGACCCAAGAGCTGACTGTGGACTTTAGGAAAGATACAACGAGGGAACAGAAACCAATCCTCATAGAGGGATCAGAAGTGGACAGAGTGGCAACTTCAAGCTCCTGGGTTTCAATATCTCTGAGGGCCTAACCTGGAAGCGACATATCGATGCAGCTATAAAGAAGGCAAGACAGCAGCTATGTTTCATTAGGAGCTTCAGGAGATTTGTTTTGTCAACTAAAGCACTCAGAAAATTCTACAAATGTGCCATGGAGACCATTCTGACTGGCTCTGACTGCATCACCATCTGGTATGGGGTGTGGGGGAGGGTTACTGCGCAAGATTAAAATAAGTTGCAGAAGCTTGTAAAATTAGTCAGCTCCATTCAGGGTATGAGCCTTTGTACCATGGGACTTCTCTGGGGTTATTCTGGTAGCAGTTTACATTCCACCTCAGGCCAATGTCCAGCAGGCTTTAGATGATCTGAGCAATGGGGTCAACATGCACGAAACAGCGCACCCTAACATCTTCAGCATTGTTTTGGGAGATTTTAACCAGGCCAGTCTGAAAAACTCACTAAGCAATTACCATCAACAGATAACTTGCAGTACCAGGGGAAACAACACACTGGACCATACTGGACCACTGTTATAATACTATCACGAATGCCTACCATGCTATTCCATGCCCTCACTTCGGGAAGTCTGATCACCTAGCTGTATTTCTACTCCCTGAGTATAGGCAGAGACTGGAGACTGCAACACCAGCAGTGGGGACCAAGAAGGTTTGGACAAGAGAAGCACAGGAGCACCTGCAGGACTGCTTTGAATCAGAGAACTGGACTGTATTCAGGGATTCTTCTTCAAACCCGGATGAATATGCTGCAGTTGTTACTGACTTCATTAAAACCTGTGTGGATGAGTGTGTGCCTACAAAGACTTACTGTACATTCCCAAACCAAAAGCCGCGGATGAACCAGGAGGTACATCATCTGCTGAAGGCTAGATCTGTGGCATTCAAGTCTTGCAACCCAGGCCTGTACCAGAAAACCTGGTATGATTTGCGAAGGGCTATTTCAAGGGCAAAGAGATAATTTCGAATGAGGTTGGAGGCAATATCAGATGCACAGCAACTTTGGCAAGGACTGCAAAACATGACTTCCTACAAAGCAAAACCCAATAGTATGAATGGCGGCGATGCTTCACTACCAGATGAACCTAACGCCTTCTATGTACGCTTTGAAAAGGAGAACACAACTATAGTTGTGAAGATCCCTGCTGCACCTGACAATCCTGTGATCTCTGTCAGAGGCCAATGTTAGACTGTCTTTAAAGAGAGTGAACCCTCACAAGGCGGAAGGTCCCAAATGAGTACCTGGTAAGGCTCTGAAAACCTGTGCCAACCAACTGGCGGGAGTACTCAAGGACATTTTCAACCTCTCACTGTTACAGGCAGAAGTTCCCACTTTCTTCAAAAAGGCAACAATTATACCAGTGCCTGAGAAAAATAAGGTGGGCTGCCTTAATGACTATCACCCGGTAGCAATCACATCTACAGTGATGAAATGCTTTGGAGGTTATTCATGACAAAACTGAACTCCTGCCTCAGCAAGGACCTGGACCCATTGCAATCTGCCTATCGACACAATAGGTCAACAGCAGATGCAATCTCCATGGCTCCTCACTCGGCTTTAGACCACCAAGGCAACACAAACACCTGCGTCAGGATGCTGTTCTTCGACTATAGCTCAGCATTTAATACCATCATTCCCACAATCCTGATTGAAAAGTTGCAGAACCTGGGCCTCTGTACCACCCACTGTAATTGAATCCTCGACTTCCTAGCCAGAAGACCACAGTCTGGGAGGATTGGTGATAACATATCCTCCTTGCTGATGGTCAACACTGGCGCACCTCAGGGGTGTGTGCTTAGCCCACTGCTCTACTCTGTATATACACATGACCGTGTGGATAGGCATAGCTCAAATACCAACTACAAATTTGCTGACGATACAACCATTGTTGTAGAATCTCAGGTGGTGACAAGAGGGCATACAGGAGTGAGATATGCCAACTAGTGGAGTGGTGTCGCAGCAACAAATTGGCACTCAACGTCAGTAAGATGAAAGAACTGATTGTGGACTTCAGGAGGGGTAAGACGAAGGAACACATACCAATCCTCATAGAGGGATCAGAAGTGGGGAGAGTGAGTAGCTTCAAGTTCCTGGGTGTCAAGATCTCTGAGGACCTAACCTGGTCCCAGCACATTGAGGTAGTCATAAAGTAGGCAAGACCGCGGTTATACTTTATTAGGAGTTTGAAGCGTTTTGGCATGTCAACAAATACACTCAAAAACTTCTATAGTTGTACCAAGGAGAGCATTCTGACAGGCTGCTTCACCGTCTGGTATGGAGTGGCTACTGCACAGGACCAAAAGAAGCTACAGAAGGTTTAAAATCTAGTCAGCTCCATCTTGGGCACCAGCCTACAAAGTACCCAGGACATGTTTAGGGAGCAGTGTCTCCAGTGGCGGCACCAGAGATTTTTTCTTGCTGGTGCTACGGAGGGGCTGAATGATTCAGTAATGGTGCTGAGGGATACACTGTATTCGCAAGGCCAGACGTGTGGCGTTAAAAAGTCAGTTTCAAGCATTATGTGCCTACTGTAAATGCCTCTATTGATTCACAAGCAAAAGCAATTGATAGATCTAATATAGAAGTGAACTGTTGCAGTGTCAACAGCATCAGAGACAACCTGGGCTACACGGAGCATAAATAAAAAAATCAAACAGAGCATCTGAGCAACAGCGGACAACGTGAATCATGCACCAATCCTGCAATCAGCGTCAAATGCATGCTTTTCAACTGAAAAACACAAGATGAACCCACTGCTATTCGCATTACGTAGATAGCAATGCCAAAAGATATACCATTATTAAAGTCAAATAAGGCAAACAACAGATGCAAGGCTTTACCAGGAGTTGGACAAATCGTACTCTGACCATGCAATACCTCAATTAATTCAAATATTGAATTTAAAACAAAAATCAACAGAATCACCGCTTGGAAGTCTAAGCAAAACAAGTAGGCTTAATAACAGTAAATGTAATATTTTAGGATCTGCAGGAAACATAAGGACTATGGGGTATCCACCACAAAATAATAATAATAATCAGCATTAGTCTTAGCCTAAATTTTTAAAAAATCAACTGCACTCACCATTGATGTTTTCAGAGAAGCACAATCCGTCTGTTGTTGTGATTGGTGGCGAAAGCATCAGTGATTTTCTGGATGTCAAGTGCTTTGGTCCTCCGGCTGTTTATGGCCAACAGGGCCAAGTTGCTGTTCCGAGCATCACTGCTGCGATTCCTTAGGTAGTTTTTGACGCGTCTGAGGCAAGAGAAACTCCGTTCGCATGAGGCAGATGTAACAGGCAGAGTCAGTGATATGCAGATTAGTTTGTATAAATCTATAAATGCATCGTGGTAGGGTCTCATTAGAGCTAGAAATTCCACTGTGTCATTCACTGTCTGTCCTTGCTTTTGTTTTGTTTCCAGCAGACGCCGAACCTGATGTAGCTCTGCAGTCAGGTTCACTTCAGTCACTCCATTGTATTGGGCCATTGGCCAAAGACAATTCTTGTCTAGGAAGAACTTGTGTTTGGGACTCAATGCTGAGACTCCAGTCAGAACATCCCCAGTCTCAATTGAGAACCGTCTTTTTATTTCAGTCAGAAGTCTGTCTATAACTGGATAGAAACAGTGGTTGCAAAGGTCATCAGAGGATGTGACAGGTGTGCGTTCAGTTTGGGCCTCAACAACAAAATCATGTAGGCAACGGGGTGGCTGGGCCTGTCTCCTTTCATGTATTCTGCTCTGTATACCAGCCTTGACGCACAGGTCCCTAGCTCTTGTCTGAATTTCACTCCATGATCCCTCTCCCCGTTTTGCTGAGAGTGCATCGAAAACAGACTGAGCCAAGTCCACAGCGGATGAAAGCTCCAAACTGGGAGATTGTAGCTGGTCTGACATGAACTTGGTGACTCGGAATAAATCCTCAAACAGAATGAGAAGTAAAGCAAACAGCTCGTCAATCAGTCCATTTAAAGCTCTGGCCTCCATTTTCCTCCGTGCATTTGGTTGACCCATAATATCCTGTAGTGTAGCTAGAATGGCAGGGAGTGATTTCCTTATAGCCCACAAAGCTGTATACTGCCATGCCCAATGTGTATCTGACAATTTCTTCAACTCCACGGACTGTGCAGTTGATTCCAGTTCTCTCTGTTTCTTCATGAAAAGATCGTGGGCAACAGAGTTTGAAAAGAAGTTGTAAAGCAGCTGCACAGTTTCAAAAAACTCACCCGCCCGCTTGTTGTACATTGCTCACAATATCCACTAAAACAAGGTTAAGTCTGTGAGCATGGCAGTGTATATATAATGCCTGCAGGACCTCTTTCCTGAACCTCTCTTGTACCCCGTTATTGCACCTGGACATCACTGCCACCCCATCATAACACTGACCTATACACGCGTTCTTATCAATAACACACTGGGCGAGTGTCTGTTCAATGCTTTTAAGAAGCGACTCTGCGTCCAACCCTTCTGCTGGAGAGAAGTGCAAGAATTCTTCAAGCACTGTTTCGTTATTCAAATACCGCACCACCACTGATACTTGCTCCTTTTTACTCAAGTCTTTACTTTCATCCACCACGCTGGCAAAATATCCAGCCTCCTTGATTTATGCACTTATTTAGACGTCTGACCATATCTGCCATAATACTCATAATTTCATTTTGGATATCGTGATGGGTGTTTTTTGCATTTCCAGGATTGTCTTCTATTTTTCTTTTTAGCTACAGTCTTATCAAACTTCCCAATTACACTGAGCAACTCAACAAAATTTCCCCTATTGCCAGATCCATCATTCTCCCGGTGTCCTCGCTGGGCAATGCCTTGGCACGCAGTATAGTGTAGAGACTCAACCACTGCTCACATATACTCATGATTTTCTTGGACAATCTTTGCATGACCCTTATCAAGCATGTTTCCCAATCTTGAACCGTCTTGTTTTCTCAATCTGAATTTGGCCCATGCCTCCATAGCAAACTTATGAGCTGCACTTACATGGTGGATTTTGAAAGGTGTTGTAGCTTTCCGCCAGGTGCGGTAACCGGTGACAGTGAAGGTAGACTCAGAATGGAACCCATGTCCTCCACACAGGAAATGCCTGCATGCGAAGCAGAATGTAGCATCTTTTGCGATTGAATATTCCAACCAGGAGTACAGGTCAAACCAGCTATGAATACTCCTTTGCTGATTGCCAAACCGTTGCGAAGGGTACTCTTCCAATGCTGGCTGACGGGGTCCTTCCTCAGGCTGCTGGCTAACATCGCTAACAGTATTTCCACTCGCACTAAGAGCAGCTTCATCCACGTTCTCTTTCGAATCCTGCTCCATTTCTTGTTCCTCTGCTTCGCCCTCACGCTCCTTCGATGAACTGCTGTCGTCCTCATCCCCACTTACTTCTTTCTGCATGTCACTTTCAATTAAGACAGGCTCAGGCTGAGACACCACTGATTCCTCTGGCTGAGGTCGTTTTCTGATTAAAAATCGATCCATTTTTCACGCCAGCCAAAATAATGCATTTGCCAGGCCCACACTCGCTTGTAAAAGCACAATGTGTGCGTGCAGCTTCCGTTAGTCTCGCGAGACCACGGATCTGCGCCTGGATGTATACTATCAATCTCTGGCGTGAGTGAGAGTGAGTGATGTCACCACCTTAAGTGACCTTAGAGCAGCTTAACTGATCTGAGGACCGCAACAGCAAGACATTGACAACGGACGAATACGCAGAAGTGTACAGTGGATCTGAGAGAGTTTATAACTTTATTGCTACGTGGGTGCTATGGTAATTGGGGGTGCTGTTTCACTAGATCAACTGGAGAAACAAGCTGTATTCAAAACTATACAGAGAAAGCAAAGCAGCTGCAGTTAATTTCTTGGTGGTGCAATGGTGGTGCTATTGCAATTTCTGCTGGGGCTATAGCACCAGCGAGCACCACCTTAGCGCCGCCCCTGAGCGTCTCAGAAAGACAGCGTCCATTATTAAAGACTTCCAGCACCCAGGGCATGCCCTTTTCTTACTGTTACCATCAGGTAGGAGGTACAGAAGCCTGAAGGCACACACTCAGTGATTCAGGAACAGCTTTTTCCCCTCTGCCATCTGATTCCTGAATGGATTTTGAAGCTTTGGACACTACCTCACTTTTTTTAATATACAATATTTCTGATTTTCCACATTTTTAATAATCTAGTCAATATACACAATTGATTTACTTGTTTATTTATTATTATGTTTTATTTTATTTATTATTTTTTTCTCTCTCTGTCTGCTAGATTACGTATTGCATTGAACTGCTGCTGCTAAGTTAACAAATTTCACATCACATGCGGGAGATAATAAACCTGATTCTGATTTTGACCTAAGACTTCTTCAAGAAGTGGTGCCTTAGGAAGGCAGCGTCCATCATTAAGAATCCCCACCACCCAGGACATGCCCTCTTCACACTGTTACCATCAGGAAGGAGGTACAGAAGCCTGAAGGCACACACTCAGTGATTCAGAAACAGCTTCTTCCCCTCTGCCATCCAATTTCTAAATGGACATTCAACCCCTTAACACTACCTCACTACTTTTTTATTTCTTTTTATTTGCACCACTTATTTTAAGTTAACTATTTAATAGACCTATTTCTACTTAATTTAGTTTTTTCTTTAAATTTATTCATCATGTATTTCATTGTACTGCCGTCGTAAAGTTAATGAGTTCCATGACAAATGTCGGTGATACTAAATCTGATTCTGATTCTGAAAGTCACAACATATATCAGTAATAATAAAGTCAAGCCTAATTCTGACATACTAATACTCAAAAGTTTGAATTTGTTCACACTGATGAATTGTGGATGTCCTATTCTCCCAAAGGCAAGGTTTTCTGTGCTTGACAGAATTACCAGATTTTCATGTTCACACTCAGGCACAATGGGCCTAATGACTTATTTGTGTTGTATTGTCCTCTGACTCAAACTTACAATAAAAGGAATTTCATAGTATTGCGCAAAAGTTCACAAGGTGTGTTCATAGGCACTGAAAGGCACATAGTTTGTCATTCCCATTATTTGCAAGTGAATCATTCTGTCAAAAGCAAAATACTTCTGTTGGAATTTTCTTTACACCTATTTATGCCTCACGGGTCTTTCTATGGTTTGGAGACAAACAGAGAGAATTTCTTTCAAGCGTGCACGATTAATGTCAGCCAGAAAGAAGTAAGTATACTCTGCATAAACATTTCAAAATGGTTTATACTGCAAACACTTTCACTGGAAAAATCATTGAAAGACCAATGAATGATTTATTAAAATATGTTGTAATGTACAATTGGCCTATTTATCCTGTAGTAAGAAACTACAGAAGTTTCCATACCTTCTGAAAGTAAGTAACCAAGCCGCACTTAAAGTGAAATGATTAACTGTCCAATTTAATTAAGCGCCGTAGATTCAAGGCACATTCATCGGGGAGGACAGGCCAACCATTAAGTGTACTATTGTTTTTACTGAGATAAAAGGAAGCCCGTGCATTTCCAGAATCACTTGACCATCTTTTGTAAAATTAATTTTTGCAAAGAGAGCTTAATGTATTGTTCTACGATTCTTGAAAGCTGAAAGAACGGACAGCACAAACACGACAAAATCTGCCGATGCTGAAAATCCAAAGCAATGTACACAAAATGCTGGAGGAAATCAGCAGGCAAGCCAGGCAGCATCTATGGAAAAGAGTAAACAGTTGACCTTTCAGGCTGAGACCCTTCATCAGGACAGACTGCAATACCTTAATAGCTCTACATACCTCCATGGGGGTTTTAACAAAGGAAATCAAGGGAAGGCAGGGGCGATCTTTTCTTGTGATACACAACGTTCCTACAAGGACAAGTTTATGAGGTGTGAATGGAAGTACTTAGCTGAAAGGATCATTGTCCTGAGTTTCACTCTCAGGACATGCCTTCATTGTAAAACAAGGTTTTGTAACTTCTCAAGAGCAGCAAATCTAAGTACACCTTTCAATACCTAACAAGATCATATCTGCAAATGCTGGAAATCCAAGCAACAGACACAACATGCTGAAGGAACTCAGCAGGCCAGGCAGCATCTATGGAAAAGAATACAGTGGACGTTTCAGGCCGAGACCTATTGGAGGGTGTGCTCTTATTTTTATGGATGCTGCCTGGCCTAATGAATTCCTCCAGCATTTTGTGTGTATGTGTTGCATACCTTTTAATATCTCCAACTCTCAACATATTTTTTCACCCATAAATCCACCACACTGAATGTTTTCAGTTTGTCAACTACAGGGGCACAGTTCTCCATTTCTTCATGTAATCTAGTGCGTAGTGTATTCCAGTATGTTGGTTTTACAGATAATCTTGGGATTATAGTCTAGGGAGTTTTACATGAGTGGTGGGCAAATTGAGAGGATTCTTAGAGGCAATGAGTATTTGGAGAAGCATATTTGATTGGGGATAGTAAGCGTGGCTTTGTGAGGGACAGATTGTGCTGCAGGAGCCTGATTGAGTTCTTTGAGGAAGTGACAAATCAAATTGATGAAGGTAGATTAGTGGATGTGGCATACAAGCATTTTAGTAAGGTGTTGGACAAGGTTCCCCATGGTAGATTCATTCAGGAAGTCAAGAGGCATGGGGTCCGTGGAAACTTGGCTGCTGACAGAAGGCTGGGGGTGGTAGTAGATGGTATGTATTGTACCTGGAGGTCTGTTTCTAGTGGTCTTCAGCAGGGTTCTGTTCTGGGACCACTGCTCTTTGTGATTTTTATGTATGACTTGGATGAGGAAATGTAAGAGTAGGTTCATAAGTCTGTAGATGACATGAAGATTGGTGGTGTTGTTGCTACTATAGAAGGTTGTCATAGGTTACAACAGGACATTGACAGTAAGCAGAGCTGGGCTGAGAAGTGGCAGATGGGGAGTTCAGTCCAATGATACACTTTGGAAGGTCAAACTTGAAGGCAGGGTAGAAGGTTAGTGGGACCAGGTCCATACATCCCTCAAAGGTGTCACACAAGTTGATAGGGTGGATAAGAGGGTATATGGAGTGTTGGCTTTCAATAGTCAAGGTACTGAGTTCAGGAGCTATGTCCTAACATTCCAGCTCTATAAATCTCTGGATAGACCACACTTGGAGTAATGTGTTTAGTTCTGGTCACCTCATAATTGAAAGGATGTGGAAGCTTTAGAGAGTGTGCGGAGGAGATATACCAGTATGCTGTCTGAATTAGGAAATATGTTTTACAAGGAAAGGCTGAGAAAGCTAGGATTTTTTTCCTTTAGAGCAGGGAATCCCAACCTTTTTTATGCCATGTACCCTTACCATTAACCAACGGCTCTATGGACCCCAGGTTGGGAACCATTGCTTTAGAGCAAAGGAGGATAAGGGGCAACTTGATATGAATGTCTTAAATTACAAGAGATATAGATTGGAGGGTAGTATAGGGAGATGATAGAGATCGGCTATATACACTAACAGTGGTAAGCCTATGGAACACACTGCCAGGGCTGATGGTAGAGACATTAAGGACATAGATACGTACATTAGGGCTAGTCAGCAAGGTTTCCTTAGGTTAAATCTTGCCTGACAAATCTCTTGGAATTTTTTTGAGGAAATAACAAGCAGGATAGGCAAAGGACCAATGGATGTGGTTTACTTGGAATTTCGGAAGGCACTTGACAAAGTGCAGCACATAAGGCTGTGAAACAAAATAAGAGCCCATGGTATTATAGGCAAGACATAAGCATGGATAGAAGATTGACTGACAAGCAGGAGGCAAAGAATGGGACTAAAGGGGACTTTTTCTGGTTGGCTTCCAGTGAGTAGTGGTGTTGTGCAGAGATTGGTCTGGGTCCACTACATTTAATGTTATATGATAATGATTTGGATGATGGAATTGATGTCTTTGTGGCCAAGTTTGCAGTCCATACAATGATCAGTGGAGGGGCAGGTAGTGTCGAGGAACAAGGGAGTTTGCAAGAGGACTTAGACAGATAAGGAGAATGAGCAAGAAGTGGCAGATGGAATAGAGTATAGGGAAGTGTGTAGTCATGCAGTTTTGTAGAAGGAATAAAGGCATACAGCATTTTCTAAGTATGGCGCAAATTCAGAAAGCAGAGGTGAAAAACGATTTGGGAGTCCTTGTGCAGGATTCCTTAAAGTAGTGGTCGCCAACCTTTTTAAGCCCAAGATCCTCTACTTCGGCCTTAGTGAAAGGCAATATCTACCCACTAAATCACTTAGAGAAAAGAACAACTCAGATTGTATTTCCAATTTGAGGCCTTTTATTTGAGCTAATTGTTTTTGAATTACATAAAATGTTTTTGTCAAACCTTCAAATTAATTCAACCAAGAAAACACTGTAACTAGCATATCAAACAGGCCATAGCTATCTTTCTTTAAGAATATTACAATACTTCATACCTTTTGTAGTAACTTCTACTTTGAAAAAGGACCAATCAACAACTTCATGTCCAAAGGAACAACTTTATCTGGGACGGCAAAACCAATGCGGTGGAGGGGCTTATACACACATGCACAGAAAAGACCAGAAGTAAAACCTCGCAACCCTGGAAACAACCTCTGTTTACAAACAGCTTTCCGTAGCGGGAGTATTGCTATATTACCATTATCCTAAATGATATTAACTTATCTTTATAATGCTCACATTACAACACTTATCCCCCTTTAAATTCCAACATTCCCCAAATGTAAAAGAACTAGGAAACAAAAAACAGTGGTGTCATTATCTTGCCTACCTCTGAAACTTATACAAATGTCTCAGTAACAGTTTACCAAAACAAAATACCTGAAAAACGTGGCCGATTCAACATTCAGTCCAACAAAGGAAACTGTCCATTCAAATATTCAGTCTGTCAGCAGGTTTGCGAGGGTGCTGTGCTGCAACAGATGAAAATTATGAAATCTAAATACAGGAGCTGTCTTGCTGATAGGGTTGCCAACTTTCTCACTCCCAAATAAGGGACAAAAGTAGTAGTCAAATACAGGACACTTGTGTTTACCCCGAGGAAGACTACCATGGCCATGAAGCTTTGCGTGGGCACCTGTGTGCGCATGCGTGTACATGCCAATTTTTTTCTACAAATTGGTTTTGGCTTAATCTTCCCAAATCTGTTAAGTGAAACTACACTGTACATACATTATTCCTACTTTATATAAGCTGTGTATTTATCATATCATTCCTGCTTTTACTGTATGTTAGTGTTATTTTAGGTTTTATGTGTTATTTGGTATGATTTGATAGGCTATTTTTTGGGTCTGAGAATGCTCAATAATTTTTCCCATATAAATTAATGGTAATTGCTTCTTCGCTTTACGCCATTTTGGTTTATGAATGGTTTCATCGGAACACTCTACCTTAGCGGGGGAAATACAGGACAAGGGTGGTCCCATATGGGACAAACCAATTTAGCCCAATATATGGGATGTCCCGGCTAATACGGGACAGTTGGCAACCCTACTTACTGACAGACACCTCACAGGCTGTCTCAAACTGGTTGTCTGCAGTTATGAGCCAAATTTCAGGGAACTAGCAGAAAGTATTCAGCCCCAGCCATCACACTGAGTGCAACAGTCAATTTTTATTCATTTATTTTTCGTGTTGAAATAAAATTAAATAATGAAACATAGATTTAAAGGTGTTGTAATGTGAGCATTATAAAAATAAGTAATACTAATTATGATAGTACAAACATTTCCAGGTTGCGGGGTTTTACTTCCAGTCTTTTCTACCGCGGTGCATGGCGGGGGAGCTATACACATGCGCACTGGGCAGAAAGAACGGAACTAACATCCCGCAAGCCGGAAGCAATCTCTCTTTACAAACAGCTTTCAGTAGCGGAAGTACTGCTGTATTAAAATTTTCCTAATTAGTATTACTTATTTTTATAATGCTCACATTACAACAGTATTTATGTATTTAGTTTTCATTTTTTTCAGGATCTACTGGGAAAGTCTCAAAGATCGACTGGTTGATCGTGATCGACCGGTTGGCGACCATTATCCTAAAGGGTGACTGCAGGTTGAGTAAGTGAGGAAGGCATATACAATTTTGCAATTATTTCAAAAGGACTGGAATATAAGAACAAGGATGTAATGCTGAGGTTGTATAAGGCATTGATCAGATGTACTTGGAGTATTTTGAGCAATTTTGGGCCCCTTATCAAAGGAAGGATGTGCTGGCACTGGGGAGAATCCAGAGGATGTTCACAGGAATGATCCTGGGAATGAAAAGTTTAATGAACGAGGAGTTTTTGATGGTTCTGGGCCTGTACTCGCTGGATTTTAGAAGAATGAATGTGGATCTCATTGAAACCTACTGAATATTGAAAGGCCTAGATAGAGTGGATGTGGGGAGGATTATTTCCATTATTGGCAGAGTTTGGGACCAGAGGGCACAGCCTCAGAATAGAAGGATGTCCCATTCAAACAGAGATGTGCTGGAATTTCTTTAGCTAGATAGATAGATACTTTATTGACCCCAAAGGAAATTACAGTGTCACGGAAGAATTACGAGTGCATAGATATACGAATATTAGAAGAGAAGCAAGAAAGATCAAAAATAAGTTACCTTAAAAATAAGATATACAAGATTTATAACTCAAAGATTACAAGATCACTTCCCCAGCAATAGGTTGACTCATTATAGAACCTGATGGCTGAAGGTAGGAATGACCTCATATAGCACTGTTTGAAGCAGTGCAGTTGTCTTAGATTTTAACTGAAAATGCTCCTCTGATCAGCCAAGGTGGCATGCAGGGGGGTGAGAAACATTGTCCTAAATTGCCAGGATTTTCCAGAGGGCCCTTTGCTCTATACCAACCTCCAATATGTCTAGTTTGACTCCTATAACAGAGCCAGCCTTTCTAATCAGTTTATTGAACCTATTGGCATCACCCATGTTGATGCCATTGCCCCAGCACACCACTGCATAGAAGATTGTACTGGCAACAACAGACTGGTAGAATATGGGAAAGAGAGGCCTGCATACTCCAAAGGACCTCAGTTTCCTCAGAAAGTAGAGGTGACTCTGGCCCTTCTTGTACACAGCCTCAGCACATCTACATCCTCACCATCAATAGTAACAGAAAGTAGTGCAGGCTTGGTCTTCCTAAAGTCCATCACCATCTCCTATGTCTTACAGATGTTGAGCTGCAAATGATTCAGCTTGCACCATTTGACAAAGTCTTCCACCAGGGCCCTGTATTCATCCTCCTGTCCTCCCTTTATACATCAACTACTGCTGAGTTATCAGAGAACTTCTGCAGATGACATGAGTCAGTGTTATATCTAAAGTCCAAGGTATAAGGAGTAAACAGGAAGGAAACCAGTACAGTCCCCTATGGGGCCCCAGTGCTGCATACAGCCATGTCTGACAAACATCTCTGAAGCCGCACAAACTGTGGTCTGCCAGTCAGGTAGTCCATTATCCAGCCATTAGCCAGAGGGTAGTGAATCCATGAAATTCATCGACATAGTCAGCTGTGAAGGCCAAGTCATTGGGTGTAGTTAAGGTGATAGTTTCATGATTAGTAAGGGTATCAAAGGTTATGGGTAGAATAGGGTTGATAATTAGTCATGTTCAAATGAAAAGCAGATTCAATGGGCTGAATGGCCTAATTCTGCTTCAGTATCTCAGACCCTTATGGACATTTAAGAGACTCTTAGATAGGCACAAGGATGAAAAAAAATGGAGGGAGAGCGAAGTGGGAGGGAGGGGTTAGATTGACCTTAGAATAGGTTAAAATGCTACCTCAACATTGTGGGCCAAAGGGTCTGTGCTGTGTTGTACTGTTCTCTTGTCTATTCTACCTGATCTGTGGTCTGGTGTCGCAGCAAGGGTTTTTTTTACAGACATGATGATTCATCGAGTATGACAACTACTCTCAGAAGCATAGAATGGAAAGTATCTCGTGAGCTAAAATTAAGATTATATCAAATTATCACTGGGGCTCCTCGGCTGTGCATGAATGCTTTTCTTTTTCTTTACAAATTGAAAGGTGTGGTAGAAACATTGTGCTTCCTTGCTTGTGAATATATTTTTTGAATAACCTTGGCAAATATAAATATTTTAGGGCATTCCTTGTTTCAGTCAGGTCAGCTCAGACACCTATCATCCAATTCAATGGTATCAGGTAGTTTTAATTCAGCATGGCAACAAGCTAGTACCCCTGGTATGCATAGCTACCAAGATTCTTGGGGCAACAAAACAATGTAGTTGGTGGTTTAAAAAATCTGGTGCCAATGTGAAAATTTTATGAACTCTTCAGACCAGCGAGGGGCACCCGGTAGCGACAGGTCCCCATGCACCTGAACGTCATTCATCTGAGTTCATTAGAGTTGTTTACTGACCGCATTTATTATTAAGCGGTCACTGTGTCTTTTGTGACACTCATTAATGTGAATACAGTTTCCTTATGCATCTTGTTCTTAAGCAATTAGTTTTAGATTTCAACCCGTACGGATTTCCTGTGTTTAATGTACTATTTAAGGTTATTCTGGACTAGTGCTCATCACTGGGTCCTGGATTCAAGTTATGCGTGCTCTAATGCCAAGTAAGCGAGCTCTCAGTTTGATTATTCCTTGTATTATTCTCCGAATAAATCTTCAAAGTTAATTTCTACTATCAAATCCTGAGTTTACTCTGTACCTGGGTCCGTTCCTCTGACGATCATTACTGAAACATAAATGATATATCTTCTTTTTTAAAGTTTGAAGTAAATTTATTATCATCAAATCACTGTCACCATATACAACCCTGACATTCGTTTTCTTGTGGGTGTGCTCAGTGATTCCAAAATCAACACTGGAATCAATGTAAGGCAGGTAAATGACCAATGTGCAAAAATCAACACACTCTGCAAATACATACAAAAGGAAAAAAAATAAACAAATAAGCAATAAATATCAAGAACAGGAGATGACGTTCTCGATCTTCAATCTCCTCAATGCTATTTATTTACTCTGAACCAATCACATTCAATGTGTATTTATTTTAAAGAGCAGTTCAAAGAAATTCCTTACTGTGCTGACTTACCAGCGTAATTTTGATAAGGTTGATAAATTCATGTGGAACGGGCAAAGAGCTTGATTGACAGCAGACGTGTACATCCCAAGAGCAAGAAGAAAAATAACCCATTTATATTGCAATATAGCATGACACAAAAACATATTCTCCAGTAATCTTATCAAACAATGATACAGAGAAACTGGGATAGATAAACTGTTCAGTCAAAGAGATAAGTTTTGGAATGCAGCTTAAGTGGGAAAAGGAAGGTCCCAAGGCAGAGAAATTTAAAGAGGGAATTCCAGAGTTTATGATCAAGACACCAATAAGGGATTAAGCCAATACAGGGCCAAGATTGTTAGAACTGGAAGGGTGCAGAATCTGAAGCTTATTTGGCAACAGATGATTACTCTGGTTAAAAAAAAACTTGTCTAGATTTGGAATTAAAAGGAACAGCTTTTAAATTGAGCCTTTGATTGAAAGAGAGCCTGTATACAAGAGGAAGTGAAGGGCAAAAAGTGAATAGGCTTCGCCAACACGAGGAATTCCGCAGATGCCGGAAATTCAAGCAACGCACATCAAGGTTGCTGGTGAACGCAGCAGGCCAGGCAGCATCTCTAGGAAGAGGTACAGTCGACGTTTTGGGCTGAGACCTGACGAAGGGTCTCGGCCCGAAACGTTGACTGTACCTCTTCCTAGAGATGCTGCCCGGCCTGCTGCATTCACCAGCAATTTTGACATAGGCTTCGCCGTGTGTTTTGAATTATCTCTTTTCTAAAGCTAGTAGAAGTGCATTGGGATAGCGATCTAGGTAATTAAATATGAATGAGAATGTAGAGGAGGCCACATCAGGAGCACCGGACACAATAGGCCACCCCAGCAGATTCGCAGGTGAAGAGTTGTCTCATCTAGAGCCCTGAGTGGAGCTGAGGGAGGAGGTGAATGGGCAGGTGTAGCACTTAGGCCATTTTGCAGGATTAAGTGCCAGGACGGAGATGAGTGGCGAGGGACGAGTGGTCAAGGAAATCATGGAAGGAGCGATCTATGTGGAAAATGTGGGGGGGGAGGGGTGCGGGATTGAGGTGACAGTAAAGATATGCTTAGTGGTAGGATCACTCTGGAGAAGGCAGAAGTTGAGAGAATGATGTGTTGGAGGCAGAGGCACATGGGATGGAACGTAAGGACAAGAGGAACTATCACTATTAAGGCGGCAGGAAGATGAGGTGAGTACAGATGTTCGGGAAATGGAGGAGATCCACATGAAGGCAGCATCAATAGTGGAGGAAAGGAAACCCCATTCTTTGGAGAAGGAGGACACCTCCGATGCCCTGGAAACAGATGTGGTGGAGCCGAAGGAACTGGATAAAGGGAACAGCATTTTTCCAGGAGATAGGGTGGGAAGAGCTATAATCAAGATAACCATGGGAATTGGTAAGTTTATAAAAGATGCCAGTTGATAGCTTGTCTCCAGAGATGGAGACAGCGAGATCGAGAAAGGGGAGGAAGGTGTTAGACATGGACCAGTGAATTTAAGGGCAGGGTGACAAAGTTGATGAGCTCAGCATGGATGCATGAAGCAGCAACAATGCAGTCATCAGTGCGCGGGAGGGATATTGGGGAGTATTAACAGAGAAGGCTTGAAACAGGGACTGTTCTACATAGCCAACAAAAAGGCAGGCATAACTGAGCCCATGTGGGTACACATGGCTACCTCTTGAGTTTGGAAAAAGTGGGAGAAGCCAAGGGAAAAATTGTTGAGGCTGAGGACCCTTTCTGCCAGATGGAGGAGGGTGGTGGAAGGGAATAGGTTGGTTCTTTAGTCAAAAAAGAAGCAGAAAGCTTTGAGACCTTCTGGACAGGAGATAGAAGTGTAAAGGGACTGGACATCCAAGATGAAAATCAGAATCAGGTTTATTATCACCGGCATGTGTCGTGAAATTTGTTAACTTAGCAGCAGCAGTTCAATGCAGTACATAATACAGAAGAAGAAGAAGAAGAAATAAATAAATAAATAAATAAATAACAACAATAATAATAAGTAAATGAATAAATAAATAAATCACAGTATATGTATATTGAACAGCTTAAAAATCATGCAAAAAAACCAGAAATAATATATATTAAAAAACTGAGGTAGTGTTCACGGGTTCAATGTCTATTTAGGAATCGGATGGCAAAGGAGAAGAAACGTGGCTGCACGAGGACATACCCGACCAAAACGTTTCTATGGAGGGGTTCCAGACTGTTCGGGCTGACCAGAAGTGCACTGAGAGCGGTAAGCGTAAAGGAGAGGGGGCTTGCTGTTCTGGTTAACAACGGATGGTGCAATCCTGGTCATATTACGATCGAGGAACCTGTTTGTAGCCCGGATATTGAACTTTTTGCTGTTGGACTCCGGCCATATTCCACCAAGATGCAACACTGGGCATCATGGGAGGTTGTTCCTGCCTGTGGCCATCGAACTTTGCACCTCCTACCGTGGAGGGTCAGACACCCTGACCCAATAGGTTGGTCCTGGACTTATTTCCACTTGGCACAGTTTGCATATTGTTGTTTGATTGTTTGTGGTTTTTGAATTGCTATATTTCTGCTCTATTCTTGGTTGGTACAGCTGTAACAAAACCCAATTTCCCTCGGGATCAATAAAGTATGTCTATGTCTAAGTCTATGTCTGTTCCTGAATTGCTGAGTGTGTGCCTTCAGGCTTCTGTACCTCCTACCTGATGGTAACAGTGAGAAAAGGGCATACCTTAGGTGCTGGAGGTTGTTAATAATGGACGCTGCCTTGAAGATGTCGTGGGTACTTTGTAGGCTAGTACCCAAGATGGGGTGACTAAATTTATAACCCCCTGCAGCTTCTTTCGGTCCTGTGCAGTAGCCCCCGCCCCATACCAGACAGTGATGCCGCCTATCAGAATGCTTGCCATGGTACATCTATAGAAGCTTTTGAGTGTATTTGTTGACATACCAAATCTCTTCAAACTCCTAATGAAATATAGTAGCTGTCTTGTCTTCTTTATAACTGCATCGATATGTTGGGACCAGGTCCTCAGAGATCTTGTCACCCAGGAACTTGTAACTGCTCATTCTCTCCACTTTTGATCCCTCTATGAGGATTGGTATGTGTTCCTTCATGTTACCCTTCCTGAAGTCCACAATCAGCTCTTTCATCTTACTGACGTTGAGTGCCAGGTTGTTGCTGCAGTACAACTCTACTGGTTGGCATATCTCTTCTGTACGCCCTCTTGTCACCACCTGAGATTCTACCAACAATGATTGTATCATTAGCAAATTTATAGATGGTATTTGAGCTATGTCTAGCCACACAATCATGAGTATAGAGAGAGTAGAGCAGTGGGCTAAGCACACACCTCTGAGGTGCACCAGTGTTGGTTGTCAGCAAGGACGAGGTGTTATCACCAATCTGCACAGATTGTGGTCTTCCGGTTAGGAAGTTGAGGATCTAATTGCAAAAGGAGGTACAGAGGCCCAGGTTCTATAACTTCTCAATCAGGATTGTGAGAAGACCATACCATAAGACCATAAGACAAAGGAGCAGAAGTAGGCCATTCGGCCCATCGAGTCTGCTCCGCCATTTTATCATGAGCTGATCCATTTTATCCTATTTAGTCCCACTGCCCCGCCTTCTCACAATAACCTTTGATGCCCTGGCTACTCAGATACCTATCAATCTCTGCCTTAAATACACGCAATGACTTGGCCTCCACTGCTGCCCGTGGCAACAAATTCCATAGATTCACCACCCTCTGACTAAAAAAATTTTTTCGCATTTCTGTTCTGAAAGGGCGCCCTTCAATCCTGAAGTCATGCCCTCTCGTACTAGACTCCCCCATCATGGGAAACAACTTTGTCACATCCACTCTGTCCATGCTTTTTAACATTCGAAATGTTTCTATGAAGTCTCCCCTCATTCTTCTAAACTCCAAGGAATACAGTCCAACAGCGGACAAACATTCCTCATATGTTAACCCTCTCATTCCCGGAATCATTCTAGTGAATCTTCTCTGTACCCTCTCCAATGTCAGCACATCCTTTCTTAAATAAAGAGACCAAATCTGCCCACAGTACTCCAAGTGAGGTCTCACCAGCACCTTATAGAGCCTCAACATCACATCCCTGCTCCTATACTCTATTCCTCTAGAAATGAATGCCAACATTGTATTCGCCTTCTTCACTACCGACTCAACCTGGAGGTTAACTTTAAGGGAATCCTGTACGAGGACTCCCAAGTCCCGTTAAATCTCAGAACTTTGAGTTCTTTCCCCATTTAAATAACAGTCTGCCCATTTATTTTTTCTGCCAAAGTGCATAACCATACACTTTCCAACATTGTACTTCATTTGCCACTTCTCTGCCCATTCTTCCAATCGATCCAAGTCTCTCTGCAGACTCTCCGTTTCCTCAGCACTACCAGCCCCTCCACCTATCTTCGTATCGTCAGCAAACTTAGCCACAAAACCAGCTATTCCATAATCCAAATCGTTGATGCACAATATAAAAAGAAGCGGCCCCAACACTGATCCCTGTGGAACACCACTGGTAACCGGCAGCCAACCAGAATAGGATCCCTTTATTCCCACTCTCTGTTTCCTGCCAATCAGCCAACGCTCTATCCACGTATGTAACTTTCCTGTAATTCCATGGGCTCTTATCTTGTTAAGCAGCCTCATGTGTGGCACCTTGTCAAAGGCCTTCTGAAAATCCAAATATACAACATCCACTGCATCTCCCTTGTCTAGTCTACTGGTAATTTCCTCAAAAAATTGTAATAGGTTTGTCAGGCAGGATTTTCCTTTAAGGAATCCATGCTGAGTTCTGCCTATCTTGTCATATGCCTCCAGGTACTCTATAACCTCATCCTTGACAATCGACTCCAGCAACTTCCCAACCACCGACGTCAAGCTAACAGGTCTATAATTTCCTTTTTGCTTCCTTGCCCCCTTCTTAAATAGTGGAGTGACATTTGCAATCTTCCAGTCTTCCGGAACCATGCCAGAATCTATCAACTTTTGAAAGATCATCGCTAATGCCTCCGCAATCTCCACAGCTACTTCCTTCAGAACACAAGGGTGCATTCCATCTGGTCCAGGAGAATTATCGACCTTTAGCCTATTCAGCTTCATGAGTACTTTCTCTGTCGTAATTGTGACTGCGCACACTTCTCTTCCCTGCCACCCTTGAGTGTCCGGTATCCTGCTGTCTTCCTCAGTGAAGACTGATGCAAAATACTTGTTCAGTTCCTCTGCCATCTCCTCATCTCCTATTACAATTTCTCCAGTATCATTTTTTATCGGTCCTATATCTACTCTCACCTGTCTTTTACTCTTTATATACTTGAAAAAGCTTTTAGTATCCTCTTTGATATTATTTGCTAGTTTCCTTTCATAGTTAATCTTTTCTCTCTTAATGACCTTCTTAGTTTCTTTTTGTAAGGTTTTAAAGACTTCCCAATCCTCTGTCTTCCCACTAATTTTTGCTTCCTTGTATGCCCTCTCCTTAGCTTTAACTTTGGCTTTGACTTCTCTTGTCAACCACGGTTGCATCCTTTTTCCACTCAAAAATTTCTCCTTTTTTGGAATATACCTGTCTTGCACACTCCTCATTTCTCGCATAAACTCCAGCCACTGCTGCTCTGCCGTCTTTCCCGCCAGTGTCTCTTTCCAGTCAACTTTGGCCAGTTCCTCTCTCATGCCACTGTAATTTCCTTTACTCCACTGAAACACCGACACATCAGATTTCAGCTTCTCTTTTTCTATTTTCACAGTGAACTCAATCATGTTATGATCACTGCCTCCTAATGGTTCCTTCACCTCAATCTCTCCAATCACCTCCGGTTCATTACACAATACCCAATCCAGTACAGCCGATCCCCTAGTGGGCTCAACAACAAGCTGTTCTAAAAATCCATCTTGCAGACATTCTACAAATTCTCTCTCTTGAGATCCGGTGCTGTTATTAAATGCTGAGCCATAGTTGATGAACAGCATCCTGACATAGGTGGTTGTGTTGTCCACGGTCTAAAGCAGTGTGAAGGGCCATTGAGATTGCATCTGCCATTGACCTATTGTGGCGATAGGCAAATTGAATTGGGTCCAGGCCCTTGCTGAGGCAGGAGTTCAGTCTAATCATGACCAACCTCTCAAAGCATTAGTCAATAAGGCAGCCGACATTATTCTTCTTAGGCACTGGTATAATTGTTGCCTTTTTGAAGCAAGTGGGATCTTCCACCCGTAGCAGTGAAAGGTTGAAAATGTCCTTGAATACTCCCGCCAATTGGTTGGCACAAGTTTTCAGAGCCATTACCAGGTACCCCATCGGGACCTTCCACCTTGTGAGGGTTCACACTCTTTAGAGACAGCCCAACATCAGCCTTTGAGACAGAGATCACAGGGTCATCAGGTGCAGCAGGGATCTTCACAGTTGTAGTTATATTCTCCCTTTCAAAGCGGGTAAAGGAAGTGTTGAGTTCATCTGGTAGAAAAGCATCACTGCCATTCATGCTATTGGGTTTCGCTTTATAGGAAGTAATGTCTTGCAAGCCCTGCCAGAGTTGTCGTACATCTGATGTTGCCTCCAACTAGTCAGCGCCAGAAATTGAAAGTTACTGGGAAGATCAAGAGGGTGAGAAGTATTGTGGATGTAGGTGGGAAGGAACTGAACCAAGGGGGTTCAATCCTCAATTATACATTTTGTTTTCAGAATACATTGTTTCTGCTATTATATTCATTCACTTGAATTGCAAACATATCTTCTTTACAAAGGTCATGCTGTTTACTTCACACTTCAGTGTTATATATTCATCTTATAATATTGGGTGCATCAGTTAGGCCTGAAATCTAGAATATTGTGCAAATAATTTATGTTTGACTATAAGTTCATGCTGCCTGCTTGTTATAAGGAATTCAGAAAACACCCAAACCTGACCAGATAATTGAGTGACTTGCAAACTCAGCAGTGGGTTCAATACTCAAGAGTAACTTGCAGCAGTTACATTAGCCTACACTTAACGTTATCCTAAACAGTTCATTGTCTTCCCTCCCAACATATAATGGCTGCCACTTACAAAATGGAACAGTTACTCATCTCACCACCTCCTGAACCTGTCAAGAAGGGCAAGAGCAACAGGTACAGGAGAACACCACCACTTGCAGTTTCCACCCCAAATCACACAACACCCGGATTCAGATATTTTGCCAGTTTGGGCAAAATTGAGACATTGTGGTTATGCCAATCTGTTAGTAACACATGGGCAGAGACTGTAATTCTGGGGTGCCCTAATGCTGGCAATCAGTGTCTCGGTTTTCATGTTAGGGACATGAACTCATCCCTGTCACCCATTTCGTTGGACCTATCCTGAACCCATCATGTAACTGTGATTGCAAAGAAAACACGACAGCACCTCCACTTCCTCGGGAGCCTGTGAAGATTTGACATATCATCAAAAACCTTGGCAAACTTCCATCGATGTGTGGTGAAAAGTGTGCTGACTGGCTGCATTATAGCCTGGTATGAGAATATCAATGCCTTTGAGCGGAAAATACACAAAAGGTAGTGGATTTGGCCCAGTATGTTACGGGTCAAACTCTCCAAACCATCGAGCACGTCTGCATGAAATGTTACCGTAGAAAAGCAGCAGGTGCCTCAGTTCTCCCACCACCAGGTTCAAGAACAGTTACTACCCCTCAGCTATCAGGTTCTTCAACAAAAGGGGATAACTACACTTATTTAAGGACTCTGTTATATTGTTATTTCATGCTCGTTATTTATTGCTATTTATTTATATCTACATTTACACAGTTTGTTTACAGTTAACAGTTCCTGCTGTTTACAGTTTACAGTTAGATTTGTGAAGTATGCCCACAGAAGAAAAATGTCAGGGTTGAATTTGGTGACATATATGTACTCTGTTAATAAATCTTAGTTTGAACTTTGATCTGCTACTCAGGGACAAATCTGCACTTCCACTATTTAAAGCATCATTCAAAAACCTTTTTTAAGTGGCAAGGATCACACAGCAGGCTTCGCCCAACATAACAAGAATTTTAAAGTGACCTTCAATCATTTAGTAACCCCGTAACGGAAACCCTATAACTCAAGATTCTCACATTTCCCCATGAGTCTCGTGAAACTACCACTTCAAATGTTTCTACATGCGGAATTTCAAGGTCAAATAGCTTATTTTATGTACATTTATTAGTTAAGTGTAACTGTTTAAGTATAATTGTGTTCATTAGCAAAATGCATGAATGACATAATGCACCACTAGGGTTTCCTTGACAGCAGCGCTGGGTTTGATGTTGGTTGTCAGGACTGTGAGTAAATGAGTAATGTGCCCAGTCCAGGAGAGTGGGTCGGTGTTGTTGCAATACAGGTTTCTCTCCACCATCCGAAGGTAGAGCGTTCCTATGAAACAGTTCGTAAGCCGGAACATCGTAAAGCGAAGAAGCAATTACCACTTATTTATATGGGAAAAATTTGTGAGGTTCGCAGACCCAAAAGTAACCTACTAAATCATGCCAAATAACACATAAAACTGAAAATAACAGTAACATATAGTAAAAGCAGGAATGATATGATAAATACACAGCCTATATAAAGTAGAAATACTTCTCTACAATCATTGCTTGCGCTGTTCTCCGTAGCGAAAATCTCACATAAGCGCTCTCGGCAAAAACACGGCACAAGTGCTCTCAGCAGAAACACTCTCCAGTAACCTTTAAGCTATGAAGCTGCCAAATCCTACCAAATAACGCATAAAAATACACAGCCTATATAAAGTAGAAATAATGTACTTACGGTATAGTATCACTTACCGGAATTGGGAAGACAGCGCCAAGCTGTCTGATGATGGTGCGTTAGGCTGAGTCGTCAGAGGTTGGGGTGGTGCAGTGGCCCTCACCCTCTGGGCAGCAAACCGATACCGATCTGCGAAGCATGCAGGGGTACAGTGGTGGCCAGGACGCACCCAGCACATCTTTACGAAAAAAGCCGAAATAAACAAGCTAATTAATTAGGTGCCGCCCGGCACGTAGATGTCGGCCCAGATCAGAGGCAACACAATCAGCAATTGGGGTGATGGGACACTGGGGTGTCATCTCATCGTCGTCTGTTTCCATCAGGGCAGGCAGGTCATCTTCTTCTATGCCTGCCTGCCTCGATGTCGAAGGTTGAGGTTCGTCGTCTGCTGTGGCTGATGTGGAAGGCTTGAAAAATAACAGTATGCTTGACTGCTAGCCTCGCGCATTTTTCTATCATACAGTTCTTTGTAAGCACTCAAATATACCCTCAACTGACATACCCTTTCAAAATTAAAATTAAAGTCGTACTTTATCATTGCAGCAAAAATCTCACGCAGTTGCTTCACGTTCAGTTCCTGGACAACTTCACTTTCGGTCTGTTCGCTACTGCATTCGGTTTCGATTGTTAGTCATAGTCATAGTCATAGTCATACTTTATTGATCCCAGGGGAAATTGGTTTTCGTTACAGTTGCACCATAAATAATTAAATAGTAATAAAACCATAAATAGTTAAATAGTAATATGTAAATTATGCCAGGAAATAAGTCCAGGACCAGCCTATTGGCTCAGGGTGTCTGACCCTCCAAGGGAGGAGTTGTAAAGTTTGATGGCCACAGGCAGGAATGACTTCCTATGACGCTCTGTGTTGCATCTCGGTGGAATGAGTCTCTGGCTATCTGGTTATCCTTTCCTCTTCCAATTGCATCAGCTCTTCATCTATCAGTTCTTGGTCATGGGATGCCAAAACCTCTTCAACATCATCTTCATCAACTTCCACAAGTCAAACTCACTTTGTCCTTGCTTTGTTCACCACGATTGAAATGCTTAATTATGTCTAGTTTTATGCTAAATGTAACACACTTACGAGCTCTTTTAGGCTTTTCCGATACCTTAGAACTCATCTTGCTAACGGCTGCTTACAAGCACGCGTTTAAACAATGCCGGCTAGAATGCAGTTCCGAATCCAGGGGAGCAGCGGCTGCTCGGGGTGTGCGCTGCTTTTTTCGTAACAGTGAAAACACCTTTTGTTAGCGAAAACAGGTAATTAATGTAGGTCTTTCGTAATAGTGAGGTTTCGTAAAGCGAACGTTCAAAAAGCGGGGAACACCTGTATCAGCAAGCTCTTGGAAGTTCCAGTACAGGATGCCCTAAAACTTTCAGAAACAGAAAGATTCCATGTTGTCCTACAAAAGTACTGTACCGAAGGGGCTCAGCCCGAAATGTTGACTGTACTTTTTTTCCATAGATGCCACCTGGCCTGTTGAGTTCCTCCAGCATTTTGTGTGTGTGTTGCCTGGTTAGGACCCTGTCCATCATGGGTAAAGTCCTCCCCACCATTGAGCACTCAACCTCATACACCTACCTTCTCGCCATATCCTTTGATGCCCTGAGTGATCAGAAAATGATCAACTTCCGCCTTAAATATATGCACCGACGTGGCGTTCATCACAGTCTGTAGCAGAGTATTCCACAGATCTACTACTCTCTAGCTAAAAAAAATTCCTCCTTACCTCTGTTCTAAAGGGTCATCCCTCAATCTTGAGGCTATGCCCTCTAGTTCTGGATATCTCCACCATAGGAAACATCCTCTCTACATCCCCCCGTCTAGTCCTGTCAACATTCGGTAGGTTTCAATCAGTTCCCACCCCCCTAGCATTCTTCTAAATTCCAGTGAGTACAGGCCCAAAGCTGCCAAACACTCCTCATATATTAACCCCTTCATTCCCGGAATCAACCTTGTGAACCTCTTCTGGACTCTGTCCAATGACAAAGCATCCTTTCTGAGACATGGGGCCCAAAACCGTTAACAATACTCTAAGTCCAACCTGACTTGTGTCTTATAAAGGCTCAACATTATCTCCTTGCTTTTATATTTATTCCCCTTGAAATAAATGCCAACATTGCATTTGCCTTCTTTACCACAGACTCAACCTGTAAATTAACCTTGTGAGAGTCTTGCACGAGGACTCCTAAGACCCTCTGCACCTCTGCTGTTTGAACCTTCTCCCCATTTAGATAATAGTCAGCACTATTGTTCCTTTTACCAAAATGCATTATCATACATTTCCCAACACTGTATTCTATTTGCCACTTTTTGCCCATTCTTCCAATTTGACTAAGTCCTGCTGCAATCGCATTGCTTCCTCAGTACTACCTACCCCTCCACCTTTCTTTGCATCATCTGCAAACTTTATCACAAAGCCATCAATTCCATTATCTAAATCACTGACAAACAGTGTGAAAAGTAGCGGTCCCAATACCGACCCTTGAGGAACACCATTAGTCATCAGCAGCCAAGCAGAAAAGGTCCCTTTTATTCCCACTCAATGCCTCCTGCTTGTCAGCCAGTCCCTATCCATACCAGTATCTTTCCTGTAATGCCATTGAGATTTTATCTTGTTGAGCAGCCTCATGTGTGGCACCTTATCAAATGCCTTCTGAGAATCCAAGTAAATGACATCCACTGCCTCTCCTTTGTCCACCCTGCTTGTTACTTCCTCAAAAAACTCTAACATTTGTCACGCAAGATTTCCTTTTACAGAAACTATGCTGACCTTGACTTATTTTATCATTGGTCTCCAAGTACTTCAAAACCTCATCCTCAATAATAGACTCCAACACTTTGCCAACCACTGAGATTAGGCTAATTGTCCTATAATTTCCTTTCTTTTGCCTTCCTTCCTTCTTAGAGAGTGGAGTGACATTTCCAATCACCCACCAGAAGGCATTCTTCTCGCTGCTGCCATCAGGAAGAAAAATGTAGAAAAGTTCAAAGTAAAATTTATTATTAGAGTACATACATGTCACCACACACAACCCTTAGATTCCTTTTTCTGCAGCATACTCAGCAAACCTATAGAATAGTAACTGTAAATAGGATCAATGAAAGATCCAGAGCCTAGAAGACAGCAAACTGCAAATGCAAGTAAAAATAAATCACAATAAATAACGAAACCATGAAATAACTAGATAAAGAGTCCTTAAAGTAAGATTAGTTGTGGGAACATCTCACTAGATGAGTGTAGTTATGCTTTTTTGTTCAAGAGCCTGATGGCTGAGGAGTAGTAACTGTTCTTGAACTTGGTTGTGTGAGTCCTGAGGTTCAGAAACAGTTATTCCCTCTCAACCATTAGCCTCTTGAATTGAGGGGGATAACTTCATTCAACTTCACTTGCCCCATCATTGAAATGTTCCCACAACCAATGGACTCAATTTCAAGGACTCTCATGTTGTCGATAATTATTGCTTATTTATTTATTTATTTATTTGCACAGTTGTCTGTTGCACACCGGTTGAACGTTCAAGTTGGAGTGGTTTTTCATGGATTCTATTGTGAATATTACTCTATTATCTATTTATTAAGGATACCCATAAGAAAAGGAATCTCAAGTTGTACATAGTGAACTAAATTTATTTTGAACTTTAACTGTTTGACGGCCTTATAAGTGACAAGTGGTTTAGAAACTTGTGAACTACATCAAGCGTGTCTTGTTTTATTCCCTCTGTCAGCAAAGCCATTAAACATTTAAACAGATTTGATAACTGAGAAGGTGTCTTTTACTCAACAGAATTATGAACAATGAATAGCTTTGTTGCACAGCATAGATTTTTTACTGAGTGATCAATGTTAGATTAATATTAAAGCTCAGTAGAAATTCTTTCTTGCAGATGATGGTAAATCTCTGGAAATCATTGTCACAGTACAGATCACTGCAGGTGTTTACAGCGGAGGCAGGTAGTTTTTTTTGACAGATCGATGAACTGAGGGCTATGTGGGAGTGGCATTAGGAGGGAGATGAACCAGGGTAGATCGACCATGATTGTGTTGGATGGGGCAAGCTTGAGAAGCCTGCTGACCTATTTCGGCGGCTACTTCTCTGTGTTCTATGACGCTGGAGATTTATGGAGATAATTTTGTGTATGCATCCAAACAGTGGTTCTAGCATTTTAAAGAGCCAGATTACTTTTATGAAGTAATCTCAATCTGTCCCTGTGGAGCACATACAGCTACCACTGCATGGCCAACAATTACATAATATGGGATTCAATTTACTTTCCATCCTAATTATTAACTTTGTAATTGTATGTATTATATTTACTGGAAGGCAGCTAGTATTGCCAAGAATGCCTATCATACTGTCTATTTCATTTTTCTCTACTGCCATCCGGAAAAGGATACAGGAGCTTGATGCGTAGAAGTCTACGCATCCTTGCAGGCGGGCTGCGCAGCAGGTTCAGCAATTGCACTCGTGATCATGAGTATGCAGACTCCAGCTAATCACTGTTTCATTATGGTGATATTTAACTCCCTTCTTTTTGTTGTAACCTTGCTTAGACTTGACCAAAATCACAGCAACATTTACTCTCCCTGCTTACTCTCTCAGTTGTCCGGGGAAGAGGACCACCGTTTCGACTGACACTGTAAAGGAGCGGTATTCAGTTAGTATATAGTTATTGCTTCCAGCTGCAGTGTTGGCACTTAACTCTCAGTCTGTGAGTTTTAGTTAACGGCCCTGTGGGCAGAGCATTTATTGTTTTTCTTTTTGTTTAAATTCTGCAACAGTTCTCATTGAAGTTGGTGAACTATTGACCACTTCAGTATCTCCCTCTCCGTTCACGTTGGCCACATCTGAACGTTTTTACAGCAAGTCTTGTGCTAAAGACTGGATGGAATGAGGGATCCCTCATCACTGCCTTCCAGCACAGACTGAGTGCAGGGGTCCGGCGCACGATCACAGTGCACAACAAGCAGGACAGTTTGGATGACCTGATTAATCTGGCTATTTGAGCTGATGACTGGGTAACTGAGTGGCACAGGGAAAAGAATGGCCCAAACATCCTACTGGCTGACTCACAGTCTGTCTCCACCCTCTCCCTCGCCACCCAGCACTCAGTCCAAGAAAGAGCCTATGCAAGAGGGCCACATCCACCTCCACCTATCTCAGGAAGAACAAGATCGGTGCAGGAGAGCTGGTTACTGCCTCTATTGTGGGGATGCAGGACATTTCCAGGCATCATGTCCTAAGCTTTCAGTAAAAGAGGATACTGTCAGCAAGGGGAGGAGTCCTGATGGGTTGGCTCTACCCTGCAATCGGCTTCCCCCCACGGAATGATGCTCCTAGCTTCCTTGTCGTGGACGTCTTGTACCCATGAACCTCGGGCGTTTATTGACTCCAGGGCAGCTGGGAATCTCATTTACATCTCTTTGGCTCAAAGATGGGGAGTTCCAACTCAGAAATTGAGAGAAAAGATCAATGTCAATGCCCTGAATGATCGACCTCAGGGTACTGGCCATATCTGCCCAGTGACCCATGCTTCCCAGCTCAAACCAATTACTACCTCCTCACCGGCTCCAGTCACTCCATCTCCCCCTCCTCCCCTCTTGGTGGATGGTTCCCTGGTCTATACTTCGTAGTGCCTCCTGGCATCCCGCTGGGTGCAGGACAAGGTCCAGTATCTCGTGGGTATGGTCCTGAGGGACGTACTTGGATACTGGCCTGTGGCATCCTGGCCAAATCTCTCATCCAGGACTTGCAGCAGACACAGGTCTGTGGCACCTCGAGAGGGAGAGCCCTGTCATAGCCACGGACTCAGCTGCAAAGTCTGCGTGCCTCCACAGGTGGGCTGTGCAACAGGTTCAGCACTTGTACTCGTCAGATAGCTCACTGTTTCATTATGATGGGATTTAACTCCCTCCATTTTGTTGTAGCCTTATCAAGACTTGACCAAAAGCACAGCAACGTTTACCTTTCCTGCTTACCCACTTACTCGTCCCGGGAAAGGGGACTACTGTTTCACTGACGCTGTAAAGGAGAAAGTTATGTTCATTTGTACTTAGTTATTGCCTCCAATTGCAGTGTTAGCGTTTAACTTTCAGTTTGCAAGTTTTAGTTAACGGCCCTGTTGACCGAGCATTTAGTGTTTTTCTTTTCCTTTAAATTCTGCAACAGTTCACATTAAAGTCACTGATCTATTGACCCACTTCAGTCTCTCTCTCTCTCTCTCTCTCTCTCTCTCTCTCTCTCCCTCCCTCCCCCCACCCCCCGCACTTGGGTCATATCCAAAGATCCTGACTCTTGAAAGTCCAGATAATCAGACTTAAGAACTGTTTCTTCCACACTGCTATTGGACTTCTGAAACAATCGTCTCTTTCACATCACCTTCCTAGTGGTGCTGCTTCATTCTCAGGCTCTTAATTCTACCTCACTTAGTTATTCTGCAATTTTCACTTAGTATTTAATTTTGCAGTACTTTCAGATTGACAATAATCTTGACACCATTCTGTTTTGTGTTTGTCACAGTATCTATTGTATTTGTTATTACCATGTATAATGTTTGCACTGTGTGCTTATTGTGAGCAAGCAATTTCATTGTAACATGGTGCATATGACAAAAGGTTAATCTGAATCCAAAGCACTTTTAACTCTGAAAGAGCATAGGACATGCTCGAGTGGATTACACCCAGACATGCTCAGACCAATTTTCTGATGGTTAATTTTTCTGCAGTTGCTAAGTAAACTCTCTAGCAGCTGGTTGCTAAGTTACCAGTGAAATCAAATACAGGCAGCTTGGATCTTATGTATAAAATGGGACAAGGACTTGGTGCCTCATACCTTGTTTAGATGAAGCAACACGCACAAAATGCTGGAGGAACTCAACAGGTCAGACAGCACCTATGGAAATAAATAAACAGTTGACGTTTCGAACTGGGGCCCTTCTTCAGGACTGAAAAGGAAAGGGTAAGGTATCAGAACAAAAAGGTGAGGTCTAGCTGGAAGGTGATAGGTGAAGTTGGGCAGGTGAGAAAGGTAAAGAGTTGAAGAAGAAGGAATCTGATAGGGCAGGAGATTAGGAGGAGGGGACCCAGGAGAAGTGATAGGCAGGTGAGAAGAGGTAAGAGCCAGATTGGAGAATAGAAGAGGGGAGGGGGAGGAAATTTTCTTTTTAACCAGAAAGAGAAATCGAGATTGTGCCACTTCCTCTGGCAGCTTGTTCTTATACGCTCAGCACTCCTGTATGAGAAAGGTGCCCCATAGGTCCCTTATCAATCTTCCCTCCCCATCTTAAATGTATGCCCTCTACTTTTGGTCTCCCCCACCCAATGGAAAAGACTGTTATCATCTATCTTTCATAACCCTTTAAATGGAGCTTATTTGTGGGTATGATAGGCAGGTGAGTGGGTGTGAAACTCACATAGTCCATGTCCAATGAACCATTACATATTAAGGATATTTTCCATTCATGACGCATCATTTGTATAAAACTGAAAATACAATAGATGCAGTCTGAGGGTTGTCATTATGAACCACAACATTATAAGCAGCCATGGATCATGTAGTAGACTCAACCATTCAGATAATCAACCTGCAAACTGCAAGTTTATTCAATTGTAATCTGGCATCTGAAACAAAATATGCACCTGAGTCACAATTCATTAAAATCGCAAAACATCAAGTCCACACACTACATACCTCTGAACATAACTAGACTCCAACCCACCTCTCTTTGTATTGTGATTAACATTGCAAAAAACTCATTGGCAACAAAATCCGGCAGGAAGCAATTCACGTGATTTTTGTGCCTTAATAAAATGCCTTTCTCCTTCTTACGTTTTGGCACATCCTTCAAACTGTGAAGGTCTCATGGAGTCATAGAACAAAACAACAAGATTATACCCTCTTCCACTCAACGAGTCCTTGCTAACCACAGCGTTCACTCAACTGGCCCTAGTTTCCTTCATTTGGCTCATATTCCCCTAAGTTCTGCTCCTCCACATATCATCCAAGTGTTTCTTGAATGATACTATTGTACAGCCTGTACAACCACTTTCACTGGGGATCATTCCATGTACTCACCACCCTCCTGGTGTGAAAAAGTTACCCTTCAGGTTCCTAACGTATGCTTCCTTCATTTTCTTGAACAAAATTTCATTATCTCTCAACAGACAAATTTCCCGAAACCTACCGCATTCACCCTTCACCCTAACAGGGGTACAGTAGCGGGCTCCAGGACATCTGATATCACACTCTGAAAAGCCTCCCATTTGACGCTTGTTCTTTTCCCTTCATACAGGCCCATCCAGTCAACACTTGATTGATCTTGCCTAATTTCCACCAAATTAGCCCTGCTTCTGTTTAAAAGTGGACCTGTCCTTTTCCATAGCTACCTTAAAACTAAGAGAATAATGGTCGCTAGAACCAAAGTGCCCCCAGACCGTAACTTCACTAACTTGTCCCAACAAGAGTTCAGTGATGGTGCAAGTGCAGAGGGAAAGACACAGACAGGGAGTGAACAGTTCACTGGACTTTAATAAGAACTCTACTGAACTGGGGAAATAATCAACACTAGGTCAACAGGGCGGCTAACTAAAAACTCTCAAACTAACTAAAAAATAAAGTTGCCACCAAGGCTTGAAAGCAGTAACCTAGAACTAAATGAATACTATTCCTTTTACAGCATCTATCGAAGTCACTAATCTTTTTGCCTGGAATGTGGACTAAGGTAAGCAGGGAGTGTTATCGTCACTATGCTTCGATCAAGACTTAACAAGACTGAAACAAAAGGAAGAGGGTTAAATACAATTACAAAGAAGCCATAATTGCCTGGAATTTGTGCATTCTCATTTGCGTGATTGCCGTCTTCTTTCAGCTGCCCACTAGCAAGAACACCCAGACTCCGCAGCAGTGTCTGCAGTTGTGACCTAGATGCTGCTCCCAAGGCGCCATTGACCTGTGCCCACTGGAAGTCCCAAATGAAAGACTTGTCAGGATATGTTGATCTAGGACCCAAGAACGTTCCTCTGGGCCACACCCCTCCCAATCAACAAGCTACTTCAAGAGGGCCCAGACTCCGTGACTGTAACATGCCCTGCCTTGTTCCTAAGGGAAGATGCAGTATTGCACTGTCCCAAGTAGTGATCTCTATGTATTGACTCAGGAAACTTTCCTGGACACATTTCACAAATTCCACCTCATCCAAGCCCTTAATATTTTGAATGGCTCTCATGTGTTCATCTGGAAAATTATAAAGAGTTAGCAGTCCTGACCCAGAATTCCTGGCTGCTTGCAGTACAGGAAGTCCATCTTGTGCACTGGATAGAATTTACATCGTCCTAGAGAGGCTTGGGAAGAAAACCAATTTTGATGAAAGGTCATCAACTTTAAACACTGACTCTGTTTCTCTCTCCACAGATGCTGCCTGACCGGCTGCCTATCTCCAAAACTTTATGTTTTATTCAAGATCAGCTTCCAGTTTCTCTTACTTGCCAGACCAATTCATCGTCAGCTTCCCACTCCCTACCCCATATCCCATTTCAACTACAAGCAATAATTACCGCAAAAACCTTTCCTTCAATGTCAGCAAAGCAAAAGAGCAGGAAGTGGGATGGTACACATGGTTCTGACGACGTTAAGAAAATTGAAAGCTTCAAGTTCCTTGGAGTGAACATCACCAACAGCCTGTCCTGATCCAACCAGGTAGATGCCATGGCCAAAGAAGAGCCCTACTTCCTCAGCAGGCTAAAGAAATTTGTTATGTCCCCTTTGAGCTTCACCAATTTTTATGGATGCGTCATAGAAAGATCCTATCCGGAAATATCACAAATTGACATGACAATTGCTTTGCCCACAGCTGCAAGAAACTGCACAGAATTGTGGGCACAGCTCTGCACGACAGCAAAAACACCGGCCCCTCTACAGACCCTGTCTCTACTTCTCACTGCCTCAGTACAGCAGCCAATATAATCAAAGACCCACCCACCCTTGACCTTTCTGAATGAGCACTACCTCAGTATTTTCCCTCTCTCTTTTTGCACTACTTATTAAATATAACATAATTTTTATATATATACTTCTTGTAATTTATAGTTTCTAAAAGTCCACACTATCAGGTAGGAGATACAAAAGCCTGAAAGTACACCTGGCTCGATTGACAGTTCCCTTGTACGGTACAATAAGATGGACTTCTGACCCCACAATCTACCTTGTCATGGTGTTACGTCATTTTGTCTACCTACGTTGTACCTTCACTGCAACAATAATACTTAATTCTGCATTCTGTTATTGCTTTTTGTTCATACTACCTCAATGCACTGATGTGATGGAATGATCTGTATGGCTGGCATGAAAAACAATGTCTTTTTCACTATACCTTAGTGCATTTGACAATAGTAAACCAATTTACCAATATAATTTAGCAATTTACCTCACCCTTCTGACAGCTAATTCGTCTCTGTGTCTAGGTATTTGAAAGCAGAGAGGCAAAAGGTTAGGAGTGAGGAGGATCGGTCAGAAAGTGTGGGACAAGGATATTTGATAGGTAGCAACAATAAAGAGGTCAAGCCTATTAATAGAAGGGATGATTCCCTGGACAGTGCAGGGTGAGGAGGTAGGAATAACGTCAATGTTCGGTGCAGGGGAGAAGGTTGGGTAGGATGGTCAATGATCGACAGCAGGGAAGGTAATGAGAAGGTTCGGCGGAAGACCAACCATGAGCCAGGTTAGCAGATCAGAAGGTGCAGAAGGTCAGATGGGTGCTGAGTATGGGGATTCAGAATCCTCTACCAGGGATAGAGGGAGACTCAGAGAAAAATTGGGGTCAAGTTATTACCTAATGGGGATCTGCCTGAGGAGGGCTTAAGAGAAAGAGTTTTTGGTTCCTTTCAAGACCAATGAAATAAACTTCACAAATGTTCCTTTCCTTGGGAAGTGCAGAAGACTTTGAAAGAGTACCACATATTTTGCGGAACTTGCTGTAAACCATTAACTTTCCACCACATACATTTTTCATTTAAATTGATCTGAGGAGCACATTGTGGTACTGGCTATTTCTGCGCACCAATACGAACTCACCAGAAACTCTCCAAGTTATTCACTGCCTGCTGAAATCTTTCTGGCTTGTTTGAAAAAACTCATTGTGAAAAACCAGAAGTTCATCCAAAATATGACAGGTATCAAACTTACAAAAATTTTAGAAATGGAATACAATTTGCAAAACAGAATAAACGTAACACTTAGACCAAGCATGTGTCATGTATGAGACCAAGACTGAAAAACTGCCCAGAATTTCCAAAGTTATGGCAACAATAGGGAAAAGGAATATTTTAACAATTCCCTGTTGTAGTATAGCAGGACACATCTGGGAATCATAAGGGATATGGGAACAGGCTTGAGTGAAGATGTGAGATAAAACGTCAGTCATGATCAGATTGAATTGTTAACCAAGACCGAAGGAGCCATGTGACCTGCTCGATTTCATATATTTTGGTGTAAGGAGCCTTATCAGGAAGTGGTGAATAATCTCTGCTTTCTGGAGCACATTTTACCATCGATTCATAAAACAGTGCAATTATATTTATGAGGTCACTGTGACCCGGTTTCCTAGAATCGGACTTTTTCTGTACTCCCCAAGGTAGTAGTTAAAACTAGTTATATTGACCTACTGTTGACAGAGATCCACACCATCAACATTAAGATAAAATGAAAAATTGTCGTTGTTTCCTTGTATGACAACTCTTTGCTCTTTAGACAAAAAATATGGCTATTCACATGGATGCACACAATGAGAATGCATTTCTCAATTTGCAGGAATATTATGTTGAATTACAAATTAGTAGATATGAGAACAGGTATGTTCTCCAAGTCAGTATTTCTATGCCCTACTACCATAACAGATATGTTTATATATCTCCCAGCAGTCCAGAAGAAAGATAAGTGAGGCAAATAGGTAAAGTACGACACCTGTAGACAGAGAATAGTAATGCATTACTCTTCTACCTCTCTTTTATAGGTAGAATGGGTAATAGCCGATAAACACACATCAGGCTGCTGAATAACTTCATTAGGACTATAAAGCCCACAAGGGACCTGATATGACAAATGAGTTCACAATGAGTGAGTATCTCCCTCATTTGTTCAAATGGGGCTCTTGAATTACTGTTTTGTCAAACATTGGTCATGTTGGCTGGGCAATTGCAAGCTCCACAATCCAGAGTCTAGACTCAAGAATAAAACCAGGTCATATTTAAACACAAGTCTTTTAGGTGCTTAAGGTAAGATTATTGAGAAAGGTCTTCCAAAAGAATATGTCCCCCTGGTTTGGTAAATGTTCTAATATTTTCAAGATTCAAGATTCAGGATTGTTTATTGTCATTCTGCAGTACATGAGTGTAAAGGGAAAAAAAGTGATTGTTATTCCGGATCTGTTGCAGTATAAAAACACAATAAAAATGAAAAACTCATTAAATATAAAAAAGTAACAATTTTATAAATAGACTGATTGCACCTAGTTGAAGCGCTAGTTTGTGTGTACTGTATGTAGTAGTGGAGTTGGGTAATGGGTGGAGATATTGATCAGCCAACACACATCAAAGTTGCTGGTGAACGCAGCAGGCCAGGCAGCATCTCTAGGAAGAGGTACAGTCGACGTTTCGGGCCGAGACCCTTCGTCAGGACTAACTGAAAGAAGAGCTAGTAAGAGATTTGAGAGGGGGAGGGGAGATCCAAAATGATAGGAGAAGACAGGAGGGGGAGGGATGGAGCCAAGAGCTGGACAGGTGATTGGCAAAAGGGATATGAGAGGATCATGAGACAGGAGGCCCAGTGAGAAAGAAAAGGGGGAGGGAGGGAAAAACCCAGAGGATGCACAAGAGGTATAGTGAGAGGGACAGAGGGAGAAAAAGGGAGAAATAATCTGCAGATTATTTTGTGTTTGGGAGAAAAAGGAGAGAGAGAGAAAGAATGTTTGTATATAAATAAATCACGGATGGGGTACGAGGGGGAGGTGGGGCATTAGCGGAAGTTAGAGAAGTCAATGTTCATGCCATCAGGTTGGAGGCTACCCAGACGGAATATAAAGTGTTGTTCCTCCAACCTGAGTGTGGCTTCATCTTTACAGTAGAGGAGGCCGTGGATAGACATGTCAGAATGGGAGTGGGACGTGGAATTAAAATGTGTGGCATCAGCCTAACAGCTTGGGGGAAGTAGTCTAGTGGTCCTGATGTGGATGTTGTGTGGCCTCTTCCCTGATGGGACAAACAGTCCCACCAGCATAATATATAACCATTACTTTAATCATGAATGATCTATTCCAACAAAAGATACCAGGGATGATTGATAAGTTCATGGCCTAAGGTAGAAGAAGTCGATTTTAGAAAACCTAGCACATTTATTTTCCCTATATTTACACACTTAGACCAGCGGTTGTGGAGCATACGGATCCCTGCTTTGTAGAAGTCAGTGTCTTGGACCTCCAGAAAGTGGTCCACAGCAAGGATGATTGATAAGTTCGTGGCCTAGGGTAGAAGGAGGTGAGTTATTAACTTCAAACTTTCTGCATTATCACTCAAAGAGTTGAACTGCACATGCATGTAACGAGAGCGTCTTGGACCTCCAGGTGGTCCACAGCAGGAGTGATTGATAAGTTTGTGCCCTAAGGTGGAAGGAGATGAGTTATACAGCTCTCCTTACATGCACGTGCAGTTCAACTCTTTGAGTGTTAATGCAGAATGTTTGAAGTTAATAACTCACCTCCTTCTACCCTAGGCCACAAACTTATCAATCACCCCTGCCGTGGACCACTTCTACAAAGAAGGGATCCGTATGCTCCACGACTGCTGGACTAAGTGTGTAGGAGAGGACTATGTTGAAAAATAAATGTGCTTGGTTTTCTAAAACTGACTCATTCTACCTTAGGCCACAAACTTATCAATCACCCCTCGTATTTCTGATAGCAATAATGTGACTCTAAGCAATGTCTAATATTAACACAGGGTGGAACAACTTCAAGAGATAGTTGCCTTTTGTCTAGAGAGGAGATGAATCCAAAGTGGTCTAATCATTGTGTCAGGTGAGCAACTACAAGTACTGACAGGGGTGAGGCAAAAAAATACTGTTGGAGACGTAGCAGCAAGGCAGATTCAAAGAATAAAGTTAATGGGTCAACAATGGGATTCATGCAAGCAATTCCACATAAAGAAGTAAATCAAACACTGATCTAAGTTGCTGATTCTTTTACATTTTCTTCCATTATAATATATTCCTATGTCTGTAGGAAATTGTGGTATTTTAATTCACCTTTGGGTACCAATGCTATTTAAGGGAGCCTCAAACAGGAGGAAATCTGCAGATGCTGGAATTTCAAGCAACACACATAAAAGTTGCTGGTGAACGCAGCAGGCCAGGCAGCATCTATAGGAAGAGGTACAGTCAACGTTTTGGGCTGGGAGCCTCACATATTTTTCTGTGCTTTCTTCAAAAATTCGTTGATAACTCAGAATCACATAGCAACCAATTCAAAGTAGATTGGTGAGCATTTCATTATTATATGTCATGCTATGCAACAACCCTTAACTTTTTCCAAATAGGTTATGTTAGGTGCTGCCTGACCAACTGAGTTCCTCCAAAATTTTGTGTGTATTACTTTGATTTCCAGGATCTGCAGATTTTCTCTTGTTTGCCATTATTTATTATGGCCATATCTTTATATATTGTGCGTTATTTGTGGAAACTTAGGCTGGTAAAAGGAGGGGACCCGATATAAACAAATACATTTGTAAGAAAAGCATTCTTTTAGAGCTTGAAGATATTGACTCAGCACAAAGCTATCTATTGATCTGACTGTATCTTGGCATTAAGAACAAAATACAGCAATAGAGATGTAGTAAGCCCCATACATTTCTATCCCCCATCAGAAAAAGCCTTTAAACCCTTTGCTTCTTTCTGGACAACAGATCTAAACAATTCCCTTGTGCCACCACCTTCTCGATCTGGCAGAACTGGTTCTCACCTTCAACAACTTCTCTTCTGGCTCCACCCATTTTCTGCTAACCCAAGGTGTATCCATGGGTACCCCCAAGGGCCCCAGCTATGCCTGCCTTTTCATCGACTACATGGAACAGTCCATGTTCCAAACCTACAAAGGTAATGCTCCACAATTCTTTATACACTATGCTGACAACTGCATTGGAGCTGCTTCCCACACCAGTGCAGCTTATCAGATCTATTTCATCAAATTCAGAATCAGGTTTAATATCACCTGCCTATGTCACGAAATATTTTGCTTCTGCGGCAGCAATACGTTGAAATACATAACAATAAAAACTATTATTAAAACTGATATAAATGACAATTATTATGACAATTATTATGATTATTATAACTATTATTATAATTATTAAAACTATACATTATAATAATGCATAATAATAAAAACTGAATTACAGTTTATAGTTAAATAAAATTAGTAATGCAAAAAAAATAGTGAGGTAGTGTTCATGGGGTCAATGTCCATTCAGAATTCTAATGGCAGAGAGGAAGAAGCTGTTACTGAATCATTGAGTGTGTGCTTTCAGGCTCCGATACCTCCCCCCTGATGGTAATAATAAGAAGAGAGCACGTCTCGGGAGATGAGAGTCCTTAATGACGGATGCTGCCTTTTTGAGGAATCGTTCCTTGAAGATGCTCTGCAGAGGCTAGTGTCCATATTGGAGCTGAATGAGTTCACAAATTTCTGGAGCTTCTTTCGATCCTGTACAGTTGCCACCAACCCTGAACACCAGACGGTGATGCAGCCAGTTAGAATGCAGAAGAAGCATTTCATCTGCCCCTTCACCTCCTCCCACACTATCGTTCAGGGCCCCAAACAGTCATTCCAGCTGAGGTGGCACTTCATCTGCGAGTCTGTCCTGTTCATCTACTGCATCTGTGCTCCCAGTACAGCCTCCTCTACATTGATGAGACCTGACGTAGATGGGGAGACCGTTTCTTTGAGCATCACCACTCTGTTGGCCACAATAGGTGAGGTTTCCCATTCTCATTCCAACATGTTGGCCGATGGCATCCATGTTGAGGGCACTGTCAGGTTGGAGGAGCAACACTTCAAATTCTGTCTGGGTAGCCTCCAACCTGATGGCATGAATATCTATAACTTAAGGTACTTTCTCCTCCTATCTTTTTTTATTCCCCATTCTGGCTCCCCTCTTATCCCTTCTCTTCTGCTCAACTGTCCATCACCTCCCTCTGATTCTCCTCCTCCTTCCATGATCCACTGTCCTACCTTTTCTGATTCTTACTTCTTCAGACCGTTACCTCTTCCATCTCTTAGCTTCTTACTTCATCCTTCCTCCTCTACCCCCAATACCTTCTCCCTCACTTGGCTTCACCCATTACCTGCCACCCCACACCTTTGTTCTGGCTTCTTCCCCCTTCCTCTCCAGTTCTGATGAAGGGTTTTGGACCTAAACATCGACTGTTTATTCTTCTCCATAGATGTTGCTTATTCTACTGAGTTCATCCAACACTTTGTGTGTGTTCATCAAGATTTTCAGCATCTGCAGAATCTCTTGTGTCTACCTTGATGTAATACTGATTTGGGATTGGAACATAATTCAAGGGCTGCAGATGTCATGTCCACCTGTTTTTTCAAGGCCATGACAAATATTTTGGAGGATTATGATCACAGTAAAGACTCTATTGCCAGCTCAATTTCAATGTATAAGAGAAGTTTGGATAGGCACATTGATTGTAGGGATAGGGAGGGCTATGGTCCCCAAGCAGGTCAATGGGAGTAACCAGTTTAGATAGTTCAGCAGGGACTAGATGGGTCAAAGGGCCTACTTATGTGCTGTACTTTTCTATGACTCTAAGTACAGAAAATCTAGATGCCTGGTTCCTCACAACAAATGGAACAATGTCAATGTCACCAGCAACACTCGCAACGCACTGGAGGAACTCAGCAGGTCGGGCAGCATCTGTGGAAAAGATCAGTCGACGTTTCGGGCCAGAACCCTTCGTCAGGACTGTAGGGGGAAGGGGCAGAGGCCCTATAAAGAAGGTGGGGGGAGGGTGGGAAGGAGAAGGCTGGTAGGTTCCAGGTGAAAAACCAGTAAGGGGAAAGGTAAAGGGGTGGGGGAGGGGAAGCAGGAAGGTGATAGGCAGGAAAGGCAAAGAAGGAATAGGGGAAAACACAATGGATAGTAGAAGAAGTCGGAACCAAGAGGGAGATGGTAGGCAGCTGGGGGAGAAGGCAGAGTGACATAGGGATAGGGGAAGGGAGGGGGAGGGAATTACCGGAAGTTGGAGAATTCTATGTTCATATCAAGGGGCTGGAGACCACCTAGACTGTATATGAGGTGTTGCTCCTCCAACCTGAGTTTAGCCTCATCATGGCAGTAGAGGAGGCCATGTATGGACATATCTGAATGGGAGTGGGAAGCAGAGTTGAAGTGGGTGGCTACCGGGAGATCCTGTCTGTTGTGGTGGACAGAGTGGAGGTACTCGACGAAGCAGTCCCCCAATCTGCATCGGGTTTCACCGATGTAGAGGAGGCCACACCGGGAGCACCGGATGCAATAGGTGACCCCAACAGACTCACAAGTGAAGTGTTGCCTCACTTGGAAGTACTGTTTGGGACCCTTAATGGTGGTAAGAGAGGAGGTGTAGGGACAGGTGTAGCACTTACGCTTACAGGGATAAGTGCCAGGTGGGAGATCCGTGGGGAGGGACCGATCCCTGCGGAAGGCGGAGAGGGGTGGAGAGGGAAAGATGTGCTTAGTGGTGGGGTCCTGTTGAAGGTGGCAGAAGTTGCAGAGGATAATGTGTTGGATCCGGAGGCTAGTGGGGTGGTAGGTGAGGACAAGGGGAACTCTGTCCCTGTTGTGGTGGCGGGAGGATAGGGTGAGAGCCGAGGTACAGGAAATGGAGGAGATGCAGGTGAGGGCATCATTGATGACAGCAGAAGGGAAACCACGATCCTTAAAGAAAGAGGACATTTGAGATGTCCTGGAATGGAAAACCTCATCCTCGGACCAGATGCAGCGGAGACAGAGGAACTGGGAATAGGGAATGGCATTTTTGCATGTGGTGGGGTGGGAAGAGGTATAGTTGAGGTAGTTATGAGAGTCAGTGGGCTTGTAGAAGATGTCAGTGGACAGTCTGTCTCCAGAGATGGAGACTGAGAGATCGAGAAAGGGGAGGGAAGTGTCCGAGATAGACCAAGTGAATGTGAGGGCTGGGTGGAAGTTAGAAGTAAAGTTGATGAAATTGACGAGCTCAGCATGGGCGCAGGAAGCAGCACCAATGTAGTCGTCAATGTACCAAAGGAAAAGTTGGGGAGCAGTACCAGAATAGGTTTGGAGCACAGACTGTTCCACATAACCAACGAAGAGGTAGGCATAGCTAGGGCCCATGCGAGTTCCCATAGCTACACCCTTGGTCTGAAGAAAGTGGGAAGAGCCAAAAGAGAAGTTATTGAGTGTGAGAACCAGTTCCGCCAACCGGAGGAGGGTAGTGGTTGTGGGGAATTGGTGAGGTCTATTATCCAGAAAGTAGCGGAGGGCTTTGAAGCCTTCTTCATGGGGAATGGAGGTGTATAGGGATTGGACATCCATAGTGAAAATGAAGCGATTGGGACCGGGGAACTGGAAGTTATTGAAGAGGTGGAGGGCATGGGATGTATCGAGGATGTAGGTGGGAGAGACTGAACTATGGGTGACAAAATGGAGTCCAGGTAGGCAGATACAAGTTCGGTGGGACAGGAGCAGACAGAAACTATGGGTCTGCCAGGACAGTCAGGCTTGTGGATTTTGGGGAGGAGGTAAAACCAAGCGGTACGAGATGTGGGAATTATGAGTTTAGTGGCTGAGGATGGAAGGTCTCCGGAGTTGATAAGGGCAGTGACGGTATGGGAGACAATGACTTGATGTTTTTTGGTGGGGTCCTGTTCCAGGGGTAAGTAAGAGGAGGTGTCAGAGAGCTGCCATTGGCCTCAGTGAGGTAGAGGTCCGTCCGCCAGACTACTACAGCACCACCTTTGTCAGCGAGTTTAATGGTGAGGTTGGGATTAGTGCGGAGAGAGTGGAGGACAGTGCATTTAGAGGAAGTGAGGTTGGAACAGGAGAGAGGAGCGGGGAAGTTGAGACGGTTGATGTCTCGGTGACAGTTGGAGATAAAAAGATCGAGTACAGCTAGAAGGCCTGGGCGGGGTGTCCAGGAGGAGGAGGAGGGTTGAAGACAGGAGAAGGGGTGATCTGTAGCGGGAGGGGAATCCTTGCCAAAGAAGTAGGCTCGGAGATGTAAGCGACGGAAGAAGAGTTCAGCGTCATGGCAGGCACGGAACTCACTGAGTTATGGACGGAGGGGGACAAAAGTGAGGCCCTTGCTAAGGACAGAACGTTCTGTCTCAGAGAGGGGAAGGTCAGGGGGATGGTAAAGATTCGGCAATGGTTGGGTCTGGGGTCGGAGGAGGGTGAAGAGTGGGAGGTCTCAGGAGGGAGAGGGGGGTTGGGATGTTCAGGGAAAGCGGGGTTAGGGGAGGATGAGGGATCAGAGGAATGGAGGGGTGATGAGGGGTAGAGGGAAGGTTGGGAGTCGCGGGGAGGAAAGAGGTTAGTGGGGGAATCAGACGGGCAGTAAGACCCAGTGGCAGTAAGAGCGGTCCTAGTCCAGAGAAGGTCGGGATCTCGGTCCGAGCTGGATCCGGAGCTGGGGGTGGCGGAGCCTGTAGCCTGCAGGGCCCCAGAGCTGAGGTCGGAGTCGGAGGCGAGTGAGTCTATGACCCGCCGGGGGCTGGTGCCCATGTCCAGGAGGCCGTGGTTCTGGGTCGGGGTCAGAGTCAGAGGTGGATGGGTCTTCAGCCTGCTGAAGGCCTGAGAAGTCGAGGTCCGAGGGGTCGGGGTCCTCGACTCACATGGGCCCTAGCTATGCCTGCCTCTTCGTTGGTTATGTGGAACAGTCTGTGCTCCAAACCTATTCTGGTACTGCTCTCCAACTTTTCCTTCGGTACATTGACAACTACATTGGTGCTGCTTCCTGCACCCATGCTTAGCTCGTCAATTTCATCGATTTTACCTCTAACTTCCACCCAGCCCTCAAATTCACTTGGTCTATCTCGGACACTTCCCTCCCCTTTCTCGATCTCTCAGTCTCCATCTCTGGAGACAGACTGTCTACTGACATCTTCTACAAGCCCACTTTCTCTCATAACTACCTCGACTGTACCTCTTCCCACCCCACTACATGCAAAAATGCCATTCCCTATTCCCAGTTCCTCCATCTCCGCCACATCTGGTCCGAGGATGAGGTTTTCCATTCCAGGACATCTCAAATGTCCTCTCTCTTTAAGAATCGTGGTTTCCCTTCTACGGTGATCAATGATGCCCTCACCCGCATCTCCTCCATTTCCCGCACTTTGGCTCTCACCCCATCCTCCCGCCACCACAACAGGGACAGAGTTCCCTTGTCCTCACCTACTGCCCCACTAGCCTCCGGATCCAACACATTATCCTCCGCAACTTCCGCCACCTTCAATAGGACCCCACCACTAAGCACATCTTTCCCTCTCCACCCCTCTCCGCCTTCCGCAGGGATCGATCCCTCCGCGACTCACTTATCCGCACGTCCATCCCCACGGATCTCCCACCCGGCACTTATCCCTGTAAGTGCAAGTGCTACACATGTCCCTACACTTCCTCTCTTGCCACCATTCAGGGCCCCAAACAGTACTTCCAAGTGAGGCAACACTTCACTTGTGAGTCTGTTGGGGTCATCTATTGCATCTGGTGCTCCCAGTGCGGCCTCCTCAACATCGGTGAAACCCAACGCAGATTGGGGGATCGCTTCGTCGAGCACCTCCGCTCCATCCGCCAAGACAGACAGGATCTCCCAGTAGCCACCCACTTCAGCTCTGCTTCCCAATCCCATTCAGATATGTCCATACATGGCCTCCTCTACTGCCATGATGAGGCTAAACTCAGGTTGGAGGAGCAACACCTCATATACCGTCTAGGTAGTCTCCAGCCCCTTGGTATGAATATAGAATTCTCCAACTTCCGGTAATTCCCTCCCCCTCCCTTCCCCTATCCCTATGTCACTCTGTCTCCTCCCCCAGTTGCCTACCACCTCCCTCTTGGTTCCGACTTCTTCTACTACCCTTTGTGTTTTCCCCTATTCCTTCTTCACCTTTCCTGCCTATCACCTCCCTGCTTCCCCTCCCCCACCGCTTTATCTTTCCCCTTACCGGTTCTTCACCTGGAACCTACCAGCCTTCTCCTTCCCACCCTCCCCCACCTTCTTTATAGGGCCTCTGCCCCTTCCCCCTGCAGTCCTGACGAAGGGTTCCGGCCCGAAACGTCGACCAATCTTTTCCATGGATGCTGCCCGACCTGCTGAGTTCCTCCAGCGCGTTGTGAGTGTTGCTTTGACCCCAGCATCTGCAGATTATTTTGTGTTTTCAATGTCACCAGGTAGTGTCACTGTTCAGGTTTGCAAATGTATCTCTCTATGGAAGAAATACAATCGCTTCTGATGGACGTTTCTGAGTTGCTAACATGATTTGGGAAGCCACTTGGATCATTTCAACACCAAGAAGTCTCATGAAATGGACTGGATGTGTCTCAAAAGATGAAGGTTTACATGACAGCAAAAGGAACAGTAAAGTTGAATTACCTGGATAAGGACCAGCATATATAAAAAAGAATTTCACGGAGTGGCGCTCACAACAGGAATTGTCTGAAAGTGATTCTTTCAGATCCACGTTAAAAGATCTATCAGTGCTTATGTTGATATAACTCTTGCGCTTCCTTAGTCCATCGGTTCCACTTGAAGATTTCAACTGTCTTAGATGGAGTAGCAGAATATCACTACCTTTCCCCAAGTGCACAAGTCCCAACTCCTGCCAAGGTGTTGTTGATGCGAGCATTATGACTGTGGTCAAAGCTGTGGTCTTCTATTCTTTTGGCTCTGAAACACCTGGCCACATCAAACTAATGACTTGTCCCAGGTTTTGTGTTCTCTCCTTTTCAATCTGGAACATGGCAGCAGAACTGAAAAGCAGATGATGTGCCTTTAAGGACCTCAGATCAAGATTTTCCAACACAGGAACTAGTCAAACAGGCACTGGTGTCCTGATGAAGGGTCTCGGCCCAAATCGTCGACCATTTACGCTTTTCCATAGATGCTGCCTGGCCTGCTGAATTCCTCCAACATTTGTGTGTGTAGCACCGGAGGAGCTGAGCACCATGAAATACAGTCAGCAAAAAGGTGATTCCATATGAAATTAGAGATAAAATCAGATGCGCAACAGGTGTGGCAGGGTTTGCATGCCACTGCTTCTCATAAGGAGAAACCTAACAGCAGAACTGCCTGTGATGCTTCACTCCCCCGATCAATTTAAAGTCATGTTTTGAAAGGGAGAATAACACTATATCTGTGCAAATCCCCACAGTATCTGGCAACTTTGTGACGTCTGTCTTGGAACATCCTCGCGAGACATCTGGCCATGACAGAGCGCCTGGCTTGGTGCTGAAGACTTGTGCCGCCCAACTGCTTGAAATTTTCAAGGACATCGTCATCCTCTCACTGCTGCAGATGGAGAGTCCCACCTGCTTCAAAGGGGCAGCAATCATACCACTGCCCAAGAAGAGTAGGGTGAGCTGCCTCAATGCCTATCAATTGGTAGTACCACACATCTACTATAATAAAGTGCTTCAAGAGGTTGGTTATGGCTAGAATTAACTCCTGCCTGAGAAAGGACCTGGACTCATTGCATTTCATCTACTACCACGACAGGTCTACAGCAAATGCTTTGGATCATGGTGTTCAATACAATCACACCCCAGTATTAGCCACCAAGCTTCTAAACCCTGGCCATTGTTCCTCCCTCCGGAACTGGATCCTCAACCTCCTCATTAGGAGACCACAGTCAGTGCAGGTTGGCAATAACATCTTTTGTTGTACATCACGTCACTGGCAATCAATGCAGGTGCACCTCAAGGATTTATATTGTAACATAATCTTACACTCAACATCAGCAAGACCAAGAAATTGATTGTCAATTTCAGGATGGAGAACATGCATCTTCTTTGAGGGGTCAGCAGCGGAAAGGATGAGCAGCTTTAAGTTCCTGGGTGTAAGCATCTGAGAGGATCTGATCTCGGCTCAACACATTGATGCAATCATGAAGAAGGCAAGCCAGCTGCTCTAGTGCGTTAGGGGCTTGAGGAGATTAAGTATGTTCCCTAAGATGCCTGTAGATTACTATAAATGTACGGTAGACACAGCCCAATATGGAGACACTAATGCAACAAATGCACTGGACAGCAAGTGGCTACAGATGGTTATAGACGCAGCCAGCTCCTTCATGGGCAGAATCACCACCATCACGTACATCTTCGATAGGCAGTGCCTCAAGAAGATGGCATCCATCATGGAAGACCCTCACCATCCAGGATACCCCCTCTTCTCATTACTACCATCAGGGATGAGATACAGGAACCTGTAGACCTGCACTCAACAATTCAGGAGCACCTTCTTCCACTCTGCCATCAGATTTCAGAATGATTCATAAACACATAAACACTACCTCGTTCCTTTTTTTTTGCAGCATTTACTTATTTTGTAATTGATAATAATTTTATGCCTTTGCATTGCACTGCTCCCGTAAAACACCAAATTTCACTTCATAATAAACTGATAAACTTGGTTGTGATTCTGATGCTGGAGTTGATCAGGGAGGCACAGGAGTCCAATACCTTGCTGAAATAACACTTAAAGTATCCAGTTGGAAAATAGCTGCAAGATAGTGAATTTTCCATTACCCGTAATCTCTCTCTCACACTCAATGGTTGATCTCATCAAGCTGGAAAACAAACCACTTATCTAAGAATGCACTGACTTAGTTCAATAAACTGAGCATAGAATTAACTCCTTGCCAACTATGGTTACACTAGTTGGGCATTCATTGGCAGATCTTCTGTTGATCTGTCCTTGCATTAGTCTGTACAGAAATCTGTACCCTGTATTTTTCTAATAATATCAAGTAGTGGGCATCAAAGTACATGTTACCACATAATTTGCGATAGCCTGAACATTCCTATTGGTTGAATTCTCCAGTAATCATCTCAAAACTCAGTAGACATTTACACACTTAGGAACGAATGCAGGAAGACCGTGATAAATGTCCAAATCCACTGCAATTGAGTTGTGTGCTAAACCTGCATTTTAAACCATCTTTTTGCAGGATCATCTAACATTATCACTTGATAACTATTCCCACCCCCACCTCACCTGTAACTGCCTCCTCCCAACACACGAAAATAGGTGTAAGTCATCTGGTCCTTCATGCCTGCTCTACCACTTAATGTAATTGTGACTGGCCTATACTGCCCTCAGCTCTTTTTCTATGCCATTTTTCTACACCTTTCTCTGCCTTGAGTTATCCACCTCTGACAATCCAGTTTCCACCACCCACAAGGGCAGAGAGTTCCAGAGATTCACCACCCTCTGTGAAAGAAAATTACTACATACCACAGCTCTAAATGACTGGCCCTTTGTACGAAGTTATATCCCCTTGTTTAAAATTCTCCCACTCGTGAAAACATCCCAACATCTGATCTGCGAAGCCCCTTTAGGATCTTATATGCTAATATTTAATATTTATTAGTTTCTAGTTTCTACAATTAAAAAAAAGCAGTAAAGAAGAAATTTGTACAGTGCAAAACAAAGGTATCAAATGTACAGTTCATAACAATTTTTAAAAAAGCACCTATGGTAGAATCATATATAGTTAGTTACCACCCCACCCTCCCATTACCCATCTCCAAGCCAACCTTACAATATATAGAAAAGTTAATCAGAACTTTTATCTCCACAGAGCTGTATTTATAAGAAAGAAGGTATATTGCCTGCTATCTAGGCTATAGTATATTTTCACATCAAAAACTGTAAATCTTAACCGAAAGAAGCTGAAAGTAAGGGATTTATATGCAGAAGAAAAAAAAGGGATGAACCTTTAATCTAAGCAGGAATCATGAAAATATTCAAGAAAAGGTCCCCACACCCTTTGGAACTTTATGTCTGAATTCAGAAGTGAATAATAGATCTTCTCAAGGTCTAAGCTGGACATAATGTCTCTAAGCCATTGAGCATGAGTGGGTGGGGCAACATCTCTCCACCTAAGAAGGACTGCGTGTCTGGCCAAAAGAGAGGCAAAAGACAGTGTACGACGTTTAGTTGGACTCAGGTGCGTGTCAACCTCTCCCAAGGTGCCGAAAAGTCCAATACAAATGAATAAGGGAAGTCTTGCCCCCACTTTACACTTGTCCCAACAGGGACTAATATCTGGATAGATATGAGATAATTTAGTTTTAGACATATGAGCCCCGTGTAAGACCTTAAACTGTAACAGGCAGTGGCGAGCACCTAAAGAAGTTGAATTAACTGACTTGAGAATTGAATCCCATACCTCATCGGACAAAGGAAAATTTAAATCTTGCTCCCAGGCAGCTTTAATTTTGTCAAGGGAGGCTCGCCTCAAAGTCGCTAACTTATCTCAACTAGTAGATATTACTACAATATGGATCTATACTGTGATGATATCCTGAGTTATCCCTTATGGACTGTGCTTTTAAAAAGAGAGAGAGAGCGCATGTAGCTGTACAGCACAAACAACTTGTTATTGAGAGAGAGAGGCGAAGACTGCTCACAGTTTGTTTGGAATTTCTGCAAGGACACTGCCAGCTTCTGAGTTCCTACAGAGAGAGAAGGGAGGAGCTACTTGATGGACAGCTGGTGTTCAGGACAACAGTATTTAAACCAGCGTAATTGCTTGTTTCACAGGACACGGGACACACAGACGCACTAAGGTGTGATGAAGTTACCACTATCCTGTTCAGGTGCCCACGAGTGTGGGACTGAGGATCGATTGTGAGAGATCGATCTGTGATTATTAGTGCGTGAAAGAGCGACCCTGTGGAGTCTACCTGTGTGTCTAACCCTTGCCTGGGTTGGTAGACTATCACTTGAAGATGGTGCTCTTAAGTTGGTCAAGTTTGGCTAACTTTGAACTTTTGGAGGACAACGGGAAGATCAACGGCATCAGCTCACCTGAAGAACTAGACACCTCTCTCTCTCCATCACTACTCAACCGAATGCCACAAACTGAACTGATTCCCTTTACCCATCATTGTAAGACTGTATCCATTTTACCCCTAGGCTTGAAGAAGTTTGTTTTTTATATAGTTCCACACTTATATATATAATCATTGCTAACCTGTTTGATTTATCTGAATTTATATTACTGTATTGCGTAGTTACTAATAAATGAGCATTAGTTAACAGCAATACCAGACTACAAGGTGTTTTCCATCTCTGCTAGTTACTTAACCTGTCATGGGGTATGTGACAATACGAAGAAACAAGTCAACAACATTTTTATCTGATTCCTCAGGGAGGTTTGATAATAAAGGGTTGATAAAATGTCTAATTTGAAGATATCTAAAGAAGTGAGTGTCGGGTAGGTTGAACTTTACAGACAGTTGTTCAAAAGATGCAAAGTGATTGTTTATGAAAAGATCTTCAAAACACCTGGTGCCCTTTCTGTGCCAGACTTAAAATGTTAAATCATGCATAGAAGGCTGAAAGAGGTGATTATGTAAGATAGGACTAGACAGAGAGAAACCGTGAAGACCATTATACTTTCTAAACTGAACCCAAATTCTCAGAGTGTGCCTGATAACAGGATTAACAATTGGTTTAGGTGGATGGCAAGGAAGTGCGGATCCAAGAAGTGCGGAAATGGAGAAATTCTTATTAGAATTCAACTCCATTGCCACCCATATTGGGCAGTCAGACTGATTATGAAAGTAAGACCAAAAGATAAAACAACGTATGTTGGCTGCCCAGTAATATAAGCGAAAATTGGGCAAGGCCATACCCCCTACACCTTTAGGTTTTTGAACGTGATCTTTATTTAGTCGAGGATGTTTGCCCCTCCATAAATAGGACGAAATAATTGAGTCTAATGAGTCAAAGAAAGCTTTAGAAATAAAAATTGGTAAAGATTGAAATAAGTATAAAAATTTAGGAATGATATACATTTTAATGACATTAATTCAACCCATCAGGGACATGGACAGGGGTGACCACTGTACTAAACTCTGTTATATATGATTTAAGAGATTAGTAAAATTTTCTCCAAAAAGACGCTTATAATTCCTTGTTACTGTAACGCCAAGGTAAGTAAATTGATTATTCTCTACTTTAAAAGGGAGTTTGTGAATTTCTAATATTTGTGCTTCTCTGTTTATTGGAAAGAGTTCACTCTTATGTAAATTAATTTTGTAACCGGAAAACTGGCTAATTTTGTTAAGGAGTACAAACATTGGGGGTAAGGAGGTAGCTGGATTTGAAATAAAAAGTAAAAGATCATCAGCATAAAGAGAGGCTTTGTGCTCAACGCTCCCCCTCCAAATCCCCATCAGATCAGCACAGCTACGAAACGCTATCGCCGATAGCTCTATGGCCAAACCAAAAGTAAGGGACTTAGAGGGCACCCTTGCCGGATGCCATGTTTAAGATTAAAAGGTTGGGATTGCTGAGAGTTAGTCAAGACAGAAGCAGCGGGATGGGAGTATAACAATTTAATCCACATAATAAAACTTTGTTCAAAATCAAATTTTTCTAAAACCGCAAAGAGATAGTTCCACTCTACAGGATCAAACGATTTCTCCACGTCTAAAGAAATGACACATTCAGGAATCCCAGCTGAAGGTGAGTATAAGATATTAAATAGACACCGTATATTGAAAAAAGGGAGATGATTTTTAATAAAACCAGTTTGGTCTTCAGAAATAATTAAGGGCAGAATGTTCTCCAATCTACGGGCCAAAACTTTAGCCAAAATTTTAACATCAACATTTAGCAAAGAGATCGTCCTATTCGAAGAACACTCTGTTGGATCTTCGCCTCTTTTCATTAAAAGGATGATACATGCCTCATTAAATGATGCTGGCAATTTACCTTGTTTAAACGTGTCAGATAAAACCAAGGTTAGCTGAGGTGAAAGCAATGTGGAAAATGATATATAGAATTCTGCAGAGATCCCATCAGGTCTAGGAGATTTACCAGTCTGCTGTATAGAAATGGCTGCAGATATTTCTTCTAGTGATATTGGCTCATTCAGTTTTGCTTTGAGATCAGGAGAAAGCATAGGAATATTTAGACTATTTAAGAAATTCTCGACCGAAATATTATCATTTAAAGATTCAGAAGTGCAGATTCAGGAATAAAAATTCCTGAATGTGTCATTGATTTCAGAATGATTCAAGGTAATATTCCCATTTCCCATTCGAATTTTTGTAATGTGTTGTTTAGCTTTCAAGCGTCTTAGTTAGTCGACTAAAAATTTACCGGATTTATCACCATGAATATAAAACCAGCTCTTACTTTCCAAAAGTTGGTGTTCAATTGGGTAAGTGGAAATAAGGTCAAACTTAGTTGGGAGTTCTACTCGTTTCTTATACAGCTCCGAATTTTTGGTTTGGGCATATAGTTGGTCTGTTTCTTTGATTTGATTGACCAGATCTAATTGCTCTTTATAGGTCCTTCTTTTCAAGTTCGCAGTATATGAAATTATTTGACCCATTAGGTATGCTTTCATAGCGTCCCAAACAACCAGACTTGAAGTTTCAGATGATGTGTTAGTATTTAGAAAAAAAATTATCTGGTCCTCCACAAATTTTACAAAATCATTATCTGACAATAAGGTTGAATTAAAACAACAATGCTTATTTATTTGTGGAAAACCAGGAAGAATTATAGACAGGGTGACTGGGGCATGATCTGAAATCATTATACTCTGATAGCCACAAGAATGGACAGATGGGATCAGCTGATTATCAATTAAAAAGTAATCAATTCTAGTAAAAGTGTGATGAACATGTGAAAAAAAAGAATAATCTCTCTCATTTGGGTGGAGAAAACGCCATACATCGGAGATACCATAATTGGAATGGAAGGACTGAATTAATGAAGCAGATTTGGTTGGTAGCCTGGGAATAGAAGCCGATTGATCCAAAACTGGATCTAACCAACAGTTAAAGTCACCACCCAATATGAGAGAGTATGAATTCAACTCAGGAAATAGAGAGAAGAAATGATCGAAAAACTCCACATCATCTGAGTTAGGAGCATAGAAGTTAGCCAACAGTACCAATGTATGATATAATTTCCCTGAGACAATGATAAAATGACCATTTGTATCTGATAATTTGTTATGGAGTTCAAAAGGAATATTTTGATTTATGAGAATTGAGACCCTCCCTGGCTTTAGCCTGAAAAGTAGAATGGAAGTGTTGTCCCATCCATCTTGAAATGAGATGAGAGATATCAGAACTACAAATGTGTGTTTCTTGCAAAAAAGCAATTGCTGCATTAAGCTGTTTGAGATGTGAAAACACCTTCCTTCTTTTAACATGTTCAATGTTCAATCCCTTAACATTCCAGCTCACAAAATTCAACGGACTAACCATTGTCCTTTAAAAAAAGAAACAGGCTAATAGGCATAAGCAATGCCAGAAATTCGAATAACAGCTCTGGGGCAAAAGTATAAAATGAAGAAAAACTGAACAAAAATACATCCTGAATAACAAAAATATCTAAAGATTCTATGAATGATATTAGCACTAGAGTTCCCTCCCCCCACCTCCCAACCCACAGCAAGACAGCTACCGAAAAACAGCAGCAAGATCTTCAAAAAAAAATCACCCCATACTTCCTGTCTCATGACATCATCAACTCCGTCTTTTATCAATTAAAAAAACAGAAAACTTTTTGCACTCCAAACTAATATTATACGTTGTGAAAAATAGAGCAATTCCTCCAAAATTTATTAAGCATGACTCAAAGTAATAATCCAAAAAAAGATATAAACTAGTATTTAGAAGAAGAAAGATAAAAACAAGTAAACAGACTTTGCCCAATGATCCACCCACGAAAGACTTAAAATTTAGCTATTAGGCTCCTGTAATATTTACTTATAGGTCAACTTTATTTTGCTAGCACTCCTGCAAGATGCCTCAGGATGGTCTGAAGCATTAGTTGGTGCGGCTGTACAAATTATTTTTTGTTCCTGTTGATCTGAATCAGTTCTCTGCACTCATTTGAAGCCAGGGCACAATGAAGCTGTTAACCTTCCTCAGCTGAACACACAACCAACAACTGAAACAGGCCTATTCTCCAACTGAACTGGTGAGATTATAAACTCTTTTCAGATTAGTTAGTGAATCTACTGAAATTTGCAGCAGTTAAGGTGAATTTGGATGTGACTATCACTCCTGTGTAATTTCAAACACCAGTGAGATTGCTACAGCTTTCATCATCAGGTGCCGTGCCCAGTTTGAGCTTTGACTGCCATGGCCCACACACTCCTGGTTCAGGTCAAGTGGATCAATTCATTGGTATTCATTTCCAGTTCTCTGGCTGTCATCTCCATCATCATTTGTCTTTGTCTTCCTCTTGCTTTCTGCCCTTCAATCTTTCCCATAATTACTGTGCATTCTAACTCCTCTTTCCTAATCACATGTACAATGAAGTTACATTGCCTTTTCATGACCTCATACATTATTTCTCTTTTTGTGTTTGCTCTGTTCATGACATCCTCATTAGATATTCGTTTTGTCTATGATATTCTTTGCATCCTCCTCAAAAACCACATCTCTGCTGCCTCAATTCGTTTTCTCATGTTACTAGATATAGCTTTATAAAAGTGATAAACTACCTTTAATGGCTGAGAGATTTTTGTACAAACCAGTTGCTTCCATATAACGTTTGAATAACATTTCAAATATTTATTCTGTTGTCAAACTTTTGGCCTTTCTCACATTCCTTCAGCTAATTTTTCTATTCATTTTATTTCCATTATTGTTATCTTTCTGCAATTATTCTCCAAATTATTTTCCCTCTGCCCCAATGAAATATCAAAGATCAAAGTACATATATGTTACCATATACAACCCTGAGATTTATTTTCTTGTGGGCATGCTCAATAAATCTACAAAATAGTAACTATAACAGAATCAATGAAAGACCAGCTAATGTCTTCAACCAGAGTGCAGAAGACAACAAACTGTGCAAATACAAAGAGAAAGAAAGAATGAACTGTAAAATTGGTCTTAATCCATTTAATATCAGAGAAATGTATACAATATACATCCTGAAATTCTTGTTCTTTGCAGACATCCATGAAAACACAAGAGTGCCCCAATGAGTGACAGTAAAGACATTAGAGCCCCAAAGCCCCCTCCTCTCCCCTCCCACACACAGCCAGCACCAAGGCATCAACCCTCCCCCTCCCCCACTTACTACAGCAAAAAGCATCAGCACCTCCACCCACCAAGCAAGCAACAGCAAAGTCCCTAAGAAAGACATGATTTGCAGTACAACAAAAACTAATTGTTCATCGTGACAATTCGACATACCACAGGCTCTCTCTGTCTCTCCCTAATAAAGGGAGGTGTCATTCAGTGAGAGGGGAGATATAAATAAAACAGCTCACAGATTTGCGATGATAAAGTCCGCCACATCGCTCATCCCCGCCGACTTCTTCGACTCGAGAACCAGCAACAAGCTCTCCCCCACCAGTGAGAGAGAGAGAAAGAGAGAGAGAGAGAGAGAGAGAGAGATGAAGAGTGCTTGAAAGTGAGTCCATTGGTTGTGGGAACATTTCAATGATGAGGCAAGTGAAGCAGAGTGAAGTTATCCACTCTGGTTCAAGAGCCCGATGGTTAAGGGGCAATAACTGTTCCTGAAACTGGTGGTGTGATTCCTGAGGCTCCTGTACCTCTTTCCTGATGGTAGCAGCAAGGAGAGAACATGTTGTTGGGGTGGGGGGGTGTTCTTTGTGCTTAGTCATCACCCTGTAACATCTACACTTTTTCTGTAGGTCTTAAGGAGTTAGCATTTTCCACTTTCAATTGCTTTTTCTCTTGACTTCCAATTTTTGAAATTAGAACAACTTTCATGTCAGCATCAATTGATTTACAAGAGTTCTTTGTTTCATTTAATTGCAGCAAATGAATATAATTGCATTGCATCAGAATCAAAGTCAGCTTTATTATCACTGGCACTCATTATATCGTGAAATGTGTTATTTGTGGCAGCAGTACAAAGCAAGACATTAACAATTACAATACAAAATTAACAAATACGTTGTGCAAAAAGGAACGGTGACGTACTGTTCATGGGTTTAGGGACCATTCAGAAATCTGATAGGCAGCGGGGAAGAAACTGTTCCAAAACCACTGCAGGCAGGATCTCAGGCATCGTTTCCTCTTCCCTGATTCCACTAATGAGAGAAGGGCATGTCCCAGATGATCCTTAGTGATGGATGCCACCTTCTTGAAGCACCTCCTTTTGAAGATGTCCTGGATGGTGGAGAAGATTCTGCCCTTGATGGAGCTGGCTGGATGTACAACCTTCTGCAGACC